>NC_047085.1:178694729-179894729 GCF_902459505.1 Geotrypetes seraphini
AGTGTCATCCCCATAGTTGTCTTCAGTGTGTCCAACTATCTGATTGAAGATCGCCCTCTTTGCCTGGTTCCTTTGATCTTCTCAAACATGATGTCCTCCTCCAATGATTTTTCTTTTTGATGGTGTGACCAAAATAAGACAGTTGTAACTTCATCATTTGGGCTTTGAAAAACATAGCTGGTTTGATCTCTTCCCAAATCAATTTGTTAGTTCTTCTAGCAGTCCATAGCACATGTAAAATCCTTCTCCAGCACCAAAGCTCAAATGAGTCAGTCTTCTTTCTGTCTTGTTTCCATAGTGTCCAGCTTTCACATCCATAATTGACCACTGAGAAAATGAGTGGGTGGACATGTCTGATTTGCATTTAAAGTGTTATTTCCTTGTCATAAGAACATAAGAATAACCTTACTGGGTCAGACCAATGGTTCATCTAGCCCAGTAGCCCATCCTCATGGTCGCAGACGTCGGAACAGGGGAGACCACAAGGGCCATGGCCTCCCCATAAACTAGTGCCCGCCCACCCTCCCGACTCCGAGGGTTTAACTTAAAATGATCAGGCAGCCGCCGCCACACAACTGCAAGGAGCAGACCTGCCCCCGGAAGTAGAATGAAGACTTCCGGGGGCAGACCTTCTTCTTGATGCTGCGCAGCGGTTGCCCGATCATTTAAACTTGAAGCTGCTGCACGATTTTGCTGAGGCTAGGGTGGAGCACCTTGCCCCACCCCCAAACAAGACAACATTCCGCTGCCCCTGCTCATGGTGGTCAATCCAGGTCACTAGTATCTGGCAAAAACCCAAAGAGTAGCAATATTCCATACTACCAATCCAGGGCAACTCCCAACTCCATCCCTTCTACTTTGTATGCCTGGAATAAACTGCCTGACTCAGTATGTCAGGCTCCATCTCTGGCAGTATTCAAATCCATGCAAAAAGCACACTTTTTTGAAGCCGCTTTTAAGTCCTTACTCCAGCTAACCAGAAAAGCACCCATATTAGTATAGGTGGTTGCAGTTGAAGCAGGCTATTCAGAGTGGGTTCCCTGAATGGAAAAACTTAAAAAATTATTATAGCTTGCAGATCCTTTACTACCAGACAGATTTAGTAGGACATCAGCCTGCCCAGTGGTACAAAATAATTTCTGAATTTTTGAATAAGAAACCAAAAAAATAGTCTTAGAGACATTTGGAGCATCAAGATAAAACAGTATATTTTTGTATCTCTTTGGCCACAAATTTGGTCCTGGAGATTGAAATGTACAATGTCAGCATCTATGAGACAAACTTGGTTATTTTATTACATAGGATTTTTTGGACCCCAGTTCGTTTACAAAAATTAGACAGTTTCAGGTCTAATAGATGCTGGCATTGTCATAATGATATAGGGACTTTGGATCATCTGTTATATTATTGTCCTTTGATACTTAGTTTCTGGAAGTCAATTTGGGGATAAATTAATCTTATTCTTGATTCATCAATTCCCTTAACCTATGAAGCCATAATTTGTGGTACGCTTTTACACGTTAAGCCTTCTTTGGATAAATATAAAAGTTGTCTTTTTTTGATCATGACGGGAATAGCTATTCAAACGGTTACACATAATTGGAAGAGCTACGACAGACTGAATTACACATTTTGGTGGACAAATGTTTGTACCACTTATTAATATGAGAGAATGAATGCGGAGTGTTTGGGGTTTAGTAGTACATTTAATAGAGTGTGGAGCCCATTGACTGCATTTGTTGCATCGCAATAATTGTCACATCTTTTTTGTTGTTGTATTTCCTTACACATCTGGGGGGGAGGGAAATGTATTTTTATTATTAAAATTTCTTAATTATAATACTGTAATCACATAATATGTCTTCTTATATTAATAATTGAGAGGAGAGGGGAGAAAATGATTGTTTTATGTATAAATTGTATATTTAATAGTGCGTTTTATGAAATGTTTATGCTCAAGTAATTGTATTGCACTGTCAAAGTTTAAAAATCAATAAAGATTTATTAAAAAAAAGCACCCACATCTGCTTTGTCATTCCTTCTGTAATTCCCTACCTGAGCAACATGCATAGATTCAACATTTTTGCCCTGTTTATCTGTCACAATTACACTGCAAGCTGTCCCGAGCATGGGGCTAATGTACAACACTGCATGTATCCGGTAGCGCTAGAGAAATGATAAATAGCAGTAGTAGTACTTGAATTGAAGTGCTGAACTATTCAAAGTGGTCAAAAATAGAGAATGACACAGGGACAAACTCTTTCCCGTCCCTGTAGAAACCCACCCTCCCGTCCCATCTCAGTGAGTTCCCTTCCGGTCCCTGCCGCATTGAAGAGAAACCAAGTTCTATTCTGTGGAGTACTTCTTCCCTTCTAGTTGATTCTTTGTTTACGAAAGAGCCCAAGAGATTGAAATCCTTTACAACTTCTATTCTATTGCATTCAAGCTCAAAATATTCATCATTTTCCATGTTCAAGATCTTTGTCTTATGTTCAGTTCTAATCCCATGTTATGACTTTCAGCTTTGACTTTTCTCAGTAGTATAAGCATGTCTTCTTTGCTGCTGGTGAAGAGCATTGTATCATCTGCATAGTTCAGGTTGTTTATATTTCAGCCACCAACTTTGAAACCAATGCTTTCTTCTTTCAAATTTGCTTTTTTGAAGTTGGTTTTGCAGTAGAGGTTGAACAAGTAAGGTGACAAGATGCATTCTTGCCTGATGCTACATTTTATTGGAAACCAGTCAGTATTACCATATTCTGCTCTCACTGAAGCTTCTTGATTTTTGTAGAGGCTCTTTATCAGCTGCGTTATGAGTTTGGGTATTCCCATTTGCGCTAGAGTTCTCCATAGTTTTTCATGATCCACACAGTCAAAAGCTTTGCTGTAGTTGATGAAGCAATGGTATAAGGGCTTTTGGTATTCTATGTTCTTCTCCAATATCCATCTAATATTGGCAATAATATCTCTTGTTCCTTGACCTTTCCAGAAAACAGCCTGAACTTTGGGTAGTTCTTGCTCAAAACATGATTGTAGCCTTCGTTGTATTATTTTCAGCAATATTTTGCTGGTGTGTGGAATTAGTGCAATCATTCTGTAGTTGTCACAGTCCTTTCTTCAGTATAGGTATGAACAGTGATCTTTTCCAATCAGTGTGCCATGTTTTTTTACTTCCAAATCAAGTGAGGGCCATGATAGCACCTTCTGAGCCTTTGATTAATCCAACTGGAATATCGTTGATACTAGGTGACTTATTTTTTTAATAAAGCTTTAATTGCTGCTATGACTTCTTCTTTTAAAATATCTGGTTCTTTTTTGGCATCAGTTTCCAATTCAATTTCTCCAGTGTTATCCTCATTGCCTTTTTTGAATAAAATTTCTGTGCAAATTTTCTGTATATTCTTTCCATTTCTTTTTAATGCTTTCTAGATCAGTGTTCTTCAACCTTTTTACACCTGTGGACCGGCGGAAATAAAATAATTATTTCGTGGACCGGCAAACTACTAAGACTGAAATTTTTTTTTTAAAACCATCGCCGCCCCGTCCCCGCGAGCCCGGTCCCACAAACCATCTGATCCCATCCGCACAAGCCTCAAATAGTTATGATTTTATATTGTACATATTTTATTAAAGTATAAAAAGAAACAATATTCTATACAATTGTCATTTTATAAATACAAATAATACAGAGCAAGGATCAACAAACCCCCTGTCTCCCCTCCCCTTCACATATATCCCCTCTACTATCAAGAAAACTGAATAAGCCAAATTTCTCTAATCTTTCGCTGTATGGCAGCTCCTCCAACACCTTAACCATCTTAGTCGCTCTTCTCTGGACCCTTTCGAGTAGTAGTACCGTGTCCTCCTTCATGTACGGTGACCAGTGCTGGACGCAGTACTCCAGGTGAGGGCGTACAGCGTCATGATAACCTTCTCTGTCTCTTCAGTCCAGCATCTACCCCTTCCATTCACTGTCTGTCTTTCCCTGCCATCTCTCCTCCTGCCCCCCCCCCTCCCCCCAATTTGGTCTGGCATCCATCATCTTCCTTCTGTTCCCCTCATGGTCTGGCATTTCTGTCCTTCCCTCCCCCCTGTGGTTTTTAGCATCTCTCTCTTCTCATTTCCTCCACTCAGATCTGATATTGTTCTCTGTTCTCTCTTCCCTTTTCTTCTCTGGTCTTCCTTCTCTATTTTCTGCCTCCATCTAAATTAAATTCTTTTTTACTATTTAGTCCCGTTTCTCTCTTTTCACTGTGTCTACCCACAGCTTGTCACCCTTTCCCTTACCCCTCCATTATCTTACTATTTTCTTCCCCTTTTATTTATCTCCTCCTTCCATCCAGTATGTGTTCTTTCCCCACTTCCATTCATCATCTGCTCTCCCCTCTCAACTGACATCCATCTGCCTTCTGCTCTCTCTCCCTTCTTCTCACTTCCATCATCTGTCTCCTTCTCTCTCTCATCTCCTCCATTCCATCATCTGCCCCTTCTCTCTCTTCCCCCCCCAACTTCCATCATCTGCCCCCCTTCCCCTCACCTTTGCGGGTCACTTTCTTTCCCCTGAGGGTGGTTCATGTCAGAGGGGAAGCTTTGGCCGAGCATAACTGCTTGCAAGGAACAGTGGAACTTACTTGATGTCATGCTGGGGCCCGTTGCCGTTTGAAGAAAAAAAAAAAAAAAAGGGACCTCCAAAGGTGAGAGGAAGGGAAACCTCCAGGACAGCTGCTCTTTGCCCTCCTTCAGCAGCCCAAGAGTCTTTAGGCAAACGGCAGCTCTGTGTGCTTTTAACTTCGGCACAGAGCTGCCCCTAAGCAGTAGTTTAGCGCGGTTTCATGAGGCAGCCTCGGGGCCTTTGCTAGGCCGGCCCACATCGCATCATCGAAGCGGGCCGGCCTAGCAAAGGCCCCGAGGCTGCCTCATGAAACCGCGCTAAACTACTGCTTAGAGGCAGCTCTGTGCCGAAGTTAAAAGCATACAGAGCTGCCGCTGCTTGTCGGGAGGTGCGAAGACAAGGCAGGAAGCATACGCTGCAGGAGTCCCGGCGAAGGCAGAAGTCCCGGCACAGCGACGGCAACAGGAAGTTGCAAGTCAGCTGACGTCGGCACTTTTCGTTGCGGCGGGGACCCGAGTCCTTCGCGGACCGGCAAGATTTTTTTGCGGACCGGCACCGGTCCGCGGACCGGCGGTTGAAGAACTGTGTTCTAGATCATTAAATATCATTCCATTGACATCTTTAAGCATCCCTAACTGAGGCTGGAATTTTTGCCACAATCTCTTAACCTCCTGATATGTTAATCTGTTTGTTTTCCATTTGCATGTTCCAATTTAATTTTCTGACAAATATCCTTTAGATATTGATTTTGTCTTGCTAAACTTGGTGTTAAAACATTTGGATCATTTGTGATACTTTATCTCTATCACTGGTAAGTTTTGCTTGTCTTCTTTGTTCTATTTTTCTAGTTTCTTCTGAGATCCAAGGGGATTTCTTGGCTTTCTTCCTCTTCTGGAGTAACATATCAACATAGTAATTGACGGCAGATAAAGGCCTTAACAGTCCATCCAGTCTGCCCATAAGTTATACTCATTAAAAAATACAAGATTAGATTAACTTGGCTCTTCTTTGATATTTCTGGGCCATAGACTGTAAAGTCTGATATTGGCTTAGGTTCCAAATGCTGAAGTTGCCATCCAAGCTCACTCCAGTGAATCCAACTACCCCATTGTTTGCAGTAACAATCTCCTGTTCCATATTAGTGGAGTTCACATTGATGCCCACCCCAGCCCATCCTACACCGAATCACTATATATGGAACACTTTTTTGAATTCCATCATCATTTTCCTCTCCACCACTTTACTCAGGAGGGCATTCCAGGCATCTACAACCTTCTCCATTAAGAAGAATTTCCTAAAATTGCTCCTCAAATTATGCCCTCTAGTTTTACCATTTTTTCTTCTCTGGAAAAGATTTGGTTCTATGTTAATTCTTTTCAAGTATGTAAAAGTCTGTATCATATCTCCTCTGTCGCTCTTCTCCTCTCCTCCAAAGTATACATATTTAGGTCTTCCAGTCTCTTCTCATACTTCTTTTGGTTCAAACCTCTTACCATTTTAGTTGCCTTCCTCTGGACCGCTTCAAGTCTTTATATATCCTTCACCAGATACGGCCTCCTATAATTTTGATGTCATTACATAACTCTTCAGGCCTCTGTCTCCTATATCAAGACAGGTAAATCTGTTTTCTAGTTTTATCCAATAGTTAAATGGAATATTTTCAATGTCATATTTTGGAAGTCTGTAATGATCTTCTTGTGAAGCTTTACTTTGATCTTGCATGTCAAAACTTCGTGGTCACTTCCACAATCTCAATTTGCTTTAGTTCTTGCAGTGAAAACTGCAGATTTCCATCTCTGTCTTATGCAGATGTAGTCAATTTGATTTCAATACATGCCATTTAGAGAGGTCCATGTGTATTGGCAACATTTGTGGTATTGGAAATGCATATTTCATGATTGACAGTTGGTCCGTTTTGCAAAACTTACTAAGTTATCATTAGCTTCATTTCTTTCTCCTATGCCTTGCTTTCCAACTACTGCATCTTCAGGTGTACTTCCTTTTGAATTGAATTTCCCCATTATGATCAGTAGATGTTGTTTCAGTATTTGATCTATTTCATTTTGAAGTTGTTCGTAGAACAATTCCGTATCCTCATCTTCCGCATCTTTCGTTAGAGCATATAGTTCTCAGAACGTTCTTATTAGGTTATTCTTCAAAATTCCACATCCAAATCATTCACTAATAACTTCAGAGTACCACAAGGATCAGTACTTTCCCCGATATTATTCAATCTGTTTCTATCGCCATTACTAACCCTAGCTCAATCAATAGGCTTTACAATTTTCACCTATGCTGGTTTAAAGCACTACAATGGGGGGGGGGATCCTCTCACTTTACTTAGAAGTATTGCTGTTGCTGTTGGGGGTGGGGGGACACCCCCTCCCCATTACAGAGTAAAGTGTAATTTTTCCCAGATGGGTGGTACATTGTTAGTCTGGCATCTCCACTGAAACCTTTCTGCTTTGGAAGGCCTTGCTGGTAGTGAAACTACTGAAGGCATAGCTTTCAGTTTCTCAAATGTGTACAAGCCCCAGTGGGACGACAACTACCCTGAAATAAATTTAAAATATTTTTTTGTGAAATCATCTCAGCCGCTGATTATTGTCATGTAATGTAACTCTGTTTAAGTGTGTAGAAGACACTTTCAAGATATTCATGTATTTTTTTCTCTTTCCCTTTCCCTGACCCTACCATTTTTTTCTTCCTCTACCACATTTTAATTTCCATTCCATAACCCTACTCCCCTCTGCCCACTGCTCACCACCCAAGCCAGCAGATTCCATTCCCTATAACTGTATCCCCACTCTGGCATCCTGTTTGTCTGTCTTGTCTGTTTAGATTGTAAGCTCTTTGGAGTAGGGACTGTTTTCTTTGTGATTCTGTTTCAGTTAGTATTACTATTTCCCTCCAGGCCCATGTCTAAACGTATCATGCAAAAGTCCTCAAGCTAACACACATTTTCCCCAGTGTCTTGCCTTTTCCACTATTTCCTCTACTGTTTCTTTCACCCGCATTATATCCGTCTCTTCACCTTCTCCTTATGGTAATACTACTAGGGTTGCCATATTTGTGAAGACAAAAAAGAGGACACATGACCACGACTCAGCCCTGCCCCTGGCCACTCCCCCAGTTCTGCTCAAGCCCACCCCTAGCTTTGCCCTTTCCCTAGGTGGTTCCCTGCTGTGTGCAGTTAGGGCTGTAGCAAGCTATAATTGCACCCCGTGCAACTTGTCATCCATGATGCCCCATCCTTTCTTACACTGCCTCCACCCTCTTCCCTATGATATATCAGACTTTCAGTTGCGAGTTTTGTACTTTATTCAAAATTAAAAATGCAATCCTCTTTTCTACTTTTCTAATCATGTCTATCTATGCCCTTCTCCTTCTCTGCCAACTCCAGTCTCTGTCCCTTCTATTTTGCTGTGCCGTAGCCTAGAACAAACTGCCTGAATCTCTACGGCATGCTCCGTCTTGGCAGTGTTCAAATCCAAGTTAAAAGTTCACCTCTTTGGGAGTGCTTTCAATTCCTAACTCCTCTCACCTTGGGTTCTGCATCCACAATCCTCCCCCCCCCCCATACCTCCCTCCAGCCCCCGAAGCAGCAGTGGCAGTGCTGTAAACAGGCTGCTTGCGGCCAGCCCCAGCAGGGCATTTCCTCTGTTGCATCACTTCTGATGTGACAAAGGAAAGGCCCTGCTGGGGCTGGCCATGAGTAGCCTGTTTACAGTGCTTCCTCTGATGACTGGCTGCCACTGCTGCTTGGGGGGAGGGGAGGAAGTACAACAGAAATGTGTGTGAGGGGAGCGTCCAACAGAGTGAAGAGAAGAGGAGTGTGGGGCAGGGGCAGGGCCAGTTTTAGACATGCTGGGGCCCTTGAACCCTTCTCTTCCCTGTAACCCCTGCCCCTCATCTCCCCACCTGCCATTACTACCACACATAATACAACTTTAAATGACTTCTTCACAACAAAACCCGGACAGACCATTACCAAATAGAGAACAAGAGATCGTAAATAGAAACTAAACTGGGAACTCCAATAAATTATACTCAAGTATCACAACAATGGAGAAATAAAACCTGGGTCCACCAAAAATGAGTCAAACCCTCCCCCCCCTTGTTTTGGCTGGTGGGGATCCCGAAGCCCTGCCAGTTGAATACCACTTCCTCCAATCTGGCAGCCAGAAATCTCCAAGCTCTGTAGTTAGTGGCAGTGTCCCTGAGCTGCCACAAGCTGCACAGCTTGGAGAGCTCTGGCTGTTTGACTGGATGAAGAGGTCTTCAGAGCTGGCAGGGGGCAGGTCTGCTCCTTGAAGCCGTGTGGCGGCGGCTGCCCGATCATTTTAAGTTAAACCCTCGGAGTCAGGAGGGCGGGAGGGCACTAGTTTATGGGGAGGCCATAGCCCTCTGCGGTACTCCTCCATGTCTCTGAGCTAATATGTAAAGCTTATTTCAATAGTTATTATAATCTATTGAGGGAAGTGTACTTTGTTATAAACTTTTTAACATAGGCATTTTAAGGTGTCCCTAGGCATTGGATGGCGCCTCTACTTAGGTGTTGATAGATGTCCTAAGAGTTTGGCACCAAACTCTTAAATTGTATATATATATTTTTTTTTTCTTGGATTGACTAAAAACCAATGTGGTCAATTATCATGCTGATTAAGCCAATTTAAAAAAATTAAGTTTAGCACAGATCCTGAAAAACGTCACTAAGCAGCTGCAATTAGGGCACCGATTATAGAATATGGCCATTTGTGACTGCAGCAGAGAAAAGAAGATTCCTGTGATTGAGTTAGGGGAGTGTGGCGCAGTGGTTAAAGCTACAGCCTCAGCACACTGGGGTTGTGGGTTCAAACCCACGCTGCACCTTGTGACCCTGGGCAAGTTCCTTAATCCTCCCATTGCCCCAAGTACACTAGATATATTGTGAACCCACCGGGACAGACGGGGGAAAATGCTTGAGTACCTGAATAAATTCATGTAAAACTGTTCTGAGCTCTTCTGGGAGAACAGTATAGAAAATTGAATAAATAAATAAATATAAAAGGTCAAAGAGAAAAAGTTGGAAGTTGGACTTCATCAGATTGGACCACTCAACCTCCCTGAGACCAGAAGACAAGAACTACAGAAGGAAAGGCAGGCAAAAAGGAAGCAGCTGAAGAAAAGCGGAGAATGAAGAATGAATAAAAAAAAAAAAAACCAAAAAACCAGCAGAAGAGCAACAGAAGATGTAGAGATCTGTGCTTGAATTGAAAGAGGGAGATTTGGTTGATATGGCACAAGAACCAATGAAGGAAGCTCCTGATGCTTTAGAGAAATCTCAGAAGAGGCCAAAATATGATACTGAGGATATAACATAGCCCTTCCTAGTTTAAACACCATATTAGACTGAGAGAGAAAGCAGAGATTGCTACTACTGCCTGGATTGATGTAGGACTCGTCACTCACTTGGACACTGTTTTGTTGGTTGATCACAACAAGGTGAAGAGGGCTTAGGCAAGAATCATGAAAAACTGGATATTCAGTTTGAGGGGAAACTGCAGCAGAATGTCATCAGTTGGAGTTTTTTTTTAGAATCATTGTGATGATACCAAGGTCAAGATAAAGTCAGAAGAGAATGGCAAAATGTATCCAGATATGGTGAAAGAAGAGCATTACACAGTGTACAGAGCTAGGAGGCTGATATCTGTTGCATTCTGTTCCTGCTAAAGCAGCTAAACAGAAGACTCGTTTAGAAATAATTGTGGTTGCATGGCTGGGAGAAAGAGGAGCAGACAAAACTCTTCAAGCTATTTGGAGGTGATTATTTTAATTTAAACACTGGTTGGGAGCCGTCTCAATAATCTTTCTGATTTAAAAGTTCTAAGTCTAACAAAAAAAAATCTTCAAAGACTTCAGTGGATCCAGAATAGCCTTACTGGGTCCATCAAGAATAGCCTTACTGGGTCCATCAAGCCTAGAAGCCCGTTCTCACGGAGGCCAAGTCAGGTCACTAGTACCTGGCCAAAACCCAAGGAGTAGCAATATTCCATACTACCAATCCAGGGCAAGCAGTGGCTCCCCCCCGTCTTTGTCAATAACAGACTACGGAGTGATGCATTATGGAGAGATGCATTATGTTAAGAAGAAGCAACAAAGGAAGCTGGTGTGGATTGTCTATAACCTGTACACAGTAGAACTGCCATTCTGACTCTTGGCGATTGCTTTAGATGGCTACATTACATTGCATTTCATTTCTAGACCGCGAAACCTCTCAGATCGATGCGGTTTACAAAGCCAAGAGACCCCGGTGACCTACAAAATAACCATTATTGCTGCTAATTTCCTAAGAACCTCACAAATAAAGTTGATTTTAATAATTTTATAAAATGTATATACGAACATGACAGTGCAAACAAATTACGTAGCTCCTTATCCCAACTGGCTGCCTGATAGGCAAACAATTGTTGTAAGAACTTCTTATAAATTCAACCTCAAACAGAAGGAAACACGAATAAAGAAGTAACTCGTAATGGACAATCTACTTTAAAGACAGTGAATTGATCCAATGAATACTCAGGTGCCCGCCCATATAAAGCTTTGCAACAAAGGGTTCCAAATTTAAATAATTACTCATACCTCAAATGGAAGCCAGTGAAGCTCTCTATAATACAGAGTGACATGCTTAGACTTCTTCAAGTAAAATTCAAATGGACTGCCGCATTCTGAATTTTGTATAATCTAACTAGATTTGTACGTTGCCCGGCAAGATGAACCGAATTGCAATAATCTAAAGTACTAAGTACTAAAGTTTGAACCAGAGTCCTGAATGTCATAGGGTCAAAATAAGATTTAATGGTAAGCAGTTTCCATAAAATGAAAAATCATTTTTTGACCAACATAGAAGTAAATGCCTTCATTGATAAGTACCTAAGTAAACACCTAAAATTCTGATTTCAATAGGATAAGTAACCCCACATAGGTACGTTAGGGCCTTAATGCGCGGAATAGTGTGTGCTAAATTGCCACGTGCGCTAGACCTTAATGCCAGTATTGAGCTGGCATTAGTTCTAGAAGCGTAGCGCAGGTTTAGCACACGCTAAAATCCTGTGTGCGCTAAAAACGCTAGCGCACCTTAGTAAAAGGAGCCCATAGTGGGGTTACTTATTTTTTCCCACCACCTGGTTAGAAGGAGAAACGATAAAGAAAATAGTTTTATCCACATTAAGTTTTAATTTATAGTCTCTCATCCCGCAATTCATAGTACACATAATCTCTTGAATGATATTAAGGGATGCAGTAAAATTTAACTAATGGTAATTACAATAGTAATATCATCTGTGTAGCTATGGATTTTCAAATTGAAATCTTCTAGTTTTTGCCCAAAGATGCAAAATAGATGTTAAAAAGCACAGGGGAAAGTGGGGAGCCCTGTGGAACACCACACGGATTATTCCATATTTCTGAAAGAACACCCTTGAAATACACTTGATATGTACGGAGTTTTAAAAAATCCCCAAACCATCACAATACCTTACCAGAAATGCCCGTGGTATCCAAACAATTAAGTAGAATGTCATGATCAACTAAATCAAAGGCAATACTTAAATCGAACTGCAAAAGCAGTGCTCCCTTTCCCCTACTAAACAGGACATAAAGATCATTCAAAAGTGAAGTAATTAATGTTTTGGTACTATAGAAAGGCCAAAATCCTGATTGAGATTCATGCAGGAAAGGAAATTGATCCAAATAATCCAACAATTGATGGTAAACAATTCCTTCCATTACTTTCATAAATAAAGGTATAATAATAATAATAACAGCTTATATACCGCAATACCATTAAGTTCTATGCGGTTTACAATAGATTAAGCGAGGTACAAATTGATTGAATTTAAGAGGGGGGAAGAGGAGAGTTAATTAGACCGGAAATGCGTTGTTGAGGAGAAAGAGATTAATAGGACAGAAGAATCACTACGGAGGAGAAAGAAGATGAGTGGGTCAGTTGTCTAGATACTTTAGGAACAGTTGAGTTTTCAGACGTTTTCTGAATTCCTCATAAGTAGTAGTCTAGACCTGTTGCTTCTATACTTTTATAGACCTGTTGTTTCTATACCTTTATTTATGAAAGTAATGGAAGGAATTGTTTACCATCAATTGTTGGATTATTTGGATCAATTTCCTTTCCTGCATGAATCTCAATCAGGATGTTGACCTCAGCAATGGAATTTGTAGAGTTTTTGATGAGAGATGTACTAATTATATGTGCTTTTCTTTTTGAAAACTCTCCCTCACCTAGCATATGAATCAACCAATTGAAAAGATCTTTCTGAAAATTAAGACTTGAAATCTTCAAAATAGTTGGCGAACAAGAATCTAACAAGGAAGATGATTTAGCATATTTTAAATATAAATTTTTTAACTGGACCCAATTCGGTAATTTAAATGAGTGCCAGTTTAGATCAACCAAACATGTGTTAGGAGGCACATTTAGGATCATGACTATGTCCGTACATCAGATGTCTGTACAATAGATGTGGTAAGAAATGACTGTCTAAGAGTTTTCATTTTCCTCTCAAAATAAGGCAAATTCTAAAGATGAAGGAGCCCTTTCTTGAGGAGAATGTGTTAAGTCAGAAACGTCAAAACATAATGATACTATTCTGAAAAGTTCTTTAGTATTTAACTTTGTTGGGCCTATTTTTGCTGCATAAAATTGCCTATATTTTTCCTTTAATTTCCTCATATTCATTTATGCCCTTACGCCAAGTCAATTTGTCCTCATCTAATTTAGTTTTTAACCAATGTCGCTCAAGCCGTCTCAATAATCTTTCTGATTTAAAAGTTCTAAGTCTAACAAAGAAAAATCTTCAAAGACTTCAGTGGATCCAGAACACTGAGGCTAGGTTGATCTTTGCAAAAAGCAAATTCGATCATGTTTCCCTGCTTCTGTCAAAACTTCACTGGCTTCCGGTGATTTCTAGGATTCATTTTAAATGTACCTGTCTAATTTTCAAGATCCTACATGGCATTCTTCCTCTCCTAATCCCACTATCCTGGAATTCTTCGAGATCTGACACTACCAGATCCGCCCACATACTCAAACTATCTTTCCCCTCGTTAAAAGGCATCATGTATGCAGGTAAATTAGGGAAATCCCTTTTCTTCAAATTCACTGAGCTTTGGAATAGCCTTCCTGTCCCGCTGCGGAACCTAGGCTCATTCCAACTATTCCGAAAGCATCTGAAAACCTGGCTTTTCTCCAAAACATAAAGCTATCTATTTAAAATGTAAAGCTAGCTATCCTCTTCATAACTTCTAATTTATTGTCCTTCCCTCATTTATTGAATTACCTGTAAACCGTGCTGAGCTCTATCTTTATGGAGATGATGCGGTATACAAACTTAAGGTTTAGTTTAGTTTAGTTTAAATCATACTATGGTTGCACTTTTCTTTTTCATTTGTTAATAAAATGTTTAGGCATCCAAAATAGAGGAGCTCAATTTATCCCATTGGTCTAGAAAATTTCCTGGAAAATGTTTTTGATGATTTAGCTAGACATTAAACAACAACAAATGAACAGGTTCCATTGGAAAATTGCTGGATCATGCTACTGAACTGGAAATAAATCCTGTAGCTAAATCTTGATTATACTCATTATATCAAATCTGCTCCATTCGTCCTTACATCGATAATCCCAGTTGTGCATCTCTTTATGTTCTGGTTCCTTCCAAACTGGATTATTGCAATGTAATTTACACTGGTCTTTCTTCCTCAGTACTAAAGATACTACAGACAATTTAAAAACACTGCAAATAGACTTCTCACCTACACACATCATTTGATCATATATCCCTACTCTTAAGAGCACATCATTAGCTACAAATCAAGTTTCATCTGATTCATAAAGTTTTAAATTTAGGGCACCTTTTATCAAGCCGCGCTAGCGGGGTTAGCACACGTGACTTTTAATCACACGTTAACCCCCGCGCTGGCCAAAAAGCTACTGTGTGCTCAAGGCAGGCATTAGCAGCTAGCGTGGCTGGCAGTTTAACGCGTGCTATTATGCACGTTAAACCGCTAGTGTGGCTTGATAAAAGGAGCCCTTAGCCTTTAAGGCTTTACATTTAGGTATTCCTTATTACTTAGCCAACCTTCTTGTCCCTTACAGACCCTCCCAGTCCCTATATTCTTCAACTTCTCACCAATTAACACTTCCGCTGGTTTATATGTCAAAACTCATGTTGACTCAACAACTGCTTTTTTTGCAGCTATTCCAACATTATGGAATTCTCTTCTTATTGATGTCTGCGCTGAACTATCTAGCCAAGGTTTCATATTCTTCTGAAGTTCCATTTGTTCCATCAGGCGTTTCCAGACGTGACATAGCATTGTCAGGGACCCACAGCTACTATGGCAACTGGATTGATTTATTAACCGAACAATTGTTTGTTTGCTTGCTTGACTGATTGATTGACTGATTGATTTGTTTGTTTTCTTTCCTCTCCCTTACTCTTCTGAAAATGGAGTTCTTTTCCCTTTGTATTTTTTTTTGTTGTTGTTGTTAACTGCCCTGATGGTTAAGTGAAGGGTGGTATGCAAGCGGTATAAGGGCGGTATAAGTTGAAAATCGGAGGGCTTGTTTTTAATTTTAATTTTAAACTACTTTTTAAATTTAAAGGTGGCATATAACATTTTAATAAATCATCATTTGGAATCAATAGAAAATATGAGGGTTCTTCAAAAAGTTTGAGCACTTTCATATTCTCACAGGAAATGATTGGGGCAGCAGACGTGGTAAGAGGGTGTGTCATAGAATGTTGTGACTAGTTAGTCGGGCAAGCCAGCTCACCTGTGGAAAAGTGAGGTAATTTACTTTTGAGATATTTAATAAATAGTATTAAAAAAAAAAAATAAAGGTGCAGAAACTTTTTTGAAGATCCCTCATAAAATTGGCACATTAGAGAGCAGGGCAGGTAATATGGGCACATGGACTACCGTAATGTTTCTATGTCAAAAGCTAGGTTCTTAACAGTCTCTCCTCCCCACTACCCCTTCAGCCAGTCCATATCATACTCTCTCTCTCTCTCCTACTTTACTCCAAATACACACTACATTTTACAGTCCATAAGCACTGCACTCTATCTTTCTCCCATTCTTTTACTTTTTCCCTAATTTCTCCTTCTTCTTTTATTTTCCTTGTTCTCTTTCTCCCTCCTTACTCCTTATTTCTCTTCAATTACATCATGGCAAAGTACTTAACTATATGGTCAATGCAGTTGCATATAGTGCGGACATACTTGCTACCTCCACATATTTTAATTGTGCTGTTAATCATGATTACAATTTTTAATAAAAATGCAGCCCTAAAAAAAAAAGTAATAATGAAAAGTCATGAAAAGATAAGAAATTCCAAAATACAAATTGAAATATTACAAATTAAGGGTTCCTATTACAAAGCCATGGTAGCAGCTGCTGCTGCAGTAATCGCTCTGATGCCCATAGGGATTCAATGGGCATCGGAGCGTTTGCCGGGCAGCAGCCGCTACCATGGCTTTGTAAAAAAAGGGGGGGGGGAAGAAGAGATGAATCTAAAACAGTTTGCAGAATAGCAGTAAACAGCTTTACGGTTTTCACAGCTTAAACTTCAGAAAAGTAAGCCATAATAATAACAATCATCATCATAATGTAATAATTGGCTATTAAAATGTCTTTCTTTACAAAACTGAAAAATATTTTACTTCATCTTGATTGCTTTATATTAGCACAGTTTCATAAGTTTTCAGAGGTCTTAAATGGTTTTTGGTAGATGGCACATGGATTATTTAAACAGTAAGTCACTCAATCCTCCATTGCCCCAGGTATGTTAGACAAATAGTGAGTCCACTGGGACATTTAGGGAAAATGCTTAAGTACACGATTGTAAACCACCTAGATAACTAAAATAAAATAAAAGTAAATCCCCTTTTACAAAACTATAGCATGGCTTTTAGCGCCGGCTGCGGTGGTAATAGCTCCGACATGCATAGAATTGTTGCGAACATCGGAGCTGTTACCACCGCGGCCGGTGCTAAAAACTGTGCTACAGTTTTGTAAAAAGAGGGTGTGTGTGTGTGTGTGTGTGTAAATAAATAAGTTTAAAATAAAAAAATAATTTCAAGAAATTTAAACCATGAACCATAATTCATGTTTCACGATGCACATAATCCTCTACTCCATCACCGCACCGCTTCTCTTTACAGAGCATGTGGATCGTTCTGCTTCCTCAGGAGGCTCTAGGAGCTGTGATCTATCTCAGCAAAGTAAGACTTTCACTAGAATGGTTCACAAGCTGTCAGAGGAGAAAAGATTACAAAGGGGAAAATGCTGTAATCCCTTTGAAGGCCTATAAGTACTTGCGCTGAAACATCAAGCTACATCAACAGATTTGTAAGACACTTGTGCCGATGACATTGGGGTGACAGCCTTGTCAATGTTACCTTTCTGAGAGGCCAGACTGGGGAGCTTTGATCCCTGCAATCCACTGCAGAGCATTTTAAAAAGAAGCCCATTTGTCATCATTTTCTTTCAGCCTGTCCTTGTTTTCCACTACAGACATTTTTCCAATAAAACAACTGAGCGTCTGAATGCTCGGACTTTGAAATACCACCCTCTCGATAATTTGTTCCTGTCAATAATTTAATAATGTTTTGCAAGATGTTTCCTCTGATCATAAATTTGCATTCATATCACTCCTCTGACAGTGAAGCACATTCAGGAAATAAGTGCTGCATCAATGCAGCTCAGTTTCAATTCTTTCATGCTATCCATAGAACTAATATTCTTAACTTGATGAAGTCTTTTCAAACATATGTCAAAATTTACCTGAACCCTGATATGAAAAAAAATAAACAAAGAAAGCTTCAAGAATCTGGGCATAGTCTAATGCAGTTTCCCAAAAACCACACCTAGCCAGTCAGGTTTTCAGATTGCCACAATAATTATGCATGAGGTAGATTTGCATATGCAAGCACTTACTTTGCAGCTTAAACCCTAGAGGTAGTACCACAATATTGCCTTTTAAGGATCAAGCAGTGCCATTTAGAACCCAAGATAGGAGCAACTGGAAATTGTTCCTATGCCATTCTAGTCACCAGTAGGTGAGGGTGGTTATCTGGGAATTAGAGGAATGGAGAGAGGGTCCAAGTGCAGACACTGGTGCCTTTAAGAGGCTTCCTGGGAGAATCAAACCAAACATAAGAATTGCCATACTGGGTCAGACCAAAGGTCCATCAAGTATTCTGTTTCCAACAGCTGCCAACCCATGTCACAAGTACTTAGCTAGATCCCAAGTAGTAAAACAGATTTTATGCTGCTTATCCTATGAATAAGCATCTCAATAATGGCCTATGGACTTCTCTTTTAGGAAATTATCCATTCCTTTTTAAACCCCGCTAATCTAATTGATTTCACTACATTCTCCATCAACAAATTCCAGAGTTTAATTACACATTGTGTGAATAAATATTTTCTTCAGTTTGATTTAAATCTACTACGTAGTAGCTTTATCGCATGCTCCTGAGTACTAGTATTTTGGGAAAGAGTGAACAAGTGATTCACGTTAGCAACCCTATGTCCTCAGAAAGGAATTATCTTCTATCAATAATACAGGTTGCAAAGCCAAAAACAGTCTGAGTTATTTGCAAGCTTAGCTCATGTTGTGGTAAACTAATGTGTGTTAAGGACAAGTACTCAGACATTTTGCCATTTAACACACATAATGGGGATAATTCTATAACAGTTCACCTATAGTTAGGGTTACCATGTTTGTTTAAGTAAAAAAGAGGACACATGGCTGCACCCCATCCCCAGCCCCACCCCCCCACAAATCTAATCTCTCTTTCCATGAGCTCGGGAGGGCCTCTGAGCATGAGCTGATGCGACATGATGACATCTCAACCCAATCTTCAGGACATACATGGCCAGTTAGGTATGTCCTAAATAAATATGCATGAAACAGATTTGAACAGAATGGAGGTAGAGCATGCAAATTTTTTTATTTTTTGTAATTCTCCATCTTTATTAAATTAATTCAACACATACAAAATAACCTTGTAAGCTTTCCACCTTCAAAGAGATATATACAGTACGCCAATGACAGCTTGGAATAAAACATCATTCAATATGGCAAGTAAATTTGTCTCATGCATATTTATTATGGATATTCTGAAAACCTGACTGGCTCGTTGTGTCATGAGGATTGAGTTGAGAACCCCTGCTATAAAGGAAAGCAGAACACTAATTTTGGGCATCGGAATGGGGATGGCCACAGGGGCCATGGCCCCCTCAAAGATTGTTGGTCGGAGGCCAGAAGAGTAATGGCTGTTCCACCTCCCCCGACCACCTCCTCTAAGGCTGCTGTAATTTTAAATCTTCAGCAGAAAAAATGAGTTTTATAATTTCAATGTCAAATAGACTGTGCAGCGCTGCTCAAACCATATCAAATCTATATATTATTATGAGTAAATACTGAGTAAGAGGAAGACCTCAGTGTAAGATTGTTTAGTCAAACACACATGAAAACGTACAATACTACAATCCATGTGTCACCACATACCTCACCATCATGGCATCTTCCTAGTGAGATAATTAGTGCCTAAATTAATATGTGAAAAATCACTGAACATAAACTAATAAAGAAGTGCTAGCACAGTGTCTAAAACATGAAAGGCTGCTCAGTCAAGGAACGCTGTAATGTAAAAAAGGACATCTCAATGGGGAGTCCAAAAGCCCACACCACTCTCAACAGTTTCCAAGTCGGCGGCAGTGAGTGAGCCTGCTGCTGTCAGCTTGCCCTGGAAGTCTTCATTCTACAGTGATACCCGTGCTCAGCCCAGATTCTGCTCATGTGTACACATACTTGTACTTTTCTACCCAAAAATACCTGCAGCAAAAGAATAATAAAAATATTTCCAAGAAAAAAAATTATTTCTGTATATTGGAATGAGGCTATCGATAATTGAAATATTATGATAATTTACCACAGGGAAATAACATGAACCTTACCCTCAAATAATAACGATGAAAAATATTGTGAGGGTAGTGAGGGTCCCCAGTTCGCAAGACTCATAGGAACAACCAGTCCCATTAGTTAAGAATTGGTTAATAGACCTGGACCCTGATGGGTATGGTCATACAGAACATCCCAGGACCTCTCACTCTGTGTGAATGAAAATGTGCATAAATAATAATGTTCTCCTTTCTGTGTAAATTCATATAGTTTTAAAGTCATAATACCATCTTGATTTCTGGACACACTTTCTCCATGTAAAAAATTATCAAGTTCACACACATAGTCAAGTCAACACTTATCTCATGTTTTCCCAGCAGTACATGGTAAATGAGTTCAACACGTGGAGGGGCATAATCAAAAGAAACATCTAAGTCCCCTTTTGGCCTAAGTCCCTAGGCGCAGAAAGTAGGCAGCAGGGAAATGTCCATTCTCAAAAAAAACCATCCAAAATGAGGGGTTTTTTTTAATGGCCTACCTCTACGTTCAGCAATTTAATTGCCCAGGCTGCCACTACGTCTATCCTTACAACATATTACCGACCATAAAATCACCCAACTCCTAAACACCCAAAACAAGACCAGAACGAGGGGCGAAGGAGGGGCCAGAGTGGTCCATCAAGTCTGGCCAATAGTCACACTCATTATACAGTATATTTATGTTTAAATTGCCTTTCCTTTAATATTTCTGGGCAATAGACCATAGAAGTCTGCCCGGTACTGCCTTTAGGTTCCCATTGCTGGATTTGCCATTAAAGGCAACTCCTGCCTATCCTAATCATCCTGTCACTGGAGCTTCTATCAAAGCCCTCCCCAGCTCATCCTAAACCAAATCACATATATAGTACAGGATGCCCAGTACAGGCCTTAGTTTGTTATATACCATTTATTTTCTAATTAGAGATCCTCTGGGTTCATCCCACAGTTTTTTTGAATTATGTCACCGTTTTTATCTCCACCATCTCCCTCAAGAGGGCATTCCAGGCATCCACAACCCTCTCCATGAAAAAAAAAAATAATTCCTAACGTTACTGCTAAGTCTACCATCCCTCAATTCATGCCTTCTAGTTTTACCATTTTCCTTTCTCTAGAAAAGATTTGTTTCTATATTAATACCTTTCAAGTACTTAAATGTCTGTATCATATCTCCCCTGTCCCTCCTCTGCTCTTCTCTCCTCTAGAATATACATGTGGAGCGGCATAATAAAAAATAATGTCTAAGTCCATTATGGGCCTAAGTTGCTAGTCACCCAAAGTCGGAAATATCCAAAGTCCATTCTCAAAAACTACGTCCAAAATATATATATTTTTTGAGAATCGTCTACTTCTATTTCCAGCTGTTTGATCATCCAGACCGCTATATCATCTGTCTTTATAGCCCATTCTCATCCAAAAAATCGTCCAAGTCAGAAATGCCTAGAACAAGAGCTTTTGGACATTGGAGGGACCATCAAAGTGATGGAATGGCCACCTAGACATGGCAACAGAGTAGTGAGGTAACATACAGGGCACTGCTGTGAAATTCACAAAAAGAGTACCACATAAACTTCTCACCACAACTCCCTTATAGGTCATAGTGAGCTCCCCCAAATACCCTCAAAACCTATTATACCCACCTATCTACCACCCCAATAGCCCTTATGGTTGCAGGTGATACCTATATGGCAGTACAGTAGGGTTTGGGGGGGGGGTTTGATGGGTGTACATGTTTCACCATGAATGCAGTGGTTAGAGTGGCTTATAGGCCTGGGTCTTCCTCTCTATGGTTCACTAGCCCACCCCCCAGACTACATAAGACACCCCTGTGCAGCTCTAGGGGACACTCAATGAAGTTACAGGAAAATACTTTTAAAACCAATAGGAGGAAATTTTTTTCACTCATAGAATAGTTATGCTCTGGAACGTATTGCCAGAGGTTATGGTAAGAGTGGATAGCATAGCTGGTTTTAAGAAAGGTTTGGACAAGTTCCTGGAGGAAAAGTCCATAGTCTGTTATTGAGAAAGACATGAGGGAAGCCACTGCTTGCCCTGAATTGGTAGCCTGGAATATTGCTACTCCTTGGGTTTTGGCCAAGTATTAAGTGACCTGGATTGGCCATCATGAGAATGGGCTACTGGGCTTGATGGACCATTACTCTGACCCAGTAAGGCTATTCTTATGTTCCTATGCCATGTGCTGATGTTCTGGAAGCAGGTAGTACTTTTTTATTCCAATTTTATGCCAGTGGTGGGGTGGGAGGGGGGGGTCAGTGATCTTTGGGAGAGTGTGTGGGGGTGTTTACTTTGTGCCTGCGGTTGTTATCTGGTCACTTTTGATACCTTCTGGGTATTTAGACCTGTTTTTAGATCACCTATGTCGCAACGTATATGTTTCGTCTAGGAAGTCTTATTGAATTTTCAATTATCGCTACAAGATGACTATGTCTAGGTCGGCTCACATCCCGTCTACCTCCCGCCCTAACCACTCCTTCAGAAACACCCCTTTTCATTCTGGGCATACAGCAGCACTGAAAAGGCCTAAGCTGTTTTTAGATACGTCCAAAACCCATTTCAATTATCGGCACTTGGAAAACCTGTCTTTTGATCATCCAAGTGCTGATTTAGGCAGGTTTTTAGACATATTTTTGTTTTGATTATGTACCATATTATATGGGAATATCTGAACAAGTATGCACACCTGTGCCTTTACTGTAAACATTTGCACACTTAATTGATGTGCATTCTCATCTATTTTATACATTTAAACCCTGACAACTATTCCTCTTACTCTGCAAAGTGGTTTACTTCTCATCCAATTATTTTAGCTCCTGATTACAATTAGCCAATTCAGGGAAATAGTTACCTGTATTAAGGGAACAGCACAAGACATTTGTTAAATTGCAAAAATCATGTATTATTTTATCATAATACATGCTAGTTTCAGTCAATGTGTATTATATAATAACAATAAGGAAAAGTGTGCCAATGTATGCAAAGAACCTTATTATTATGCAAATTGAATAATGCAGCTTGCATGGAACTTCACAATCGGTGTTATTTGTGGAAAAAATACCACTGGCTTTCAACTTCCATTATTTTGCCTGCCCAGAAGCATTGTGTCACTAACACTTATGCTCCCAGATGTCATCTTAAAGGGCAAAGACCCCCAGAACAGACCCCCCCAACCCTGAAGACAGTTTTAAGACCTCCAGTCCAAGCCCTCTACCCAAGACTTCCCTGTATCCCTAAGCAATGCTCTCAACCTCTTTAAGGGCCACCAGGCCTTTCCCCCAAGAATGGCTCACCAATCCCTGATGTTTTCTGGAACAGGACAAGAATGATCCCCAGTCACTCTCACTCCATATATACCTTTGAATTCAAAATGGTGCATTTTGACCCCAGCAGTAGTTTTGTAGCATTTAATACATGCAAATTGCCTCATTATTATATAGATAGAATAACACAGCTTGCGTTGAACTTTTTAAACTACATTATTCATAGCAAAATAATACCAATTTTGGGCTGTCATTATTTTTCTTCCCAAGGAACATTGGACTACTAGCGCATTGCCCAGTGCTCCTGGGGATCATCTTTGCTTTACGTGAACTACAGTAAGGGCCTGATTCTATAAATGGCGGCTAGCAGCACTTAACTTGTAAGCACCAGCCCACACGATTGTCAATCCACTGCATCCCACCATTCATAAAATCATGGCTCCTAAGTGAACTTAGGTGTCGCTAGGTATCCTAGAGTTGGGTCCGGTATATTAGCCAGGTTTTACCTGGCCCTAATTTACCGGTGCCTACCTCAGATGCCTAGCGATGCCTAAGTCTACCACACCTATTCTCTGCCCCTAACCATGCCTATTTTTCAAATTAGCTGTCACAAGGCACCACACAGATATCCATGTGCAACTCTAATTAGCAATTGAAATAATTGTTTAATGGGTTTTTAATGGCGTGGTCAATAAACACGCCATTTAACCCATAAAAAAACAATTAAGTTACAAATGAATTTTGGTTAGGCATTGCTAAGTATCCATGATTAGAGCACAGTTTATAGAAACAGGCCCTGAGTGTACTTATTTGGCAATTTGACTACTAGCAGTAGTAGCAATTTGACTACTAGCAGTAGTACTTTGAGATTAGCACTAATGGTTTATTGTCTCCATTTTGAATCTAGGAGCCTGGGGCAGGAGAAAGAGGGGGGGGTCACTTCTGTGTCCCACCCTCTGCTAGACACCAATGATAAAACCAGTAAGGGCTTTTCTGGGGGTGGGAGGCAGTAGCATTCAGTCAGGTCCTTCAAGGAATTCATGAAGCTATAGCTCTGCCTTGATAACATTTGCACTGTGGTTTCTCTCTCTTCCCTTCCCTCTCCATGGCTCTTTAAACCTGCCTTTAATGGCAGTAGCAGCGATTAACACATGCCGTCTCTGACTAATCTTCCAGTTTCACGTGGGTGGAATATGGCAGATAAATGTCTCCAGGACTGGCTGGAGGAGGCATTTCTTAATCTGTGCTGCTTCTGATAAAAACAGGTTTAAAGGACTACAGGAAGAGGGAAAGATGCTGTACCTGCTTGGGGGTGGGGGGATAAGAGAGATTGCAGACCATTGGGGGTGGGATAAAGATTACGGAGAGAGCTAGACCATTTGGGAAGAAGTAAGTAAGCTAGAGATGCTGGAACATGGGGAATAGGAGAGAGAGTACAAGGTCATGGATTTGATATTTTGTGGTACAGCCGAAGCAGTTTACATGTATTATATGCAGGTACTCTGTCCCTGGTGGGCTCATAATCTAAGTTTTTGCTCATAGGGCAATGGAGGGTTAAGTAACTTGCCCAGGATCACAAGGAACCACAGTAGAATTTGAGCCCAGTTCCCCAGGTTTTATGCCCACTGCTCTAAGCATTAGGCTGCTCTTCCACCAGAAGACCCATGATGAGAAGAAGAGATGCTAGACCCAGGGTGGTGGGAGGATAGAGGAGAGAGAGAGAGAGATCAGACCACAGGAGGATAGAGAAAAGGGGGATGAGAGATGTTGGACCTACAGAGGGAGGGAGAAGTGCTGAATTGCAGCAAGGGGGGAGGGGAGAGAGAGAGAGAGATGCTTGATCCAAGCAGGGAGGAAGGGAAGGGAGAGGGATAGAGGGCTTCCAATCAGCTTATTTTTGGCTAGCCTGACTGGTTTTGAAAAGAAGATATTGGCAGGATATAAACTAACTAATGTAAGTACAAGTTTTCTGCTGACTGCTGTGCTGATCACCGTTAGATTCTACCTTCAATCTCTATCTCTTCTAACCACTGCCACTGCTATTGCCAAAAGCCTTCAGCATCTTCCCATCCCCTTTCCTCCCCTAACGGTGGTCCACTAATACTGCTGTTCTACATTTTTAATTTTCTAATGTATTGTCGTTCTGTAGCTTTTCTTTTATCACCCCTTTTTAAAAATTATTATTATTGTTTTAAACCACTCGGATAAATAGTTTGAATTGCACTAAATAAAGCAATGTAATCAACATAAACATAAAACTCTCAGGTCTGCCCTCCCCATCTTTTCCTTCCCCTAGACCTCCTGTATTCCTTCACTGCCTCAAGAATCCATTTTTAAGTGAAATGGAACGACCTGCAGAGCCTCACGCTCAATTGCTCTGTAGTGTTCTGCTGGTACTTCACCCTCCCATACACACTTTCTTCTCATTGGGAGTTGGACCAAATAATCTTACAGAATTTAGGGTTCTACCAGGTACATTTGATCTGGATTGGCCACTGTTGGAAACAGGATATTGTGCTAGATGGACCATTGGTTTGACCCAATATAATAATAATAATTATTATTATTATTTTATTTCTTATATACCGCTATACCATAAGTTCGAAGCGGTTTACAACATAAGAGAATGCGATGTTTACAATAAGAACCTTATGTTTACAAGATACATACATATGGCTATTGTTATGTTGTTATGCTCATGAGAAAGGCAACAAGTAGAGCACCTCGCCTGCAGTCAAACAAAAAGGCAAGGGAGGAGTCTTTCCAACCAGTGATAAGTCTTTATTGTAAACAATGGTCCCAACAAGGATCCTAGTTTTGGCGTGCAAAGAACGCCTTCTTCAGGGGACACTGGCAGTTCCGAGCCCTCCGGCAGCTCCATCCGAGCTCACGCCTGCTCCTCCACTGCAGGGAGCAGAGGAGGAGCGGGCATGAGCTCAGATGGTGCTACCGGTGGGCTTGGAACTGCCGGTGATTATATCATGGGCAGAGGGGGATAAGGGGGGGGGGCAGGACAGGACACAGAAAAAAAGAGACAAGTTATTTATATATTTATTTATATATTTCAGCTTGATATACCCAGGGTATATCAAGCTGATCATACCCAGGGTATATCCCAGGGTATATCCCAGGGTATACCCAGGGTATATCAAGCTGATGATACACGGTGCACAAAATCCCAGTCCAGTCTACCTTCAAACTTCTAAAGGGATAGAAGCAAGATTTGGATTTTGGTACCCTTTATCATTAGTGTCCTGATCCAATGCCTCACCTGGTCCAGCAAGGGAGGGGGGGGAGAGAATACCAGATTGTGGTGGTAGGAGGGCTGCCAGTGCAAAAGTTGGTTCAGAGTGCTACAGTCCCTTGAGACAGCACTGAATATACCACAAAGGCCAGAACTGACTTCTATGCTGTTAACAGAGAAAAAAATAATGAGGAAAGGAAAATGAGAAAAAGAGGGTAAACAGCGGGGCTAGGGAAGGAAGAGAGAGTGAAAAACACTAGAATAAGACAATAAGAATAACCAGACTGGGTCAGACCAATGGTCCATCTAACCCAGTTTCTTATTTCCAACAATGGCCAATCCAGGTCACAAGTACATTGTAGAAACCCGAATAGTGGCAACATTCCATGCTACCAATCCAGGGAAAGCAGTGACTTCCTAAATGTTTGTCTGAACAGCAGAATATGGACCTTTTTCTCCAGGAACTTGTCCAAGCATTTCTTAAACCTAACTATGCTAACTGCTGTTACCATATCCTCTGGCAATAAGTCTCAGAGCTTTGAGTGAAAAAATATTTCCTCCTGTTTTCCATGTATTTTCCATGTAATTTCATTGAGCATCTCTTGGTTTTTGTACTTTTTGAAAGGGTGAAAAATAAGTTCACTCTTACCTATTCTACATCACTCAGGATTTTAAAGACCTCGATGATATCCCTTTCTCAGCCACCTTGAAGAGCCCCAACATCTTTAGTCTTTTCTCATATGAGAGGAGCTCCATCTCCTTTATCATTTTGATTCTTTTTTGAACCTCTTCTAATTCTGCTATATATATATATATTTTAGATACTGTAGCCAGAATTGAACACAATATTCAAGGTGAGATGCCTCATGGAGTGATCCAGAGGTATTATAATATTCTTCATAGGCAGCAGAACACTTTTGTTTGGGGGACTCAAAAGCTTTGCCCAAGACCTCACCCAAGCTCCGCCCCAGATCCTACCCCCATAATAATACTAATTGTAATGTCATTTTTTTCCATTCATTCTTCATACTCACACAATATAATCTTATTAACAATACATAATGGTAACAAAAAATTAAACTACATAAAGCACACTCTATGTAGAGAAAAATTTAATGCACATATATATTGTGCTTCTTTTCAGAAGGTCAAGGCAGATGACTTTAAAATATGTAATGTTCCATCACTAACTGCTACAGAAAACCCCTCTTCAGTACATCAAGTACATCAAAAAGTAATACAAAGCCCTGAAAAGAGCGTAAGAATAGAAATACTGGGTCAGATCAATGGTCCATCTAGCAAAGTATCCTGTTTCATTTTTTTTTTTTTTGTAGCTATTTAATTTTAATAAACATCATACCTTACACAAACTGTGAAGCATTGTAAGTTCTTCATCACCCACTCAACATTTTTAATATTTTTAATATGGTTGATATTGTTTGCTGTTATTTTAGTATATTTTTATGCCATTTGCGATTATACTTTCAGTGATATCATTTATATTGTTTTTTATTCATGTTAAGTGTATTATTTTCAGACCAACAGACACCCCCCTGAGGCAGATCTCCACCTGAGGGCCGAAACACGGAACGTGTCAGGTCACTGGCTGAATCCTTTCAATATAAGGACATTACTTTCATAGGACTTTTTATACATGTGTTTTAATTCATGTGCTCTTGTATTTATTTTGAATTCATAGAAATAAAAGTTTGTTTGTCCCAAGGTTGACGTATTCTATCCCACTCCCCACTTGTTCTCTCTTTGTTGGATTTTATGTGGGGGTTTTGAACAGAATGCAAAGCAAAAATATTTTGGTCAATAAATTCCTTTTTTTTTACCTTTGTTGTCTGGAGATTTATTTTTCTATCAAGTTGGTTCCAGTTTCTCTTTTTTTTCTGCTTTACTTCCTGCATTTCTCTCTCTCTCTCTCTCTCTCTTCCACCCCATGTGCAACATGTCCCCCTTTCTCTCTCTGACTGTTCACCATCTCTCTCTCATTCCCTCCCTTGCTGCAAAGGCAGTGATAAAGGAGAGGGGGGCATCTCTCTCAACCCCTTTACTGCCAAGTGCAACATTTCTCCCTCTCTCATCCCTAGGCTCCTGTACAGCATCTTTTGCCCCTCCCCACCAGCCCCATGCCCAACATTTCTTTCTATCAACCCTCTCCAATACAATGCTGCATCTCTTCATCCCTTCCCTCCATCCCTTTCCATATAGTCCATCCTCCTCTCTCAACATCCAATATTTCTCCCTCCTTCGCTCCTCTCCACCACTATCATGTCCAACAATTCTCTCTCTTTCTTCCTTTCCAGCCCTGTGACCTCCACCCCCTCCCTCCTTGAATCTGACGCCTATGCTTGGTTGCATTTACCATCCCTTTCTAACAATTCCTAGTGTCCTGTTTTCTTTTTTTTTTTTTTTTTGCCACAGGTGCTCTAACCATTATGCGTGTGTGTGATTTATATATTGGAATACATTTTTTTTTCTTTTGTTTTTGTGCCTTAGATAATGCAGTCTAGAAATCTAAATAAATAAATAAATACAATTTGGTGTTAGTTCACAGAAGGGACACAAGATGATACATGACCTGTACTATAAGCCACACTTTTGTAGGGAGAGAAATTGTTCTCAATAAGAAAGAATATAAAGAAATATCATGCAGACTTTAATATGACAGAAGGCAGCATTACCCTTGAAATTTCAAATATGGCATCTCTGAACCTCATCTCACTGCAGGAACGCAGATGGAGGACTTTCATGCAGTTTAAAGCTGTTTAGTGGAAGCTCTGGCTCCAGCTGTTTACAGATGTTGTTCTCTTTCCATGGCAGATCTTCTTTCTAGGGGATCCGATATCCTGTCTTGTGACTTTGTACTGAGAGGGTGGATCATACCAGGAACAAATTTCCTGCCATGTGTGTAGCAACACATCCAGTGGGAGAATTCAAACAAAGCTTGAGACAAACATAACAGAATTTGTATAGTAGCATGGCAAAGAAAGAAGCCTAAAGATTACAGCAAACTCCTTCATGTTTCTCTCATTCTTGTTTAGATAGGTTTCACCTTTCTGTCTTTGGAATCAAAGAAATAGTAACAGTACAGCTATGCAGACAAGCAGAACCACAAATTATACACAATTTATATATTTTGGAAGTGCCATAATATAAAAGTGTTGTGGTTAAATCATGGCAAGCTTTGGTTATAGCTTTCCCTCAGGTTGCCACAGATATTTCACTTACTATAGTAGTTAATTCTGCATTATTAAATAAGCTGCTAAGAAAAACAAAATACAGTGTGATTTCTTGCCAGATAGAAAATGATCTAGCATAAGTCACGTGAAAGCATGATTGAAAAAAACTATACAACAGAGTAGGATGCTGATTTTCATTCACATGAAGCAGTTTATTACCCTGAGGGATAAAAACTGTTGGGTTTTTTTTTCATTTGTTTTAGCACTATTTATACTAAAGGGACCCGGAGGATTTACAGGCATTCAAGTCTAAAATCAAGATTTGGACCCTTATCATCAGCTTGTGTAGATGACATGAACAGCTAAATCACTAGGGGTAGCCAAGGTGGGATCATATATACCTCTTGGGATGCCTGCCAGGGATAGCTCCTGTGCCTGTAAATGGAACTGTGCAATTGTGTCTGGTTTCACTCCATCAGGATTGTAGTATAAACGTGCAAATTCTGATTGGAATTTCTGGGATTTTATTTTCTTCTGTGTTCTGTAAATATATGGACTAATTGAAAATGGAGGATTTTGGAGGCAGAAACAAAGACTTATTTGATAAGCTGTTTAAAAAAAAAATGCAAAAAGTGAGAGAAATGAGATTGACATACTGTCAAAAATATATTGAGGCTGATATTCAGACTGATTTAAGCACCTAAATCACTTGCCACCACCTAAGTGGGGATAATCAGCGGCAATTAACTGGAGAATGCCACTGAATATCCTCTCAGACTGCTCAGGTTAAAGGTAGGCAGGTCAGGGGCAGCACTGGGAGTGACACCAGGAGAAGCACCAGGTTATATAGGTGGCAGCATATTCAGTGTCGGCACCCACATAACTAAGCAGCTAACCTAAATCTGGCCATGTCGCTATGTGGGTGCTGGCAGTGAATATCAGGCTGGCACCCACATAATATAATGCTGCTCCTTGTGACCTTGGGCAAGTCGCTTAATCCCCCATTGCCCCAGGTACACTAGATAGAATGTGAGCCCACCAGAACAGATAGGAAAAATGCTTGAATACCTGAATGTAAACCACCTGGAGGGCGCATAATCAAAAGAAATGTCTAAATCCGTTTTGGGCCTAAGTGGCTTGTCGCCCAAAGTCGAAATGTGTCTAAAGTCCATTCTCGAAAAATACGTCCAAAATATTTTGGTTTTCGAGAGTCGTCTAACTGTACGTCCAGCTGTTTGATCGCCCAGATTGTTAAGTTGTCTATCTTTATACCCCATTCTCATCTAAAAATTTGTACAAGTCAAAAATGTCTAGAAAAGGACCTTTTGGACGTGGGAGGGGCCAGCAAAGTAATGAACTGGACACCTAGGCATGGCAACAGAGTAGTGGGGCACCTTACAAGACACTTCTGCAAACTTCATAAAAAGGATGCCATATAAACATCTCACCATAACACCCTTATAGGTCATGGTAAAACCCCAAAACCTACTAGATCCACTTGTCTACCACCCAATAGTCCTCATGGCTGCAAATGGCACCTATATGTCAGTACACTAGGGTTTGGGGTGCACATGTTCCACCATAAATGCAGTGGTTAGAGTGTCTTATTGGCCTGGGTTCTCCTCTATATGGTTCCCTAACCCACCCCCACATTACTTAAGCCACCTCTGTGCTGCTCTACTAGGCTTTACTATGCCAGATGCTGATGTTCTGGAGGCAGGTATGTATGTTTTTATTCCGATTTTTATGGTGTTGTGGGGGAGAGTCAGTGATCACTGGGGCAGTGTGTGGGGGTCTGTACTTTGTGTCTGCAGTGCTTATCTGGTCACTTTGGAAACCTTTTTGGCACTTAGACCTGGTTTTACATGGCCTATGTCACAACGTACAAGTTCCATCCAGGCAGATTCGTTAAACTTTCGGTTATACTTGTAGTACGACTAAGTTTAAATCAGCCCACATCCCACTCAAATCCCGCCCTCACCACTCCTCCTAAAATGCCCCTTTTAGCTCTGGTCATACAGCAGCACTGAAAAGTCCTAAGCTGTTTTTAGATATGTCTAAAACCCGGTTTGATTATCGACACTTAGAAGATTTGTCTTACTGATCGTCCAAGTGCCGATTTAGGTCGGTTTTTAGATGTATTTCCGTTTTGATTATGAGCCCCTTAGGCTATAAGTGATATATAAATACTTAAAATAAATAAATAATATCTTTCATTGAAAAGCAAAAAAATACCCATAAAACCCTGGCCCCTTTGCTCTGCACCTTCCCAACACCTCTGAGCATGCCCCCTGCCTTTCTCCCCAGGTACTTAAGCATTTTTCCCTCAGCTCCAACAGGTTCAAAATCTGTCTAATGTACCTGAGCAATGGGACAATTAAGCAACTTGCCCAGTGTCACAAGGAGCAGTGTAGTTTGAACCCACAAACTCAGGGCGCTGAGGCTGTAGCATTAACCACTTCGCCACACTCTCAGGGTAAAGAGGGAAGCTGCTTCTGTTTTTCCCATGCCAGTTTGTTTAAGGTGGTGCCCAGGAACATTGGACTACATTATTCAAGTTACATAATTTGCATGTCTTGTGTTCACAAGATGCGCTAGGGAGGCAGACTTTCTGGAGGCTGTACAAGATTGCTTCATGGAGCAGCTTGTTAGAGAACCGACGAGAGGAAATGCCACTCTGGATCTAATCCTAAATGGGCTAAAGGGACCTGCAAAGGAAGTGGAAGTAGTGGGACCGTTGGGAAACAGCGATCATAATATGATCAAGTTCAAGGTGGAAATAGGAATACTGAAAGGAAAGAGAACCATAGCGACAACTTTTAACTTCAGGAAGGGAAACTACGAAGCAAAGAGAGGAATGGTAAAGAAGAAACTTAGGAACACTTCCAAAAAATGGCATACGGTAGAACATGCCTGGTCCTTTTTCAAGAATACAGTGAGCAAGGTGCAAAATCTGTATATCCCCAAATTCAGAAAAGGGTGCAACAAGAGTCGAACAAAAGACCCTGCATGGATAACTAAAATAGTGAAGGAAGCGATAGGCAATAAGAAAAACTCATTCAGAAAATGGAAGAAGGACAAATCTGAGGGAAACTGGAAAGATCACAGAAAGTATCAAAAAGAATGTCACCGTGTGGTTCGAAAAGCCAAAAAAAAGTATGAAGAGAGGTTAGCCAGGGAAGCACGAAATTTCAAGCCGTTCTTTAGATATATTAAAGGGAAACAGCCGGCAAGGGAGGAGGTGGGACCACTGGACGACGGAGACCGGAAGGGAGCGGTGAAGGAAGAGAAAGAGGTCGCAGAAAGACTTAACATGTTCTTTTCATCGGTATTTACAAGCGAAGACACAACCAACATACCGGAACCTGAACAAATCTTCAAGGGAAATCAAGCACAAAAGTTAACATCCATAGAAGTGAACCTTGATGAAGTGCGCAGGCAGATAGAAAAACTAAAAACTGACAAATCGCCGGGTCCTGATGGAATCCATCCAAGGGTTCTGAAGGAACTAAAGGAGGAAATAGCGGAACTACTGCAGCAAATTTGCAACCTATCTCTGAAAACAGGTGTGATTCCGGAGGATTGGAAGATAGCCAACGTTACGCCCATCTTTAAAAAGGGATCAAGAGGGGACCCGGGAAACTACAGACCGGTGAGTCTGACCTCGGTTCCGGGGAAAATGGCGGAAGCACTGATAAAAGAAAACATCGATGAACATTTTGAAAGAAACAAACTTCTGAAAACCAGCCAACATGGTTTCTGCAGGGGAAGATCGTGCCTGACTAACTTACTGCACTTCTTCGAAGGAATTAACAAACAAATGGACAGAGGAGACCCCATAGACATCATATACCTAGATTTCCAGAAAGCCTTTGACAAGGTGCCTCATGAACGTCTACTCCGGAAACTGAAGAACCATGGGGTGGACGGAGACGTGCATAGATGGATCAGAAACTGGTTAGAAGGTAGGAAACAGAGGGTAGGGGTGAAGGGCCACTACTCAGACTGGAGAAAGGTCACGAGTGGTGTTCCGCAGGGCTCGGTGCTCGGGCCACTGCTTTTTAACATATTCATAAATGATCTAGAAACAGGGACGAAGTGTGAGATAATAAAATTTGCGGACGACACCAAACTATTTAGTAGAGCTCGGACAAAGGAGGACTGCGAAGAATTGCAAAGAGACTTGGACAAACTAGGGGAATGGGCAGAGAGATGGCAGATGAAATTCAATGTTGGGAAGTGTAAAGTATTGCATGTGGGAAGCAAAAACTCGAGGTATAATTATGCGATGGGAGGGATGTTTTTGAATGAGAGTACCCAAGAAAGGTATTTGGGGGTGATGGTGGACATGACAATGAAGCCGACAGCACAGTGCGCAGCTGCCGCTAAGAGAGCGAATAGAATGCTAGGTATAATCAAGAAAGGTATTACAACCAGAACGAAAGAAGTTATCCTGCCGCTGTATCGGGCAATGGTGCGTCCACATCTTGAGTGCTGCGTCCAGTATTGGTCACCATACCTTAAGAAGGATATGGAATTGCTCGAGAGAGTTCAGAGGAGAGCAACACGACTGATTAAGGGGATGGAAAGCCTTTCATACACTGAGAGATTGGAAAAACTGGGACTCTTTTCCCTAGAAAAGAGAAGATTAAGAGGGGATATGATAGAGACTTACAAGATCATGAAGGGCATAGAGAGAGTAGAGAGGGACAGATTCTTCAAACTTTCAGAAAATAAAAAAACAAGAGGGCATTCGGAAAAGTTGAAAGGAGGCAAATTCAAAACTAATGCTAGGAAGTTCTTCTTTACACAACGTGTGGTGGACACCTGGAATACAATTCCAGAGGAAGTTATAGGGCAGAGTACAGTACTGGGGTTTAAGAAAGGTTTGGACAAATTCCTGCTGGAAAAGGGGATAGAGGGGTATAGATAGAAATTTCCTGCACAGGTCCTGGACCTGTTGGGACGCCGCGTGAGCGGACTGCTGGGCGCGATGGACCTCGGGTCTGACCCAGCGGAGGCATTTCTTATGTTCTTATGTTCTTACTTAAGGTGGTTCACAACACTATTACAATTCATGTACAATAACCACAGTGGGATAATGATAAAAGCATGGGAAATGTATTCATCTTCTTACATTGGACATGAATGAATAATTTAGAACACCTATTAAATTTGGAAAGTTGCCCATGTTAACCTTACAGTTTTAATGAGGTTTAGGACATAGGGTTCAAACCCCTTCATTCTGTTATGTGAGAACCAAAATATAAGTGTCATTTGCATGCTAAGAATATAGAATACTAGCACTTATATGTGTGAATGCTGCAGATTGATTTTCTGAATATACATTTACGATGCAGTCTTTTTAATTTATGCATTTAAAAATTTTTTTTAACCAACGTCGCATTTAATTGATGTATTTTAACTGTGTCTTTTTGAAATAATGTATTTAATTATATATCATTAGTACTGTATATGAGATTGTATTTTTACTGAAATGTCTCAGTTTTTCTGTTGTGAACTGCCTAGAACTGTTGGTAGGGCGGTATGCAAGAAAATAAATTATTATTATTATTAAAATTATTATTCTCATATAAGTGACAGCTGGGCGTTAAGTGGTATTCTATCATCTTAATGCACAGCTCCCATAGAACATAAATACAAGGGGACATCCACATGGGTGGGCCACGGACATCTCCCTCAATTGAGGGGCTTATTTCCAAAACCCACTAAGGGCGGAATTCATCAAAGAATGTTAACCACATTAGCGCACGCTAATCGCATTAGCATGTGATAAACGCTAAAGATGCCCATAGGAATATAAAGGGCATCTTTAACTTTTAGGAGGTGCTAATATTTTGCGGGTGTTAGCCATTAACACCCTTTGATGAATTCCCCCCTAAGTCCATATTAGTTATATTGGCCTTAGAGCAGGGATCTCAAAGTCCCTCCTTGAGGGCCGCAATCCAGTTGGGTTTTCAGGATTTCCGCAATGAATATGCACTGAAAGCAGTGCATGCACATAGATCTCATGCATATTCATTGGGGAAATCAAGAAAACCCAACTGGATTGCGGCCCTCAAGGAGGGACTTTGAGACCCCTGCCTTAGAGGGTTTTGGAAATAAGCTCTTCAATTAGACATATATGTTGTAGAACAGTGCCATCTATGTACTAAAGCAGTGTGTCCCAACCCTGTCCTGGAGGACCACCAGGCCAGTCGGGTTTTCAGGAGAGCTCCAATGAATATGCATGGAGCAGATTTGCATGCCTGGCATCTCTATTATATTCAGATCTCTCTCATGCATATTCATTAGAGATATCCTAAAAACCCGACTGGCATGGTGGACCACTGTACTAAAGTGCTGAATTTAGGCGTGAACATTTATACCTGCCATAGGCATGGTGTAAGTCAATGCAACTAAATATTGGCTTGTAAATGCTGAATTACACTCATATTCTGTAATGGACCATGGGTGCCCAGATGCTGTTCTATAATTTGCACCCAATGCCCAGCATTTTGACACCTAATGTTGGTGCCCTATAAACAGTTTTCCACATAGGCCTAGATTCACTAACCTGACTCTCCGTGCCCGATCCGACCAATTCACGAAACAAAAAAATTAAAATGAGGGCGATCAGAGGAACGCCCCCCTCCGACTGCATGGATCGCTAGTGTGCAATCCTGATGCATGCGCAGACCATCTGCTTTCCCTATAGATCAGGGGTGTCCAATGTCGGTCCTCGAGGGCCGCAATCCAGTCGGGTTTTCAGGATTTCCCCAATGAATATGCATGAGATCTATTAGCATACAATGAAAGCAGTGCATGCAAATAGACCTCATGTATATTCATTGGGGAAATCCTGAAAATTCGACTGGACTGCGGCCCTCGAGGACCAACATTGGACACCCCTGCTGTAGATGGTCTGCGCATGCGTTTGGTTTCCATTTTGCTGGGTTGTTTTTTACTGACCTCGACTCTCCTGCTCTCCCAGGGAAGGGTGATCCCCGGCGGCAGCAGCCTCTTCCACTTCGCCGACGCAAATTCACTGCCCTGGTGAGTCCAAATGATCTGAGGAGATGTGCTTTAAAAACTTCCCTCCCCCCTACCCCCTGCTTCTGGAGGGAAGAAGAGGTGCTTTCCAGGTTATGATAGTCCTTTCACGTTTACCTAAGAACCATAAAACACGGTACCTTACATTATAGCAGGGGACTTTTAAAAGCAGGCAATTATTGACTCTCCTGCTCTCTGCCGCCCTTTCCCGCAGTGCAGCCCCACTTTAAAACCACAGGCTCGCACTGCGGGAAGGGTGGCAGAGTGCAAGAGAGTCGGGCGGCAAGAGCAGGGCTCAGCTGGAAGGGGCAGAGAGCAGAGTGGCAGAGATGTAATGTAATGTAATGTAATTTATTTCTTATATACCGCTAAACTCCGTTAGGATTCTAAGCGGTTTACAGAAAAATAGACAATAGGGTGCATTAAAATTATAAGTAAAATAGGTACTTAGAAATTCCCTTACTGTCCCGAAGGCTCACAATCTAACTAAAGTACCTGGAAAAATGACAATTAGTAGAGTAATGAAGAAATAAAATAGAGAATAGATGAGAAAAATAAGAAAATAAACATTCTAATAAGACTACAATGGTCTAAAGGACTTTGAAAGGTTGAAAAAAGAGGGGAGATAGGAAATAGAAGCAGAAGGGAGAACCGTTGAAACTATAGAATTCTGGGGAAATTTAAATGAAATTTAAATAATAAAGTAGGAAACAAAAACCAAGTGGCAAAACAATGAATGAGATTTAAAAATAAAATATCATAAACTAAAAAAGAAAGTGAAAAAATAAAGATGGGCTGCAGGGCTGGGATTTCAGGCCAAGGGCAGTCGGAAAGGACGTTTGCGACTGGTCCCCAGCAGTCGCTTCTTGTGTTGAATGGCCAGCCCAGTCGGTTTCCAAGATTTCTTTAGTGAATCGTGTCCCTGCCTACTTTGCATGTTGTTCTCCTCATTTGCATGCACAGATCGGAATCGGATCGACACAGAGGTAAGTGAATAGGGCCAGAGTAAAATAGGGTCGCAAAGGGGTCACAAACCGATCGGTGCACAATCGGTTTGCTTAGTGAATCTAGCCCATATTATATTAGTAAATGAGGGAAGGCATTATGATAGCTTTTCCTCTCAGGAAATTGTAATGAAAAGCTTTTATTCATGTAATGATGGTGTTTTATTGTCATATATTTGGTATTATGAATGTTATTGAGAAAGACATGGGGGAAGCCACAGCTTGACCTTGATCGGTAGCATGGAATGGGTTTTGGCCAGGTACTAGTGACCTGGATTGGCCACTGTGAGAACGGGCTACTGGGCTTGATGGACCATCGGTCTGACCCAGTAAGGGTATTCTTATGCTCTTATGAATGTATTGTTGAAATCTGTTTTGTATAAAGGTAGAATATAAATAATAAACTATAAAATATTCCTCATTTTATGAAGTCATGTTAGGCTTTTTTTTATCATCAATTGAGGCGGTAAAAACTCTGATGCTCCTATGATTCCTTTGAGCGTCTGAGATAATACTACCATGGCCGGCAATAAAAAAAACCCCTAATGTGGCACCATAAAAGGGGGGGGGCTATATTTGTCTTTGCACAAAATCTTGCTACATGCTATCCAGCCAATATTCAAAATGATTTAACCAGCCTGAAACAGCAGCTAACTGTTTAAATCACTTGTTTGTAGCTATCGTTTGTAGCATTTTCAGGAGCAGTTTTAAGCAGTTATCTCTGCTGAAAATAAAGAGTTAGCACCGAATCCAACTGTGGCTGATTGGTGAGCATTCCAGAGGCGGAGTCAGGTTAAGTGCTAATATTCAGCCCCCCCCATCGAATAAGTAAACTGCTTAAATCTGGCCGCATAAATAGCAGTTCTATTTTTAAGCGTTTTAACTTATATGTTCAAGGGCTGAATATTTGCTTCACCTTAGCCAGCTCAAGAAAACAACTGGATATTCAATGCCAGTGCCTGGACAGAGTCCAGCATTGTATATGTTTCTTTGGCTAGGCCCACAGGATCAGGCTAGATTGGATCTTGTATCACACTTTGGCCAAAGTACAGTAATTACACTTTTGATATGCAAACTATAGTTTGGAGCATTCAATTAGATAATTTATCGAGTTTGGAGCATCAAGTTAATCTGGCTAGTAAAAAAATCATTATTTTTTTTATTTTAAGGAAATTACAGGTAGTTTGGAAATATTTTGATAAGTCAGTTTTTGTACTTGTGGTTCAATCACCTATTCTTATTAGAATGTGTTCGTTTACAAAAGTTGGATAATTCAAAGTCTAATAGATGCTGGCACTGTCATCTTGAAAAAGGGACACTGAAATCATCTTTTATTTTATTGTCCATTGATACTCAATTTTTAGAATTCAATTTTGGGAAAAATTAATATGGTAATCGGTGTCTCTATGCCATTGTCTTATGACTTGGCTTTATTTGGGACATTGTTGAAACCTAAGAGTCCAATTGGCATACATAAAAGTAAACTTCTTCTGATTATGACGGGAGTGGCTATGCAATTAATAACTAGAAACTGGAAGAACTGGGATAGATAAAATTTTACTAAGGTGTGCTAACCGATTAGCAGGCGCTAAACGCTAACGCATCCGTAGAGTAACATGCACGTGTTAGCATTTAGCGCACGCTAAATCGATTAGCGCGTGCTAATTGGTTAGCGCACCTTAGTAAAAGAGGGCCTTTGTTTGTATTATAGGTATGAAAGAATGAATGCAGAACAATTGTGAAATAATAAAAGGTTTAAAGAAGTATGGGGTCCATTGGAGGCATTTGTTAAACAGGAAATTGATTGAATTGATTAACTTCTGGATTTCTTTGATTTCTACACACATCCAGATAGGGAGGGAGGGGAAGGGGGGAAGGGAGTAGGGTAATTTGTTATAGTATTTGTTCGAATATAAGTGCTGTTATTTGTTATATCTGAATATGTATTTATTTGCACTTTTTATAAGTTTTGAAAATTAATAAAGATTCACAAAGAAAAAAAAAGAATGTGCTAAAGTATTGTCGAAAAGATTACAAACTGTGCAGAATACTGCGGTGAGAGTAATATTTTCTATCTCTAAATATGATAAAATTGCACCATATTTCATTGGTTGCCAGTAAATGCAAAGATATAGTTTAAGCTTTATATTATGATTTTTAGCATTCTATGGGCTCCTTTTATCAAGTCGCGCTAGCAGTTTAACGGGCGTAATAGCGCACGCTAAACTGCTAGCCGCGCTAGCCGCTACCGCCTCCTCTTGAGCAGGCGGTAGTTTTTGGCCAGCGCAGGGGTTAACGCGTGATGAAAAGTCACGCACGTTAACCCCGCTAGCACGGCTTGATAAAAGGAGCTCTATATGGCCAAGTGCCATTTTATATAATGGAATTGATTTCATTACTAGCAGGAAGACCAGGTCATATTATATCTTCAGTTTTTCTCACCAAAGACAATTAGATCATTTGTTCAATGGAAGCCATCCTTTTTTTATCAGGCTCCTTTGAATCCTCTTTTACTAAGCCGCAATAGAAGTTTCTACCACAGCCCAGGGTGCTAAATGCTCATGCTCTGAGGTTGTTCCAATGCTCATAGAATTCTATGAGTGCTGAAGCAGTGTTGGAGCATTTGGTGCTACGGACCGTGGTGGAAACCTCTACCGCAGCTTAGTAAAAGGGAGGGGAGGTTAATTTAGAATGAATTCCCTGTTTTAATAAGATCAGTCGGTCAATATACTGTTTTTAAAATTGTTTAAAAAATTATCTTTAAAAAAAAAAATTCTTTATTCATTTTTAAATCTTATAATAAGTGTGACATCAAATAATAACATTTTAACTTAAATGCAACACTTAATATTCTTCAATAATTCAACATAAAACTTATCTCCCCTTCACCCCATTCCATAACAGTTTTTAAAACATATAAACTCATATATTAATAAAGACCAAAAACTATCCCTCCCCCGTCCCCCATCCTTGTTATCTTGAAATTTATCAGCTTCTACTGTTAATGTTCTCAGTGGTGTAGCGAGGGTGAGAGGTGCCCGGGGTGGAGGCGCTCCTCCTCTGCCCTGGTCTCCAGCCCCAGGTCCTTCCACGATCCCCTCTGCCATGCACGCACCCCCTTCCCTTCCCCCATACCTCTAGTTGTTCACGGCCACAAGTAACAATTTCAACGTGCTCCTCACGACCCTGGCGGCTCTCCCTCTGATGTCACTTCCTATGCACTCAATGCAATATGTAGGCACTAATATATCGCTATCCAACAATCATAAACAGTCCACTACTGTATAAGTGTTCAAATCACACAATGTTCCTCAGAATGCCACACCATGCTTGTGTAGTAGCCGTCCTCACTGGAACTTTTTATAGTGTGATATGTTGAACGAGTGTGCAACAATTTGCATAATAAATAATTAGTAAAGTGTCTGTGCTCATTAATAAAACGTAGACCCGGCGAGAAGCATTGAAGATTAGCATTTGGCTAAAGATCTGGATAAGCTTTGCCTCTTTGTCCCCGACCCTGAAGAAATTTTTGAAACGCGTCGGTGGGGAACTAGGCACATCCGGTTAAAAGCTAAGTTATTATTATGCATTGATTATACTCTCTAATATGTATTATGTTTTATTAATGAGCACAGACACTTTACTAATTATTTATTATGCAAATTGTTGCACACTCGTTCAACATATCACACTATAAAAAGTTCCAGTGAGGACGGCTACCACACAAGCATAGTGTGGCATTCTGAGGAACATTGTGTGATTTGAACACTTATGCAGTAGTGGATTGTTTATGATTGTTGGACTTCCTATGCACGACACCCAGAAGTGACATCATCGGGAGAGCTGACACAATCATAAGGAACATGTTGAAGTCGTTGCTCACGGTGGTGAACAACTACTGAGGTACAGGGGGGAAGGGAGGGTGCGTGCATGGCAGAGGGGATCGTGGAAGGAGCTGGGGGTGGAGACAAGGGCAGGGGAGGGCCGCCTCCGCCCTGAGTGCCTCTCACTCTCGCTACACCACTGAGAACATTAGAGGAGTGGGAAGAGGAGGAAGGGGCAGAGAGGAGGAGTGGTGCCGGAGCCCCCACTAATATGGTGCCCAGGTCAGACTGCCCCACTCGCCCCCCCCTTAATATGCCACTGAATGTTCTATTTGAATATTTGTCATTGCATTTTGTTTAACTGCGTTTGTTCCCAGTAATAAAAATATATTGCTATCCACCAAGAACTCGTAAGGCCTTTGATGGAATATGTCATATATACAGTAAATTCTGTTGTGAATAACACTACCAACCTATATATATATGCGCTGTCACACAAACATATGCACACTATCATAGGATTATTAGAGACTACCAGGGATCTCAAGTGCTCACAGCCAGAGGTCTGAGTTATACTTCAAAGCCAATGACTAATTTGTGAGCTATCATCGGTCCCGTCTGTGTTCTCTATACCAATACTTAGTGGTTTTAAATATTAATGAATTTGTTTATAAAAGTCTAATTCAATGATTTGCCGTTCTGTGTAATTCAGAACTACTTAGCTTTCTTTCTCTCTCTCTCCCTCTGATTGATTCTACGGAAGATCTCCGTTTCGCACCCATACATTGACAAGGGGCTTCATCAGGAAAAACGCCAAAGGCCACTCGTACTGTCTTTAGCGCGGTGCTGTTCGTCTGCAATTGTAATCGGGAGTCTACTTTCTCTCTGAACTCCCGGGATCTCAAGAGCGGAGATAGTGTGCATATGTTTGTGTGACAGCGCATATATATATAGGTTGGTAGAGATATATACAGTAAAACCTTGGTTTGCAAGCATAATTCGTTCCAAAAGCATGCTTGTAATCCAAAGCACTCATATATCATAGCGAATATCCCCATAGGAAATAATGGAAACTCATCCATTCCACAACCCCAAAACTTTAATACAAAATGCTATGCGAGACCTCGCTCATTTAGAACAGTCACTACACTCTGGCAGCATCAGAGAGAGAAGAACCATCGGCTCAGTTGTGATGTGTGTATACTGTATGTACTTGTATTGCAAGACATTGCTTGTATATCAAGTTAAAATTTAATCAAATGTTTTGCTTGTCTTGCAAAACATTTGCAAACCAAGGTTTTACTGTATATATTTAATGTCATGTAATATCCAGGAATAATGCTGGTGGTGGCAGGAGCACCCTCACTGCTGCGAGTTAAATAACAGGGGAGTATATTTTTAAATGAGAAAAAAATTGAACAAGCCTAATAATATCGTATTTGACTTAACACTGGGGCAGATATTTTACCAATTTGTGCTCATTTTAGCTCCCTCCTCCCCAGCTACATTTTTTTTCAGGTTTAGTATATCAGAGTTAACACTGATATTCAGAAGCCCAGCCTGAGAATACCATCGCAACATGCAGGAAAAGGAGAGTGCAAGGACACCTTAAGCTGCTTGTTCCTCAGGTTTTATTTCTGCTAGTTGAATTGTTAAATGAAGAGATCCACTCCCCTAACCTCTTGTGATCCTCCCCTGTGAAAACCTGCCATCAAACGATGACCCATAAGAAATATGGGTGATTGAACCGCTCCCATAGAAGAAGTTAAAAAAAAAAAAAAAAAGCTCTAGCCTGGTATCAGAGGGCCTTGCTAGAATACTTAGGAGAATATTTTCTGTACAAGGCAACTGACCATCTATCTCCCTTTTTAACTAGTGTCAAGGCTGGTTTACTTGATGATGATTTGATGCCCAACAATTGCTCCCCCTTGCCCACTGAAAATGAGTGATGACAGGAGAGCGGCGACCACAGAGAACAAGCTCAGCTATTGTTGCGGGAAGCAAGCAGACCTGAGTTCATAGAGAAAAAGCACCATTATAGAAAGCTGCAGTTTTATAATAGCTTTTGGAGAACCTGGTTCGTGATTGATGTTCAGATAGATTTGATTTTAGTGATTTCATATCTTTCTTTTGCCATTCTTTCACAAGAAGAGCATACAGAGTGTCACACATTTACCGCAATTAAAGAAATAATTTCATTGAGCCTCACTGTTGGTCCTATATAGTAAGGTATAAAAAAAAAAAAAGCGTAACATACTACTGGCTGAAAGGACATATTTTAATATCATGTTTAATAATGGATTGTGAACCAGTTTATAAAAAATGTCCTTCTTATTTATCTGTACTGCTGTGCCTAGCAGTCAGACAACCCTCATGTGGCCTTACCATATCCCCAGAACAGGTTCCAGTCTTCTGTGCAGGTGGGATGTGCTGTCATGGTATTTCTAGAGCTCTGTTCTTACCCCTCCTCTCTCTCTTCTAGCAAGGTTTTGTGAGCCTCCACTGCCCTGCTAGAGATGTGAAGTAATAATGTCTGGTACCCTGGAGAGGTGGCTTCTCTGTTGATCAGTAAGCCAAATTTTTGCCCTTTTCCAATGAAACCATATCCAGCCTGGCCCCAGACACCATAATGTAGGGTTGTTATTATATGGCTCCAGAAAAAGAAGGACGGATTAAGAAGACATCCAGGTTTTACTTCCATTAGAAGTAAAACCCAGATGTCGCAATCTGTCCTCCTTACTTCCATTTCTTTCAATGGAAGTAAAATCCAGATGTCTCAATCTGTCCACCTTTTCCTGGAAAATCCAAATCTACAAGAAGGGATGTCCAATAAGTCACAAATTCACAAAAACACCCCTCAAAAACCAGGGCTACGTCTCAGAATCTATGAAAAAAAGGAGAAAAAGACCTCAGTGTCTAACAGGGGCTCTAAAAAAAGCTTCCCAAATAGACAAGCCAGTCTCAGACAGAATTTGAAACTGGCAGACACATCCTTGGTCAAAAAACTCCTTTAAACTCTATTAATATTCAGAGTCACACATTTCTTTTGATAAATTTTGTTTAAATTTTCAAATACTTTTTCATAAATAGTGTCATAAAAGTCACTTATCTGAATAGATAGCTGTTTGGACGTAGTCGTGGGGTTAGAAAGCAGGAACAAAAAATGCTCCGTAGGAAGTCAGCTGAAGGCTAATTAAAGCATATCCAATGCAACACTTCCATAATCATCCAACAGGGCTCCCTGTTTCGCTATAATGCTTCGTCAGGGATTTTGCTGTAAAAAAAGAACAGATTAAGTCCACAATATTTTCACAAAAGAAAAAAGAATGCTACTTAACCCACAGCGTCCATTCACCCGCTTCCACTCCTGTCACAAAATGGCCCCTCAGCGTTCTAAGCTAATATGCAAATCCACTCGTCATCACGCACACGTGGTGACATCATATTCTTTTCAATTCCACTCATGCACTGGAAATACCGTCAAACAAACAAAAAATGCAAAAAAATATTTCAAAAACATCAACAAAACCAAGGTTTCCAATCCACAGTACTGTTCAAACCTATCGGAGCACAGGTTTGTAACCAAAAAATCCAACGCTGTTCTCTTTTCAGTAGTGCTTGCTTGAAGTCACCCCCTCTAGCAGAAGGAGACACACGTTCAAGAACCCAGCACCGTAGATCTTCAAAGGAATGTTTGAATTCTACACAATGTTGCACCATCGGAGCTTCTGCCCGTTCTCGCAACAGACAGGAACGGTGCTCTATAAGACGTGTCTTCAACAGTCTAGATGTCTGTCCTACGTACAACTTCTGACAAGGACATCTGATGACATATACAATTCCTCTGCTATTGCAATCTGTGGTATGGTGTAAAATATACTGTTTTTGATCCACTGGGTTCACAAAAGATGAACACGTCTCCATTATGCTACATACAGAGCAATGTCCACATTTGTCACCTTTTCCTGGAGCCATAATGTAACCCTACTATGGTATATAGTGGACTCAACTTTAGCGACTGCTGCCTGCATGATGTTAGACAATTCATTGCAAGCAACATGGCCCTAGATAATATATATCATTTGTAACTCCAGTTAAAGGTTTCCAGTGGAGGTTGTGAGAATGTCACAGTTCACAGCAATTACAATCCTAATGGCTACAGTTGACAAGGCTCTTAGGGATCACAGGAAATGGTTTGGAATGCCAAATGGGAGAAAGAAAATCCAACGTAGTCTGCAGTAAACAACAGCAACCAGAAAACAACAAACAGACTGCAGACAATGTACAAGATGCAGGCGTTGTTTATTAGTAAATGCAGTAACATATACAACCTTATAGCCAACCAAGGGACCCGACACGGTCCGTGTTTCGGATGACACGCCTTTCTCAGGGGTCCATGGTGGTTAAGGTATAAAGCAAACTGCGTAAAAGATAACAAACACACGCCAATCACGATCAAATGGGGTCAAGCAAGTCCCTTGGTTGGCTATAAGGTTGTATATGTTACTGCATTTACTAATAAACAACGCCTGCATCTTGTACATTGTCTGCAGTCTGTTTTTAGGAATGCCAAATATCACATCTGGCATGTTTAGCATTGCATGCATATAGTTGACAGTCTGTGGGCTATATGGACATGCCTGCTATGCACACCGGGTCTCTGTACTTTGCAATGCTGTCTTTACTGACCACAGACCTACATTAGAGACATTTGGCCAAGTGGATTGGGTGACCTAGAACGTGTAACGATATAGATGCATCACAGTGAAAGCATGAGCCACCAAGCATCAGAGTTTCTACATGCAGGGACAGATGTTTTAGGAATGATACCCTCTGGATACCCTGTCAGGGATGATCATGGGGACTGGAGCATTTGTGTAGTCATTGATTATGTGCATAACTATGGCAATGAGGTTTTGACTGTGTGCTATTGTTTTTTGCCTGCAGTGGATGCTATTGCCTCTAATAGCGAAAAGAAAACAAGAAGTAGGCCTTCTGAAGAATAATAGCTTTAATTAGTGCTCCCAGAAATTCATATGGTCTGCTTCTTCTTTTCTTTCCATGTTGGATCTAGTTGACCAGATGTCTTGTTGCTTTCTTATCTCTGATAGTGAAAAACCAAGGTGCAGCCATCCTGCTAGCAGGTGACAAGAGAGCAGACCTGCAGGGAAATTGGAACACCACGACAAGTAAGTTGACAACGAGGAGGTGCTGAAGAGTTTGCTAAGGATCCCATCCAACTTCATCACCCTACCTTGACAATCAAGAGCCAGCAGATTTCCCAGATCGTGATCCTCAGAATGGCGGTCGGGCAACTAGGAATGCTCAACATCTTGCTCACTGCTGGAGCTTCCTTCTGACACAGAATGGGAAGCGGCTTGCACAGAGGAATAAGAAACTAGCAGAGTAAGAGAAACAAATGGAATACACTCAGCTGCAACTGGCTGGGAGATAGAATCCCTGTGGCAGTAGGTGACTATGCAGTGACTTTACCAAAAAGCACATTAGCAACCCTACTACTATGCCAGCTCTGAGAACATCAATGCTCATACCACCACTATCTGTTGTGACTCCATCTTGGTACTCTAGGATGTCACTATTCTCCATGTCACCTCCATGTGCATCCTCTGCTAAACTGTGCCCTGTACCTGCAGTCACATTATTGCAACACTTCCAATACAGCAACGATTGCCCATTTGCACTGAGATGGCAGAGGGCTTCATATTTCTTGATTTTTGTAGGCATGCATGATGATCATAGGTGCTAGATGAGGTTCTCTCAGCCATTCTGAGACCAGTGGTACCTCATCCCACAGCCTTGGGTTGCCAAGAAAGGAGAGATGTAGGAGGGGACAAAGAAGAAGAAGAAAACATAACATAACATAAATCTTTATTTATAAATCACGAAAGCCTTTCAGTTCAAGGCAGTTTACAGGAAAAATGGCTGAGGAAAGTCGCGAGCTACAGCAATGGAAAAAGGACTGAAAATTGAATAGATTGCATAGAGGGAGTTTAAACAGGGTTTTATAAGGCCCCCTTTTATCAAGCCACTTTACAGCTTTTTTATTGCCGGCCTCGGAGCATCGCAGCTTTCCCCGCAGTAGCTGGCGATGAAAAACACTAACATGACTTTGAAAAAGGAGGACAAAATGTGTTAGCTTTGTACATAAACCAAATGTGAGCTAATGACCAACAATCACCCAGTCAAATAAACCAACAAAAAATGTGATTAAACAAAATTATATTCAGTATCCACTGCCACTAATAGGGGCCCTTTTACTAAGTTATGATAAGCATTAATGTGTGCTTACTGAAGGTTAAAATCCATAACATTAGCATTCGCATTCCCGTCACCTGCAACTGAAAGCTAATCACCATCAATCAATAATCACACAACTCAGTTTTATTGGAATAAATATTTGGCCGCAGCTTTATTATCTATCTGAATATTATCTTCACTTACAATGCAATCTGTGTCCAAAAACCAACAAACCCCCAATGCATATTTCACACACCCCAAGGGAGCTATTCGGTGTCGAAACTAGCTCCAGTTAAGTCTTTAAATTTATAACATTCCCCCAAACGGCCCACGGTGACGCAAGGCCATGCTTCCCCTCCCCTCCCCCCAAACATGACCCACGGTGACGCAAGGTCATGCTTCCCCTCCCCCCAAACATGATCCACGGTGACGCAAGGTCATGCTTCCCCTCGCAGCGGTATCGCATACGAGTGTCACATTTATTTATTTATTAACTGCTCATCTCCCAGATCCAACTGGGCCAAACCCCATTTTCCGCCACAAGCGGTGACAGCCTCGAGCTTGTCACCGCTCCCCCCACCACATAAGCTGCGGCCAACAGCTTTAAAACAAGTCTCCAATAAAATAGGCCAAACCTATGCCTGAAAGGTTGACAGCATCAGGACAATAATGTCCATGGAAAATAGCTGCAACAAACTCATGAGAAACCACTCTAAACCCCCACATGCTATCCATAACTCCAAAAGCTTAGTATTAAACCCACTCAATAGCAACCATGTCCCAATCCTCCTTACACACTCAATAGAGGACCAAGCAAAACAAAAAGGGGTGGGGGCATTAGGGAAAACACAGACAGCAGACAACAGATCCTGCCTCAGGGGCAGTATGAAATCCTCTCCCTTTGCTGAACAAATGTCACAACCCATCAAAAGAATCATAAGGGAAGCAGAATAGAAGATTAGGAAACTGTCTTTGCTGGAAAAGGATTAGCAAGGGTCACTCCCAACAAATGCTCCATATACCTAACCATAAAATCTATAGTCCATGCCCCACTGGACTCAGAAACAGCTAAGAAAATCCTCACCAGCCCAATAGAATGGTAAACAAGATATTGCACATTCCCGTTACTCCACACACACACGTATAAAAGAATCCAAATTCCTGATCCTTCCAAGAAGGTGACCGGGGAATAGGCAATTGCATTTAACCTGCAGTCAACCCAACATCTCCAGACAGCTACCCCATGAACACAATAGCAGGTCGAGAAGGTGCCAGTTTACCCACTCGATAATCTGCCTAGTGCTGCAAAAAGGCTAATCGCCAGAGCACCACTACAAATCATGAAGTGCACACATTAGGCAATACTGCAAACAAATGTCACTAAACCCTCATACAAAAAACAAACAAACAAGTAAACCCTGCACATGGACACCAGATCACACGCACCCACAACCAATTTCATAACTTCCATAAAATCCCCACACCAGCAAATGTCAAGTGAACCATCTTCTAAAATCATCCTACAAACAAACAATACAGTACTAATAGAACATGCGGCTGCTCCATATGAGAAAGGAGCAATGCACCTCTGGCACCCAAAATTGCAGAAAATGAGTCAAACAAAGCAGTTTGGCTCTCAGCACCTATCCAGCGCCTTGCAGTTCCTCCAGTCTGAGGACACAAACAAAGCCACTTAGAAAAAACATAAGGACAGATAAAGACCAAAATGCCCAGCCAGTATACCCCTCCACAGTAACAATTAACTCCTCTCTCCCAGAGAGTCCATGTGCCTATCCAAAGCCGTCCTGAATTCAGAAACTATTTCATGCATCTACTACTCCTACACCTACTGGAATTCCAAAACTATTTCATGCATCTACCTCATCTTCTGTAACAATGTAGCGCCATACCGTACTGCAGAGCCCAGCACTGCTGCACTGCATCCCCTGCCCTCTTACTTTGGATTTGCTGTCAAATAAAAGGGGAGTCATCTCATGTATAGTTAGGCCACATAGGTATTTAAACATCACTATTATCTCCCTTCTCATGCTCCTCCTCAAAGTATACAGATGGAGATCATGAACTCAGTTCCCATATGCCTATAGGACATAGACCATCAACCCTTGTAGTAGCCTTCCTTTGAACTGAACTTAAATGTACACAAAATTCACAAGGAGGTCTCACCAAAATTTGTAGAGGGGCAGCAAACTTCCATTGTCCTGCTGGCCATACTGATTCCCATGCATCCAAACATCTGTCTAGCTTTTGCTAGCACTGTTACAACCTGTTGCCTCCTGAAGCTCATCACATACAAGCACACCAAACCCGCACTCCTCATTCGTACACCAAGGTCTTCACCCTTTAATCGCACCATTCCCTTGTGGTTTAGCAATGCAAATACATGACCTGGCATTTCTAAACATGAAATCTGAGCTGCACAATATGAAGCCATTCTACAACTTAAGCCCATCCTCGTTAGGCACACCATCAGGACTGTCTGGTCCATTACTGCTTTGGCCTCCTACAACAATCCCACTTACATAATTGTGAAAAGAACAAGCCCAATAACAAACCTTCAAACACACTACCGATAAGATCCTCCCTTGGCATAACCATCTCCTGGGACCACAACCCACTGACACCTTACTGACCAACTAGTTCCTGCCCCAGACCACCAGTGGAGCCCTCCATACCGAGAACACTGAATACGATATGCCTATGAAAATGGTAAAATGACTAAAATCAAAATACACCATATTCACCACACTCCCCTTATCTAATGCCAAGATCACCCAAAGAAAGTAAGCAGATTTGTTGATCCAAATCTATCTCTAGTGAATCCCCAAGCTCTGTTGTAAAAGTGTTTCTATTGAGATACTCACCAATAAGTCAAACTTACCGGTCTGTATATCCCTAGTGCTGCCTTTTCTCCATTTGTTGTGGAGGGAAACCATATTCTCCCTGCTCTATTCATGCATTACCCACTCCCTACTCTACAGAAGCAGTGAGAAGGTAGTCAGCAGAGTCACCAGAACTACCCCCAAATTCTTGCAGTACCCTTGGATGTACCAGCCATTCCCCTTGTGGTATCCACCCGTAGTTCTAACGAACCCTCACAAACCCAAGCCACTGAAAATCAATCAGGGTTTTTTACACCTCCTGCCCCAGTCACATGAGGTGTTTGTACACCCTCCCCCCCAAACACTTCAGCTGTGAACCCAGAACAGAAAATATTAGTGAAGAAGTCATCTATCTCTTTACCATCTGCTACTTATTGGCCTCTTGTACCCTTGGGTTCCACAATGCCACTTTTGCATGTCTTCCTATCCCTAATAAATCCAAAAATGTCTTGTCCCCCATCATTATCGTGGCAGCTATTTATCCTTCCATCTCTATCTTTACTTTCCAGGCTACTCGACCAACCCCTTCCCCCCCTTAACTCTATCCAATAGTGCTTCTGATGCCTTGCACCTTATAAGAACAGAAGAACAGAAGAATTGTGATACTGGGACAGACCAAAAGTCCATCAAGAACAGTATCCTGTTTCCAACAGTGGCCAACCCAGGACCCAAGAACCTAGTGAGATCCTATAATCCAAATTCTATGCCCTAGTAATAAAACAGAAATTATGCTGCCTATCATAGGAATAAGCAGAGGATTTCCCCAAGCCATCTCAATAAGGCCTTCTCGGTTAGGAAAGTACCCAAACTTTTTTTAAACCCCGCTAAGCTAAGTGATTTCACCTCATTCTCCAGCAATGAATTCCATAGATTAATCACATGTTGTGTGAAGACATATTTATCTGGTTTGTTATAAATCTACTACTTAATAGATTCATTGCACACCCCCTAGACCTAGTATTTTTGGAAAGAGTGAACCAGCGATTCACATCAGCCCTTTTCACTGCACTCCACTCAGTATTTCCTATACATGACATACACAATAGGTTGTTACCCTTACAATAACTTTGTTTAGGTTTGCTCACCACTTACCTAGATGATTCCCCACTAACACCATAAAAACTTTTACCCTTTAATTTCTCCAGCACAAATAAACCAAACCCTCAACTTTACTACAATGAACCCTCTCCCTTTCCACAGAGATAGACACCAAGAAATCTATTTCCCCCTAACACACACACCACACACCCAGAAAAACACCACAAGTACATAATATGAATGTACCTTAAACACCAAGAACAGGTCATCTCCAGCTGAGCTAACAAATCAGGACAGCTGACACCATGCTGAATCACCACAGAAAGAATGGCAGACACAGGAAGATCCAAGAGACCCAGAAAGGCCATAGCACAAAAGGAAAATTAGGAAGATGGCCCCTATTGACACTCCAAACAAAATTTTTAAATCACAATACTGTGAATGCTGATGCCATACAGTCATGCAGCCGCTGAGCACATAACTATTGCAATGGCAGCTGCCAGTGCTCCTAAGCTCCCAGACACGGGAACACCAAATCCGCGAAGGCCGCAAATCCACAACTCTGCCTAGCTGTAAAAACAAACACCTGAATGCAGCATTGGCACTTCCCAACTCCCTCCTTCTAACACCAGAATTTAGAGTCAAAGCCTCAAACCTATCTAGAAGTGCCCTACCATGTGGCACACAGACCAGCCAGTCACTACCCTCGTGAACTAAAGACCAACCACCTGCCAGTTCCTCCAAACTAGCCTACTAAGAAACAACCTGGCAAAATTACACCTCAACAGAAAGACCTCTCTGTGTCACACGAAATAACCCCAACAGGTAAGTCCCTCTCTGACACACTGTACATTAGCGAGCAAACACCTTTCACATCCCATCTCCCTCACAGTCAACCCACTCTGCCCACGGTCGTGCAGACAACTCACCAAATGGCAGCCCAGCGCTAACTACTGCTCCACACAGGGGACTGTTGTGCTGCCAGGCTGTTAAACCTCAACAGAAGAGCCCAAACTGCTCCTCTCCATTGCAGTCTCTGCTTAATCAGGCAACAAATCCAGCACCTGACAGACAAATAGCCTGCCCTGACTAAAACACAGACACAGAGAAGGTTAACAAGGCAAAAAATTATCTTACTCAAAATAAACCAAACTTCCTAACATTAAAATCACAATGAAAAAGAATATTTTTAGTAAGAATTAATATACTCTGAAGAGAATAATCTTTTCCTGAAGAGACTACTCTACTGTTCCCCTTTCCTCACAGAATTCACTCCAGAGTGCCACAACATCCAACCAATCACGTGACTGCTCCACCCCATCACCTTAGCAACCTCCCTAATCATTTTTCTTTCTTACAAGCTCTATCTATTAACCCTTTCTTACCTCCTCTTATAAAATTGTCAATCCTTATTCTACAGACCCTTGATAACACCTCATATATTCCCCTCACTATCTGTCCCCCCTCCCATTTTACCCACACCATCATTCAATAAATATTACCAGCCGGTGACATCAGCTCAGCTAATGTTATATCACACCAGATGAATCTGGTGTTCTTCTCTACTGTGGGTCACGCTCAGGCATCCCATGGTTGTTTTGTGTTCAACGTGTGCTACCCCCACACTAAAAAAGAGAAAATATTTTGTAGCACTGTGGGTACATTTGGGGGTGGAGACTAGCCATGCCCAGCACTAATTAGTTAGTGCAGCTGCATCACTGCATGCTAACCAATTTGTGCATGGTCAAAGTGGGATCCCTTACATCTCTACGCTAATGGCCAACAAGAGATAGATATAACAGTGTATACAACAGAGACTGGACTTTTGAGTATGGATACGAGTTGGGTTCCCTGAAATATGCTATCCAAACATGGTCTATGTCGGGACCCCTAACCCAGAAAGTTACAGTAAGTTATATCACAAGACTTTATTTTTTTATTTTTGAAATTGTAAAAAAAGAAAACAAGGAAAAAGTTAAATTGATGTGTGCAATGATTACATTTGTGGTCTGAAATAGCAGAAGAGGATAAATTCAAACCTCTGTCTCTGGGTTTGTGATCACACACTACCATAGAGGCATTAAATTTTCAAAAAGGTGACTATGATAAAATGAGGGAAATGGTTAAAAAGAAGCTAAAAGAATCAGTTTGCAAGGTTAAGACTGTAAACCAGGTGTGGATGCTATTTAAAAATACCACTGTGGAAGCACAGACCAAATGTATTTCACATATTAACAAAGATGGAAATTAAAGGAAACGAGAGCCGGCATGATTAAAAGGTGAAATGAAAGAGACCATTAGAGCTAAAAAAAAAAAAAAATCATTTAAAGAATGGCAAAAGGATCCGAATGAAGAAAAGAAGAAAATACACAAGTTAAAACGCATGCAGATTCTGAAAATTGTAGACTGACCCTAAAAGTGGCCTCAGCATACAGGAAAGTCGCGTGCTACTGATACCGCAGGCCATTTTTAGAGTAGCTTAATAAAAGTGTACCTAAATCTTTTTAAAAGAATTGGGGGAACATATGTCATATTATGCCTATATAACTCATTGTCAGGAACCAGATGTATTTACAGTATATACCCCAACAGTTGATAGATGGATCTATCTATCTGGCAGCTTGAATCTCAATATTAGTTTTTGTTCATTACCCCCCCCCCAACCCGCACCTTTTACTTAACCATAGCACGTTTTTTAGTGTTGGCCATGGCGGTAACAGTTCTGATGCTCATAGGAATTTTATGAGCTTCAGAGCTGTTACCGCTGTGGCCGGTGCTATAAAACGCACTACGGTTTTGTAAAAGGGGAGGGGATAAGTTGTCTTATATGTGCCTGAGAAACAAAAGAGAAAAAAAAATTTTAAAACTTTGCACAAGCCATGATATTCCTTCAAAAGGTCAAGATTTTTGCCAATATGCTAGCCTTGGGAATTTCTGCTTTTCTCCCCCTCTATTTAGAGAGGATATCAACAATGTGGGCATCCTTTAAGATGGGCTGTTTTTATTGTTTACCTGGATTACTAGTAACTAGGTCTGGTGCTTGTTTTAAAATAGCATGAATTGTGGTAAAATAACCCATCCTAACAGTAGCTCACATTGATAATACCCCCCTACCCCCCCAAGATGTATTAAATCCTTGGGAACGTCTATATCTTTTTGCAGCTTGGATGGTTACTGAACCTTTTGCTTCTTTGCAGTATCTGAAAGTCTCACATAAGTTAAACTGTTTTGTTTATTAAAAAAAAAAGAAAGAAAAGTTTTAAATTTTGTTTTACAAAAATACTTATTTCAGTTCAAAGATTTTATTGATTTTAATATACAGCAAGGACAGGAAATGTTACCAAGGCAAGATACAAATAAGCTGCACACCTGGTGGAATATGCTTTGCCTTACAGTAAAGTATGAAAGTGTCATTGCCGAAAAGCATATGTCTATAAGCTCCTACCTCAAAATATGGAGTCCAGTCAACTCTTATTGCTTTACGAAAATACCGATTAAAATATGAACTGTTGATTTAACAATAGGGGTGCATGATTAGATTAGTTACCTGAATGGGTGTAATACGGTCATGGCCTCTTATAAACTTTACTTTGGAACAAGTAATGAAACAATGTATAAACTTTTACTGATATAGAGTAGGGAATTGTCTAATAGCCCTTTTAATCCGATAAATAATCATCTATATGAGTAATATTTTTAATTGCCATTATTATGTCACAGTATTTCCAGGAACGAGCTTCTTTCACATAAAAGCAACCACAAGTCAAACATTTGTTTTGGAGATGTTAGTTAACTCGAAATCTGAAGAAGTACAGTTGCCATCAAAATATTCCCAGATGACTCTCATGTTATAATAAAGGATGAAAAAAACAATCAAATAGAATGCTCCTTAAATCTTCAACACTATAATGCATTCAGGAAACACATAACAATGGGAAAGAGTAGCACAGGTTTAGTCTTAAAAGTGGAGAAAAGACCTCAGTGTCACGTTGGATTTAATTTAAAGAAAACTCAATCCTCTGGACAAAACAACTTCAAAAGGAATTTTGAAGATGCAGACACATTGTCGGTCTAGAAAAACTTCGCTCTATGTAATAATTCCTTACTTGAGTAAAAATATTGATCAGATAAATAGCATAACTCTAATAGCTATTACTTTTCTAGACCATTCCTGAGTTTATTTGAATGAAGAACCTCGAACCCTTTCGCCTTCCCCCCCACTCAAAGGCACACAACGCAAGAAAATGTTTGACAACCTTCTGGCAACACAAGCAGCAAAAATCAACCATTCCATCTCCAATCTTATGACAATATCAGACAACTTCAAAACATTCAGAAAAGAAATCAAAACCCTGCTTTTCAAAAAATTCATCCAAATATCTTAACCCCTCCTCTTTTACCTCCAGAAGATTCACCTACCTTCAGATAACCTTCCCCCAAATTACCCACCTTAACACCTTCCAATTAAACAAATACCATAAATAGATTGTAACCTACCCTCTCTAACTGCATTCCATATGTATTTTTTTATACAGTTCTTCACAGTCAGTTTAATTTCTATCCTATAAATTCACATAGAATTTTTCTTTTTTCAACCATCTTTATTTTCTCTTCTTTATTAATTTCCAGGTACTTTAGTTAGATTGTGAGCCTTCGGGACAGTAAGGGAATTTTTTAAGTACCTTCTTACTTCTCATTTATAATCTTAATGTATATTTTCTTCAAACCGCTTAGAACCTAACGGATGTAGCGGTATATAAGAAATAAATTACATTACATTACATAACCAATAGATTTGAAAAATAAAAAGTATTCAGGTCTCTATTAATCTGAAACAACAGATGAAATTGACAAAAAAAAAAGCACTATAAAAAAGCTAAAAATTAAAATAGTTGCACGAGGAGGTGCTGAAAAGTCCTCAGCCCAACCAACTATCTTCCTAAAATCTGAGCATTATTTTGCCACTGTAGCTGAAAAGAGTTATCTTACCCCCCTTTACTAATGCGTAGCGCGGGTTTTAGCACCGGCAACTGCTCCAACGCTCATAGGAATTCTGTGAGCGTCGGAGCAGTTACAGCCACTGCCAGTGCTAAAACTCGCACTACACGTTAGTAAAGGAGGGGGTTATTTTGATAAGTGACCATTTGCAGAAACAAAATTCAACGTTTTTGCATTGTTTCACATCATTGCGTGAGCCATATCCACGTCATTAAAGAGGTCCCACAATATGGTGAGCAATGCAATTTCTCTTCTAACTGAAAGCTAGTTGTACAGAGAAACACATTTTCAGCAGCCATCTTTGATCAAGGCCCCAAGCCAGACAAGTTTATAACAAATAAAAAAATGAATTTTTGTATTCACTTTTATAGCCTTAAGAATTTTTAGCCAAAGAAAATAATAGAAATGAGGAACAGACATAAAACTTTAGCTGGTGTAAATTAAATGGTTCTGCTGCATTAACTTTATAAAACCATAATCCTTTCCTCCATAAACTATTACATGCACTGCAACATATCTGATTTATGAGGTGTAGAATCGATGGGAAAAAAATTAATGCTTGAAAAACATATTAGAGACATTATTGAACAGATTTTAATTGAGATTTGATTTCAATGCCCCTTATCCACATGATTAATGGGTCCTACCCCTTGACTCCAGCAGGCAGGAGAAAGAGTCTTTAATATGACAATTAAGTATCTGTCTTTAGGTTTTATGTAGCTCTCTCCTCAGATCACTTCATCAGTACAGTGTGGCTTTTGTGCAGATTAAATTGAGACTCAATTTTCTCTATTTTCCAGCACTTACTTATGTTTTATGACAAGCACTAAATCAATTTTATGCTGTTATTGATTTTTTTTCTTAAATGGACACAAACCATTTCGCCTTTTGCCCTTCTTTTCTGCTTTCCTTTCCTTTTTTCACTGTAAGCCTGATATACAGCCAGCTAAAGAAATTTCAATCGTTTCCTGAGATTTCTGCAGGTCGTGCCAATTCATTCACTTTTTACGACATCAGAATTGACAAACTTAACCTGGAATTCTATCAAAACTTATATATTGCTTTGATGTGACAAGGTTTGCTGTTTTTGTCCTCAAAATCTCAAGGTTAGATCTTCTCTCTAAATTTTAACACAACTCTTTTTAATAATTCATGAAATTTTTGAAGGGCAGCTAGAGGTCTGAGTCTATAAATGTTAAGGGTTCCCCTCCCCCCCCACACACACATTTTATAGAAGTACTCTAATTAATAAAGATTGTGTTGAAGAAATAATGAATTTTGCAGCTTTTGTGAAAAGAATATTGTGAACAAAGAGTAATAACCCCTAAGAGATGCATAGCAAGATCTGTTGGAATACCATGAAATTAACATGCTCCAGCTTTTATATGGGTCTGTTGTCTGACCACTAATGTCAAACCAAAACACTTGCCTTAGGTGGTAACTGGTAAGACTATGAATCGTAATGAAATTTGTAGCAAGAGCATCATTTGTAGCTATGAATTGTAAGTAGAGAGATCAACGCCTGAGACATAATTCTGCCAATAAAAATAGAATAAGTTCATCCTCATCTGTTCCTCTGTTGGATTTTAGTGCTCACTGTGACCACTGTAAGGTGTTTCAGCTTTATGGTGGAAACATTTCCTGAGCTCAATTAAGAAGGCAGCATTGTTTAGATAAACCAATAAAAAGTTCACTTCTTTATGTCATTCTTAAATGTATTTTATACTTTCTTTTTATTGTAAAATGGAATGACTGGCTGGCACAAAATAGTCATTTATGAAATAGTTGATTTTAAACTACCAATAAGAAACCATTAACTTAAACAGCCAACAGCATACACAGAAACATAAAAATATGACAGGGAAGTTTTATTATTCATTCTCTGATTTACTCTAGTTTATTCTTGCTAGTCATCAATTCTTGTGGACAAAAAGTCCATGATAATGCCAAAGCTCTGTTACTTTCCTTCTACTGTTGTTGTTTTTTTTTAATTTTCATTTTAGAGACAGTATTGTTATTACAAGCACAAAATGGAAAGGATTCACCAGGTAGATAATTGTCCCTTTCAGAGAGGCAAAAAGTATGTGTGAACTTTCATAATGCATGTAATTTTCATAATGCATGCAATTATAGCTGGATTAAAAGAGGAGGCATTCCAAGTAGGGATGCAATTTCACTTGAAACAAAAAAAAAGGTCAACATTATTACAACCCTTTGATAACAGAACCCTACCGCACCTCATACAATTCCAAGGGTTCAAATGTAGCAGGAGAGATCCCCCTGTTCCTAAATGATGAATATAAGTGCCAATCAGGGAGGACGGGGAAGTAGGCATTGCTTGGGTGACACAAGAGGTAGAATGGGGCTCAAAGAAAAGAAGTGGTTACAAAAAGATGCCTGAATGTATCTCTTAATTTTTTCTTCATGGAACTGGTTACCAGCTTTTATTAAACAATAATATATAGTATTGTGGATTAAAACATTTGCATAAAATGAGCACTACTGTAAAATTGTACCCATTAAACAACCCCCCCCCAAAAAAAAAAAAAAAAAAACCACCACAACCCCCCCAAATAAAAACCTTAACTAATGAAAGAAATGTAAAGGAAATTAAATTAAATGCCCTAGTTCAGTGTTCTTCAACCACCGGTCCGTGGACCGGTGCTGGTCCGCAGAAATTTACTGCTGGTCCACATGGCCTGCACGTGCATCTGCTGTCTGTATTTTGCATTGTTCACGAAGAAATGCATTTGTTTCTTTTTCTCTGCATGCAGAGTCTTGCATCTTAGGGTTTTGTTTGTATATATTACTACTTTTAGTTTTTGCTCCGTATTTGCAAAGAGGTTATCTGTTTTCTGGTAGGAATGAATGTTGAGAAGCATACAGTGTGCTTTGTGTAGTTTACGATCAAACAATTTTTTATTCATGCAAAAAACAAATGTAATCACCAATGGCAAATTTAGGAATATAGCTTTGTGTAGTTTAATTTTGTGGTTAACCATTATATGTTAATAAGATTATATTGTGTGTGTATATATGAAAAATGAATGGAAAAAATTGTGTTATAATTAGTATTATTTGGGGCGGGGTCTGGGGCAGGGATGGGCGGGGTCTGGCCCATGACTTGGTCCGGTGTTCTTGAACCCCCGGTCCGCGGACTGGTGCCGGTCCACAAAATAATTATTTCCCTCGGTCCATAGCTGTAAAAAGGTTGAAGAACACTGCCCTAGCTCACATGGCAGTGTATTTGTATTTTGTATTTCTTTATTTATAAAATACATATACAAAAAAGAATCACATACAATACAACAAATCAAACATCAATATAACAATAATAATGTAAAGCCTCCTAAAATTACAAAGTGGCTACCAGCGCCTCACATCAAAAAACTATAAATCAAGTCCCATATTTCATCTTGCAGAAGAGATGTTTCTTCAACATTTAATTAAAACTACTCAAACTAGATTGCTGTCGTAAATATCCCGGAAGCTTATTTCACTCGCGAGGACCCACATGCGAAAATATGCTAGCTCTAGACACGGCTAGCCGCAGCTGTTTCGCTGTCGGAATATGTAGGTCATTGTGAGTCACCGAGCGCAACATATGGTGTGGTTCATATGGCAGAATGCTATCCATCAAATGTTTTGGAGCCTTATTGTGTATACAAAGATGCACCATGACCAGTAATTTATAAAGGATACGATGTGTGCTTCAGTTGGTGGAGAAAACAACGTGTATGTTCAAATGTATACAAAGGACCTGATTCTGTATAGGACGCCCGGTCTCAGCAGCCGCCTAAGCAGCTTTTGAGAATTCCACATGGACATCCTATATAGAATCACATCTGTCCTAACGGACAGATGCCTAACCCCGCCTAATCACTCCGTTTCTCTAACTGGCATCCATGTCACAGATGCTATTTAGAGAACTGTGTTGCCGCTGAGCTGATTGTGGCAAGGGGATCTCCCTGCCGCGATCAGCTGAGCAGCAGTAGCAGGGAACCCAGGAACCCCACTGCAAGTCAGCCAGCAGGAGGGATGCCCACTCCCTTCTGCCGCCAACCCCCAAACCCCCTACACAGTCCATGAAAGAAGGGATACCCCATCCCTCCTGCCGCAAACCACTACACAATCACCAGCAGGAGTGATGCCCAATTCCTCCTGCCGTAAACCCCAGTACAATCCCCTTCAGGAGGGATGCCCACTCCCTCCTGCAAGCACCTCCCCAACATCCTCATGGGAGGAGCTTTAGGCACCTGGGCCAATCAGGGCCTCAGGCCCCTCCCTGGTACATCCCAGTATGCACAGAGAAGGGGAAGGTCTGCCATTCTGAAGAGGCGGGTCTGCCATACATGAAGAAGAACACAGTTCTACACGAAAGGGTCCAGAGAAGAACAAATAAAATGGTTAAGGGGCCGGAGGAGTTGCGTCATTGAGAGATTGGAGAAACTGGGCCTCTTCTCCATTGAAAAGAGGAGACTGAGAAAGTACATGATCGAAACATTCAAAATACTGAAGGGAATAGACTTAGCAGATAAAGACAGATTGTTCACCCTCTCCAAGGTAGGGAGAACGAGAGGGCACTCTCTAAAGTTGAAAGGGGATAGATTCCGTACAAACGTAAGGAAGTTCTTCTTCACCCAGAGAGTGGTAGAAAACTGGAACACTCTTCCAAAGTCTGTTATAGGGGAAAACACCCTCCAGGGATTCAAGACAAAGTTGGACAAGTTCCTGCTAAACTAGAACGTACGCAGGTGAGGCTGGACTCATTTAGACCACTGGTCTTTGACCTGGGGGCCGCCGCGTGAGCAGACTGCTGAGCACGATGGACCACTGGTCTGACCCAGCAGCGGCAATTCTTATGTTCTTATGCTAGCCAGAGGAAGTAGGCATCCCTCCAGCCAGCCTTCCTGTTAAAGGAATGGGAGGGGGGTCCAGGTGGAGATTTGGGGGGAGTTGGGATCCCTCCTGCTGGGTATATTTTGGGGTGGGGATAGGAGAGAGTGTGCATACCTCCTGCCAGGGATTGTTTAGAGGTTTGCGGTAGGAAGGATTGGGCATTCCTCCTGCCGTGGACAGTGTGGTGGGGTTTTGGGACAGCAATGGGAGGGATTGGGCATCCCTCCTGCCAGCCAAATTTTGGTGGAGTTTGGGGGTTCCCTGCCATGGGCACTCAGCTAATTGCAGCAGGGAGATTTTCTTGCCACAATCAGTTTTGCGGCCTTGTCTTATTGAAATGTAGGACAGCATTTCAATGGCTTACATTTCAGGCACATATTGCAGCCCTAGGGAGATACCTAGGGCTGCCTAAGCTCATCTAAGGCTACTTCCAAGGAAAGCCACACCCAAGCCCAGCCTTGGGCAAACTGAAGCATCCCTATGTGTCTCCCTCAACCACGAGAGATGCATCCCGATTATCTGGTTACACAGAGGTAGGATGCCTACCGCTGCCTACAATCAGGACACCATTTATAGAATATGACCCAAAGGACTGGATTCTATACAAGGGGCAGCTAAAAAGTTCTCAGCCTAACCAAGAAGAGAATGATGTGAAGCCATAAATCTTACAAGTTATTCCACTCTTTTCTTGACACTTGTCTTTTCAATGATATGAAATGAAATGGAAAGTAACATAGTAACATAGTAGATGACGGCAGATAAAGACCCGAATGGTCCATCCAGTCTGCCCAACCTGATTCAATTTAAATTTTTTTTTTTTTTTTTCTTCTTAGCTATTTCTGGGCGAGAATCCAAAGCTTTACCCGGTACTGTGCTTGGGTTCCAACTGCCAAAATCTCTGTTAAGACTTACTCCAGCCCATCTACACCCTCCCAGCCATTGAAGCCCTCCCCTGCCCATCCTCCTCCAAACGGCCATATACAGACACAGACCGTGCAAGTCTGCCCAGTAACTGGCCTAGTTCAATCTTTAATATTATTTTCTGATTCTAAATCTTCTGTGTTCATCCCACGCTTCTTTGAACTCAGTCACAGTTTTACTCTCCACCACCTCTCTCGGGAGCGCATTCCAGGCATCCACCTAACAATTTCCTAACATTGCCCCTGAATCTACCACCCCTCAACCTCAAATTATGTCCTCTGGTTTTACCATTTTCCTTTCTCTGGAAAAGATTTTGTTCTACGTTAATACCCTTTAAGTATTTGAACGTCTGAATCATATCTCCCCTGTCTCTCCTTTCCTCTAGGGTATACATATTCAGGGCTTCCAGTCTCTCCTCATACGTCTTCTGGCGCAAGCCTCCTATCATTTTCGTCGCCCTCCTCTGGACCGCCTCAAGTCTTCTTACATCTTTCACCAGATACGGTCTCCAAAACTGAACACAATACTCCAAGTGGGGCCTTACCAATGACCTGTACAGGGGCATCAACACCTTCTTCCTTCTACTGACTACGCCTCTCTTTATACAGCCCAGAATCCTTCTGGCAGCAGCCACTGCCTTGTCACACTGTTTTTTCGCCTTTAGATCTTCGGACACTATCACCCCAAGGTCCCTCTCCCCGTCCGTGCATATCAGCTTCTCTCCTTCTAGCATATACGGTTCCTTCCTATTATTAATCCCCAAATGCATTACTCTGCATTTCTTTGCATTGAATTTTAGTTGCCAGGCATTAGACCATTCCTCTAACTTTTGCAGATCCTTTTTCATATTTTCCACTCCCTCTTCGGTGTCTACTCTGTTACAAATCTTGGTATCATCTGCAAAAAGGCACACTTTTCCTTCTAACCCTTCAGCAATGTCACTTACATACATATTGAACAGGATTGGCCCCAGCACCGAACCCTGAGGGACTCCACTAGTCACCTTTCCTTCCTTCGAGCGACTTCCATTAACCACCACCCTCTGGCGTCTGTCCGACAGCCAGTTTCTGACCCAGTTCACCATTTTGGGTCCTAACTTCAGCCCTTCAAGTTTGTTCAACAGCCTCCTATGAGGAACTGTATCAAAGGCTTTGCTGAAATCCAAGTAAATTACATCTAGCATATGTCCTCGATCCAGCTCTCTGGTCACCCAATCAAAAAATTCAATCAGGTTCATTTGGCACGATTTACCTTTTGTAAAGCCATGTTGCCTCGGATCCTGTAACCCATTAGATTCAAGGAAATACACTATCCTTTCTTTCAGCAACACTTCCATTATTTTTCCAACAACTGAAGTGAGGCTCACCGGCCTGTAGTTTCCCGCTTCATCCCTGTGACCACCTTTATGAATAGGGACCACATCCGCTCTCCTCCAATCCCCAGGAATCACTCCCGTCTCCAGAGATTTGTTGAACAAGTCTTTAATAGGACTCACCAGAACCTCTCTGAGCTCCCTTAGTATCCTGGGATGGATCCCGTCTGGTCCCATCGCTTTGTCCACCTTCAGTTTTTCAGGTTGCTCATAAACACCCTCCTCCATGAACGGCGCAGAATCTACTCCATTTTCTCGTGTAACTTTGCCAGACAATCTCGGTCCTTCTCCAGGATTTTCTTCTGTGAACACAGAACAGAAGTATTTGTTTAGCACATTTGCTTTCTCCTCATATTTCTCCACATATTTGTTCCCAGCATCTTTTAGCCTAGCAATTCCATTTTTTATCTTCCTCCTTTCACTAATATATCTGAAAAAATTTTTATCTCCCTTTTTTACATTTTTAGTCATTTGTTCTTCCGCCTGTGCCTTCGCCAAACGTATCTCTCTCTTGGCTTCTTTCAGTTTCACCCTGTAGTCCTTTCTGCTCTCCTCTTCTTGGGTTTTTTTATATTTCATGAACGCCAACTCTTTCGCCTTTATTTTCTCAGCCACTAGGTTGGAGAACCATATCGGCTTCCTTTTTCTCTTGTTTTTATTAATTTTCTTTACATAAAGGTCCGTAGCCATTTTTATCGCTCCTTTCAGCTTAGACCACTGTCTTTCCACTTCTCTTATGTCCTCCCATCCTAACAGCTCTTTCTTCAGGTACTTTCCCATTGCATTAAAGTCCGTACGTTTGAAATCTAGGACTTTAAGTATCGTGCGACCGCTCTCCACTTTAGCCGTTATATCAAACCAAACCGTGTCAAGAAAAGTATGTTAGTGTCAATTTGTAAATCTACTTTTTATGTTTTGCATAGGGCATATTTGACCCCTAATAGAATAACCAAATTTAAACACTCTGTCTCATAAGGGAAATGCTGGTCTTGCCATTCACAGCCTTGCACTCTTATACATCTCCTTTATAAATGTTATAATGTATATTTGTTCTGGTCAAGTGCATGGCCTAGAATTCTTTCTATAACTCATTTAGACATTGGTTTGCCTATCTCTTATAGGGCCATTATTTTGTGCTCCTCGAACCCAAATATCTCAATTCCATCAAAGTTTAAAAAAAAAAAATTTGACTCTATGATAGCTCTGACTATCCATCACATTGCCTGCAACTGGAAAGACAATTCTAATCTCAGTTTTCATGAATGGTGGAATCATTTTTGTATAATTAGAAAATTTGAAGAAATAATTGCTTTCAAACATAACATTATTGCTAGCTTAAGTAAGAAATGGGCCCCACTAGATGATTTCTGTAGAAACACTTTGTAATTTCACTTGACTTCTCTATATCTGAAAAAATTATTTGCAGCTCTTGTGCATTTTGTTTTATTTTATGTTTAATTTGTCTAATTTATTTGTGTTATTTCCTCTATTCTGATGTCTTCAATATAATAGTGTATTATTGTATGTAATTAATTTATGTTGCTAGTTTTATTTGTATTTGATGTATTTACTTGGTAAAATTAATTAAAAAATATTTGAGAAAAAAGAAAAGTATAGAAAACTTCATGGCTCCACATCATTCTCTTCTTGCTTGGGCTGAGAACTCTTTCAGTGGCCCCTTGTTAACAGGACCTAATTGGCAGCCACCTACAAAAAAGGCACCAGCCATATGTCAATAATGCTTAGGCACCATTTAAAGAATTGTGGAGGGACACAATAAAAATAAAGTCTACGTCCCTTTTTGAACTAAGGCTTTAAAGTGCACAAAGTAGGCAGTCAAAGTAGGCCATTCTTGAAAAAAAATATCCAAAATGTGGAGTTTTCCCAAGAATGGCTTACCTGTAAGTTTAGGCGTTTAATTGCCCAGAACACCACTACATCTACCTATAAGCCCTATTCTCGAAAATAAAATTGCCCAAGTCCCAAACGCCCAAAAGAAGACCTTTTAGGCATGGGAGGGACCAGTCATTTGCCTAAAAGCATGATTCTCTAACTGGTATCTGTCATAAGTGCCAGTTAGAGAATCGTGGAACCATCAACAATCACGGCAGGAACAATCCTGCAATAATCACGGCAGGAACCTGCCACACACCTCCCTCCCCCAAATGATTTACATCAGTGTCCTCAAAGTCCCTCCTTAAGGGCCAAATCCAGTCGGGTTTTCAGGATTTCCCCAATGAATAAGCAGTGCATGCACATAGATCTCATGCATATTCATTGGGGAAATCCTGAAAACCCGACTGGATTTGGCCCTTAAGGAGGGACTTTGGGGACCCCTACTTTACATGAACTGCTCGAAGGCAGTCTAAAGGTTGGGTTTGAGAAGAGGTTTGCATTTATGCATTAACTTTGAAAATATAGATCTATGAGCATCAAATAACCTTAAAAAAAAATTGGGCATATCAATAAACAGGTCCAAATGTCAGCACATAAATTCCCCGAAATAATGTCTAAAATAGAAGTATGTGTGTACTTTCATTTTGAAAACCTGTCAATACACAAACAGGGAAAATTATATACAGTATATACTATTCAAGTGTACACTCAGGGCTCCTTTTTCAAAGGCGCGCTTAGCATGCACTAAAATGCCACACACGCTAGCCGCTACTATCTCCTTTTAAGCAGGCGGTAATTTTTCAGCTAGCACATGCTAATCCTGTGCGTGCGCTAAAAACGCTAGCACAACTTTGTAAAAGAAGCCCTCGATTATAAAATTACCGCCATGTGACACACATTTTCAGTGAGTATGAGGCCTCCAGCTCACTTCCCTAACAATGAGGCTTGCTTTACTATAGATCAGTGGTCTCAAACTCAAACCCTTTGTAGGGCCACATTTTGGATTTGTAGGTACTTGAAGGGCCGCAGAAAAAATAGTTAATGTCTTATTAAAGAAATTAGTCGTTAAGCCCGTTACATTAACGGGTGCTAGAATATATGTGTGTCTGTCTGTCTATGTTTCTTTATCTCTCTCTCCTTCTGTCTCCCCCCCCCCCCCCGAGCAAAGCTGTCTGCCTCCAGCACATCCTTCCCCCAAAGAAGCCCCTTTCCCTCTCCCTAACTGTCTCTCCATGGCCCTCTTCTGTCTTCCCCCCCAGAGCAAAGCTATTTGCCCTAAGCACACCCCTACTCCCAAAAGCAGCCCCCTTTTCCTCTACCTGTCTCTCCATGGCCCCTTCTGTCTTCCCCCCAGTGCAAAACTGTCTATCCCCAGCACACCTCCCCCCCAAAGCAGCCCCCTTTCCCTCTCCTAATCTCTGCAGGGCCCCTTCTGTCTCCCCCCAGCAAACCCCTCCCCAAAGCAGCCCCCTTTCCCTCTCCCTGTCTCTCCATGGCCCCTTCTGTCTCCCCTCAGCATACCTCTCCCCCCAAAGCAGCCCCCTTTCCCTCTCCCTCTGGCCCCCTGTATTGATTCCCCTGCTTACCCTCCCTGCATCCCGGCATCTTCTGGCCTACTCCAGGCCGCGATCGTGGTGGCCGGCCCCAGCAAACCTCACAGGCCGCTCCCCAACCCGGAAGCACGCTCCCTCCCAACGCAATCCTGTGCGTCAGAGGGAATGTGCCACCGAGGCCAGAAAGCGGCCCGCGAGGCCCGACAAAGCCGGCCATGATCACAGGCTGCCCCGAAGAGAAGGATCAGCGGCAGCAGCAGCGGTGAGCATGGGCGTGAGGTGAGGTGCTTGCTTCCGGTTGGTGAGGAGCTTGCTTCGGATTGGTGAGTGAGGAGGGGAGTGGCCAGAGTGATCCCTGGCCGCGTTTTAAAATGGAACGCAGCCACGGATCAGAAACCACGGCGCCAGGGATCACGATTTTTCAAGAGCGTATGCGCGCTCTAGGGTTTTATTATATAGGATGACAATTTTGCATGAGGTAAAAAACTTTATAGTTTATAAATCTTTCCTTTTGGCTAAGTCTAAATAATAATATTGTAATTTATAGATAAAGAGACATACAATCAAGAAACTATTTTATTTTACTTTTGTGATTATGATAAACATACCGAGGGCCTCATAATAGTACCTGGCGGGCCGCATGTGGCCCCCGGGCCGCACATTTGAGACCACTGCTATAGATCTAATACATTGTTTTGTACTTGCCTGTATGAAATGTAATTCCGTATGAGACATACATTTATTTCTGTCACCAAATGATAGGGACAAGTTTCAAGGCAGGCTTTCCACTTCCCAGAGCTTCCTCCCCTCTTGTTCCCTCCTGCAAGACCTACTGATGGCAACTTTCATGATTATCTTGGGACTCGTGATTTCCTGCTTAACATTTGACTTTCTGAAGAGTTCAGCATAATAGCTGGGAATATCATGAATCAGCATTATCTGCCTTTCCAGTGCATGTAATGAGATAGCTCTCTTGTGAGCAAAGCATTTTGTGAGTTTTGCAGGCATGCATATATTTTATTCCATTTCTTATCTGCTAAAAGGAGATAGTCCCTGGTGTATTTGGTACCATCTGATTTCAAACTAAGATGATTCTTTCTCTCCCACACAAATTCAAACTAGAGTTCAGAATTTTGATCTGTGTGCATCAGTCCTGTGACTCCTCATTTTTTTTACTGATGGTGTTGGCAAGCCCTAGCCTCCCTTGTGTCATTCACTTGTCCTATTGTCCAAAACACGCACAGTATCATGTAAATAATATTGTTAGGCAGTGAATAATACAGGAAGACTGTGCAACAATATGAGAAACTAATATGGTAATTCTAATCTCATGTTCAGAAACAAATATTGGTTGCATTTGTTTTGATGTTCTAATCCCCAGACATGCGATCCTTTTGTCTTGGTATATTATTTGCCAATGTTTCCCCTAGGCCTAATCTTCACACCCAGAAATTGCAATATGATTAAAACATAATACCTTCATTTTAAAAAGTACTCCAGCTAATTCAATGGGATTTTTCTAGACAATGAATTTATGTCTTTTAAATTAAGTGATTATAAAATGTGGAATTCATTCTTTTATTTTTTGTGCAGTGTTCATAATTTTCTGCATCTCTTCATTTGGCTTTATTAAGCCCATAGGAGGTAGTTTTAAAAACCATTTTCCCTTGTAAAATGCTATTTTATACACATAAAAGGGATTTTATAAAAATACTTCATGCTTAAAAGTAGCTGTGGTGCAACTGGGTGCATCTTTATAAGCGACCCTGGAGAAGGAATGTTAAGGGGAAGAGCTCGCACAGTCAAAATTTGCACACATATTTTTATAATGCATGCTCTTCATTAGTACCTAAGTACTTCTTATTCCAAATGATAAATATCCGTTGTAATATATGATTCAACCACTCTTAATAGATATAAACTTCATAACTTTACTGAAGCTTTGGAGTGGACCTCAGAAACACCACTCATCGCTCAAATATTTATCATAGTAATAAGTTTGATGTGTTATCTCCTCACTGGCCCACCTTTTTATCCTAATCAGATTTCAATATTTAAAGTGCAGTTTCTAAAGTGCAAAAGTTTCAACAGTGCTACAAGTCAAATGCTTTTACATATGTACTAAAGGCTTATGACTTATCTCTTTTTATGATCGGAGAAACTCGGATCTGACATGTTTCACGTATTCAACGCTTTATCAAGGATTGTTTCCTTAGAAAAGTAAACAACATGTTAGATTAAATATTTAAATTTATATAAGTTAAAAATTATCCTAGCACTCACCACAATCACTCCGTCGTCACCCAACCATTCATTTACAATGTGTCAAGACGTGACAACATGTCGAGCTTATCGCTATGATAAATATTTGAGCGATGAGTAGTGTTTCTGAGGTCCGAAGCTTCAGTAAAGTTATGAAATTTATAACTATTAAGAGTGGTTGAATCATATATTACAACGGATATTTATCACTTGGAACAAGAGGTATTTATGAGCTATATGTGATTCCAAGTTAGATTAATATTGAAGAAATAACCATCTTATTGGTGCTCTTCATTAGTGGCATAGTAAATGGGGGAGGGGCTGTCCACCCCAGGCATTGTCTTCCTAAGGGCACGGCACACTTCCTTCTCTTCTTGCTGCTTGCCTCCCCCCATACCTTTTTTACTTCCCCGGTGCAAGTTTGCTGCCCCTGTTGGCGCTGGCACTCTCTCTAGGACCCGTGCCTAGGAAGTGACATCAGAGGGTGAGCCGACAGCGACATGGGCATGGTGCTCACGTCAGAGAAGTTAGAAAGGTACAGGGAAAGGGAAGGGGTCGCATGCATAGCGTTAGGGGAAGGGAAGAGGGCGGAGGATGGGCACCACTCACGCTTATTAAGCCACTCCTCCTCAGCTGATAAGGTGGGGGGGAATTGAGTAAATGGTATTCGAAGCTAGGCACCAGGAAAATCCATGCTAAACTAGTAGTCCCTCAGATTCTATATGGTGATCTTCAAAACCGTGCGAGACAATCACGCGCAGACAAAGCCGGGCCGACAATCGCACGCAGGACATTCAATTTGAAAGTGTTCCAAGGGTATGTGTGTGTGTGTGTGTGTGAAACCCCCCTCCCCACTTACTTAGTAGTGTTGGTGCTGCTATTGGGGTGGGGGTGGGGGAACCCCCCCCCCATATTACAGAGGAAACTGAACTTTTTCTCTAAAAAATAGGGGAAAAGCCTGTTTCCTCTATAATAGGGGGTTCCCCCCCCATTTACCTCAAAATGCGCCCTAAATCGAACATTCAAAGGTCTTATGGGACACTGCAAGGCCACCTACACATCACACATACACCTGAAAAAAAGAAGACTCTGAAAAAAAAAGTGGAGAAAAAGCCTCCGTTAAGCATCATATGGCAAAAAAAACAAACCTCTACTTATGTGTCTTCACTATATCAAAAACAGTGGTGAAAAAATGAGGCACAATACCAGCCCCCCAAAAACACCTCACATCCAGCACATCCCCCCCCCACAACCCCTCTCAATCGCAGCGCCAACACTACCAAGTTAAGTGTGGTGGTTCTCCCCCCACAACCCCCCTCGGAGCGCTTTAAAATTAAGTTTAAATCCTGCGCACTGATGTCGTGCGTGTGATTGTCGGCCCGGCTTTGTCTGCACACCATTGTCTCACGTGGTTTTAACTATGAACCTTCTATATATATAGAAACAGAAACATAGACAAATGAATGCAGATAAAGACCATATGGCCTTTCTATTCTGCCTAACCATGCGATCTACTATCCCTTCCTCTCTCTTACAGATCCAATGTACTTGTCCTAAGCTCTCTTGAATTCAGATATACTTTGGGCCTGATTCTGGACAGTGGCATAGTAAAGGTGAGCGGCACCCGACACAGTGATGCCTCTCCCCTGCCCTCTTCCCTGCCACCCCTGCCGTGCGTGCACACCCCCTTCCCTTTCCCTGTACCTTTTTAACTTCTCTGGTGTGAGCAGCATGCGCACGTCGGTATTCGCTCGCACTTTGATGTCACTTCCTAGGGGCGGGTCCTGGACTATGCAGTATATTTTTCCTTCCTTTTCACTTAGCATTAATAAATGAATGCACTACCTGTGATATTTTGTTTTGTTTTTTAAGAGAAACTTCAGGTAATGGTTCTTTTTAGCATTGTTCCTTCTCGCTTGTTTGTTTTTTGTGTTTTTTTTCAGGTTGGTTGATCTGAAAAGATTAAACAGTGCTCGTGTGCTTTGTATTTAAAATTCAATGGAAAACTGTGTGGAGTTATACATTTGATGGCATCTCTCCTCATGTTGTTCAACCACAATGATTATTGTTTATGCTTTCTGATAGCACCATTGGACTCTACAATCATGTTGTTCAGTCGGTCGACTGTGGTGTTGAAAGGAACTGAAACTGAAAAGGCTTTGCTCCAGTCCAGGTTTTCTAGCCCAATGGGGTATTCCTGCTGAGCTATTTTATAAAGAAAACAGTTGTGTAGTGTGATTTGTTCACAGAGAGTGGGGTTTGGTAATATTTAAATCAATGTGATATAAATATATTTATTATGTGGTAATAAAACATGATAAGTTAGTAGGTATTTATTGTTAAGTTAGCTGAAGCCATTTTAAGTGATTTAAAGCCCTATTTATACTAATTGGTAATCCAAGAAAGATATAGTGGTGTTAGAAAAGGTTCAAAGAAGAGCGACCAAGATAAAGGTAAAGGTAAAGGGGATGGAAATCCTCTCGTATGAGGAAAGACTAAAACTGTTAGGGCTCTTCAGCTGAGGGGAGATATGATTGAAGTCTACAAAATCCTGAGTGGAGTAGAATGGGTACAAGTGGATTGATATTTTGCTCATCAAAAATTACAAAGACTAGGGGACACTCGATGAAGTTATAGGGAAATACTTTTAAAACCAATAGGAGGAATTTTTTTTCACTCAGAGAATAGTTATGCTATGGAACACGTTGCCAGAGAATGTGGTAAGAGCGGATAGCGTAGCTGGTTTTAAGAAAGGTTTGGACAAGTTCCTGGAGGAAAAGTTCATAGTCTGTTATTGTGAAAGACAAGGGTGAAGCCACTGCTTGCCCTGTATTGGTAGCATGGAATATTGCTACACCTTGGGTTTTGGCCAGGACTAGTGACCCGGATTGGCCACCGTGAGAACGGGCTACTGGGCTTGATAGATCATTGGTCTGACCCAGTAAGGCTATTCTTATGTTTTTATGTCAATGGTGTTGGGGTGATGGTGGGGGGTGTCAGAGGATGTTGGAGGAGGAGTGTAGGGCTCAGAGGACAGCAGCTGGGGAATCGGTGGGTGTGATAAGAAGGAGAAAGAAATTGTGGTTCTCCCTGCCAGTTCAGCTGATCCTGGCAGGGGAAACCCCAAAAGCTGTGCTGGCAGGACTCCACGATCAGCTGATGGGAAGCCTTTCACAATGTAGGACAACTGAAAATTACTTTTCTGTCTTTGGGTGTAGGGAGGGGGGTCGGTGACCATTGGGGGAATAAGGGAGAGGGGTCAAACCTTAAACCCTCCAGTAGTCATCTTGTCTGTTTGAGCACCTTTTTAGTATTTAGACTCTTTTAAAACAGATCTAGCTCAAAACGTATTAATTAAAAAAACATTTTGTTATAGGTTTGATTATCCCTGCCAAATGTTGAAGTGCTAAGCCTGCCCTAATACCACTCAAAACACACTTCTAACACATCTCCTTAAGAAAAGCAACCAGAAAGATGTCCAGAAAGTCAGAAAAGCCCACTTGGACGCTTTGACTAGTAAGACATCCAAGTGGAATTTTATGCTTTCTTTTGGACGCTTTTGAAAATGAGCCTAATAGTGCGTAAGCTGCAGGGCCTTAAGAGTAGGCAAAAAATCAACTAAAACCATATTTGCATAATCAAAGCAGGGGAAATTAAGGCTCACCAAACTGGGTGAAGAGCCAACAATGTCAAATAAAAGTGAAAATATTGCAATATATTTAACTTAATCAAATTTAAGCTGCACAATTTTAAACTGTTGACTGAAGATTGCTATCAAGGAAAACTACCAGATATTTAACTTTGGATCTTACAAGGATTCTCATTCCATGCAAATGGATCATTTCAGGATGGGACAAATCAGCCTTCAGGGAGATAATTAAACCTGTTTTCATCTTATTAATTATGAATCCATGAGCCATCATCCACCCCATCCCAGCTTGGAAACAATCGGCACATTGGACCTGAAAGAGATCTTCATCAAAAGAAAAAGGGACATAAAGCATGATATATCAACATATAGATGATGATGAATCCTAAATGATTTGAGAATATCACATAAACGTCACAAATATCTAATAACAAGGACAATAACTTGGTCTCTTGTGGCAATCCTACAGATTGATAATGCCATGAAGAAACATGGCCATTAACTACTGACTACAGTCTGCTGTTAGGAAATGAGCAATACCTCTCAGGCCCAACTCTGTCTAGCCAATAAAACTGAATGATCTGCATAGTCAAATGCTGAGAAAAGTTCAACAAAAATTTTAAAAATTCACTATTAATATCATCCAAATCTCTCCATAGTGTATCAAAAAGGAAATAAATAACACTACAGTATATAACAAAAATGTATTTTATTTTTTGTTCCTGGGAAATAAGTGTTCTTTCTTAATTGCCTTTGACAAAAAAGTGGCACTCTCCTCAGACTTTGCTTTTGTGACCAAGACACTGATTTTTGAAATGTACCTTTTTTGCAGAATATTCCAGATTGATTCTAAGTTGTGAGCGCTGCCCAAAAAACTCTGGAAGGTAAGACAATTTTGTTTCTCACTAGGATGATGGAATTTTCTGCTATAATATTTCTTAGAATGTTTAATTTAAAAAAAATATATTTAAATTTAAATATTTTCAATGTTGTTTGAAAATATATTATATATGAAATATGTTGCAAGAATATCATATACATTAGTCATAGGTGAAATAAATGTATTGTTTTCATTACCACAATTTCATTTTGTTTTTCTACAGAATGGTATAGAGGGGAAAAGAGAACCCTGAAGTTTGTTATCCCAAGAATTTTGTGGGAACCCACTGAACTCAAGCAACTGTTAGTACTGCATAGCAGACCCTTCCAAATATTTGAACTGGCAAGCATGCATCTGCAGTCATATATCTGGACATTCATTCATCCATTGCCCTGGTGCCACATTGTTCTGAGCTCCTCATACCCACTCTCCCAGAGAGATATCAACTGTCTTCAGAAGAGATCAAGTAGGAGAGTGAGGGAGACATTGTAGATCCAGTTTATAATATCAGTGGTGAACCTGATGATAGAAACCCATACTATCCAAACCAAAGAGACCTCAATAACTTGATCAGAGATCTTGGTCTTGCCAAGTCCAATGTCAAGCTTTTGACATCTAGGTTCAAGCAGTGGAACTTGATGGATGAACGTTTGCAAGTCATAGATCAGAAGAAGCATCACCAAGTTTATTTTCACCTTCTTCACCCATCAAGATGGGCTCTACTTCTGCCAGAATGTGATTAGTCTGTTTGAGTCAGTTTGAATTGCCTGTAACCCAAAAGAGTGGTATCACTGACGGCTCATCTTGGAACATCAAAGCCATGCTGCTCCATAACAGGAACAAGCATCTGTCTCTTCCACTGGCTCAATCAGTGCACCTTAAAAAGGAAGACAACAGCATTAAGATCTTACTAGGTGTCTTGACGTATGACGTATGAGTATGACTGGGAGATCATCAGAGACTTAAAAATGGTGGCATTAGGATTTGCATGATTCAACTGTTTTTTTTAATACAGGATATATGCATGAGCAATTTAACACTACTGATATAACACCCTCCTGAAGTGAATCAGGCACAAAAGAGAGTACAATTACTATGACTTCAATGATAATAAAGTAAAACCATAGTAGTACAGAGGTCTAATGCATAAGTAATGAACTAGGCAGTTTATCAGCTTTGGAAGTAAAATAAAAAAAATCAACTCTTCTGGAGTCAACAGAGAGAGTAATGACTTTCCAACAGGACACTGTACCAGATCCCACACCACAGTAAACAACTCATGAGGATTATTCAAAGAGAATGTCAAGAAGCAGTATAACTAAGGCTAGCCTCCTCTCCTTTACACCACATCCTCTCCTTTATCTTCTTAGATTTCTATTTAAAAAAAACAAACAACTAAGAACAATGTAGATCTACAACCCTGTATGCACCCAACTCTCCTTAGATTTTTGGCAACAGGTTCCATCCCGCTTCCTTTCCATCCAAGATCACACATATGGGCATTATCAAATATATTCTCTAATGTCTTAACAAGGGCATCTTTTACAAAAGATTTATATTTCATGCAAACTATCAACATGCCTGGACTCTGGTCTCTATTTAATGGACAAATTATTGACATCTGTACCAAAGTGATCAGACCATGAAACTGGTAAGGCCATCACTGAGTTTCTAACCATAACCAAAACTAGAAATTACAGCAAAATATCAAATCTAATATTATATTCATTTTATTAGATGTGAGCTCAGTAATAATCTGTGCAAAACTCAAACCTGACATATCCATAAGAACACAGATCCATCCATTCCAAAACAATAACTACTGACATTCAGGTGGTATGATAAAAGGGGCCACTGAAAGTTCTCAGCCCAACCAACAAAGTTGAGGCAGTCTCTATTGAGGGCTATATACTTAACAATCTCTTCCCCCCCACCCCCACCCCATTTTATAAAGCCGCGTTAGGCTTTTTTATCACCGGCTGCAGCAGTATTAGCTCTGACACTCATAGGAATCCACAGCCTGCAATAAAAAAGCCTAATGCAGCTTCGTAAAAGGATCCCTTAGTCTAGCGAGTTTCTACTTTTTGGGGTCCATATTTTTCCCATGGAATGAAAAAAGTGGAAAATCACTTCTGTCCCAACTTTGTTGGTTGGGCTGAGAACTTTTCAGTGGCCCCTTGTATTGCACCACCTGAATGTCAGTAGTTATTTTTTAGGTATGGATGGATCTTTGTTCTTATAGATATGTCAGGTTTGGGTTTTGAACAGATTATTACTGAGCTCACACCTAATAAAGGGACTATAATATTAGATTTGTTATTTTGCTATAATATCTAGCTTTGGTTATGGTTAGAAACTCAGTAATGGCCTTGCCAGTTCCATGGTCTGATCACTTTAGCACAGATGTCAATTATTTAGCCATTAACTAAGGACCAGAGTACAGGTATGTTGATAGTTTGTATGATGCCCTTGTTACGACATATCTTTTACACCAGTAGTACGGGGTCTTGGGTATCTGCTAAGGCAAACTTTATGCCCTGGAAAGGATAAAATTCAACATGACTTTATAATCCTATCCTCTATCCAGCTGTTAAGCAAAAATAAATCATAAAAGAAGGTCTAGGTTTCCAGTTTCCAAATACTAGTAAATACCTTATCCTCCCCCCCTCCACACACACACACACACACACACACAATCCCTTTATAGTCCAGCCATTCTCTCTTCTCCTCACCTTCTTCTCTTCCCACTACTTCTAGGATGCTCTTATTAAGGAGCTCTAGGTTCACATACTCTCTCATCCCCGATTTACTTCAGGGTATATGGGCTGTTTGGGAACTCTTTATGCACTGGAGCCTTGACTTGGTCTGGTAGCGCGTTCATGTTTCAGCTGATAGAGAACAAACCAGCAGTGCTTGCCGAAGAGTGACAAGAAGAGGCCTTGCTGGACCTGTGACCAGAACACCACCTAACAGTGACACCAGAGTAAAGATGGCTCCAGCCAGATTCAGATGAGTGTTACCATTGCCATAGGGTTTACCAGAGAGTTGCCATGAATGATGAGTGAAAATGAGTCAGCTGGACCACTGTGAAGTCCCAACGCACCCATTTCAATGTTGTCACTGCTATTTGAGAGAGTGAAGTGTGTTTTAATGCATTGTCAATAATCCATCCAACCCACAGGATCACTGTTATCCAACAATTACGCATAGTAGAGCAATAACTAGCAAAAAGGATCACGGGTGACCATACTGTGGGAAGTAGTTTTATGATAAAAAGTCCTTTTAATGGACATCCAGTATTTAACAAGTATGTCTAGTATGAGAATAATTTAAAATATAAGACAGATTGTCCATAGATTAACATAGTACCATAGTAAATATTGTCAGAAAAAACCTGCATGGTCCATCCAGCCTTGTCCACAAGTCTCCTATGAGGAATGGTGTCAGAGGCTTTACTGAAATCTAAGTGGGACAGACACATGGGATTTCTTATGGAGAGGAGGAGATAGTGGATGCTGCAGATGGGCAGACCAGATGGTCCATTTGGCCTTTATCTGCCATCATGTTTCTATGTTTCTGTGTTAGACCACATCTAGCACATCTAGGTAAATTGGTTGCACATTAATCAAAATACTTAAAGAAATGAACATTATAAGTCTCCTTGGTGTAACTTCAAACTTCCACCTCCATCATGCATGTTTGCTCACATCCCAGGACTGAAACATCCTTGCCTCAAACTGGCATGGACCTCTATGTGTCACACTCTCCTAGATTCATTGTAATCCCTTAGCATACAAAACCCCCCAAATCCCTCCTCAAGTTACTATACTAACAAAACAAAACCTCCCTCTCCCCCCACCCTTTACCTGTATAACCAATAGACAGCAGCACAGTACTAGACAGCTAGGACATCCAACATCTAAACTGTTGCTAGACCAAATGACCAAGCCCCTGTATACCACGTAAACAACTGGTCATGATAACAGCAAAATGCTTCACTGTTACTATTGTAGACCCTCTCCTGGGCACTCCATAGAAGCAGCACAACAGCCCAACCTGCTGAACCACCATCATTAAGCACCACCAAGAAACACAAGCTACCCTAATTAAGACAACATTGGGTGAGACTGAGGGGATTCCCAGGATAAGAATATAAGAGCATAAGAGTTGCATACTGGGACAAACCAAAGGTCTATCAAACCCAGTATTCTGTTTTCAACAGTGGCCAACCCAGGTCACAAGTATCTGACAAAATTTCAAAGAGTAAAAGTATCTAGCAAGATCCCAGAGTATATTCTTTTTTAGTACAGCCAGAGTGCAGAATAGAGTTGCTATACTGTTTGTGCATAAAGATATTTTGTTTGTGGTAGTAATAGTCATGTTAAATATACTTGCTTCTTGAGAAATTAAAAATAAAAAAAGTCAAAAAACAAACAAACAATGTAAAATAATCTATGAAGTTTAGATAGCCTATTTGATCAATGGGAGATCTCTATGTGCACATCTGGAAAGAAATATACTTTATAGAAATGAGTTCTTTAGGATAATAATAATAATAATTTATTTCTTTTATATATATATATATATATATATATATATACCGCTATACCGTGAAGTTTGAAGCGGTTTACAATAAAGATACATTTGACAGTACATGGGATAGAAACGGTTTACAATAAAGATATGTTTAGTCAGTACATGGGATGCAAGTGGTTTACATTAAAAATTCATTTTGTCAGTACATGGGATACAAGTGGGTTACAGTAAAGATATATTTTGTCAGTACATGGGATGCAAGTGGGTTACAATACAAGTGGTTTACTAGGATGAGTCTATCTATGACTTACAGGTCATATCTGTTAAGGCGACAGGTTAGGAATCACTTTTATACTTTCAACTAGTGCATAGGAAAAATGCATTAGGTGTTAGAATGATATACTATGTTGTATGTGCTGACATCATTAAACAATTCCTTCTTATTGTCAGCTGTTGTCAGTTCCTCAAACAATCATATAGAACTTAACATTTTGTTTCAGTCATCTTTCCTACAACAGATTCCTAAGAACATGAGATGTACCATACTGGGTCATCATTGTGTCTCAACAGTGGCCAGTCCTGGCCATACACAACTGGTGGATCTTAAAGAGTAGATCAATTTTTAACTGCTCATTACAGCATTAGTCAATGACATTCCCAAATCTGTCTAATTAATAATGATTTATTCCTTCAGGAACGCGTCTGCTAAGCTGAGATGTTTGTGGAGGTGGTGCTTTTTCATGTTTTGATGTATCAATCAAATTTGATTAGTTTTTTCATATAAGCATTTAATTGCTTCAGAGCATCAGAATATTTGCAGTATCTTTAATATTGTCATAGTTTAACCAATGACAAAAATGAAAAAGAGGATGATTGGAACTGAGTTTCGAGCTGAATAACAATCCATTCCAACATCTCTGGAGGTCTTAAAATATCAGAAGAGGAAAGAATGACTTATAAACAGAAAAAGCAAGCCATCTAGAGAGGCTGAAATGGATTGAAACAAAGAACAGATTTCTTTGCCTAGTATCCGGTGAGAACTGTGTTGGCATTGCACTCAACAGTGATGACGGTAAAACACCTTAACTCAGGATTGAGAAAAAAAAAGAGGAAAGACCACCTTCAGAGTACAGCTGGAACTAGATACTGTCTGCCTCAGCCGCTAGAAATATGTGGAGAAATTACCAATCATTCCCCATAGAGACATCCAGCAACCATCCCAGCCCAGCTTTTCAGTTTGGTGATAATATGCTCCTATCAGTTTTAATAGCCCCATGCTGGATTCAGGAGGTATTATGGATTGTACAGCAAGCATATTGTCATTAAATTAAATTTTCAGAACATTCCCCAGCTCATCACAAATACCACAGAGAGTAATCATAATCGGTTCTCAACACATGTGTAATTGCCTTCAGCTGGCGTTTTTTACAGTTGACATTGTTCAGCAGTGATAAGGTGATTGGTGATTTGAATACACAGCTTGTTTCATAGCTGCCGTAATTGAAATATGGTATGTGTGAATGGAAGATTACATTAAGACCTAGGATAATCACCTGACATGAGAGTAATTGAGTCTACAATCTGCCACTGAGTCTCTCAGGGAGGGCTGAAATGAAAAGAAGCCATTAGTAGATTATACCACTGCTGGTTCTGCTCTGTGCTGGAGTGCCAGGCTGGCATTCCAGAACTGTGGGCTATGTGTAAATTCTGTCTAGGGCACCATAAATGAAAAGAAGGGGGGAAAAAAATCAGTTGAAAAGAAAAGTTAAACTTGTTTTCCAGGAAAGGGGAAAAATAGATTTAGAAGTGACTGAGCATTCCCTCAAAAACAGCCTGTTTATACAGATCAAGAAACTAACAAGCCTTGATTGATGTTTTGGGGAAGTTATTGTCTTCATCTGGTATGAAATTAGGATCTGAAATATATCTCATTGTTTTTTTTTCTGCACAGCATTATCATGTGGATGTTAAGATACTGAAGTGCTGATAATGCTATTGAGAAAACAGGTACAAAAGTCTTTCCTATTAAAAAAAAGATGGTATCACACAGTGCCTAATAGCAAGACTGTAACATAGAAATGGAACATTTAATTTGGGTGTTTCTAATAACCAGTTAATGTGTAATTCGGAAGTGGAAAAATTGTATAGGGATGGAAAACCTATACAATTAATATTTAGGGAAGCACCATTTTATGCAAAATTGATTTTCAGGCTTCTTGCTGGATATAACTTCTCAACATAATTTGAACATGCGCACTCTTCATACTTGCCCTGAGTTTACTGTATATGTTTCCCAGTTTCGCAGAAAATGTACTGGTAAATACTTTGAAAAAAAACCCCAAACCAGTATATTTATCTAGGAAGTATATGTTGTAACTATTGGCCTCTAAACAATGTTCCCTCTACGTTGAGTGGGAGTCCGCCACCTATAGAACTGCCAATGGGAAGCACTGTTTCATTATTACATTTTCAATAGTGAGGGACTGTGATCAGGCAAAGCAGTCATTCCATCTATCCCCAGGCACTTGTGGTCTTCCATCCAATTTAACTCCTTCAGGCTCTGTTAAGACAAAAAAGACACACTTCATTCACACTCTGTTAAAACACATTACCTGGTCCCTCCAGATACTTCCCGGTCACCACGGGGTCCTCCCTAAACCTTTATTAGCCCTCCAGGTCTTTGCGAAGCTTCCGGTACCATTTACTGAACTCTCCACCAGTTGCCACTGGCCCCACTGGTCCCTCTGCTGGTCACTTGCCAGCCACCTTTGGCTAGTGCTCTCAAGGTCTACAGACTGCTTCCTACTAGGTCTTCTGACAGTCTCCAGAACCATTACCAGTCTCTCCACCAATTACCACCAGCCCCGCTGGTCCCTCTGCCAGTCATGCAACATTTTGAATGAGAACACTGGGAATGACACAATTTGAGTTCAAACCAGCAATGTTGAATTGACTTGAACACTTCAAGCTCAGCGCACCCCAGACCATAAGGTGATTTGGACTTATCTCTTGAGCTAAGTACCTCCTTCACACAATAATTACTTGAAAATATCAATCTTGAGTTTAATAGATTAACATCATCATTTCTAGTCACATGTGAGGTAGGCAGGTAGGAGGGTGCGATGATGTCTGGATATAACATCATTGTTTCATAACATTGCTGTGATTGAATGATGTTTTAAACTGAGCACTCACAACCACAAAATACAAAAGATTACATCTGTTTATAGGGAAGTTTTTTGAATATTTTATCAGTATTGAATTCTTAAGCATTTTTATGATCTTAAGGTGGCCAAACAGGTTGAAAAGGTGACGGCAAAAGCTAGAAGGATGCTAGGTTGCATAGGGAGAGGTATGGCCAGTAAGAAAAAAGGAGGTATTGATGCCTCTGTATAAGACTCTGGTGAGACCTCATTTAGAATATTGTGTACAATTCTGGAGGCCGCACCTTCAAAAAGATATAAAAAGGATGGAGTTGGTCCGGAAGAAGGCTACTAAAATGGTATGTGGTCTTCGTGATAAGGCGTATGGGGACAGACTTAAAGATCTCAATGGGAGGAAAGACGGGAGAGGGTAGATATGATAGAGTCGTTTAAATACCTACATAATATAAATGGGCATGAGTCGAATCTCATTTGAAAGGAAACTCTGCAATGAAATGGCATAGGATGAAGTTAAAAGATAATAGGCTCTGGAGTAATCTGAGGAAATACTTTTTTAAGGAAAGGGTGGTAGATGCGTGGAACAGTCTCCCGGAAGAGGTAGTGGAAACAGAGACTGTGTCTGAATTCAAGAGGGCCTGGGATAGGCATGTAGGATCTCTCAGAGAGAGAAAGAGATAATGGTTACTGTGGATGAGCAGCCTAGATGGGACATTTGGCCTTTGCTGCCATCATGTTTCTTTGTTTCTATGGATTAGGACGTTTTGAACATGGGCGTTTTGTTATTGAAGAATGACCAAAAAAGTTAGATGTCCTTAAGGGCCAAGATGTCCAAATAGGTCATTTTAAAAAAATTTGGTAGTCTAGTGGGTATGAAACTGCATGTTTCCCTGCCCCGATATTTGGATATCTTGTGGGATATGTCCAAAGTCGGCCTTAGACGCACTATCTCTAATGCCCCTCTGTTTTTATAAGTCTGCCCTCACTTGTATTTTTGGCCAGGTACTAGTGATCTGGAATGGCCACAGTGAGAACGGGCTACTGGGCTTGATGGACCATTGGTCTGACCCAGTAAGGCTATTCTTATGTTCTTTAGATTCTAGATAGATCTTGCATATTAATCCCTTTTATTCTTCAATATTTCTTTGGATTCCTATAATATATAAGCTATATTTTTCTATGTCAAGTGTTCTGCATGAGTACTCAACTTTTAAATTATGTTGAATTCCACAGAATTCTTAGTAGTAGAAAATCAGATTTATGGAGAAATTATGGTAAGGAGACGGCTTTGTCTTCTTTGTCAATGACCTAAAAGTTACATTAGACAAAGGAAACATCTTATACTTGGATTTAACAGCTGCATTTGATAATATAAATCACTCTGTTATTGCAATGATTAACTGAAGTAGGATTTATCAATGGGGTGCTCAAATATTTTCAGTAATTTTTAATGGGAAGAACATTGAAAAGGCCAAGCATCAGCTGTTAATACTCTTACTTATGAGTTGCCCCAAGGTTTAGTATTATCACCATTACCTTTTAACTTATACTCGAGTCCAATAATGGGCAATATGGAACACCATGACCTTAAGGGCCTCTTTTATCAAACTGCGCTAGCAGTTTCTAGCGCAGAGAGCTGCGCTGAATGGCCCGCACTGCTCCTGACGTTCATAGGAACTCTATGAACGTCGGGAGCCATGCGGACCATTCAGCGCAGCTCCCCGCGCTAAAAACTGCTATCACAGTTTGACAGAACAGGCCCTAAGTATCACATATTTGCAGATAATGTGTCAACTGTGGTTAGAACAGGATCAGATTGTGGTCATAAAAAGATTGGCTTGAAAAAACACAATGTATTTAAAATTTTAAAATTTGGAATTTGTTGTATTATTTTCTGTTTTATGTGTGCTTTCCTGTTCTATTTGGCATTCTTTTTTTAATTTTAACTCATACGAATATATTCAGTGTTTATGTGAACCACTGAGAACTCCGAGTAAGATTCAGCGGTGTATCAAATTTAAATAAATGTAAACTTAGATAGTTCTTAAATCTGCTTGGTTTTAAAAACCATGAATTAAAATTGAGTTTAACAAAGACCTGCTACATGTAGTTCTCAAGAAAGGGGAGATTCCTTAATTGCATAGAGGGTACAAGAAAAAAAAAAAAATTTGGGAATTTGGTTAGATAAAGATTTAAAATGTGTTAAACAAATCTCCGGTATGGTTAACTCATCTTTTACTAGTTTAAGATTGTTGAGAAGGATTTGCTCTGTTTTGGAGGGAACTGATCTTACCACTCTAAGGGGTCCTTTTATCAAGCCGCGCTAGCGGGGTTAGCACGTCAGACATTTCATCACGTGCTAATCCCCGTGGCCGGCTAAAAAACTAACACCTGCTCAATGCAGACATTAGCGGCTAGCGCGGCAGGCGGTTTAACGTACGGTATTACGTGTATTAAACCCCTACCGCAGCTTGATAAAAGGACCCCTAAGCCATGCTTCTGTCACCTCAAGGGGGTCAATTGTAACAGTTTGTATTGTGGTCTACCAAAATACTTATTGAAAAGGTTTTGGTTAGTCCAAAACATGGAGGATCGGTTACTGGAAAAAAAAAAAAAAAACCTCTTTCAATCATATGATGCCACTTCCAACTGACCTGCATCGGTTGCCAATTGAACAGTGTATTCTTTTTAAGTTAACGTGTTTAGTATCCAATTTTCTGGAACAGGGGTGCCAAAAACATCGATCGCGATCTACCGGTCGATCGCAAAGGCAATCCCGGTAGATCGCTGAGCCAGTCTTCTCCCTAGTGTCTTTAGCATCTTTTAGCCGGGCGCTCTGCCCAGCTAATTTAGGTGAGCGCCCGGCTGTCTTGCTCAGATGACACGCTTCCCCCTCACCACCCTCCGTTCTTCCCTCTGGACCTATCACAGTTGAAAGTTAATTCCGGCAGCCTGCAGAGCAAACATAGCAGGCTGTCGTTGGTCTCTGTAGCACGTTCCCTCTACCCCGGTCTTGCCCCTGACATTAGAGGAGGTGCGGGACCGCGGCAGAGAGAACGTGCTACAGAGGCCGACGATAGCCTGCTACGTTTGCTCTGCAGGCTGCCGTAATTAATTTTCAGCTGTGGTAGAGGAAAGAACGGAGACGAGGACCGTTTGAAGATAAACTGTGAGAGAATAAGTCTGAACCCTCATCCATCCTCTTGTTGAAACATAGCATTTAGGAAAGTACTCCTCCCAGTAAGGCCCCCAGAGTGCCTTCCCAACTGCCTGTGGTATCCGTTTGCTGAGCACTTTGAAATGTATTCATTTTAAGTTTGCTACCGTTTTGTCTAGTTTCAGAGGCATAAAGCGGAATTAGCTCAAGTTGCAATCAAGAGGTAAGGCTGTCCCCTTCGCGAGGGCCCCAGTGGGATGGGGGTTGCCTTAGAGATGCTGGATCGGGGGGAGGGGGGAGACAAAAGGACCTTAAGGAGGGGATGGAGAAAGCAGCTTTGAACCAAAAGGGAGGGGGAAGACAGGGCAGATCCTGGACTACTAGAGTGGTTAGAGAGGGGAAACACCCCGAACCAAGGAAAGAGAGGTACCAGACCCTGGGGAGGGGGAAGACATAGTGAGAGAGACAAAGACCTGGACCAAAGGTGGGAGGACTCAAAATGTTAGCAGAAGGAAGATAGAGAGAATGAGAAACCTGAAACAAAGGGGAGACTGAAGAGAGGGGGGGCAGATGTTAGCTATAGAAGGTGCAGACAGAGGAGGAGAGACCCTGAGGAACAACAGAGAGATATACGATCATAACAGAGGAGGGAGAGATAGGGAGACATGTTGCCAACAGGGGTGGAGGAGAGAGATGTTGATTGGGGAATGGAACGAGGTCTGGAGGACAGAAGATAAATATGGGGGTCTTTCACTAAGGCGTACTAGCTGATTTAGCGCGTGCTAAATGCTAATGTGTCCAAAGAATATAATGGGCACATTAGCACTTAGTGCGCGCTAAATCAGGTAGCGCACCATAGTAATAGAGGGGGTATATGTTTAGTGTTTTTATTGTTGGTAGATCATTTTGACTTGGTCATTTTAAAAGTAGCTCGCAAGCCCAAATGTGTGGGCATCTCTGTCCTAGAATATTTATCTGACCATTTTCAGCAATATAATCTAACTGGAGATCTTAAATCAGCCTCTAAAGGTATCTTGGAAAGACCATATAAGATTACGTGCAGTCTACTTATAAAGGAGCTTTTGCAATTTTAGGCTCCAAACTTTAAAATGAATTATTTATTTGTTTATATTTAGCATGGATTAATGAGCGAAAGCCAGCATGGATTTAGTCAAGGGAAATCTTCCCTCACCAATCTACTGCATTTCTTTGAAGGGGTGAATGAACCTGTGGATAAAGATGAACCGGTTGATATTGTGTACAGTCAAACCTTGGTTTGTGAGCAAAATTTGTTCCAGAAGCATGCTTGTAATCCAAAGCACTTGTATATCAAAGCGAATTTCCCCATAGGAAATAATGAAAACTCAGACGATTCGTTCCACAACCCAAAAACTTTAATACAAAATACTATACGTATTTGTATTGCAAAACCTCGCTCAATTACAACAGTCACTACACTCGTGCAGCGTCAAAGAGAGAATCATCGGCTCAGTTGTGGTGATGTGACGCGTGTACTCATATCGCGAGAATTTGCTTGTTTAGAACAGTCACGACACTCTTGCAGCGTTGGAGAGAAAAGAACCATCGGCTCATTTGTGATATGTGTATACTATATGTACTTGTATTGCAAGACTTTGCTTGTATATCAAGCTAAAATTTAATAAAATGTTTTGCTTGTCTTGCAAAACACTTGCAAACCAAGCTACTTGCAATCCAAGGTTTTACTGTGTTTGGATTTTCAAAAGGCATTTGAGAAAGTAGCTCATGAAAGACTTCTGAGGAAATTAGAAAGCCATGGGATAGGAGGTAATGTCCTTTTATGGATTGAGAACTGGTTGAAAGACAGAAAACAGAGAGTAGGTTTAAATGGTCAATATACTCAATGAAAAAATCAATGATCTAGAGATGGGAATAACTAGTGAGATAATTAAATTTGCTGATGATACAAAGTTATTCAAAGTTGTTAAATCACAAGAGGATTGTGAAATATTGCAAGAGGACCTTGTGAGACTGGAAGATTGTGCATCAAAATGGCAGATGATGTTTAATGTGAGCAAGTGCACAGTAATGCATGTGGGAAAGAGGAACCCAAAATATTGCTATGTGATGCTGGGTTCTATGTTAGTAGTTAATGCCCAGGAAAAGGATCTAGGTGCCATTGTTGAGGATACATTGAAACCCTCAGCTCAATGTGCAGCAGCGGATAAGAAAGCAAATAGAATGTTAGAAATTATCTGGAAAGGAATAGAAAACAGATGAAAATGTATCACTCTATGGTACGGCTGCAACTTGAATACTGTATGCCATTCTAGTTGCCATATCTCAAAAAAGATATAGTGGAATTAGAAAAGGTACAGAGAAGGGCAACAAAAATGATTAAAGGTTTGTAACAACTTCCCTATGAGGAGAGGCTAAAGTGGCTAGGGCTTTTCAGCTTAGAGAAGAGACGGCTCAGAGATGATATAATAGAGGTCTATAAAATACTGAGTGGTGTGGAAAGGGTAGATGTGAATCACTTGTTTACTCTTTCCAAAAACACGAGGACTAGGGGGCATGTTATGAAGCTACTAAGTAATAGATATAAAACAAACTGGAGAAAATATTTATTCACACAATGTGTAATTAAACTCTGGAATTTGTTGTTGGAGAATGTGGTGAAAGTCAGTTAGCTTAGCAGGGTATAAAAAAGGCTTGTATAATTTCCATATGCCATTATTGAGATGGCTTGGGGAAATCCACTGCTTATTCCTAGGATAATTGGCATGAAATCTGTTTTACTATTTGGGATCTGTGTTGGCCACAGGATACTGGGCTTGAAGGACCTTTGATCTGTCCCAGTATGGGAATTCTTAGTGTTTATATACCACTTATAGCCCACGTGGTTTGCATTCAGGTAATCAAAGCATTTTTCCTTGTCTATCCCAGTTGGCTCACATGGTATCTAGTCTACCTGGGACAATGGGGGATTAAATTACTTGCCCAGAGTCACAAGGAGCAGTGTGGGATTTGAACCCACAACTTCAGGATGTTGAGGTTGTAGCTCTAACCACTGCACCACATACTCTCCTACCTTCAGAGTTATGCCAGATACTTTGTGATGTTCAATAAAATAAAAAAGCATGATTTATTAGGAAATGTTTTGTTGAAGCCATGTACCGTATTTTCGCGGATATAACGCGCGCGTTATACGTGATTTTACGTACCGCGCACACCCCTCGCGCGTTATATGCCTGAGCGCGGTATACAAAAGTTTTTAAACATAGTTCCCACCCCGCCCGACGCCCGATTCACCCCCCCAGCAGGACCGCTCGCACCCCCACCCCGAACGACCGCTCGCACGCGCTCCCACCCGCACCCGCATCCACGATCGGAGCAAGAGGGAGCCCAAGCCCTCTTGCCCGGCCGACTCCCCGACGTCCGATACATCCCCCCCCCGGCAGGACCACTCGCACCCTCACCCCGAAGGACCGCCGACTCCCCAACAATATCGGGCCAGGAGGGAGCCCAAACCCTCCTGGCCACGGCGACCCCCTAACCCCACCCCGCACTACATTACGGGCAGGAGGGATCCCAGGCCCTCCTGCCCTCGACGCAAACCCCCCTCCCTCCAACGACCGCCCCCCCCCAAGAACCTCCGCCCGTCCCCCAGCCGACCCGCGACCCCCCTGGCCGACCCCCACGACACCCCCACCCGCCTTCCCCGTACCTTTGTGTAGTTGGGCCAGAAGGGAGCCCAAACCCTCCTGGCCACGGCGACCCCCTAACCCCACCCCGCACTACATTACGGGCAGGAGGGATCCCAGGCCCTCCTGCCCTCGACGCAAACCCCCCCCCCCCCCAGCCGACCCGCGACCCCCCTGGCCGACCCCCACGACCCCCCCACCCCCCTTCCCCATACCTTTGGAAGTTGGCCGGACAGACGGGAGCCAAACCCGCCTGTCCGGCAGGCAGCCAACGAAGGAATGAGGCCGGATTGGCCCATCCGTCCTAAAGCTCCGCCTACTGGTGGGGCCTAAGGCGCGTGGGCCAATCAGAATAGGCCCTGGAGCCTTAGGTCCCACCTGGGGGCGCGGCCTGAGGCACATGGGCCAAACCCGACCATGTGTCTCAGGCCGCGCCCCAAGGTGGGACCTAAGGCTCCAGGGCCTATTCTGATTGGCCCACGCGCCTTAGGCCCCACCAGTAGGCGGAGCTTTAGGACGGATGGGCCAATCCGGCCTCATTCCTTCGTTGGCTGCCTGCCGGACAGGCGGGTTTGGCCCCCGTCTGTCCGGCCAACTTCCAAAGGTACGGGGAAGGGGGGTGGGGGGGTCGTGGGGGTCGGCCAGGGGGGTCGCGGGTCGGCTGGGGGGGGGGGGGGTTGGCGTCGAGGGCAGGAGGGCCTGGGATCCCTCCTGCCCGTAATGTAGTGCGGGGTGGGGTTAGGGGGTCGCCGTGGCCAGGAGGGTTTGGGCTCCCTTCTGGCCCAACTACACAAAGGTACGGGGAAGGCGGGTGGGGTGTCGTGGGGGTCGGCCAGGGGGGTCGCGGGTCGGCTGGGGGACGGGCGGAGGTTCTTGGGGGGGGCGGTCGTTGGGGGGAGGGGGTTTGCGTCGAGGGCAGGAGGGCCTGGGATCCCTCCTGCCCGTAATGTAGTGCGGGGTGGGGTTAGGGGGTCGCCGTGGCCAGGAGGGTTTGGGCTCCCTCCTGGCCCGATATTGTTGGGGAGTCGGCGGTCCTTCGGGGTGAGGGTGCGAGTGGTCCTGCCGGGGGGGGGATGTATCGGACATCGGGGGGGGGGCATCAGGCTTTCAGGATGGGGACAGACCTTCAAGGGGGGACAGGACTTCAAGGGAGGACAGTGCACGGAAGTCAGGGGGGGTGAACGGAGAGTCGGGACAGCGCACGGAAAGTCAGGGCGGGCGAAAGGAGAGTCGGGCAGCATGCGCGTTATATGCCTGAGCGCGGTATAGAAAAGTTTTTGTACATATCATCGTGATTTCTGCGCGCTATACCCCTGTGCGCGTTTTACAATGGTGCGCGTTATATCCGCGAAAATACGGTAATGGAGTTGTAGGTATCATTTAGGAAAGATAGAGATGGTTGTAAATGTGGAGGAATAACTCTGCATTGTATGTGAGAAGCAATACCAAAGTGACTGAAATGCAGGGGGCCTGGGGAAAGGAAGAAGTAATATGGCTCACCTTGAAAAGAGCTGATGGAGCCTCTATCCACATGTGTGTTTTAAACCAATGTCTTTACTTAATCTCTGGTTGCAAGGAATGGGACAATACATAAGTGCAGCACTTTACTATAGTATAGGGAAGTGGTACAGAAATATTTACAGTGTTTCTCCTCTATATCTCCCTTGAGTCGTTATGAGAGAGTATGCAGACAATCTCTATCCACTTCCTCCTTAATCTTGTTCCACTCTGTATTTGGTAGATATTTTAAAAGTTAACATGTACAGTCTTGCCAATGCATCTTTCCCTAGATGCTCAAGATACTTGACATTCTACTAGCACAGAAGAAGTATTGTTATGCCACTACTATTACTACTTATTATTTCTATAGATATACACAGCACTGTACATCAAAACATAGAAGAGATAGTCCCTGCTCTAAAGAGCTTACAATCTAATCAAGACAGACAAACTGGACAAGAAGGTGCATCAATACACAGTGCTCAGGTGGGGGAATTACAGAGGGAATAATAAGACAGATATTGGTGCTTTGCAGGTAGGTTGGAGTTTTGCCATGGGGGGAACACTACCCTCTAGATGACAGTTCAAGGATCTTTTCAGCTCTTCTTCATTCAACCTTAGATTGTATAAATGCAGGACCTATAGAGCTAAGTTGGAAGTTCCTGGATGCCTAAATTTCTTAATAATCAACTTCTTTCTTCCTTCTGAGTAGAGAATGCACGGTGACACAATTCATCACCGTCCCCGTCCCCGCGGATAACCGCGGGAAATAATCCCATGCCATTTTCTAGTATCTGTTTCAACCTCAGTCCTTCTACACCAGCATTCTTCAAAGCAAAGCTTGCGGGTCAGTGGTTGTGCCCAATTATACTCTGATTCTTCCCTCTCTCCTTAAAGAATGACATGAAGATGGTTTCCCGCGGGGACGGAAACGGTGATGAATTTTGTCACCGTGTCATTCTCTACTTCTGAGCTCTGAGAAAGGATTTGGCAAGTATTCCACTCTTGTGGTCCAGATACAGTGGACTCTAAATAATAGACTGTCCTAGTCCCTTTATCAAATGTCATTGCACACCTTGACTGATATTGAAAACCCTGAGTTTCTGTATTAAACAAACCACTCAGTTCATAGAAGTCTTTTAAAGACTTACCCCTCTTTTACTAAGGTGTGCTAACCAATTAGCGCACATTAATCAAATTAGCGTGCGCTAAACACTAATGCGTCCATAGACTAACAGGCACGTGTTAGCGTTTAGCATGCGCTAAATTGATTAGCGCACACTAATCGGTTAGTGCACCTTCGTAAAAGAGGGCTTAGAGAATGCCACAAAAGGAACTGAGTTGAAGAAGGGGCGCCATAGGCTTTCTCATCCTGATAATGAATATCCTGAGCGTGAAGTTAAAGGATTTTCAACAGTGGGAGGGATTGACATCAGGGTTTTCAGTCTTGATAGACTCTGAGCTAAAATATTTAAAAAATTTTGCAAATCCTCCCCAAGAAGGATGCTTAAATTCTAGTCTCCTTGTGTGACCCTCTGCACTTCACTGCACTGATTAGAGAAAACATAAGAACATAATATAAGAATTGTCATACTGGGACAGACTGAAGATCCATCAAGCCCAGTATCCTGTTTCCAGCAGTGGCCAACCCAGGTCCCAAATACCTAGCAAGATCCCAAGCAGTAAAACAGATTTTATGCTGCTTATCCTAGGAGTAAGCAGTGAATTTACCCAAGCCATCTCAATAATGGTCTATGGACTTCTCTTTTAGGAAATTATCCAAGCTTTTTTTAAAATCCCACTAAGCTAACTGATTTTCACCACATTCTCTGGCAACAAATTCCAGAGTTTAATTACACGTTGTGTGAAGACATATTTTCTCCAGTTTGTTTTAAATCTATTACTTAGTAGATTCAACGCATGCCCCCTAGTCCTAGTATTTTTGGAAAGAGTGAACAAATGATTCACATCTACCCTTTCCACTCCATTCATTATTTTATAGACCTCTATCATATCCCCCTTGAGCTGTCTCTTCTCCAAGCTGAGGAGACGTAGCCGCTTTAGTCTGTCCTCATAAGGAAGTCATTCCATCCCTTTTATCATTTTTGTTGCCCTTCTCTGTACCTTTTCTAATTTTGCTCTATCTTTTATGAGATATGGTGATTAAGGTAAAGGAAGAGATTGCCACAAGCAGAGAGGCAATGAGGATGCAGCAAGTGAAAGCATAGACTCTCTTGTAAGTATTAATTGTAGCATGAGCAGTATCCTCTTCACTACCACTTCCTCCCTTACCTATATAGGCTACAGAACTGTCCTTATTGGCATAGGCCATATCTGTGATGATAATGTGGACCCCTTGTTGGTGGAGTGGTATAACTACCTCTAGATTTAAGTTGGTGCAAGTGTCACGGTACCTAGAAGAGTTCCCAAATAACTCCACACAACCAAGGGATTCAACAAGAAAAGGAATTGTTTGATATATTAGCTAGCAATAGGAGAAGAGTGGGTACGTTCTTCATATGCAAGATGTTAATACTATAGGGTAAATTACGGAGGCAATAGAATGTTACAGGTTACCCCTCCAAATTGGCAACTGTTCAATGGCCTGATTAACTTCTATAATCTATAATCAGGTTGACATGCTTACCACTACTTTGACTTTTCAAGTCTGAGGAGTGTCATTTGCATAAATGAGACCTAATGTGGTAAATAGGTGTGCACACAATGTTACCAGTCTAAGAAAGTCTCTGGAAACATTGCAGCTGTCTTGTGTTGGGTACCATGATCCTCAGCATCCATGTCCTCACTAGCCCTGAAGTCTCATCAACTCAGGAACTCTGAATCACCTACTAAGCTAGCTGAAAACAAGTCAATACAAGAAAACCCTAATCTAAAAAAAAAAAGGGAGCTGACAAAAGAAAGGGGGCTAACTAGGTGTAAAAAAAAAACAACACCAAAAAACGAAACAGGATTTTTCTATCTATCCTTCCCCAACAGCAATGGCTTCTGTGCTCACATTCAGGCAAATTCTTCCTACCCATCCTAGACTCACTGTAATCACTGGCTGACTACCATTAACCCCCAATGGCAGGATCTGAGACAGGCAGGCCCTAAGTATAGTTCTTAGAGGGCAGGGTTACATGCAGTTTCCAGGGGCAGACTCCACCAGTTAAAGTTCTCCGGGGAGAGGGGTGAGGCTACTTGGGGCTCACTTGGGCTTTCTCTTTTCCTTCTCGCAGCGGTCCCTTATGTGGATCTTCTCTCTGTTCCCAGCATCTTGCTCTCTCCTGTAGTGTGCATCTCCTGTAATTCTCTCTCCTGTAGTGTGTGGCTTCTGCAGCAAGGTCCTCCCCTTCTTGTGCAGCTCTCTCTTTAGGCGGCTCTCTCTCTCTTCTCCTCTCATGCAGGTCTTCTCCAACCAGGCTCTCTCACTTCAGTGTCCCCTAAGGCTCACCTCTTCTGGCAGGCTCCCTGCAACCGGTTAGTCTCTCCGTTTCTCAGCAGTTCCCCTGTTCCCGCAGCTCTGCTCTGGCCCAGACTTGTCTGTTTTTCCTCTTCCTCCAGTCAGCCTGATTCTCCCTCACTCCTGCAGCATGGCTCCATACGGCCTGCTTCCTGGTTCCTTCTTCTTCCCAGTCTCCCATGGGGTTCTTCTCACTGGTGTCCAATTGGTGCAGACTATGATTGCTAGGTAAGGGTTATCCTTCTTCTATCTTCAATTTGCTCAAATTTCACACCGGTGTGAGTAACTGGCTGTTTTCTGTCTCCATTGATCCCCTCTTCTGGTAGGCCCACCTTGCCCCCTGATTGGTCAGCTCCTCCTCTTTCAGCACTGCCTCTTTCTTCTGCTGAGCCCCTGATTGACCCAGCACTCTCAGCCCTCAGGCTTCTATTAATAAGTTGAAATTGAATGCAAGACGAAAGTTCTTTGCTTTCACAATTCACTATCTTCTGTTCTTTCATTTCTTACTCTATGGTCAGGTACTACCCTGCAAGTAGATAAAACATCTAAAGTTTTGGGTATTCTTTTAAACTCTTCTCTTATTTTTGAAGGTCAAATTTCTAATTTATGGAGGAAGATTTTATATATTATGAGGAAACTTAGGCTTGTGAAGTCGTGCTTTTTTGAACATTTTGCTCTGTTGGTTCAGATGTTAGTGATACCTCAACTTGATTACTGTAGTTCTTTATATTTGAACTTAACATCAAAACTGATCAAAAAATTGCTGTTACTCCAGAAAACTGCAATTAGATTAAGTTTTGGTCTAAAAAGATATGAAAGTATTGCATTAGTGTATAAGAATCTTCATTGGTTATCAACTGAGAGGCGAATTAAGTTTAAATCAGCTTGCATAGTTCATCGTATATTATAGACTGATTCTTCAGATGATCTGATTTTGCTTTTTCCTCACTTGCATTATTCTTCCATCAGATTATGTGGTACTTTATTACTACATTTTCTGTAGATTAGAGGAGTATGGTATAAATGACAGCTCACTCCTTTTTGCTTATGCTGCCATTACAATTTGGAATAATCTACCTGTTTACATTAGGACTGATATCAATTACTTAAGGTTTCATAAAAATTTGAAAACTTTTTTAAAATGATTTATTGTAATATTCATGTTATGACAATATTTTAATTATTGATTGTTTTTGTATTTTCCCATAGATTTTATGGCCTGTTTGAATGTAAATCGCCTTGAACTTTTTTGGTATAGTGCGATTAATAAATTGTGTATTAGATTAGATTAGATTGAGACATGACAGTGAAGGGAAAGGGGTGGAACTACTATTAGAGGCATTTTCAAAACACAAAGACGTCCAAAAAACGTCACTTGTCTCCAGCTCAGTTTAAGACAAAGAAGTCACACCACTGTAGCTGTTAATCGTCCACCTGCATGGATGGTAACTGCTGGCTATTCTCATCAAGAGTCTCTGCTATCGGGCTTCCCAGAATCACCTACATGTTGCACTAGGACCTCTTGCGGTGATGAACTGAATATGCAGCAATCTTATTCCAGGCACCACCAACATCATTACAGGTGAGCTGCTACTTTGTGGCTGTGGAAGAGGAACTGTATGGTTAGGGCTTGGGAAGAGAAGTCCAGGATTCTTCCATCTCTCCCAGTATCTCGAGCAAGCAAACCATCTGACCTTTTGAAATCCTGGGTCAGTTTAGAAATGAATCCATTAAACATAGAAACATAGAAGATGACGGCAGAAAAAGGCTACAGCCCATCAAGTCTGCCCACTCTGCTTACCCACCCCCTGTCTATGCCCTAATGACCCAATTTCCTTATCTTGACCCTTGTAGGGATCCCATATGGGTATCCCATTTATTCTTAAAGTCCGGCACCCTGTCTGCCTTGATCACCTGCACTGGAAGCTTGTTCCAATGATCAACCACTCTCTCTGTGAAGAAATACTTTCTGGTGTCGCCATGAAATTTACCTCTAAATTTAGACATAGGAAAAAGACTAAAATGCATCAGGTATGTGCAGCCATTTTGGACCCCACCCTCCACTCCACAGCCTCCTCTCTTCATTCAATGCCACTGCCCTGCAGTATTATTGCTAATGATACTCTAAATAGTGCTGCCTGGCATGATCAGGGGTCATAATGCTGTTTCCACTGGGGTATTTTGTCCCCAAAAAGAGAATAAAAAGCAAATAAAAAATATTTTATCCTTCTTTTGTTTGGTGTCTAGGTTGTTGAATCACTGTTTACTGTTCTCTTCCACTCTTCTGGTGTGTTGGTTGGTCTGTTCTAGAATCTTCTGCTAGACTCTTGTTTCTTGATGCCAATGAAAGTGTTCAGAGGTAGGGTAAGACATCAGGAAAGGGTAAATGAAAGTACTTAAGGAAAGGTTTCAGAGGTGATGAATTCAGTATCGGCCTGAGACTAGAAATGTTTTAAAAGTACAGGTGCAGGAGTACACAAACTAAGTTCAAAGTAACATTTGCATGGGGATGTGAGAGATGGGTTTGAAGGTGGATGGGGCGCCAAGCAAGCCTTCAGATTTATGGGTGAGTGCATAAGACTGATGATTCAGAGCTAATTGACCCATGTATATAATTCTTGACAGCCAGCTGTCTGCTTGTTTGGCCATCATGCTTTTGTTGGCACTTCTAGGAGGAATTAAGAGCTGATACTCAGTGCTTGCACAGAAGTGCATAAATTGCCCTTATTTGTATTAAACATAAACAAGGTTGAATTTAATAGTGGTAAGCCAATTTCTGAAATTAAAATAGTGATTGATTAGCACATTTTGTTTTGGAACACTACTTATTACAAATTCAGCAAACAAAATGACTTAGATTATCATCATTGCTATAGGAATCCTTAATTTCTAAATACATAATGCACCATTTAAATAATGACAATAAGGGGCTAATTTTAAAAGCAAAAAAAGTTTGTTGATTCTAAAGAGAAGTAAATTTTTCTGATACCTTTTCATTAGCAAAACAAAATAAAGGAAGCAGCCTATCAGATCAGTACCAACTACAAACTGCCAGAATTAGTACACAAGTTGTACAAAAGACATAAACAATGTGAGTATATAAATATATATTAAAAGAGAGAGAAAAAAAGACTTCAGAAATGATGCCAAATATCTTAAAATTTTTAGCATGGTTCATTTTCAGAGCATAACAAACTTCCTTATATGGATTATTAATAAGTGCAATATTCATAAAACCATACTAAGTAGCAACAGAGTATGACATAGCAGACCCACATTAATGTCTCCTGCATGCTAAAGCCAGTAAATTCCCCATTCTAGTTGCTTAGTACAAGGGGGTAGGGGCATAATCTGGGTAGGTCATGGGCAGAGCTTGGGTGTATCTCGCATTATCTACACATGGTATGATACTAAGCATTGGCTGATGCAAATACTGACAACATGGCTGCATTTGATAAGTCCCAAAAAAGGTGCCATTAAGTGCAGCTATGCTACCAGCAGTCCTATAATATGGCTTCAGCCTGAAGGAAAAAGTCCTATGATCTACCCAATACAAGTGTCTCCCTAGAACATGGGTAGGCAATTCCAGTCCTCGAGAGCCACAGGCAGGTCAGGTTTTCAGGATATCCACAATAAATATGCATGAGATAGATTTGCATCTCAAGGAGCAAAGGCAGTGCATGCAAATCCATCTCATATATATTCATTGTGGATATCCTGAAAACCTGACCTGCCTGTGGCTCTCAAGGACCGGAATTGCCTAGTCCTGTCTTAGACCATACCTCCTATCAAATCTCCCCATCAAACGTTCACCTTCATCATACCCTTTGACTCCTCACCTGGGACTTACCCAGGTTTTCCTGATAGTCTACTAGAGGAGGGCAGAACACTCCCTCTCTGCTTCTGCACAGCAGCTGCTTCAAATTCAAAATTGTACTAATGACTCTTTGTAGTAGTCTCATCTACCCGCTATTCAGCATTTCCCCTCTATATCCCTATCCTTATAGTTCCTGCTTGCCCCTTCTATCCTCTGTGTCACTATTTGTCTCCATTTCATTTCCCTTGTTCTCGCACTTTGTAGCCAGCATCTTTTCACTAGAGAATGATATGGGAACAAATTTGTCCCTGTCCCCATGGGATCTATCGCTGAAAGATTAGAGAGATTGGGGCTTTTCTCGCTGGAGAAGCGGAGACTTAGAGGGGATATGATAGAGACTTATAAGATCAAGGAGGGCATAGAGAAAGTGGAGAGGAACAGATTCTTCAAACTTTCGACAACTACAAGAACGAGAAGGCATTCCGAAAAATTAAAAGGGGACAGATTCAGAACCAATGCTAGGAAGTTCTTCACCCAACGGGTGGTGGACACCTGGAACGCGCTTCCAGAGGGAGTGATAGGACAGGGTACGGTATTGGAGTTCAAGAAGGGATTGGACAATTTTCTGAAGGAAAAGGGGATAGAAGGGTATAGAGAGAGGGCTAGTATACAGGTCCTGGACCTGTGGACCACCGCATGAGTGGATTGCTGGGCATGATGGACCTCAGGTCTAACCCAGCAGAGGCATGGCTTATGTTCTTATATTCCCATCCCGTCCCTATGAGTTCTGTCCCTGTCCCTGCCCCTGCAAGCTCTGTCCTCATCTGCACAAGTATCGAACACTTTAAAATCATAAGTGTTCAATGCCAATAGATTACAAAGAAATATTAATGTATATCAATTATGTGTCACATTAGGATAAAAACTTATATTGATATATCCTGTAAACTGCACATTATGTATATTGGTATTAGATCCCTAGTATGTGTCAAATAGGATAAAATTTGTATTGAAGAACCTTGCACTGGAACAATGGCAAATTGTAAGCTGTAAAACTGTATACTATGGGGCTCATAATCGAAACTTAAACACATCTAAAAAACCCGCCCAAATTAGCACTTGAATGACCTAAAAGAGAGGTCGTCCAAGTGCCGATAATCAAACCAAATTTCTGGATATATCCAGGGACTTTTTAGGCCTCTAAATGCCACTGTGCACCCAGATTAAAAGATTTGTATCTGGAGGAGTGCTTAGGGTGGTATTTGGGTGGGATGTGGGCCGACCTACACTTAGTCATCCTGCAGAGATAATTGAAGGTTTCACGAGACTTCCTGGACAAAACTTATACGTGAGTTAGATGGTGTAAACTTATACGTGAGTTAGACAATGTAAAAGCAAGTATAAGTGCCAAAAGGTATCCAAAGTGACCAGATAACCACTGGAAAGATAATGTAAAAACCCACACACACTCCCCCAGTGATCACTGACCCCTGACACTAGCACAATAGCTCTGCCCATAAAAACATACATACCTGTCTCCGGAACATCAGCACCTGCTATTTGAAAACCTACAGGTGTCTTAAGTAGCCTGGGGTGTGGGCTAGTAAACCATAGAGAGGAGGACCTAGGTCCATAAGTCACTCTAACCACTACATTCATGGTGGAAAATGTGAGCCCACCAAAAAAACTCCAAAACCCTACTGTACTGCCATATAGGTTCCACCTGCAGCTATAAGGGCTATTGGGGTTATAGACAGGTGGGTATAGTGGGTTTTGGGGGTATTTCCAGGGCTCACCATATTCTAAAAGAGAGTTCTGGTGAGATGTTTATGGGGAACCCTTTCAGTGAATTTCACAACTGTGCCTGTAAGATGCCCCACTGCTCTATTGCCATCACAATGGAAGGAAATGGAAGGCCAGTCCATCACAATGGAAGGAAATACTTTTTTACAGAAAGGGTGGTAGATGTATGGAACAGTCTCACCATAAGAGGTGGTAGAGACAGAAACTGTGTATGAATTCAAAAGGGCCTGGGATAGGCACGTGGGATCTCTCGGAGAGAGAAAGAGATAATGGTTTACTGGGGATGGGCAGACTAGATGGGCCATTTGGCCTTTATCTGCCACCATGTTTCATGTTTCTAATGCGGGCCCCTCCCACTTCCATATAGTCTTGTTCTGTGCGTTTGGGACTTAGACAAATTTTTGTTCAAAAATGTGGTATAAAGATAGATGTACTGGCGGTCTGGACGATCAATGGCCTGGATGTCCAGATAGACGATTGAAAAAAAAATTCTAGATATATTTTTTTGAGAATGGGCATTTTACTACTGCCAACTTTGGGCATCTAGCGCCATATGTCTGAATAGCACTTAGATGTTTCTTTTGATTATGCCCCTCCACGTATATTGATTTGATAGTAAGAAATAGGACTAGATAACAAATCCTCTCAAAAAGTAGTAGTTGGTTGAATACAAAAGCCTCAGTCCCACCACTCCACCGCTGTTATAATTTAAAACCGCGGGAAGAAATTACGTGGTGACTTTCATCATTGGCTCATGGGCATTAACCAGTACTCCACTATTAGTGACTAGATTTTATACATTTAAATTAGCGTTTTCTATTTTACTTCAATTATCTTGTTGTATATACTATGCACTTATCTCTGCATCGGCCAACATCTGGGAGCCTGACTCGACATGTTTTGCGCCATTGCGCTTTATCAAGGGTCTCCTTTAAAAGCTTACATTTGGAGTCGGATGACAGCAGCCACCTCAGGAGACCCTTGATAAAGCGCAACGGCGCGAAACATGTCGGGTCAGGCTCCCAGATGTTGGCCGATGCAGAGATAAGTGCATAGTATATACAACAAGATAATTGAAGTAAAATAGAAAACGCTAATTTAAATGTATAAAATCTAGTCACTAATAGTGGAGTACTGGTTAATGCACATGAGCCAATGATGAAAGTCACCACGTAATTTCTTCCCGCGGTTTTAAATTATAACAGTGGTGGAGTGGTGGGACTGAGGCTTTTGTATTCAACCAACTACTACTTTTTGAGAGGATTTGTTATCTAGTCCTATTTCTTACTATCAAATCACTGTACAATAAGGAACAGATACTGAAGCTGGAAAAACACACTACTGTAGCCTCCACGTATATTGGCATTAAAGGGCAAATTCTATAAGAAGCGCCCAAAAGTTAGGCACCTAATTAGGCACTGTTCAGCGCGATTCAAGTAAATCCCTAGGATGTGTCAAATTTGGATATCGATTATGTGTCACATTAGGATAAAAACTTCTATTGATAAATCTTGCACTGTAACTATGTCAAAATTATCCGGACGTTTGGTAACCCTACCTGAGCCCGAAATGGGGCCCTGGGCCCCTCACCCACTCCCAATTGCTACGACACTAGTAATCAGGCCCTGTAAAATGTATGTAATGGCAAAATACATGTTCATGCTAATTCAGCTCAACTTGAGCTGCCAGGTTTGCTTCTTGCTGTTGAACATAGTTAACATTTTGAAGAGTTTACAACAAGCAATGAACAGTTTGCCCACCCTGGAATCTGATGTCATTACTCTTCCCTAGTGTTCTCTTTCATCCTTTCTATTAAATAAGATGTATTTTCTTACACAGTATTAGCTTTAGGCCCTGATTCACCAAGACTTTTCTACAAGCCTGTGTTCGGGTGTGGAGAGAGGAGGGGGGAGGGGGCACAGTGAATCAGGCACTTACTGTTTTCCCTTAAGGAAGAAAAGGCTTAAAATCAAAAACGCCCCAACTTATTCTCAGGAGGCAATATCGTTGTTCACTTATCCTAAATCAATCATCACTGAAGGTTCCCTGTCCTATTTTTGCAATATTTGCTCAGTAACTAATAAAGACCAGCCTGAAGTTATTTATATTAGGTCATCATCTCTCCAGAGTGAAACGTAATCCATTTTGCAATGTTTGCCCCCAACACGATGTACAAATTTCTCTGTCTGAAAATGAATTAAGTGCATACTTTCTAAATATGGGTTCTGACATTGTTCTTGTTACAAAAAGCAATTTATTCCCCAAAAGGCTTACACTTCAAAGGTTATATAAAAAGGTTCAAATATCAATGTTATCCATTTTTCAATTACTGGGCTTCCTAACACCACTAGCTCTTGGGCAGATAAGCAGCGGTATCAAGTTTTCTTATTCAAAGTCTCACAGGTTTACAGTTCCATGATAAAGAGGAAGCAAATTTATGCAATATGTTTAGCTTTTTTTAAAAGCAGTATTTTCCATGGAGTTTCCTTGAAAACAACAGAATGTCTTAAATGCTGCCTTTAAAAAACACTTATGACTTCATAGACGCTAATGATAACTCTTAAACTAAGACTCTGTGCCAAATTATTTTGGTCTATAAATGGCAAATGACATGAAATGACCAGGTTTTGTCCAACGATAACTACAAAATCATTAAAAATAAACAAAGGAGGAACCAATACAGAGCCCCCAGTACTGCTTTGCTGTCTGCCTCCAAATACCTGTGAACGTTTGTGTGGTTTTGGTATAAGACCAGTAACATAGGATTTCTGCAGTAGATCTAAAGATGCCATGCTACGGTCAGTAATATTTGAAGTTGGCACTAATGGTTTTTATTTTTCAATGTCTATTAAGACCGGCACTACGCCGCCGATTCTATAAATGGCGCAGAAGAACACTTTCACTTCAGATTTTTGGGAGCAAATGATACACTTCTAGACACACTTCTAGACAAATCGGACAAAGCTTTCAGCTTTCCTACTGGTTATGCTCGTTTTTGCATACCAAATTGAACATTTGTTTCAAGTATTATACCAATAAGGGAGAAAAACAGCAATTATAATACTCTGCATTGCAGCTCAGACTCCTGAGGCAGACCTACGGCCAAAACACGTACGTGTCGACTCTTGACCATAACAAAGATATTAAGCACCACAGGTCACCTTTTCTAGATTTTTTTGCAGAAGAACACGGCACATAGCGTATATCAATCATGAGTTCAGCACTATTTATGGAATCAAGCCTAGCAGCACCTAAATTGGACTTGGGCGCCCCTTCAAAATCATTCCTTTCCTTTACAAAGCCGCGCTAGTGTTTGTAGCACCGGCCACCGCAGTAACAGCTCCGACGCTCCTAGAATTCCTAGGAGCGTCGGAGCTGTTACCGCGGTGGCCGGTGCTAAAAACACTAGCATGGCTTTGTAAAAGAGGGGGTATGTAAAATACTCCCTAACCTGTTAGCACAGTACTAGAATATGTAGAATATGCTAATTTTTTGCAATGAAGTCCATGCATGCATTCAGGGCATACTTGGGAGGGTAATTTTAAGAAAAGCTGCCAGTTCTAAAACAAGGAAAAAAATTTTTTTCTGCATATAAAGCTTCATTTTATTAGAAACATTCATCATGTGTTCTGGTCTGAATAAGAACATAAGAAGTTGCCTCCACTGGATCAGACCAGAGGGTCCATCGTGCCCAGCAGTCCGCTCCCGCGGCGGCCCATCAGGTCCATGACCTGTAAGTTGATCATTTTCCTAAAACCCTTCAGTCCCCTTTATCCTTCTATCTATACCTTTTCATAATCCTATCTCTGCTTCTATCTGTATCCCTCAATCCCCGTATCCTTCAGGAATTTATCCAATCCTTCTATGAAACCCCGTAATGTACTCTGTCCTATCACAACCACCGGAAGCGCATTCCAGGTGCCCACCACCCTCTGAGTGAAAAAGAATTTCTTAGCATTGGTTCTAAACCTGTCCCCTTCCAGTTTCTCCGAGTGCCCCCTTGTTCTTGCGGTTCCCAATAGACTGAAGAATCTGTCCCTATCTACCTTCTCTTTGCCTTTCAGGATCTGGAAAGTCTCTATCATGTCTCCTCTGAGTCTCCGCTTCTCCAGGGAGAAGAGCCCCAGCCTTTCAAACCTGTCTGCGTATGAAAGGTTTTCCATACCTTTTTATCATTCTTGCCGCTCTTCTCTGAACCCTCTCAAGTATCGCCATATCCTTCTTAAGGTACGGTGACCAATATTGGACGTAGTACTCCAGATGCGGGCGCACCATCGCATGGCACAGCGGCATGATGACTTCCTTTGTTCTGGTTGTAATACCCTTCTTAATAATACCCAACATTCAGTTTGCTTTCTTCGAGGCTGCTGTGCATTGTGCCGTTGGCTTCATTGTTGTATCCACCAGCACACCCAAGTCTTTTTCAAGGTTGCTTTCCCCTAGTACTAATCCCCCCATTTTGTAGCGTTCAAGTGTAGTTTGTACCTATTTGCACTATAAAATTCCAACAAGTTGCGGAGAACTCCTTATAGTGCAAGAACATTTTTGAGAGTTTGTATCTGTGCTCTAGACTAGAGAATAATCTCAGCTGGATATTAGGCTCAAGAGAAATGATTATGTTCCTAGGAAGAAGGTGATAGCCTGGATCTTCGCAATTGATTATACTGACTTTGGATAGTGACGCAGAGGGAGGAGGGAAATCAGTGACTTGCACTTGTAAAGTAGGTTTTGAAGGATCTTTTGGGTATTAGGTAGGCTTAATGCACTTTATTTACTTGCCTAGAAACTCCAGGTTGCATGTACTGTTTCTAAGCTGTGATCCCTATAGTTTTTCGGTGGTCTCCTCATCTGTTGATACATTGTTGTTCATTTGGAGATGTGTTCATGTCTTTGGTGACCTCCTTGTTCACTGTCTTGATTGCATTGTTTGACAGATTTATCTCCTAAACAGAAATCATTTTAAAATTAATAATTCTATACTGATTATTCCTGTGAAACATGTTATACTTTTACTATCTGTATTCTGTAATTTGCTGATTGTCCAGTTTTCTTCAGTGTAAACTGCTTAGAAGTCGTAAGATTGTGGCGGTATAGAAAAATAAAGTTATTATTATTATTATTTCTCCCTATATATTATTATTATTTCTCCCGATATATAAGCAAATTTAAACAAATTCAGATGTCATTTAAACTGCCTTTCAATCATCGCAGGGGTTCTTACTTGCTATTTCTGGTGAAATTGATCATTTTCACTGCATTTCAGCAAAGCAGTGGTTGTGATTGAAGCACTTTTGGTGTCTTGTTATTTGCATGATCAGGTACTGTGAGTGGCATATGGCACTTAGGGCTCCTTTCACAAAGCTGAACTTGGGCCTTAACGCGCAGAATAGCGCATGCTAAATTGCCACACACGCTAGCCGCTACCACCTCCTTTGGAGCAGGCGGTAGATTTCTGGCTAGCGCGTGCTATAGCACGTGCTAATCCGGTGAGTGCATTAAAACTGCTAGTGCGGCTTTGTAAAAGGAGCCCTTAATGAAATAAGATAACATTCTTTTCAGCTACAGTGGCAAACTAATGCTTAGAATTTAAGAAGTTGTTTGGTTGGGCTGAGAGCTTTTCAAAACCCCTTCACACAATACTAGCATGAATACTGTAGAAATCATGCCTGCAGTGAAGGTGCAAATAACACATTTACCCCCTACTCTGGAAGAGACCTAAATGTTGTTATGTAAATCATATGTAGACATGTTTCATAAAATACTGTATGTGCATAAATCATGACTTCTCCCATAGTCCATCCAAACTCCTCTCCTAAGCAAGCCAGCTCTACAAATTGGTGCCTACTTCTACTGTGCAAACGTTTAAGATGGTGCACATGGATGGAGGGAAGGGGAAGAGAGGGAAAAGATGGTGCACATAGATGGAGGGAAGGGGAAGAGAGGGAAAAGATGGGGAACATGGATGGAGGGAAGGGGAAGAGAGGGAAAAGATGGTGCACATAGATGGAGGGAAGGGGAAGAGAGGGAAAAGATGGGGCACATAGATGGAGGGAAGGGGAAGAGAGGGAAAAGATGGGGCACATAGATGGAGGGAAGGGGAAGAGAGGGAAAAGATGGGGCACATAGATGGAGGGAAGGGGAAGAGAGGGAAAAGATGGTGCACATAGATGGAGGGAAGGGGAAGAGAGGGAAAAGATGGTGCACATAGATGGAGGGAAGGGGAAGAGAGGGAAAAGATGGTGCACATAGATGGAGGGAAGGGGAAGAGAGGGAAAAGATGGGGCACATGGATGGAGGGAAGGGGAAGAGAGGGAAAAGATGGTGCACATAGATGGAGGGAAGGGGAAGAGAGGGAAAAGATGGTGCACATAGATGGAGGGAAGGGGAAGAGAGGGAAAAGATGGGGCACATGGATGAGGGAAGGGGAAGAGAGGGAAAAGATGGGGCACATGGATGGAGGGAAGGGGAAGAGAGGGAAAAGATGGTGCACATGGATGGAGGGAAGGGGAAGAGAGGGAAAAGATGGGGCACATAGATGGAGGGAAGGGGAAGAGAGGGAAAAGATGGGACACATAGATGGAGGGAAGGGGAAGAGAGGGAAAAGATGGGGCACATGGATGGAGGGAAGGGGAAGAGAGAGAAAAGATGGGGCACATAGATGGAGGGAAGGGGAAGAGAGGGAAAAGATGGGGCACATGGATGGAGGGAAGGGGAAGAGAGGGAAAAGATGGGGCACATGGATGAGGGAAGGGTAAGATAGGGAAAAGATGGGGCACATGGATGGAGGGAAGGGGAAGAGAGGGAAAAGATGGTGCACATGGATGGAGGGAAGGGGAAGAGAGGGAAAAGATGGTGCACATAGATGGAGGGAAGGGGAAGAGAGGGAAAAGATGGGGCACATAGATGGAGGGAAGGGGAAGAGAGGGAAAAGATGGGGAACATGGATGGAGGGAAGGGGAAGAGAGGGAAAAGATGGTGCACATAGATGGAGGGAAGGGGAAGAGAGGGAAAAGATGGGGCACATAGATGGAGGGAAGGGGAAGAGAGGGAAAAGATGGGGCACATAGATGGAGGGAAGGTGAAGAGAGGGAAAAGATGGGGCACATAGATGGAGGGAAGGGGAAGAGAGGGAAAAGATGGGGCACATAGATGGAGGGAAGGGGAAGAGAGGGAAAAGATGGTGCACATAGATGGAGGGAAGGGGAAGAGAGGGAAAAGATGGTGCACATAGATGGAGGGAAGGGGAAGAGAGGGAAAAGATGGTGCACATAGATGGAGGGAAGGGGAAGAGAGGGAAAAGATGGGGCACATAGATGGAGGATAGGGGAAAAATTGGAAAGAGAGATTTGAGATAGAGGCAGCAAAATGGAAGAAAACTGAATATGAAAATCAATGCCAAAGAAGAATGTTGTGCAAAAAGTGAAGGAGAGGAAAGAAACAGCAAATGCATAAGGAGGCCTTGGAAACAGAGTCAAGAGAACAGATGGAACAAAGATGACCAGAAAAATAAAATCGTCAGATAATAAAGGTAGGAAAATGGTTTTTATTTTCAATTTAGTGATGGAAATATGTCATTCAACAGTGAGCAGAATGAATAAATAAACTGCAGGGAATAAACTAGGCTGCAGGGAAATGATATGATGAACAGAGATTTGAGAAAAAATAAAGAAGAAACAGAGGCTCAACAAATGTTTTGAGAGCAGATAGAAGACAGGGAGAAAGAGCAGAAAGAGGAAGAGGAGGAGAAAGAAAATAACAAAGAAAAGGTGCAGTAAGATGGCCAGAGTAGGTGCTACAGAGGTGAATCCACAGGCATGCCAAAAGATGTTTTGCTTCAAGCAACCAGAGAATGACCTGACTGTGGATCTAATGCTTAACTGTGTACATTGCTAAAACAGTACTAGGGAAGTCCTGGCAACCAAACAGAAAATTTGGCACTGAACAGAGGCAGATGTGACAAGCCTTGGGGGTCATCCACAAGACCATCCAACAAATCAATCAATGATATCAAAATCTGTTAGGATATTCATTTGCCCAATTTTTAATTTATGACTATGAACAGAAGGTGCTGTAGGCTGTAATTGTGTTTGTTTATTCATATGTACATATGTGTTGTTGCTATATTTATTGCTTTGAATGATCTTCAACCTTGATCATAGCATATGTGTGTTAAATAAAAATATCAAATACCCTTTTGAGAAAAATCCACATATAAAAAGAGAGTCCATGAGAATTTGCAAAGGAGACAAAATATATATATACACTCTACCTTACCTTCGCATCATCCATTAGAACATAAGCATCATAAGAACATAAGCATTGCCATACTGGGACAATCCATCAATCCCAGTAACCTGTTTCTAAGAGTGGTCAATTTAGGTCACAAATACCTAGCAGGATCCCAAAAATGTAAAACAGATTTTCTGCTGCTTATCCTAAAGATAGTGGATTTTCCCAAGTCCATCTTATCCAAACTTTTTAAAAAAACCTGCTTTCACAATATTCTCTGGGAACAAGATTTCACACAAGTTTCATGTAAATGTTTGGATGCTAACGATGTCCTTCATGCTGCAGTTGCTGAATCTTTAACTTTGCCTTGCTTCCATTGATTCTTCTTCTGACCATGATAGACATTTTCAACTAGAAAGATTGTGGTATGTTATATGCTGCACATTACACAAATACTTGTCATGTTTTATCTGAAATAAGGAACTGAAAGCCTCCAGAGCGATCCAGGTAGTAAAGACAAGATTTTCATAGTCAAAAATCTACTATGTAGCAACTGTGTTCCTGTGAGTCAACAGATGTATAGAGGAAAGGAGTTAATTGCAAGGCACAACTTGAATCCTCAGAGTGCATCCTGGGTGGGAAGCATGAACCAATTATATTGGATCCAGTAATTAAAAATGGACAGCCAAAAGTTTTTGTTGGTCGTTGTTCTGTAGGGAAAAATGTTCATTTTGTTCATGTCTATCATTATGGGAGATGATGCAAACATGCACCAACAAAGGAGGAAAATATTGATTTCTGCTCAAACACCAAGATATCCAGGAAGAGCAGAGAAGGCCAGGTTTTAAAACCAAACTCACTTTAATGGAAACCATATATATCGAGCATACATAAAACTCGTAAGACATTCATATGATTCAACACGAGCTGTTTCAGCTAAAAAGCCTGACTCAGGAGTCCTTATGAGTGGAGCACCAGATCACATAAAAGTGTTTAAAAAAGTATAAAAGCATTGAACAACGTTTGCAGTAAGAATGGGGTTCTCAGTGGAAAGCTTGCTGGACTTCCTTTGAGAATCCCGGAGAGGTGGGAGCCAGCAGGCCTTGAGCATGCGCATGTCCTGTACAGCTGGTGTTGCTTGTGTGTGTGTGAGAAAATATTACTGAAAATATTTGTTGGCGCCGTCCATTGGCAGAGCCAAGGTAGCCATGGAAGTTATTTGTAGTGCTGATATTTGATGCTGCTACCTAGACAACTATCCAGATAAGTTAAAATAGCTGTCCTAACTTGTCCAGATATTGGTATAGAACTGCTCTCATTCAATTTAAGGATTTATTGTCTAGATATAGGATTTTTATCCTAATGATTATAATTTGTGGGTTGTTGTTGTTTTATTTTTTTTTAATCCTCGGTTGGTCTCTTGCTGTCAAAAATTGTAGACTTCTTGTGGTGGGGGAGTCTGCTTTGTTTTGTTTTAGATGATGAGAGATGTTATTCCTGCTGTTGTGTTGTTTTTCTGTTAGAAATTGATTGTAAGATTAAAGTTTTCAATAAATAATTTTTAAAACTAGACATTAAACAATTACAGTGGTCAACATACCCAAATTACAATACAAGGCTTGGCATAGTATGATCAATTAGTATCAATACAATATTTTTTTTATTTTTTAAATTTTTTTTAGGCTTTTGTCCCAAATGAGCTCAGTATGGGTTACAAATCAGATACTCAAATATTTTTCCTTCTGTCCCACATGCTCATAGTCTATCTAATGTCCTGGGCAGTGGAGGATTAAGTGGCTTGCCTAGGGTCACAAGGAGCAGCACAGGGTTAACATTAGAATTCGCAATTAGTCATCTTACACATTGTCTATTACATTCAATAAAAACATATACAACCTCTTCTTGTGGCATAAATAACTGGCCGCAGCTTTATTTAATAATTTAAACAATGCTCACAACTCAATACTTAAAATTTTAACATTTCACAATTCCCAATGCGGCAATCCCCCAAGCCCCATTTCCCCATGAGCTATTCGGTAACGAATGTAGCTCCTCCCTCTTATCAACCCCTTCCAACTTCATCCATATGATGACCTACGGTATTGTCAGATCACCGCCCCCACTCATCTCATGGTGGTGCCGCCCATGAGTGCTCCCCATTGATTCCCCACCTCATGGTGGTGTCGCCCATGAATTATCCATTTCAATTCCCCCTTCAACATATATTAATTCAATCCCCCAGCCGCATTTCATACTATTTGCTTTCTCCCCATTCGGCCCCACATTCCCACTATCAAGCTGCGACTGCCCTCCCTTCCTAACCCCTATTCCCGTAACCATATACATATTTGCCCCCATACCCTTCACCAAGAATCCCCCCATTATCCATCAAAATGGGTAGGCGGGCGGGAAAAATTATTTCCCACCACCACCAAACAAACCTCCCACCTCCCTTCAATTCCCAAAAATGAGACTCCCACCCAAACTCTTCACGCTCTCCACCAATCAACCTTCCCCCCTTTATCCAATCATACTTCTTTACACAATACCCTCACAGCCCCGATCACCATCCAATCCCCTTTCCCCTTTCTTCTTTCCACACACTCTTACTTCGTCCTATCTTCTTCCCCCCCCCCCCCCACACCTAATCCCTAACCTCTTCCAATGACCATGCTCATCTAATGTTATTGTCCCACCAGTCTAAATTAGTGGGACCTTTTTAAACCCAAAACCTCAGGGTGCTGAGGCTATAGCTGTAACCACTACACAAATATGAAACATATAGATCAGATACAGTAACAGGAGTTTGAAAATAAGGACACTAAGGGCTTCATTTACTAAGATGCGCTAGCGTTTTTAGCGCACGCACAAAATTACCATGCGCTACACCGCATGGTACGCTTCTAGAATAATGCCAGCTCAATACTGGTGTTAAGGACTAGCGCGCACGGCAATTTAGCGCGTGCTATTCCGTGCGTTAAGGCCCTAACGCACCTTAGTAAAAGGAGCCCACATTTAAAGAAAGTTGCACGCAAAGTCAGAAAATTGTATTATTATAATTTCAGGTTAGGAGTGGATAAACATGTCATGCTACAATATGTGCAGCTGGTGTTATTCCTTGTGGATGTGTATAACTAGCAAGTTAGTCACTTCTTCCATGAAAGGACTGGGCGAAGAGTCATGGTTTCACCCGCTTCTTGAAGTACAGATAGTCTTGTGTTAAGCAAAGTCTTTCAGGAAATGCATTCCAGACTGTAGGGGCTACACTGGAGAAGGCTCACTGGCGGGTATCATATCATGTGATGTCCTTCGGAGAGGCTGTGGTTACCGATACTCCCCGGGAGGACCTTAGTGACCTTGGAGGTGTGTAGAGGGAGAATCTGTTCTTCAAATACTCTCAACCATTTCCTTTGAGGGCCTTGAAAACCAGACAAGAGAAGGCCACAAAAACCAGAATTGCACTGCCTCCAAAATGAAATAAATTTCGCTGTTATGAGGAAACCCCTGAGGAAATAAATATGTTTTTGAGCAACGATTTCAACTTTTTAAGACTGCTCCGTCGGAATGTTCAAAGGTAGGCCTTTCCAGAGGTTCAGAGGCAGTGAACTAAAGCAAGTATCACGTGAATGATCCAACTTAATCATAAGGCATGAGAGAACAAACACCTGTGTTTCTGCTTAGGATACCATCTTGACCACTCTACTTATTCTACAGTAGTTTCTTATGCAATCTAAAAGTGGAAAATTATTTCAGATAAGCAGACTTGCCTGACCAAAATAGATATTTTCAGTTCTCCTTGCTCCAAGATTTTCATCTGCAAATATTCATGATAACTTTTTCCGCTAAAGATACCATTTTCAAAACCTAATAATTTACCTGGCTACATCTACAACTCTGACATTTATAAATTTGTAACTCAGCAGTCAGCACTTCTTTTTTCCCTGCCACATAGCAACTCTGACTTGTCTAACGGCAAGTAACAAAATGTGATCATCTGAGTATATAACACATTGAGATCATTTATTTTGTGTCAGGCAAGCATGCTACAAAATGACATCTGTCACTCATGGGATATTGGACAGCAGCTAATGTACATTATGGGTAGAGACAAAGAACGGTATGCCACTCTTGTCATCAGAAAACTGGAAACCCCTGAGCTTGGAGATTCTGATATCACTCCAATATGCAATTTGAACTACAAAAATATATGTTAACATGATTGATTTATTTTTATTATTATTCAATTTCTTATCCTTGTAAAAAAATTTGTTTGACGATGCGTTGTTATTTCTGCATGATTGTTTTGGTCATTCAGAACTGGATGTCTCAAAACCATTTAAAATGAAATGTTGTGAAGACTGAAGTGCTATATATTGGTCATGGCAAGAAAGTAGTGTCTTGTGCAGCTGAAATTGTTCTTGCAGATGAGGTTGTTCTGGTACGAGGGCAGTGTAGGTATCATGGGTAGGGCTCGGGCATGCCCAGTGGGGCCCGGGCACTGCACGTGCTCAGAGAGAAAAAAAAAAAATCTCTGAGCTATTGGAGAGCTTATCCGCAAATTGGGAGCTGTTGGGACAACACCCATATGTGGCTGACTCATCCTGCTTGTCCTAGGAGAAGTAGTGTCTTGTGCAGCTGAAATTGTTCTTGCAGATGAGGTTGTTCTGGTACGAGGGCAGTGTAGGTATCTGGGAGTTGTGTTTGATTTTACATTGTCCTTTAAGGCTCACATTAAGAAGGTAATTTCTGGTGTGTTTTTCAAGCTGCATTTGATACGGAGGTTACGTGACGATCTCTCTGTGGATAATTTTTGTTTAGTTGTCACGCTGTTGATAACTCCTCTGTTTGATTATTGTAACTCTATTTGGGTTTGACCAAATGTGTTTTTCAGGCATTACAGCTAGCCCAAAATGCTGCAGCACGTCTTATTGTGCATGCCTCAAAATATGTAATGTAATGTAATGTAATTTATTTCTTATATACCGCTACATCCGTTAAGTTCTAAGCGGTTTACAGAAAATATACATTAAAATTATAAATAGGAAAGGTACTTAGAAATTCCCTTACTGTCCCGAAGGCTCACAATCTAACTAAAGTACCTTGAGAGTAATAAAGAAATGAAAAGTGGAGATAGAGGAAAAATAGGAAAATAAACATTCTAACAAGTCTGTATTAAACTAAGTACTTTAGAAGGTAGAATAGGGGAGAGAAAAGAATAGATGTAGAAGGAGGAACTATTGAACAAAAGAATTCTGGAGAAATTTAAATGATAGAAATAGAACAAAACAAAAACAAGTGGCAAAAACAATGAATAAAATTAAAATTAAAATAATTCGAAAACTGGAAAAAAATAAAAATAAAAACATTGTCTTCAATCCATGGTTTCAGCTTTAGTAATGAAGTGGAGCAAGTAAGTTTTGGAAGAACGATGATGTTCCCAGAAAAAGGACTTCTTCAGGTAAGAGATATGGTTGATAGTCCCAGGATGCCCATGTCTCCTCCTCTGTGATGGTCTCCTCCATGCAATCCTCCCCACTATGATCACATTACACTGATATTTCGCGAGCTTCATTGGTTGCCAGTTGACATGCGGATGAAGTTTAAAGTTCTCTGCTTGATCTTTAAAGTGCTCCAGTCTAACTGTCCATTGAGCGTTTGTGCTTTGCTACAGTGGTATCATCCTTTGCGTGAGTTGCGGTCCTCTGACAAAAGTTGTTTGGAAGTTCCGTCATTGGCTGTGGTGTGACTTCTGAGTAACCGGAAGTCAATGCTTTCTGTCCAGGGTCCAATGCTTTGGAATATTCTTCTTTTATTTTTGTGCCAAACTAATGTGCTTCTGCATTTTAGAAAAGGGGCGAAGGCTTTGCTGTATGAGTGGTTTTTGGTTTTTTATTTGGTGCAAGTTCTGAGAATGCTTGAATTTTTATTTTTATATTCTGCTTGTAATGCTGATTTGTGTTTGTTTTTATTGTGTATGTATTTTTTGTTCCTTGCCTAGATTTGTGGATAGGCGGGTTATAAATAATTTTAAATAATTTTTAAAAAAATTAATAAATTTAGGCCCACTTTTATTAAGCCATGGGTGCAAGTGCCGCACCTCCTCAGGGCCTTAACAAAACTGTTCGAAGATCTGTACACAGAGGTGCTACACAGAGGTACAGATCTTCGAACAGATAGCTTGGAGTTTTGTTAAGATCCTGAGACAGTGGCGTTTTGCCATGAAATAATCGTTGGCCTGGTTTTTTTCCGATGTGTTTTATTGAAAATAGTGGTTTTTCCACAGTAGTATTCCATCTGGCTATTTTTTGTTAAGCTCCTATCTACTATTATTAACCACATGTTTTTTTGCCTATGGTGCTTGGGTGGAAGAGCGTGAATACACCTCTCCTATTGTCTGAGGCATTTTCTTTCGCTTGCTAAAATCTCTTTTGGTACGCAGCGACTTGTCTTTAATAGAGTGATTTTTTTGTTGCTTGTTTGCTGGTCTGATTAGCGCAGAACATGCCTGCTTTCTACCCCCAATCCAACTCCAGCATTAAAAAATAATAATAAAAATTAGCTCATGTGAAGCAAATGCCACTGCCAAAATTACTGCGGGACGCTTTAGCGCACCCTAGGGTAAGATATTTTAAGCTGTGGTAAGCACAAGTTAATGCTTACCGCACCTTAGTATTTTGCTCACTGTTTTGATTGTGAAATTGAGGCAGCACAGGCCACTTTGCTGCCTTTTCAGTCTTCCCCTGCCGGTTTCATTTCATCTTCTACCACTTTCCCTTCTGATCCCAATGTCCTTTCTCAAGAAACTTTGGGCTCCTTTTATCAAGGCGCAGTAGGGGTTTAACGCGCTGAATACCTGCCGCGCTAGTCGCTAACACCTCCATTGACGATGCATTAGTATTTTGGCTTGCCGCGGGGGTTAGTGCATGATGAAATGTTCGACGCGCTAACCCCCGTAGCGTACCTTGATAAAAGGAGCCCTTTGTCTGTTGCTAGCTCCTGGTCCCATTTTAATTTACCTTCCCTCTCTGACGTCACTAAGTCCCACTCTATCTCTGACCTCACTAAGACCCACTCTATCTACCCACCCCCTTCTTGGATTAATATTCCTTTTCATGGTTTATTATCCTTGATACTTGTTATGGTCCAAAAGAGCCTGACTGAAGGCTTGATCCTTATTCATTGGAAGAGCACAATCTTCTGATCAATTCTGAAAAATTCTTCTTTACATATATCTGAACCCTCTAAATATAGGCCCATCTCTAACATTCAATTTCTTTCAAAACTCACTGAAAAGCTAGTTTTCTTTCAGTTATATCAACATCCCTTTCAGTCAGGTTTCCATAGTAGTCATTCTATTGAGAAAATAGCCATAGGCAATTGGATAGGGTGATCTTTCTACGAGATTTCTCTTTAATAAAAAAGGGGGTGGGGTGAGAGAATTTAGACATGTAAATAAAAAAAAAGGCCCAAAGAGCATTGTTGTTCGTGATGTTACTGAAGTGGTTAGAATAGGATCTGTGTGGGCCAAAAGCTAAAGGTCTACTCATTATTTATGGACAAAATGACCCTTGATTGGAAAACAAAGCAGACAATTTACCATCCAGAAAAAGAAACACATTAAACTATTCCTTATAAATGTAAAATGATAGGAGCCGCATGGTCTCTCTATAAAATCTAATGTTTAGAATTATGCCAGCTTCAGATCTGATGAAGAAACAGAACACAGAGAATTCTAGTTAATACAACATATTTCCTAGCATTTTATAGTCCAATTTTCAGTGGTTCCCTGCAGAATGAATGCAGTTTGGAAGGCAATTTTATAAAGTACTTTGCAAAAGACTATTATCTGCTAATTATTAGAAATTGCATGTTGCTGTTAATTGCATAAATAAACAGTTTTACCTGAAATCCATTACAAATTGTTTATCTCTACAGCTTATATGATTTTAATGTTCTGGTATAAAACATTTAAGCAATTAAATTTAAATCAAATGTGCTTTAAACCAATGTTCTCTCATTAATGGTGATGTGAAAATAAAATTCAAAAAGCATATTTTTCTATGAAATAAGGAATAGCTGTGGGTATAAATAATCAAAGACTATGACATGCAAAGTAAACATCTGGCTAGCTATGGAAACACAAATATATTACAGCTCCTCATGACTCACTGTCAGGAGGTATAAAATATGCTTTTCTCAAAAATCCTACTTAAAAAAGTGTGATTCTAGAAGGGTAGCCAGTCAAAAGTGACTGAAAGCATGATGTCTCTTGAGTATATCTTGACTCAGAGAGATAAGACATCTAGAACAATATTCCATTAAAAATGCACAGCAGTGTACTTTTCTGAGTGCAAATTGGGTTGTTAGTGACTGCATCCGTGATCCCTATTGCGGGGTTCCACAAAAATGAGCAAAAGCAAGATAACTCCCAAAATAACTCATGTAGCATTTTAGGCTGAACCAGTTGTCATACCTTTTGCATGGGAATCTATTTTTAAAGCAAAGCTTTAAGAAACCATAATTGATTTATAAATGAAATGGAATTCATAGAAACATAGAAACATAGAAAGATGACGGCAGAAAAGGGCCATAGCCCATCAAGTCTGCCCACTCTATTGACCCACCCCATTAAGTCTGAATGCTAATGACCTGGTTCCTTAACTCGACCCTCGTAGGGATCCCACGTGGATGTCCCATTTATTCTTAAAGTCGAGCACGCTGGTGGCCTTGATCACCTGCACCGGAAGTCTGTTCCAGTGATCTACCACCCTTTCTGTGAAGAAATACTTCCTGGTGTCGCCACTAAATTTCCCTCCTCTGAGTTTGAGCGGGTGCCCCCTTGTGACCGAGGGTCCTTTGGGAAAGAATATATCGTTTTCCACCTCGACACGACCCGTGACGTACTTAAATGTCTCAATCATGTCACCCCTTTCCCTGCGCTCCTCTAGGGTATAGAGCTGCAGTTTGCCCAGTCTTTCTTCGTATGAGAGACCCTTGAGCCCCAAAACCATCCTAGTGGCCATCCTCTGGACCGACTCAGCTAGAAGCACATCTTTCCGGTAATGTGGCCTCCAGAATTGCACACAGTATTCCAGATGGGGTCTCACCATGGTTCTATAGAGTGGCATTATGACTTCAGGTTTACGGCTGACGAAGCTTCTATTGATACATCCCATCATTTGCCTTGCCTTTGATGAGGCCTTCTCTACTTGTTGCCAAGACAACAGAATTTGCTCATGACATTTTAAAATTTTTCCTAATTTTTTTACACTTAAAAAAGCAGGAAATATTTAGGGCACTAAAATGGGGCCTGAAATGGAGACAGGTTATCCTCACAACACTGAACCAATCTGATAAAGGCTGCTCCAATGAAGCTTCTACTTAACACATTCTGACCCCCTTTTACCATACTGTATTAGGGTTTTTTTTAAATAGCTGGTCGCTGTGGTAAAAGCTCTGACACTCACAGAATTCCTATGAGCGTCGGAGCTTTTACCGCAGCGGCCGGCGATAAAAACCCTAATATGGCTTGATATAAGGGGACCGTTATTTAAATAGCAATAACAGCTTCATTTTTTTTCATGGCAACATGATTTCATGGACCATCCTGCTATTACACCTAAACAGGGAATTCAGAATACTGTAAGATTCTTGTGAGAAATTGAACTAGTATTTTCCATCTCACAAATCATACAGAAAGTTCATAAACCCTACCACATATTATTGTATCAAATCAGTCAAAATGATGTCTAGAAGGTACCTCAGAGATCTACCATATGTGCTCCTTGTTTCTCACAACCAGTAAGTGTTACATGACTGCACTTGTGGCATTTCAATGAGGATATATTACTTTAATCTTATAACACTGAATTGGTCACTTGCCATATTGTAAGTTCTGCTCAGGGCTAAAGCCATTACCTGCTTATTTTGCTAGTATTGAGGTAGAAGCATATGATATTTTTTTGTCAAATTGGCATGTGTTTAACTACTGTAGATTTGGAGGAAAAGAGTTAATCACGCACACACATTAGATAGACTTTGTGGCTGCAATAGTCAGTTGGGCCTGTTTCAAAGCAAACCGAGTAGGCCAAAAATGTTAAATTGTAAATTTTCCACAAAGTTAATATTATGATTCAAAAAATGCATCTTACCTCCGTGGAGGATAATATTTTTTAACAGGGCACCCTGAGTGAAAAGACACATGGGTGTATCTGTGTTTAGTATTTTTTTAAGTCAGCAAATACACATGTGTATGTTTATAGTATCATCTCTGGAAAAATCTGCACGCACATTTCCATCTCAAAATGTAAAACTGTAAAAACTGCAGCTAAGCATTCCAGCATGGTACAGGCTAAAAATAAAATAAAATGTGAAACAAGTTGGAAGTTGAAATTTTATTTCACCGTTGTTTCAAAGTCATCAAATACCGTAACCTTTCAATCTCAGGTCCAAAAATGTCAATAAAAACAATGGCACTACATGGCAAAATGCCTCTGTAATGTTGCCATGGAACTCAGACCACACTGAGAACTCTCCTTCCCAATATACAGGAGAAAGATGGGACCCTTTAGTAAACAAACCTCTGAGTGAGGTTTTGGATAACTGTGTACAAGTAATCTGGCAGCAGTCAGGAAGCCAATGCTAGTTTTTTTTAGAAAACAGCACAAGAATATCATTGTAGCCAATACGATAAAACCTTCCGCCCAATGTGTGGCGGCAGCCAAAAAAGCAAACAGGATGCTGGGAATTATTAAAAAAAGGAATGGTTAACAAGACTAAGAATGTCATAATGCCCCTGTATTGCTCCATGGTGAGACTTCATCTGGAGTATTGCATTCATTTCTGGTCTCCTTATCTCAAGAAATAGTGGCGCTAAAAAAGGTTCAAAGAAAAGCGACCAAGATGGTAAAGGGGATGAAAACTCCTCTCGTATGAGGAAAGATTAAAATGGTTAGACCTCTTCAGCTTGGAAAAGAGATGGCTGAGGGGAGATATGATTGAAGTCTACAAAATCCTGAGTGGAGTAGAACGGGTACAAGTGGATCGATTTTTCACTCCGTCAAAAATTACAAAGACTAGGGGACACTCGAAGTTACAGGGAAATACTTTTAAAACCAATAGGAGGAAATTGTTTTTCACTCAGAGAATAGTTAAGCTCTGGAACGCATTACCAGAGATTGTGGTAAGAGCGGATAGCGTAGCTGGTTTTAAGAAAGGTTTGGACAATTTCCTGGAGGAAAAGTCCATAGTCTGTTATTGAGAAAAACATGGGGAAAGCCTCTGCTTGCCCTGGATCGGTAGCATGGAATATAGCTACTCTTTGGGTTTTGGCCAGGTACTAGTGACCTGCATTGGCCACGGTGAGAATGGGCTACTGGGCTTGATGGACCATTGGTCTGACCCAGTAAGGCTATTCTTATGTTCTTATGTTCATATAAGAAGCAAAAGACAAATAGGCCTAATCCATAGAGGAAACTAACTAACATCATTTATGCCCCAGTCATATCTATTTATTTAAAACATTTATATCTCGCATATCCCAAAATCTATGAAGGTTACAACCAACATACATAAGTATAACAAGACAGACAACCAGACATGTGCACAGTAATAAAAACATTCCAAGACATTCTCTTATGATTCCCCTAAAAGAATGATAACAACAAAATTGCAGTATCTCCCCTATACACTACCAAAGGCCTCCTGAAAATAATAAGCCTTCAGGCACTTACGAAAAGATAACAATACAGGAATGTGACGAATCTGCTCAGGAAGTGCATTCCACAATTGTCGACCTGTAACACAAAACTTGACAAACCCCAAAAAATAAAAGATGTGGAAATCAACAATGTTCAAAGCCTTCTTTTTATTTCTTCAGAAAAAAGCTAAAAACACCATCCACATTTGTATATCATGGACCCCAACATGGGCTGTGTTTCGGTGAAACACCTTCCTCGGGTGTCCAATGATCGAGCAAGGAGGTTTGCCACAGCATTTACCCTTCTTTATCTTTGGTTAGCAATGCTATTTTATTACATTTTCATTCATTGGACCCCTGAGGAACTAAGCCATTTAAGTACTGTTCCTGAACATCCAAAATCACGCAATCGCTTTAGAAGTAACACATGGTTTACCATATCAAACACCGCAGCAACATCCAAGGACACTTAAATCCCATGTGTTTGTTTTTTTGTGAAAATATTTTTAGGAGGTGTCATGGACAAATAGTGGGCATTCCCACATAATTTAGTTAGCCCATAATGATTAGCACACACTAGATCCCTCTTTTACAAAGGTACGCTGAGCTTTTTAGCGTGTGCTAAATATTAGCGCGTGCTAAACGCTAACACATGCATGGAAGCATTAGCGGTTAGAGCACGCATTAATTTAGCATGCGCTACATCTGCGCTAAAATGCTTAGCGTTCCTTTGTAAAAGAGGGCCTAAGGGTCATATTCTATATGTAATGTCCAATGGCGAGCAGCTTTTCCAACTTGCTGTTCGCGCCAGCCTGGCTCCCCTCTGAAATCACTTCCAGGTCACAGGAACAGGAAGTGATATCAGAAAGAAAGCCAATGCCGGCATGAGCAGCAGGCCATAGGAACTGCTCGCACTGGTGATGATTTAAAGAGGTACATCAGGGGAAAGGAGGGTGCGAGTGTGGCATGAGGGACGGAGGGGATGCAGATGGTGTGGGGATAGGGATGAATAGGAGAGTGCAGGTGACGCCATTGCCCTGGGCACCTCCTGACCTCACTATACCACTGATGGTGCCTAAAAAATTGGTGACTAGCGCAATTCTATAAGTTGAACATATATTTTATAGAATCACACTTAGTGCCTGTTTACAACACATAATTTAGGGGCAGGCATTTAGGTCAACTAAAACTAGGTTTAAATGCCTGGTCCTAAGTTGTGGACACATCAGGTGCATTCTATAACAATGCACCCAATTGATCCACCCCCGATCTGCCCCAGCCAGGTCCCCTTTTTAAATTCACGCTCTTCAACTAGCACATAATTTTGTATAGAATTGCACTGAGTTGTGTGCATAATTTTAATTAGTTCCAATGAGTATCAATTATGAGGTGCTAATTGCCAATTATCATCATCAATTAGGTCACTCGATCAATTGAGTTGTGTGCATACATCGGCACCAATGAATGCACACAATTGAGTTGTGTGCACCAATGAATGCACACAACTGTAGATTTCATACTGTATATAGAATTTGGGGGTAATTGGATAACACAAGGTTAATATGGGAACACTTACTGCCAGATTCTGCAACCGGCACCGATATTGGTAATCACCTTAAAAGTGGCCGTCGATTGCATGTCAGTCATGCATTGGCACCAGTTTCAGAATCGTGACTACATGAAAGATAGGTGCCGGAAATGTAGGCCAAGGTTTTCCAGGCCTATCTTTGTATGAATCGTGCCTACTTAGGTGCTTTAGGCTGACTAATGCCACTTCTGGCATTGGCCACGCCTACTATGGCATTCAGCGGCCTACCCAGCGCCTATGTAGGCATGATTCCCATGCATTTTATTTAGGCACTGTTATCGCTTCTGCCTTGCCATTTTTCACCATTTCAAATGGCGTTCTTCAATTAATTTAGGTGCTGTCAATTAATTTTTTGCAGGTACCAAATACCCTACAAAGTGGCATGATAAATCTGGGCTTACGCATGGGAAACACGTACATTTGTATTCACTAGACCCAGATTTGATCATTCTTTAGTAAAAGGTCAACTCAGTGTTTCATCGTATAATCACTGTATAATTGTGTATATAATTGTTTTCTATGTGTAAAAAGACTAAGGAGAAAAGGAAACACTTCTTACCAACGAGCCAGGATATTCTTTCATTGGGGGGTAGATTTGTTTTTAGCCTTATAAGTGTGTTACTTGATTTAAGAGTGTTCTTTGATTCTTCTGGTTGTCTTATATTTGAGTCTGTTCCTCAGTTGGTTGATATAAATCTGTTTCCTTTTCCTCTTTACCAGTTCCTATATTCCTAGGATTTGATATCTTGGTTGTGCCTCCTGATTGTAATCTAATTATTTTTGGTGTAATATGGGATAGTTTAGTTTTCTTTGCTTTTGCATGAGGACCTTGTTTTTTTGAGATTCTTTTCCCTTTAATTATCGTATATGTTGCAACAAAAACTCTTTTTAAAATCAAGCTATTTGTAATGTGTTATACATATGCAAATTATTATTATTATTAACATTAAGAACTTCATTTCCTGCACAAAAGCTTTTAACTGCAATACAAAGGCCAAATAGTTGAATTAAAATTTTTAATTTGGATTATAAGAATAAACCCAATATGCATCCTAATTGTGTTACTTAAGAAAAATGTTATTTGTTACAGTAAATTCTCAATTTTGAAATAACACAATCTGTTCATAGTCCTGAGCAATAAAACTGTCTGTTCTAGGGCAATTTATCATCAACCTTGATTTACTAAAAGGTTTAAATTTTAAACAGATTCATGTAAAGCAGTGATCTCAGACTTGCTGAACAAAAGACCAAAATTATGGTATATTTTTGGGAACGGAGCCTTTGAGTTTTTGATTTTGTTGTGGTTGGGTTTTTTTGCCTTTGAAAACAAACTTTATTCTAGTATCTACTCTGAAAATATCTCATTTTCTCTGTAAAAATCAGAGGGATCACATGAATCACCAAAAAATATACTGTTTAAAACTATATAACTGCCATCGAACCCATTGTAGATGTGAAGAATGAATAAAAATCAGTGACTTGTACCTTTTCATTAAATTCTTAGATCATCCTCTGGGTTGTTTTTTTAAATTATTATTTAAGGGCAAGAGGGTACAAAAAGCTCAGCTGAGGGTAAAGCTATACTGTATATTCAAATAGTTGGAATTCTATGAGAAATTACACATTTCTGCACATGAAGGTATGGAGAATAAAATGTATAGGGTAAAGGAAAATTAACATTAAAAGGCGCAATATTTTTTTAAAAAGCTGAGCTCTTAAATGAATGCTATTATATTAGGCACCCCTCTTTACTCTTGGTATAACTCTGCAACTGCCTCCCAAGTCTTGAATCGGCTACTTGAGCTGGATGCTTGTTCCTTGGCTACTGGAGCAATATTCTGAAGGCAGCCTAGAATTACAGAGGCTCAGGGCTCCTTTTATCAAGGCGCGCTACGGGGGTTAGCGCGTCGGACATTTCATCGAGTGCTAATCCCTGCGGCAAGCCAAAAAACTAACGCCTCGTCAATGGAAGCGTTAGCGACTAGCGCGGCAGGCAGTTAATGTGAGTGCCTGTTCTTATGTCCTAGGTCAGGGGTAGTCAATTCCGGTCCTCGAGAGCCGGAGCCAGGTCAGGTTTTCAGGTAAGTAATGCCGCCTACCAGACACCTAGGTGTGAGCAGAGGTTTGGTTTTGATGATGTTGGCTCGACGGGGGCTAGAACAGGAATGCAGCCAGTCATTGTAGAACTTTACAGTGTTATCAGCCCTGGGAGGGCAGGCAACATCGTGAAGCGGTCAGCGCACATAGGGCCAAGGTCGCACCGCACACTCATTGTTTTTTCAGTGGCTGGCAGAGATTTTATGCCATCACCTGTATTACAGTCCTTTTCAACAAAGTATTTGCATTGCTCAGTGTATCCACTGCCATCTCAGGGGTGGCTGGAGATATCAACAGCATTTCCTCTTATTGGGCTGTCCTCTGCACAGCAAGTGCATAGCCTGCTCCACCAGAAAACGGATAAAGAAGAATGCATGGGTTGTCTCTGTGGTGTGTATCACCCACTGCAACCAGACCAGAAAGAAGTCGGCTAACTTCAGTGCTCATTTCCTAGGAGTTTACCTCAATGGTGTACAGTTTGTTAGGGAGCTGATGGAGTCATTGCAGAAGTATTCCCGATACATCACCTTCAGGAATTCTCTTTTCCTTGGTTGAAGGAGAGTGTTGTTTTGATTTTAGTGATGGGTAGTGGGGTCCCTCCCAGCAAAAATCTTGTTTACCGGTAGGTGTTTGTTGGCAGGGATCTTAATGATAGGGGGGGGATCCATTGGAGTTGGGAGACAGTCACCCACGCATGCTCACCCATCCCAGGATGTGTCAAGATGCGTAAGCTTCAACTGATCTCACCTTAGAGAAAAGCTCTGGCCAGGACTATGGGTGTCAATTTCCAGTGGGAGTAGGTCCCAGGCTTTAAGAGCCACTGGCTGTGGATGTGCCGTTACTGGCGTAGATGGGGGATGATGCGGGTTCCGTTGATGCCGACATGCATTGCACTACTTTATTTTGTTCCCATGGTGGATGACATGTTGGCCTGCTGTACCAATATGAATTGATATACGGTGTTCTGTGCTGTCTGCCCAGGGCAGTGCTTTACCTACTAACAGGCTCAGCATTTGGAAAGTAACCCGACTCCATGTAATGAGCACATCAGTCCTGAAGATAAGGATCATTTCTGCTTTGTGTCATTTTTCTGATGGACTCCGTGAGGACTATGACCTTTTTGTATTGCTCTACAGATGGCCGTTAATTATATGGCAGCTCTGTCATAAATGGGGGAAACCATCGTCCACTTTTATATTGCACACCTATGGTGGACCATTTTGGATTTTCTTCTAGCAAGAAGTATCTAGGTGGCTCAAGCTGGAGATAATCGTGGTGAGGAGTCAAATGCTTGTCATCATCTATGATGGTGAAGGTTGGCAATTCATTATTCCTCTCTGTAGGATTCATCAGCCTCGGGGTAGCCATGTCGTGACTGGAGTCCCTATCATACTTCCAGTAGGGCCATATTGTGACTAGTTCCCTATCACACTTACCTCGCCAGCCTGCGCTATAAACCTCTAGCGCAGCTTGATAAAAAGGGGGAGGGGTTAATTTTTTTAATAAAATGCAAAATTTAATTTAAAAGTGCTGATACCTCATATTTTTAGTTTAGTATAAAATATGCACATTGCAATTATAAGTGTGGAACACAATATCTGACAAATGTCCTCCACGACTCTGCTGGTATGCTCCTTATAGAATTAACCCCTCATGACTATCAAAGATATAATTTTTGAAAAATTGGAAATAGAACATGGATTTTGAGAACACATATTAATAGCATAATATAAATTATCTCTGAAAGGCTGTAAGGGAAATCAAGTCTGAATTAATTGCCTGGTTAAGAATCCATCTGTAGAAGAGGCATTCTACTATAATACCTGCTGTGGTAATAAGCGCAACAAAGGCACCTTCTGTTGCAAATTTGTTTGTGGTATTTTACAAAAAAAAAACAATGGATTTTGACAAGTCATTATCAAGCAAATATTAAAATGTGAGGTACATATGTTTTTATTGATGACTTTTTTTTGTTATGATATGGTACATTGGAAGAGCTGAAGATCTTATATGACTGGTTGAATACTCTGTCTACATCATAAGATCAAATTTACAATGACATCACAAAGAGATTTTTTCTTTGATATTTAGGTGCAAAGAACAGTCAATAGTTCTCTTAGGCTTCCTTGGCTGGCATCATGATTGTTACAGTTGTCCAGTCAATAGAAAACTGATAGGAACACATTTTTTTCATTTCTCAAGTTGTCACCCAGAGCCTCTGAAGGAAATTCTGCCTTTTTTTTTTATTATTTCTGTGATATCATCGCATCACATTTGTTCTACGAGAGAAAAATATTAACAATAATCAAAATTTTTGCAAGCTAAATTATTGGAGGGGGTATGCAAAGTCAGTAATTAAAACTGCTTATAAGAGAGCAGGATACAATGATAGGTCAAAGATGATTCAGAATGGTCATCATACATTATTAAAAATTAAGATTTTTTTTTGTATGTGTGATGGCACATAAATGGTTTTTCTATAGTGTCTCAAAGTATTAAGTGACTGAAACCTTTTGAATTTTTCTCCTATGTTTTAAAAACAAAAGAGTATGCATTATTTATTGGAAGGTACAAATATGAAGGAGCATATGAATCCTGCAGTGCTGCCACAAATCTATCACCAATGCAAGTACCATTGAAAGGTCATTTCAAATGTGAGGAAGTGTCAAACCTGGGCTATTACTTTGGAGATTTCATCTTTTGTTATTCCAACAGATCAGAAACAGTCCCAACTGAGACATTTTATCATTTGTGATTCTGAATATATAATTTACTGTATCATATGTTTTTGAAAAAAAAAAGATTTATGTAGGACAATAGATTAGGAAGTTTTATTTTTTATTTTTATTTTTTTAGCATTTATATACCACTTATAACCTAAGTGGTGTACATTCAGGTACTCAAGCATTTTTCCCTGTTTGTCCTGGCAGGCTCACACTCTATCTAATGTACCTGAGGCAATGGGGGATTAAGTGACTTGCCCAGTATTCAGTGGCGTACCTAGCATACGTGACACCCGGGGCCCATCATTTTTTGACACCCCCCCCATCTGTATGAAAAACATGATTTTTACTAACAATCCACACGTCACACATGAATACCTAGGAAAAGGCAGCATCTTACATACTGCAGTGAGCAGTATATCAATAAACCCATTGTAAAACTAAACAAGCCAGACTAGTACAGATCAATCCTACACAGTCAATCCTAACAGAAAACCATGTCTTTTCGAACACACAGGACACAGAAAACACCTTCGCCTAGTATGGAATATGTAATCACAAACTAACCCCTCCCCCTTTTACAAAACTGTAGTGTGGTTTTTAGCCACGGTGGTAACAGCTCAGATGCCAACGCTAAAAAACGCTCTACAGTTTTGTAAATGGGGAGATAGAATAAAAATATGTAGACAAAGGTTAAACTGAAGCACCAAGAAGCTGGACTCTGCATACAATGCAACATCACAGAAACAGCGATGCATCTCACCTAAAGCAAAATATAAATAAATACATAGAATTTTTTTCTACCTTGTCTTCTCTGGTTTCTTCTTTCCTCATCTTTTTGTCACTCTCTTCCATTCATCCACAGTCTACACTCTCTCTTTCTATTCCTGTTCTAGAAACTTTATGCATCCCCCTTCCATTTCTCTCTTCACCCCCATTACTATGGCATCCATCTTCTTTCCTTCCCTCCTCCAATGGTCTGGCATCTCTCCTCTCCTCTTCTTCTCTTCCCTCTCCCACACCCACATGGTCTGGCATTTCACTCTCTCCTCTCCCTTCCCTCCACTTCCATCAGTATCTGCCCCTTTCCCTCCCTCCACCACGCTTCCATACCACCCTGACCCCCTTTCTCACCCTTCATCATGATTCCATACCACCCTGCCCCCCCTTTCTCACCCTCCACACCCTTCCATACCATCCTGACCCCCTTTCTCACCCTTCACCATGTTTCCATACCACCCTGCCCCCCCTTTCTCACCCTCCACACCCTTACATAACACCCTGACCTCCTTTCTCTCCCTTCACCACCCTACTATGCTCCTTTCTTTCTCTATCCCAAATCAGCAAGGTCCCGCGATGACTGCTTCTGCTCCGGATGGAAGAGGTAAGTGACGTCGGAGAGGGCTGGGCCGGCAGACGCAGGGAGTTGCAGCAATATCCCGTGATGACTGCGGCTGCCGGTCCACCCCTCCCCCCTCGACATCACTTACCTCTTCCAGAACAGAGGCGGTAGATGGTGCAGTCATCGGGGGACCTTCATTCACTTCAGCGCGGCTGCCGACTCTGCTCTGTTATAAGTACGGCAGCCGTGCTGAGGTGCTGTTTGGAGCAGCGCGGGAGGTTCTGGATCCAGCCGGCTGTGCACCCCCTTGGAGCGTGCACCCGGGGCAGACCTACCCCCCCCCTCTTTGGTTGTGACAAATCTAACTCTCCGTCTAGCTTTGGCACAGGGTTAGCCAGGAAGAGCAGTGAGCCCCTATGCAGGAGAGCTGGACAGGTTGGCCCTGCTGATTAGGAAAGCGCTGACCTCACTTGTACCGACATTGAGCCAAACACTGATTGCCAGGGAGAGTTCAGTCCAGTTGCAGGTTACTCTCCCAAACCTGCTATTAGATCTCAAAGGAGTTCAGGAGCTAGGAAACTACAGCTCCCAGAAGGCCAGAGTCATAGCAGGAAGTTGTCACATAGACAGACACAGCTGCAGAGAGTTTCTCCCTTCCCCTTCTTCAGAGCAGGGAGGGGCAAATTGGAGGCTGTTAAAACAGGGCAACTGAGACCCAGAGGGGGGAAGGAGCAAAGGGAGATGGAAGGGGAGCCTCATCCAACTGAATTCTGATGAGCTGGGCAAGGATTGGGACATGAGGGACATTTCAGAGGAGCCTAAGACTACAGCCGAGAGGCAGCAAGATTGCTGGGAACCCATGGACATTAGTGTGCAGTTATTCCTGGATGGAAACTGGATGCAATTGACACAAGCTGAGCAAGGTTGGAAGTGTTTTTGCTATTTTTGTTTCTTACCTTTTTGTCTGAAAGTTTTGGGACTAAGTTTGTTTGTATACTGAATTGTTTGAGCTTTCCATAGCTAGCCTCTGAAGCACTCAAGAACCTGAACTGTTGCCTTAGACCAGGTGTCTCAGAGTCCCTCCTTGAGGGCTGCAATCCAGTTGGGTTTTCAGGATTTCCCCAATGAATATGCATGAGATCTATGTGCATGCGCTGCTTTCAATGCATATTCATTAGGGAAATCCTGAAAACCTGACTGAATTGAGGCCCTCAAGGAGGGACTTTGAGATCCCTGCCTTGGACTGTGTAACATTCCAAACTTGCAGCTTTTGTGTTCTTCCCTCTCAGCTCAGCTGGAGACTAATTAGTTGGAGATAAGATACTGAAGGAACCTAAGACACAGAGGAGCTCCATGTGGATGAGTTCCCTATCTGCAGGTATTCTGTGGGAGAGCTTCAAGGTTAGCAGTTTTCCTTTTTGGTTTTGCAAAACTTTATTTTTTATACTGCAAGAGTTTTTTGTTTGCTTCTCTCTCTTGCTCTTTCCTGGTGAGGGAATATTACTGGGACTATCCTAATCTCAGAGGGCTGATGGACTAAGATAGAAAGACTAAAGTCCAGCCAAAGTCTTGTATGATTTTGTGTTTTAAATTGGAGCCAGGCTGTTATTTGTGAAGCCAGTGTGGCCAGGTTGGCCCAGAGCTCTATGTTTGGTTCTTATACAAAATGTGTTGAAAAGTACTGCAAACTGCTAATAATACCAGGCAGTTTAACCAGAGGTCAAAAATAAAAGTACACCTTTACTTTTGGACATTTCTGGGTGTGTGCATTTTCCCTTGCCTGTCTTCACTGTGAACATTGGACCTTATTTTTTTCACCCTAGGCGGTTGCCTAGATAGCCTGAAGGATTCCCTGGTTGAAGGGAACGCGCTGGGAGCAGTTACGGTCGCAGTGATCCCAGCTCGCTGCGGTGATCAGGAGCCCATAGGGTGCGACATGGTATGCCACTGCCAGGATCACAAGGAGCAGTGTGAGATTTGAACCCACAACCTCTGGGTTAAGATATTTGAATATCTCAGCTGTGTAAAGAATTTTAACAAAAGCTCCAATAGTGCATCATTGTATTAAACATAATCATTCGTATAACCCCTCCCCCTTTTATCAATCATTCATATACCCCCCCCACACACACACACACATACACACCTTTTATCAAGCTGCACTAGAGGATTTTAGCATGGGCCAGTGCATTAAATGCTCCGACGCTCATTGAATGCCTCACATGCCCATGCTAAAAACCTCTACTGCAGTTTGATAAAAGGGGGGGAGGGGTAATTTGACTTGTTTTATGTTAGATCATATACCTACTTCATTGAGAGGGGGGATCAAAAGAAGAGACTGGTACCAAGTGAACAATGATGGATTTTTACTTTAATTACCATAAAACCACAGGGTTTAAATTTTGCTGTTGAATTTAGCTGTTTATTTTTGAAATACTGATTGACAGTTTTGGGGACAAATGAGAGAGTAGATCAGTATTGTGTTCTGATTGGTTAGTTTGAAGCTGATGGTGTTTTTAGAACCCTAGCACCATATTAGATTTTGTCACACTGGAGAAGAGCACCCACCCGTTTATGTTTGGTAGTATACAACTTAGATCCTGGGAATTTGGGGGCAAGTTTTTCTTCTCTAATTGTCTCCACAATGTATGCATACCTTATGAAATATTTGCATCTGTTTTAGAGATAACATATATTCTGAAACATGTTAGCTAGTTACATGGTATGACAAAATATCCCTTTTTTTCCTCTAATCAAAATGGTACCAAACTTTTTTTTTTTTTTTAGCAGTAAATAAGTATCAATTAATTCATTTTAAGGAAATAATTTCAGAAAGGTCCATTATGTAGAAAACAAGAGAATTATTATTCTGGTATAGAAGTTTTTTTTTTTAAATAAGTAAGGAAACCTCGGGAGTTATTTATTTAATCATCTGCTTTAAAGTGACTTCTTGAAAACTGCACATTTTCAATTTTGACTTCTATTATAAGGGGACTTTTGTGGAATGCACACAAAAATTCAGCAGCAAACATGGCCATTTTCAAAACTGAAAAACTTCTATCTTTTTGTTTTTTAAATGGCCATTTCTCAGATGTGTTTGTACCCAGTGCATTTATTTTTTTGAACCATTAAAAAAACCCCTCCCAAAAAAAACTCAACAAAACATATCCAAAAGAAAAATGCACAAAACAAGACATTGGTATGTAGGAGGGACCAGCATTTGTAGTAGACTGGCCACACAGATATCACAGCAGAGCAGTGAGGCACCCTAGAGGGCACTGCAGTGAACTTCACATAAAAAGAACCAGATACACATTTCACCATAACCTGCTTATGAGTTATTCTATGGTAACTAAGCCCTCCAAAACCCGCCCAAAAACTACTGGACTCAACTGTACACCACACCAATAGCCCTTATGTCTGTAGCTAAGTGTCCCGCAAACTTTCCAGCACCGCAGCACACTTAACCCGGTGCCCTGGCAAGAAGGCATCCAGAAGTGTGCGGATGTCAATGCAATGACATCACATGCATGTGTGACATCATCACATCGATGTGCACACATGCATGAAGGCCCTCTGTCCACTCCCTGAACCTATCACTTCGCTGGTGGGGTATCTTGGAGGAAGGGAGGTGTGGGGACAGGAGGAGAGATGCCGGCGAGGTGGAGAGTCATCAGTGCAGGCTGATTGCCTAAAGGACGTGCCTCTCACCATTAGAGGCACATCCTGTAAGCAGTCAGCTGGTGCCAGAGCCTCTCCTCCTTGCCAGCATATCTGGAATCTGCTGTGGCACACTAGTGTGCCATGGCACACAGTTTGTGATACTGTGCTGTAGCTGTTACCTATAGCTAGGTACAGTGGGATTTGGGCGGGATTTGGAAGGCTCACATAGACACCATAAGTGTAGTAGTTAGAGTAGGATATGGCCCTGGATCTCTACCTCTATGCTTGACTACATTGCCCACTAGGCTACTCCAGGAACCAGGATAGGCTAGGATAGGCCATAATATCTGAAGCTATCATACAGGCAGGTATGTACTGTTTCATTCACATCTATCAGGGGTGGAAGGTTATCGAGGCGGTTTACAATCAGGTACTATAGCATTTTTCCCTGTCTGTCCCGGTGGGCTCACTAGCTATCTAACATACCTGGGGCAATGGAGGATTGAGTGACTCGCCCATGGTCACAAGGAGCAATGGGAGAGTGTGTGTAGGGGGTTATGCCTTCATCCTTCCAGTGGTCATCTGGTCAGTTTGTGTACTTTTTTGGCACTTATTCATTATTAAAATAGCTCTAGCCCCAAATGTTGAAATTGTTTTCTGGACATTTTCTAAAATGTTTGATTATTACAGAAAAAACATTCCTAAAATAAAATTAAAAAGTCTTCCCTAGTCCTACCCAAACCATGCTTCCAACATGCTCCCTTCTGATTTAAATGTACTGCCGACAGCCACCATAGAAAGCCAGGTCAGAGAAGCACGCATCCTGGAGATGAATGTATGGCTACGTGGATGGTGTTGTCGAGAGTCTTTTGGCTTCCTGGACCATGGGATGATTTTCCAAAGGCTGCTGAGCAGGGATGGTATACATCTGTCAAAGATGGGAAGAAGTGTATTCGATGGCAGGCTGGCTAATCTACTGAAGAGAGCTTTAAACTAGAAGTGATGGAGCAGGATAATCAAAGCCCCTGGGTGAGTATAAGCCCTCAGGTAAGTAAATCACTGAATACTTCTACACGGATGGGAAAAGGGAGCAATATCTGGAAAGCAGTATATATTAATACTCGAAGTACAGAAAAGAAGATTCTGGATCTAGAAGCCATGGATGAAGCCACTGCTTGCCCTGGATCAGTAGCATGGAATGTTGCTACTCTTTTGGTTTATGCCAGATACTAGTGTCCTGGATTAGCCACCATAAGGATGGGCTACTGAGCTAGATAGACCATTGGTCTGACCCAGTAAGGCTATTCTTATGTTCTAAGAAGATGAGTTGGATATAGTGGTGATCACGGAGATGTGGTTCACAGAGAACCATGACAGGGATGTAGTTATGCCAGGCTATAATCTGTTCAGGAAAGACAGGGTAGGAAAAAAAGGAGGGAGATTAGCGTTATATATTAAAGCCACACAATTGCAGGATCTGCAGGGCAAGGAGAAGGCACTGTGGATCAACTTGGAAAGAGGAAATGGTAAATATATTTACATTGGTGTGATATACAGGCAGGGCCGGATTTAGATGAAAAGAGGCCCTAGGCTATTCCACTTATGAGGCCCTTTCACCTCCCATTTTTAAGTTTGTAAATTACATGAGAGATAATAAAATACATCATTACTGTGATATATATCAATATGTTAAATGAAACGTTGTTATTGGTACTAACCTTTATAAAAAAATGTGACACAGATAATAAATAAAAAAAAGTCGAATACTTATTTGGACATTTATTCTCAGCACCATATATAGTACTTGTAACAATAACTAATCAAACATAACACACAACATTGCCCCTTCCTATGTCCATAGTGCCCCCAGTGCGTCCTTTCTCACCTCACCCCCCTCCGATGCCTGCCTGCCTCCCAACCCCCTCCCCCCCCCGATGCCAGTCTGGGCCGCCCTGTCCTGACGGATCCACGTTTTGCCTCTCTCCCCCAATGGCTGGGCTTTGCCCAGCTGTTTCCGGACTGACGTCTTTCCCTCCCCGATCCTCCTCCCAGGGCGAGAAAAAGAAAGGGAGAAGCCGAGTCGGCACCCCATTGTGGCCGGAGCCGGTTCCAATCCCAAAGCGTAGAATTTCTCCTTATTTTCAGTTCAGTGTTTTAGTGTTCACTGTTTTTAAAATAGTATAATTTTAATTTTGCTAACAATTTGAATGCAGGCCCCTCTTGATCTTGAGGCCCTAGGCTGAAGCCTAGTTAGTCTAAAGGAAAATCCGGCCCTGTATACAGACCTCCTTCACAGATAGAAGTGGACAGAGATTTAATAGTAGACATTCAGAATATATCTAAAAAAGGGGAAGTTTTACTAATAGGTGATTTTAACATGCTGGATATTGATTGGGGTATCTCTATTGTGGGGTGGTCTAGAAGTAGGAAGATCCTGGATTCTCTAAAAGGAGAACTGTTCCAGCAGTTGGTAATAGAACCCACGTGGGCTGGGGTCATATTGGACTTAGTGCTTACAAATGGGGAATGTGTTTCTAATGTTACAGTGGGTGATCATCTAGCATCCAGTGATCACTGAATGGTACAGTTTAATATTAAGACGGATATAGAGAGGGCTCATTCAAAAGTAAAGGTTCTAGACTTTAGAAAACTAACTTTGTTCAGATGGGGGATTACATCAAGGAATTGTCTGAATGGGAACAACTGGAAGAATTAGAAATTCAGTGGGCAAAACTGAAAGGAGTTATTGTAAGGACGACAAACCTTTTTGTGAGGTAAATGGATAAGAAATCCGCTTTGGTTCTCAAAAGTAGTAGCTGAGAAGGTAAAGAATAAGGAAGACAGATAAAAATATCTGGAAAAGTTAAGAGAGGCTGGTCAAGTAGTTAGGAAGGCAAAGATATAAATGGAAGAAAAAAATTGCTGACATGGTAAAACAAGGAGATATTTTTAAGATATATTAGTGATAGGAAGAAGTGCAAAAGTGGTATTGTGAGACTCAAAAGTGAAGGGAAGAAATATGTAGAAGCTGATTTGCTTAACAAATATTTCTGATCTGTGTTCACAGCTGAAGCACCGGGAGCAGGACCACAGAAGACAAATATGAATAGGGATGGCATTGTGGTAGACCCTGATCGATTTTCATAGGGTTGTGTTCATGATGAGCTAGCAAAATTAAAGATAGACAAAGCCATAGGCAGCGGAATGCTTTTTTTGTTTGGGGGAGCCTGAAAGCTCTGCCCCTGACCCCGCCCCTATAATAGTACTAATTGTAATATCATTTTTCCATTCAGTTTTCATATATACAATATAACAACACATAATGGTTAACCACAAAATTAAACTACACAAAGCACACTATATGCTTCTAAACATTCATTCCTACCAGAACACAGAGAACCCCTAAGCAAATATGGGACCACAAACTAAAAGTACTAATATATAAAAATGAAACCCTAAGATGCAAGACTCTGCATACAATGCAACACCAAAGAACAGTGACACATGTCCTCTAATACTGTGCAAAATATGAAAACAGTAGATGTAAATAGTAGTAGTAGTAGTAGTTGTAGTAAATTTGAAAAAACTGATACAAAACAATCACCACTTTACAAATTAACAAATAGAAATAAAACAAATAATGAGAAATAAGAAAATACAATTTTATTGGACTAATCCATTTTTCAATTAGCTTTCAGAGGCCAAATCTTTCTTCAGGACATTATGCTGCTGTTATGGTATCTTGTCCTGACCTGAGGAAGGGGATTTAGTCCCCCCAAAATTGCCTTATTTCCATTTCCTATTTATAAATTTTTATCAATACAGTTACAATACTACTTGATTCTACAAAAAAAAAAAAAAGTTCTACCTTTTGTCGTTTCTGCTGTAATCATCTCCTCTTTGCTCTGTGCAGTGTTTGTCCTCTCTCCCTTCCATGCAACATCTGCCCTATCTCTTTGCCCCTTCAACCCAGCCTCTGCCCTCTCTAGCCCATCTACTGTCCACCCTCTCTATTCCCCTTCCATCCACTATCTGCCCTCTCTTCCCTTTCCATTCAGTGTCCGCCCTCTCTCTTCCATACGGCATCTTCCCTCTTTCTATGTCCCTTCAATAAACTGTCTATCCTGTGCCCCTTCTCTCCTTTGTACATGATTCATTTCAGCTTCACCCCCTCTCCATTTTTCTGTCTCCACCCCTCCCATATGCTCTGTCATCTCTCTCTTCTCCTTTCCTTCCTTCCTTCCCACTCCACCCCATGGTCTGACATCTTTATCTCCTTCCCTCCCCCCATGCCCTGGCATCTCTCTCCTCTCCTATCTCTCCCTCCATGCTCTGATACCTCCTCTCCTTCATTTCCCTCTGGTCTGGCATTTGTCTCCTTAGTTTCACTTCCCACCATGCACTGGCATCTCTCTCCTCTCCTTCCATCTCCCCCTCTCCCTCCATTATCTGCCATCTCCTCTCCTTCCTTTCTCTCTTTCCCTCCCTCCTTCCTTCCTTTCCCCTGGTCTGGCATCTGTCTCCTTCCCAACCCCCATGCCCTGGCATCCCTCCATCTCCCTCTATAGGCTGGTATCTCCTTTCCTTTCCCTACCTCCCATGGACTTGGCATCTCTTTCCTCTCTTCTCCCTTCCCTTGTCTTCCTTCTCCCTCTTTCCCCAATTGGGTGCAGCAGCAGCATTTCTCTTCCCTCCTCCCGGACTTGGCATCTCTCGTTCCTCTCCTATCCCTTCCCTGGTCTTCCTCCTTCCTCTTTCCCTCTCTCTCCCCAATTGGATGCAGCAGCAGCATTTCTCTCCCCCCCCTCAATGGACTTGGCATCTCTCATTCCTCTCCTCTCCCTTCCCTGGTCTTCCTTCTCCCCAATTAGGTGCAGCAGTATTTCTCTTCCCTCTTCCATCCCTCCTCCCTCCTTCCCTATTGCAGCGCAACATTCACAACTCGCTGCTCCTGCTTGCTTCGGGCCTTCCTCACTGCTGGTTCCCACCTACTTTCTGTTTCCACGAAGGCAGGACCCGGCAGCGAGAAAGGCCCAAAGCAAGCAGGAGCAGCAAGTTGAACACCTCCCTCCCTGTCCTATCTCCCGCCGACACCGCCCTAGCCAGCAAGTGACTTTGCCCATGCTCTGGGGCTCTAACACTGCTTGCTGGCTTCGCTTTTCCTCCCTCCACCCCCTCGTGTTGTAACTTCCAGTTTCAATGGAGAAGGGTCAGGAAGCCAGCAAGCACAGCATTAGAGCCCCGGAGCATGGGCGAAGTAGCTTGTAGGCTACAGCAGGAGATAGGGCAGCTGTCCTGTTTGCTCTCACCTAATGCCAGGCAATTTTGGGGGAGGCCACGGCCCTTGTGACATCCCCACACCCCCCACGTTCCGACACCTATGGACAAAGCGATGGGGCCAGATGGTGTAAATCCAAGGGTGCTGAAAGAACTTAGGGAAGTTCTGGTGGCTCCGCTGACTGACCTTTTCAGTGTTTCTCTGGAGTCAGGAGTGGTACTGGAGGATTGGCAAAGGGCAGATTTGGTCCCTCTATACAAAAGTGGAAGTAAGGAAGAAGTAGGGAATTACAGGACAGTAAGTTTGACTTCTGTGGTAAGTAAATTAATGGAAACACTTTTAAAACAGAGAATGGTGATGTTTCTGGATTACAGGATCAGAGGCAACATGGATTCACTAGAGGTAGGTCTTGTCATACAAATCTGATCAATTTCTTTGACCGGGTGACCAGAGAATTGGATAGAGGGAGTGCACTAGATGTGGTGTATTTAGATTTTAGCAAAGCCTTTGACAGCGTTCCACACAGATGTCTAATAAATAATTGAGTGCCCTCGGGATGGGCCCCAAAGTGACAGGCTGGGTCAAGAACTAGTTGAGTGGAAGGCGACAGAGGGTAGTGATCAATGGAGATCGCTCTGAGGAAAAGGATGTTACCAGTGGTGTGCCTCAAGCTTCTATTTTTTGGCTTGTTCTTTGTAACATTTTTATAAGAGATATTGCTGAAGAGCTGTCAGGTAAGATTTGCCTCTTTGCAGACGATACCAAAATGTTCAATAGAGCAAGCACCCTAAATGGTGTGAATAACATGAAGAAAGATCTAGTTAAGCTTGAAAAATTATTGCAATGAACAGGTATTATTTTCCCTGATTTGTACAAATGAAAGAAAGGGGTGGAGGGAGGGGGGAGATTTTTTTTTATATGGTATATGCGTTATGAGATATTGAAGGGATGGGAGGGAAAGGGATAATTCTATTTAATATGAAGAATTGTAGAATTTCAAGTGCTGTATTTAAGTCAAAATGATGTTACTTTTTGATGCACTTGATGTAAGTTATAAAAATGAATAAAGAATTTAAAAAAAAAAAAAGAAAAATGGTCTGAAATTTGGCAGCTAAAATTTAATTTTAAGAAATGCAAGGTCATGCATTTGGGCTGCAAAAACTACTGCTACTACTTATCACTTACAGTATAGATTGCTGAAAAGCGTACGCAGCACTGTACATTTTGACATTTATAGATGATACCTGCTCAGAAGAGCTTGCAATCAAACTTGGACAGACAGACATGACATATAGGATTGGGGAGTCGAAAGCACTCTCAAAGAGGTGAGCTTTTAACTGGGCCTTGAACACTGCCAGAGACTGAGCCCGCCATAAGGATTCGGGCAGCTTGTTCAAAGCATACAGCACAGCAAGATAGAAGGGACAGATTCTGGAGTTGGCAGTTGAAGAGAAGGGCACAGAAAGGCGGGTCTTCCCAACTGAGCAGTGGTCATGGGAGGGTGGAATCATAGGTAGTGATAAGAAAAGTGAGATAGTGAGAGGCAGCTAAGTAAGTGCATGTGTAGGTCAGTAAGAGGAGTTTGAATTGTATGCAGAAATGGATGGGAAGCCAAAGAAGTGACTTTAGGAGAGGGGTAACGTGAGTATAGTGACTCTCACAGAATATGAGTCATGCAGCCGAATTCTGAACAAATTGGAGGGGAGCGAGATGGCTAAAAACCCGAAGGAACAGTGCAGTTTAGGAGGTGAAGAACTTATGTGCACGACAGAAGGGTGGGACTTGAGTGTGATTGTATGTGATGATCTTAAAGTGGCCAAATAGGTTGAAAAGGTGGCGGCGAAAGCTAGAAAGATGCTAGGGTGCATAAGAAGAGGTATGGCCAGTAGGAAAAAGGAGATATTGTTGCCCCTGTATAAGACTTTGGTGAGACCTCATTTAGAATATTGTGTACAATTCTGGAGGCCGCACCTTCAAAAAGATATAAGGATGGAGTCCGTCTAGAGGAAGACTACTAAAATGGTGTGTGGTCTTCATCATAATTCGTATGGGGACAGATTTAAAGATCTCAATATGTGTACTTTGGAGGAGAGAGACAATAGAGATGTTTAAATACCTATGCACATAAATACACGAGTTGAGTCTCTTTCATTTGAAAGGACGCTCTGGAATGAGAGGGTATAGGACAAAGTTATGTGGTAATAGGCTCATGAGTAATCAGAGGAAATACTTTTTTACAGAAAGGGTGGTAGATGTGTGCAATAGTCTCCCAGAAGAAGTGGTGGAAACAGAGACTGTGTCTGAATTCAAGAAAGTGTAAGATAGGTATATATGATCTCTTAGAGAGAAAGACTTAATGGTTACCACGGACGGGCAGACTGGATGGGCCATTTGGCCTTTATTTGCCATCATGTTTCTATGTTTCTTCAATGAGGATTTTTGAACATCTGAAAACTGCATGGCTGCCCCCACAATCATGTACACGTCAGACGATAAGCAAATATTTAACACTGATAGAGAAATTGCTCGGAAAACAAGAATTTTTCTGAGCTAACTGTTGACGTTTTACACCAGAAAAAATTATTTGTGTTTACAATTATGGAATCTTTCTAAAACTGAATGTGAGAATCCATGTTAAGATGCTCCTTAGGCTGCCCAGTGAGGGGATTATAGACCTGGTCTTTATTCTTTTCTCAACACCTTGATGGACAGCCATTTAACTTCATTCCACAGTATATTTTCTTATAAAATCAATAAATATTTTTTTATCTTCACTTGATGACTTTTTTTTTTTTTTGCCTACCGTATATGTAAAGAAACAATGGTTTTTACTCATCACTCTTCTGTTTTCATCATGCACAGTGCATGTGATAAAGCTCTGAACTGTTCCCCCATAGCCCAATCATGTATAAACCAGCCAACCAGTAGAGCAGAACCCTGTGTGCGGCTTTTCATATTCCTGATATCCTGTCTCATTGACTACAACACCATAACACTTTTCACAGACCAGAACAAAAATCGTGCAGATCACCTCTTGGCCGGAGGCAGGATTTTGCAGTTCTTGCCCTTTGATAAGATTATTTTTATTTTAATAACCCAGAAGATGTTTTGGATTTAAAGGGAAGTTGTAAATTTAAGCCAGCCTTTCTCAATAATGAATTGTCAGTTAGTTATTGATTTATTCCGGTGCACATTCTGTAAACATTTCAGACAAAGTGCATCTTGTTGTCATTCTGTTCCTCTGGGATCCACTGAAAGTACTACTGCAAAGAAAGGCATGTAAGAAGCAGCCTAGCTGTTCCATAAACACCCATTTAAACAGCGTTTACTAATGCTGTATGCTGTATTGTACCTAGTATTACCCATGGTTCTTCTCATTATTGAGTCAGTTTTGTTATCAACTCTTTTCATTCTCATTTTTATGTCTTTTTATTGAAATAGTTTTTATTAACAGAGGATTCCTTTAAATATTTAGATCTGATATATGCAGCAAGACTACATTTTAAGATGACAGACTAATTATACAGATACATTTTAAAATGTGGCACGTTTAGGAGCCCATGTACTAAGCTGCAGTAAGCATTAATGCACGCCTACTGCAAGTTAAAATCCACTAGCACTGGGCACGCTCAGACCTCACATGGTAGTTTTCTGATCTGTGCGCATTTCCCGTGCGCTAAAATACACTTTTAAAAAATATTTTTTAGCACTGGGGACATGTTTGGGGAGCAGAGTAGGCGTGCTCAGGACTAATTGGTTAGCACAACTACATAGACGCTTGCTAACTGATTAGGATGTGGTTCGTGCAGGAGTTCGTACTGCCTACAGAATAGGGGGCGGTAAGAGCTCACGCAGTAATGGTCACATGCTAATTGGAAAAATAGCGCATGACCAGAAAGACAGAAAACAGAGTAGGTCTAGGGGGAGGACACATAGCAATTCTGGGTCTAGAGCACAGGTGTCAAAGTCGGTCCTCGAGGGCCAGAATCCAGTCGGGTTTTCAGGATTTCCCCAATGAATCTGCATGAGATCTATTTGCATGCACTGCTTTCAATGCATATTCATTGGGGAAATCCAGAAAACCCAACTGGATTCCGGCCCTCGAGGAGGGACTTTGACACCCCTGGTCTAGAGGGAGTACACACTATAATTCTGGGACCAGAGAGAGTGCACACGTTGCAAATTGCACTAAAGGAGCTCAAGTAGCCCAAACGGGAATACCCCCACAGGGTACACACATTACCGAGTCTGAGATAGGAGCACACTATAGTCATGGCTTTAGCTCTGGGTCTATGTAGTGCAAGAGACATGCGAATAATGCTAGGGAGTGTAAGAGACATGCGAATAATGCTAATGGGGTCCTAGTTGATAAAGAGGGATCGTCCCCACTGAGATACAACAAACACACAACATGGAGGGCTATGTACGTCAACGCCCACAGTCTGGGAAATAAGATCCTAGACTTGGAAACAGAAATGAGGAATGCCGACCTGGATGTAGTGGCGATATCTGAGACCTGGCTCACAGACTCCCACGGGTGGGACATGGTCATACCAGGTTACAACTTGCTTCGCCGGGACAGGGAGGGTAAAATGGGAGGTGGTGTAGCATTATATACTAAAGATGACATTAAGGTCACCAGAATCATGGATGTACAGTACACTGGGGAATCCCTTTGGGTAAATTTGGCTAGAGGGAAGGACAAATGCCTGTATCTCGGCGTAGTATACAGACCCCCCAAGACATCAAGATGACCTAGATAAGGAATTAATCGGAGATATAGAGAATATCACCTTGCGGGGTGACACAGTATTGGTAGGTGACTTCAACATGCCTGATGTGGATTGGGTCACACTTTCCTCTGCTTCCGGTAGCAGCAGGAAGCTATTAAACTCTTTGAATGGAGCAAGACTTTAGAACATAAAACTCCAGCCTTTATATTTAGACTTTTAATACCTTATACTACCTCTAGATCTCTTAGATCTCAAGACCAGCAACTATTAGTAATTCCTTCACTAAAAGTTATCAACACAAGGCGTAACACAATCTTTTCCATAACAGCCCCTCAATCTTGGAACAATCTCCCACTGTACCTAAGACAGGAAAAAAACCTAACAAAATTTAAGTCCGAACTTAAAAGTTTTCTATATATAGATGCCTTTAATGACTAATTTTTCTTTTCGCATTCATAATTCAAAAGGTCAATTGTCTTTGTCTCCCTTCCTATTGTTTTTCCCCTGAATTAAATATTTAAAATTGAATTAATGATTTTAATACTGAATGTAACCATTAAATAATTTTCCTTTTGTCTCATTATTATTTGTTGAAATACCCTTTAAATGTAATGTTATATTTGTATTTTAGATAATCGTTTGTTTAATTTAATAATTGTAAGTGTGTTGCCAAATATTTTTTATTTATCTGTACATCGCCTTGAATTTTGAATAGGCGATAAATCAAAAATACCTAAAACTTGGATAAACTTGGAATAAACTTGGACTCGGAAAAAGCCCAACTGTTAAATAAATACTTCTGATCAGTCTTCACTCGCGAGGCGCCGGGAATCGGCCCTCAGCCACAGACAAGGGTTAAATCAGTTGACCCGTTTAGTAATTTCAAGTTTACACCCAGCAGCGTCTATTGCGAGCTGTCAAAAATCAAGGTCAACAAGACAATGGGGCCTGACAACCTACACCCTAGGGTGCTCAGGGAGTTGAGTGATGTCCTAGCGGAACCGCTATCCACGCTCTTCAATCTCTCCCTTAGTACAGGTAACGTCCCGATGGACTGGAAGACAGCTAACGTCATTCCACTCCACAAGAAAGGCTCCAAGATGGAGATGGCAAATTACAGACCAGTGAGTCTCACATCAATAGTGAGCAAACTAATGGAAACCCTAATCAAACACCAATTGGATAGAATCATGGACGAGGAGAAACTACGGGATCCCCGCCAACATGGATTTACTAAAGGGAGATCCTGCCAATCCAACCTGATCAGCTTCTTTGACTGGGTGACGAGGAAGCTGGATGCTGGTGAGTCCCTGGACATCGTCTACATGGATTTCAGCAAAGCATTTGATAGCGTACCACACCACAGGTTGCTAAGCAAGATGAGTTCTTTAGGTTTGGGCGACACTAAACTAAACCTTGGGTTTTAAATACCGCACCATCTCCACGAATGCGGAGCTTGGCACGGTTTACAGGAAGAAAGATGAGAGAGGAACTACAGTGGAGAGATTAAAGAGTTAGGTGTAAAGGGGGAAGGTGAGAGGCCTAAGAGGGGGGAAGTATTACAGTTTTGAGAATAGCCAGGTTTTTAGGTGTTTGCGGAAGAGTTGGAGGGAGCTTGAGGTTCGGAGAGGGGAGGTGAGGTTATTCCAGATCTCAGTGATTCTAAAGGGGAGGGATGACCCAAGTTTGCCTACATGGGAAATACCTTTTATGGAAGGGAAGGATAGTTTAAAAATTTGGGAGGATCTGGAGGAAGTAGGGGTTGGGGAGCAGTGGCGTACCTAGGGGGGGGCGGGGGGGGCGGGCCGCCCCGGGTACCAGCCCTAAGGGGGTGTTCCCGGCCTTGCCGTTCAGTCCCCCGCCACCCCCGAAGGACCGCTCGCCCCCCTGGCCTCCCCGCACCACCTATGAACAGCCGCAGCAGGATCGCGAAGTCAGCGTCAGCATCCCTGCGCTGCTTCCTACGACGCGATCCCGCCCCTCCTCTGACGTCAGAGGAGGGGCGGGACCGTGGCGCAGGAAGCAGCAGGGATCGCTGACGCTGACTTCGCGAACCTGCTGCGGCTGTTCATAGGTGGTGCGGGGAGGCCAGGGGGGCGAGCGGTCCTTCGGGGGTGGCGGGGGACTGAACGGCAAGGCCGGGAACACCCCCTTAGGGCTGGTACCCGACGCTGACTTCGCGATCCTGCTGCGGCTGTTCATAGGTGGTGCGGGGAGGCCAGGGGGGCGAGCGGTCCTTCGGGGTGGGTCGGGGCATCAGGCCTTCAGGGTGGGGCGGGCGGGCAGGCAAGCAGGCTTTCAAGGGGGAGGGGGGTGACAGGCAGGCAGGCAGGCCTTCAAGGGGGGACAGGCCTTCGGGGGGGGGTGCAGACATTCAAGGGGTGCAGGCCTTCAAGGGGGGCAGGCAGGCCTTCAGGGGGGTGCAGACCTTCGGGGGGGGGGGTGTAGGCCTTTGGGGGGGGTGCAGACCTTCAAGGGGGTGCAGGCCTTCAAGGGGGGCAGGCAGGCCTTCAGGGGGGTGCAGACCTTCGGGGGGGGGGTGTAGGCCTTTGGGGGGGTGCAGACCTTCAAGGGGGTGCAGGCCTTCAAGGGGGGAAAGGCAGGCAGGCCTTCAAGGGGGGGGACAGGCCTACAAGGGGGGGGGACAGGCCTACAAGGGGGGGGGGGACAGGCCTACAAGGGGGGGACAGGCCTACAAGGGGGGGGACAGGCCTTCAAGGGGGGGTGCAGGCCTTCAAGGGGGGTGCAGGCCTTCAAGGGGGAGACAGGCCTTCAAGGGGGGGAAAGGCAGGCAGGCAGGCCTTAAAGGGGGGACAGGCCTACAAGGGGGTGGGACAGGCCTTCAAGGGGGGGACAGGCCTTCGGGGGGGTGCAGACCTTCAAGGGGGGAGAGGCAGGCAGGCCTTCAAGGGGGGGACAGGCCTACAAGGGGGGGGACAGGCCTACAAGGGGGGGGGACAGGCCTACAAGGGGGGGACAGGCCTTCAAGGGGGGGTGCAGGCCTTCAAGGGGGGTGCAGGCCTTCAAGGGGGAGACAGGCCTTCAAGGGGGGGAAAGGCAGGCAGGCAGGCCTTAAAGGGGGGACAGGCCTACAAGGGGGTGGGACAGGCCTTCAAGGGGGGGGCAGGCCTTCGGGGGGGTGCAGACCTTCAAGGGAGTGCAGGCCTTCGGGGGGGGGTGCAGTCCTTCAGGGGTGGGGTTTAGGCCTTCAGAGGGGGACAGACCTTCGGGTGGGAGGTAAAGTCCTTCGGGGGTGCAGGTCTTCAGGGGTGGGGTGTAGCCCTTCGGAGGGGGGACAGACCTTCGGGGGAGGGGGGTCCTGGTGTAAAAGTACACAGAGGGAGAGAGGGAAGGGGGGGTTCAAAGATACATGCATATGCCAGACTTTGGGGGTTAGAAATAATGGGTCTAAAAACAGAGGAGTGGGAGAGAGATGGTGCATAATGGGATTTAGGGAGGGAAGGAACAGAAAGGGAGAGAACTTGGAAACAGGGGATGGTGTGGAGGGGGGATAGAGATACTGGATAGGAGGATAGTTGGGAACAGAAAGGGAGAGATGGTGGATCCTGGGGTGGTGGGGAGTTGAGAAAAGGTGAATCTGTGGATGGAGACAAAAAAAAGGAAAGATGCCAGATCTCCGGGAGAGGGAAGGGAAACGGAAGGGGAGAACAGAGATGGCAGACGGATGGTTAGCACGGAGAAAGGAGACCCTGGCAAGCAAGACAACAAGAGCCTGGGACCAACAAGATTTGAATATTGATCAGAGAACAAAAGGTAGAAAAAATAATTTTATTTTCTGTTTTGTGATTACAATATGTTAGATTTGAAAAGTGTACATGAGACAGCTTGAAATGGGAACTTTTCTATTTTTGTGAATGGCAAGGCTGAGTTCAGTTAAAATATATGCTTTATAAGAAAATATAATAATGTGTTTTATAAAGTTTATAAGCATTGCTGGCATACTCGGTGAGGTGTTCCTAGTGTTGGTGGTGGTGGTAGCATGTCAGTGTGTTGAGAGGAAGAGGTAGTCTGGGAAATTCTGCTGAGCAAACTCTGGGCCCATTTCCACCCCCAGTTAGTCCACTCCACTCAACTGGTTCACACACTGAGTGGGTCTTTGGGTGTTATTTCTGGGTAGTTGTTTTAGAATCTCTTCCAGTGGTTTGTCAGTATCTCCTTCTGGTCCAAGGAAGGAAACTTTGTCAACCTTAGCATTGACCTTCAGAATATGTTTGTAACAGCGCTGCTTGTGTGGCATTAGGCTATGTAGTGATCGAAAGAAAAAAACAGACCTTTGCACATTTTTGCACTATATGGTGGGTGTATGAGGAGATTCATTTCCTGCACAGTTAAGTCCATTTTTTCTACTGAATAATAGTATAGGTACAATGAAAGTAAATAGCAAAAATGTTTGAGTAGATAATTAAGGAAATCTTTTTCATATTGCTTGCTTATGGACTGGGAAAAAAGACTGTTCAAGCAAATGTCTCCAGAACTGCTTTAATGGAAAAATGTGATTTTTTTTTTTTTAAGTACTTTGTGAAATTTATTGTTGTTGTGAAATTTATTGTTATACTTTGTTTAAACTTAAAAAGCGGTGTCATTAACAGTGAATCTAATCGAAAAATCGATTCAACAGGGTGAATCGGATCGAATGAAATATTTTTCTCTGAATCGGGCAGCACTATTGGCTACCATGAGAATGGGCTACTGGGCATGATGGACCATTGGTGTGACCCAGTTAGGCTATTCTTATGTTATGTTCTCATCTGTAGGGGCCTTTGTTTTCACTTCTTATTTTAATGTATTTTTTTCCTGGGAACTTATCAGTGTTTTTTTATAATGGGAACAAAAATGGAAGAGAATTAATGTGTGTGGAATGGGGGGGTAACTAATTTCTTCAGCTAAATAATTCAATCCACTTCAAACAGACATAGGAGAACTCACGCACCATTCACACACCCTCCAACCAAAAACGTCAAAAGAAAAAAACTGTTCGACAACCTCCTAGCCATTCGAGCTGCAACACTTGACCCCCAACTCTACAACCTATTGACCTCTACCACAAACTACAAAACCTTAAAAAAAGAAATAAAAACCCTTCTATTAAAAAAACACATAAAACCAAACTAACATAATCAGAACTGTCCCAAGCATCACCTGCAACTACTCCATATGTACTTCTGATGTCATGACAATTCAGACATAATTTATGTTATGTTATGTTTGGAATAATGGTTACATAAATGAGGTTCAATAAAAGAAAATTTTCTGTGGGAGCATTTGTTGGAACTTCTGTTATCCTGATTTCTTCTATCTGTGGGCTTTCTTTAGCTAACCTACTTATCTGGGGCTTTCCACTTCTGCAGCTGCCCTTTTCACGGTCCACTTTGCGCTTGCACTCTCTGGGGAGGGGGGGTTGGGTCTGGGCTTGGTGGGGTAGGTGTGTCTGGTAGTTTTGTCTGGGTGGTGGCTGGGTGTTTCTTGGGTGCTTGTTGTGCGGATTGGTGTGTCTGGTGAGCGGTCTGGGTGTTGTTGCTTGTGGGGGTTTTTTTCATTATAAAATATGGCTGAGGGTCTAGTCCGGCTTATTATTCTTGTGGGTTCTGGGGTGGGATTTGTTTGCTTGCCCCAAGTTTTGGCCTTTTGTTGTGTATTGCTATGCCTCTCATTGGCAATTTTCTCTTGGGAGAGGCTTGTTCATGCTTGTTGTTGCTGTTACTCTCATTCTGTGTTCTTTTTGATAATGTATAAGTTTCTGTACAGAACATGGTTGCTTGTCTGGACCTTTTGCCATTCTCAATAAAAATACTTTGGAAAAAAAAAAAGAAAATTTTCACTGCCTGTTTCTATTCTGACCATTTATTCCATTTCATGGTTATTGCAAAAAAAAAAAAAAAAAAAAAATTTTACTTGAGGGGGGGGGGGGGGTGTCAAAAAATGATGGGCCCCGGGTGCCACATACCCTAGGTACGCCACTGTTGGGGAGTTCCAGGATAGAGGGATAACGGCAGGAAGGATGCCATGTAGGATCTTGTAGGCCAGACACGCACATTTGAAGTGGATCCTGGGGATTACTGGGAGCCAATGGAGCTTACACAGGAGTGGTGAGACGTGATCAAATTTGCTTTTCGCGAAAACAAGCTTAGCTGCGGCGTTCTGAATCCGCTGAAGTCATTGACAAATTGGGTTGGGAACTGGCTTGGAGGGTAGTGGTGAATGGCACCCTCTCCGAAATGTCAGAGGTGATAAGTGGAGTGCCACAGGGCTCCGTCCTGGGCCCAATCTTGTTCAACATCTACATAAGAGACTTGACAGAAGGGCTCCGAGGAAGAATAACATTATTCGCCGATGATGCCAAGCTAAGCAATGTAGTGAACAAGAGCACAACAGACAATAATTCAATGGCAGATGATATGATGCATGACCTACTTCTACTGGAGCACTGGTCTAGGTCCTGGCAACTCAGTTTCCAATGCCAAAAAATGCAAAGTCATGCACCTGGGAAGCCGAAATCCATGCAGGATTTACACCCTAAATGGCGAGATCTTGACAAAAACTGAAGCAGAAAGAGACTTAGGGGTGATTGTCAGGGAAGACATGAAGTCTGCAAATCAAGTTGAGCAAGCTTCATCCAAAGCAAGGCAAATCATAGGTTGCATATGCAGGAGTTTCGTCAGCCGTAAACCTGAAGTCATTATGCCACTGTATAGATCCATGGTGAGACCGCACCTGGAGTACTGTGTGCAATTTTGGAAGCCACATTACCGCAAGGATGTGCTGAGACTGGAATCGGTCCAGAGAATGGCCACCAGGATGGTCTCGGGACTCAAGGAGCTCCCATACGAGGAGCGGTTAGGGAAGTTGCAGCTCTACTCACTCGAGGAACGTAGAGAGAGGGGAGATATGATCGAGACATTCAAGTACCTCACAGGTCGCATCGAGGTGGAAGAGGATATCTTCTTTTTCAAGGGTCCCGCGGCAACAAGGGGGCATCAGTGGAAAATCAGGGGCAGGAAACTGCACGGTGACACTAGGAAGTTCTTCTTCACCGAAAGGGTGGTTGATCGCTGGAATAGTCTTCCACTTCAGGTTATTGAGGCCAGCAGCGTGCCAGATTTTAAGGCCAAATGGGACAGACATGTGGGATCTATCCGCAAAGATAGATAGGGAGGGACATTGGAGTGGGCAGACTTGATGGGCCGTGGCCCTTATCTGCCGTCTATTTCTATGTTTCTATGTTAGGTTTAAATGGTCAATATTCTCAATGGAGAAGGGTAAATAGTGGGGTTTGGCAATCAAATAGATTAAGCCCAATGCAGCTAGTATTCTTATATTCCCCAAAATGTAAGCTGCTTACTACAGAGGTGGAAGAATCAACAACGAGCAATGTCTTGTCAAAGGAGGAAAAAGCCTCAGAACCCCGTTAGGGAAGAGCCCTTTTCTAACTTGAGGATATGGTTACATCATAGGCTCAAAAAACCTCCTTAAATATTGATCACAATTACTCTTCCAATTGTTTGTGTCAGTATTGCAGGATGTTAGCTTCACAAAACACAGTTGTTAGCAAGCAGTGAAAACAACAGATATTGTTAAACGGCAGTTACTGTTAAACTGTTCAAACCAAAAGGTAGTTTAAATCCACTTATCTTTGCGATGTGGATTTCTGGATCCCCGTACTACCCATAGACCTTTGTGTGGGCCCGTTGAGCACTGTGGTGCTTGCTGAAAGTGAAATACCCCCCTTTCCCTGAAGCAGCCAGAAGGCAAAACGCTCTGGTCAACGTTGGCTGATGAGGGTATCCAGAAACCAGTAAGGCTATTCTTATGTTTTTCTGAATGGAAAGGGTAGATTTGAATCACTTGTTTACTCTTTCCAAAAATACTAGTACTAGGGGGCATGCAATGAACAGGGCAGGATTAATTCTTCGAGGGTCCCTTGGCATACAAGTACACTGGGCCCCTTAGCCATGCCCCGCCCACCCCCATTTATATACCTGTTTTCTTATTTACTTCTTTATTTCCACTTGTATTTCTTTTTTTCTTTTATTATAAAATTCAAAACAAACAACAAAGATTACCATACCAGTGCCAGTGTACAGTTTTAGTTCTATGCAAGCCCCAAACTTCTCTGAACAAACCCTCCCCCCCCTTCCTTCCCACCTACTTGCCCAGGACTTTAACTCTGAACCCTTCCCATACGTATATAAACGTGTTCAAATGCATTGTAAAGCAGTAATACTATCCGAAACATAAGTCTATATTAATAACCAAGTTTGAAACTCCTCTCAACTGCCTCACTTTGTCGTCCAACTGTAACCCATATGTATGTATAAACAACCAAATCTGTATCTCCTCTGGTGCAAGCGGTACAGCAAATAATCCAACGTGGAACAAAAGAAGATTGGCAGACAATAAGGAGATTCGAATCGGGTTTATTCAAGGTACTCCTAGGAATCATGCCTGATGAATTTTGCCAAACAAGGCTGGTCAATGCTATCAGAAAACCATGTCTTTCATACACACAGGATACAGAACCATCCTCACCCAGTATGGAATAAGTAATCATAAACTAAACTCTCTCTGCCCCCCCCATTTTTTTATTTTTTTTAAATAAAAGCATGGAAGAGGTTTTTAACATTGGCTGGCGAGATGAATGTTCTGTGCTGTTCTGACGATCATAGGAATTCTGTGACCATCAGAGCAGTACAGAGCATTCAGCATGCTGGCTTGTGTTACAAACCAAAAGAACGGTACAGTTTAGGAGGTGAAGAATATAAAATATACAAAATATAAAGCTAGCAGATGTAAATTCGAAGAAAAGAGAAATAACAAATCACTTTACAAATTAACAAATAAAAAATAAAACAAACAATGGAAAATAAGATAATACCATTTTATTGGACTAATACATTTTTAAATTAGCTTTCAGAGGTTAAACCCTCTTTCCTTAGGTCAGTAAAGTATACTGCTGTTACAGTATTCTGTCCTGACCTGAGGAAAGAGAATTTGGTGTCTAAAACTTAGGGGACCTTTTATCAAGGCATGGTAGGGGTTTAACGTGCGAAATACCACACATTAAACCACCTGCCATGCTAGTCACTAATGCCTCCATTGACGAGGCGTTAATTTTTTGGCTTGCCGCGGAGGTTAGCGCGTGATGAAATGTCAGACGCGCTAACCCCTGTAGTGCACCTTGATAAAAGGAGCCCTTAGTCAAACATGTATTAAAATTAGTCCAATAAAAGGATCACCATTTCTATTTCTAAACACTTATCAACACAGCTCCAATACTACTTTATCCTAAAGCAAAAAAAAAAATTTTAAAAATATATTTTTTTTTCTATCTTTCTCATGTGGTTTCTGCTTTCCTCATCTTCTTGTCATTCTCCTCCTTCCATCCAGTGTCTGCCCCTTCCAGAAAATATCTACCTCCCTCTGCTATCTCTCCTCCTGCTTCCGCTCCCCCTTGGTCTGGCATCCATCATCTTCCTTCTTACTTTTACTTTTCTATCTGCAAAAATGTGTTATGAGATTCCTTCGGAGATCAGGTTACTTTCTCATTTAACAACTTTTTGGAAAATGTTAAAAACTTATAATAGAATCATCTCATTCTCTAGCTGAATTTAGGAAATCTTGTTAAGTTGTTAAGTGAGTTGAACCCTTTTGTAAGGGTTGAATCGGTACATAAAACCAAGGATTGAATTGGATTGGACCTCAACATGTGGGGAACCTCCTCCCTCCCAAGTTAATAATAGCACATTTAACAGGCTACTTTTTAGTGCAGCTTAGTAAAAGAGCCCCTAATTGTTATTAGGAAACATGGAGCTGCATGCATAACGTGTCCATTTATTTTTTCCATCAAAATGGGACATCTATTAATTTTTCAGTCCCGCTCTAGCCACACCCCCAATCCCACCTTAGCCCTGCCTCCAATCTCACCCCCAATTTCTTCCATTCATTTTTCATGTACACACAATATCTTATTAATTCATAATGGTAAACATAAAATTTAAAAAAAACACAAAGTACACTGTATGCAGAGAAAATGTTAATTATCATTTATGAGTTTTGGGTTTTTTTCAAAGATGTCAAGGCAGATGACTTTAAAATATGCAATGTCACCTCAGTAACTATAGAAAAATAGGCAAATATAGTGCAAAATATAGACAACAGCTATAAATTCTCAAAAAAGGACACTAAATTAAAATCACTAAATTAAAAATAAAATCATTTTTCCTACCTTTGTTGTCTGGTGATTTCATGAGTCTCTGGTTGCACTTCCTTCTGACTGTGCATCCAACATTTCTTTCACAATCCAACCCCATCCTATTTGGGTCCCTCTCTCTCTTTTCCCTATGTTACCCTCCCCAGATCCAGTGTCAGTTCTCCTTTGTACCTTTGTTCCAGGTCTCTCTCTCTCTCTCCCTTCTCTGTTATGATCGTGCATCTACCTGTTCTTCCTCAGGGTCTCTCCCCCTCTGTCTGCACCTCCCATAGTCCAGCATCTGCCTCCTGTCTTTCCCCTTTGGTCCAGGCCTTTCTCTCTCTAATCTTTCTAATCTGCTTCGAAGCCAGCCAGCCTGCCTGCCAGTCTTTCAAATCTGCTTTGAAGCCATCCTACCTGTCTGTCTACCTCCCTCCCTTTGAAGCCTGGCCTACCGCCGATTCTTCTGCTCCCCACACCTGGTCTGCTGCCGCTGCCCACTGCTGCTTCCTGCCACTGCCACAACAAACGCAGGAAAAGAAGATCTAGATGCCGGCCCAAAACCCTTCTCCCCGACGTCAATTCATACGTCGGAGAGGAAGTTCAGGCCAGCCAGGCAGCAATTGGCTGGCCCGGAACTTCCTCTCCGACGTATGAATTGACGTCGGGGAGAATGCTTCTGGGCCGGCACCTAGATCTTCCTTTCCTGTGGTTGTTGCTTCGGTGGGCGGAAAAGCATGGGGAGAGCACATTCTTTGCAATTGCCTGTCCCATTGTCCCCACACACAGCTTCGGGATGCTGTCTCTCAAAACGGGACATTTCGGCGTCCCAAAGCTGTGCGTGGGGACAACGGGGCAGGGGATTTGAAAAAGGGATGGTCCCGTTCAAAATGGGACGTATGGTCACCTTATGAATGCATGACCTTGAACTTCAGAAACATTGCCTTCCATGAAATGAATCTTTGTTTTACAATTTAATATGTATTTCATATGTTTTTTGCATCATGACCTGAGTATTTCTTTAAGGGCAGGTGAAATATTAAAAAGAATGAAATCTGTGTAGGTAGGGGTGGAGGGGAGGGTGGGTGGGGGGGGGTGAGGAAGAACTGACAGTAATAATCTAAATGGCTGCTCCCACAAGTGCACGCAGAAGCAGGAAGGGAGATTCTGATTTGCTTCAACTCTGGAGATAGGCAATGCCGCCTGTCATTATTGTCATCATTCCCTTCTTGTTACCCAAAAGGTCAGCATGTAGAAAGTACTAAGTAGTGAGAGCATCATAGTGAAATAGTTAATTTGTCACAGTGGTAGGGGGTCCTAAAGCTACTCTGCCCCCCTCCCCCAGTCCTTTCCTACAAGGACCAGACTCTGCTCCCCTCCCTTTCCTACGTTTCACAGCACTTGGTCCCCTCACGTCCTTCTGCCCTAAATCAGGAAGAATCCATGTAATCATTTGTTCATCAATTATGCACTATCTGCATGGCAGTTAGACCTTTTTGTTTGTTTGTTTTTAATTAACAAAACATAAAAAATTAAAGCAAGACTCCTTTAGGAGGGGAGCTGGTTATTTAAGAGAGAAACAAAAGAAAAACAGAGAACTAAAACAGCAATCATAAACACACATTAAGAAGGGAAAGACAGGGGGCTCTGTTTCCAAAAGGATGCTTTCCCTTTCTCCATATAGTTAAGATATGCTGAAAATATGGCCATTGAACAATCAAAACAGAATAGGAGAGAATGCAAATAGTATACTAGGAGCATAGCAGGAGTCTGAAAACCAAAACTGAGAATGATTGGAAAAATTCTACAGGAATATTTATGGAGACAAAGAGTGTGATAAACCAGAAAGAATGAGTGAATTTAGTATTTGTAGAGATAATAGTAATTGTCCTTATTACCCTTTCTTTTGATTTGTAACTTACTTAGGGGCCCCTCAGTAAAGGAAACTAAGCCCTTAACATATGGTTAGGCTACCACAAAATATTTTAAAGCGTTTTGCTGTATTTTTCAAGTTAGTATGTGGCACAAAGTATGTTATTTATTTATAATGTTTTGCAAGGAGCAGTGTTGGGCATTCTCACTTTATTCAGTTTGAACAAATATAATTAAAGGGTAGTTGGGTAATGCAGAATTAACATAGGAGCACTTAACGTCTCCTAAATAGGAGGAACTAAGGCCCTTATTCTATAAAGCCCGCCTAAAGTTGGGTGCCAATATTAGCGCCTAACTCAATTGATTAACCTCCCCTTTTATGAAGCCGTGTTAGGCTTTTTTTTATCACTGTCCACTGCAGTATTAGCTCCAACGCTCATAGAATTCCTATGAGTGTCGGAGCCAATACTGCCGTGACTGGCAATAAAAAAGCCTAACCTGGCTTCATAAAAGGGGGCCTAACAGTCATAATCAGTGCTGATATTAGCACTCGGCACCTTACAATCAGTTTTAATTGGAGTTAATTGAAAGTTAGGCATCTAACTTGAAATACCCAATTCTATAAAAAGTAGATGCCTATCCCAAAGTGCCTATACTAAAAGTAGGTGTGGTTAGGGGGCGAACCCTGGCCGTGGTTTTAAGTTAGGCGCCTCTTTGTGAATTAGGTGCCATTAGGCTTTAGGCATAGAAAACCCTGGCATAAATTGGGGATGCCTAAATGTTAGAATGCTGAGCACTGCCTAAGCATGCTTAGATTTATTCTATAATGGATACCTATCAGTGCTGATAGCGTTAAATTTAGGCGGATGTTATAGAATCAGCCTTAAACCCTGCATTACAGGTGTCTGATTTTTAAGCTATGCGCTGCTAAGCTCGATTCTGTAATGGGCGCCTAAAGGTGATTGATATGCAGTAGGCACCTATAATTTTTAGGTGTCAATGGTAGAATCTGGCCCTAAGGGCCTCCTTTACAAAACCACACTAGAAAATGCCACGGAACAAAAGCCATGAAGCCCTTTAAATCCCTATGGGCTTTGGGGCAGTTACCGCAGTGGACCTTGCTAATCGGCTTCATAAAAGAGGCCCTAAAATCCCATAGGTACACAATGTTGTTTGTTTTTTTTTAAATTTAGTATGTTCTACTTCTCTTAATGCGCGTTAAAGTTGTATTAATCCCTAATGCTGCTTGATGAATTCCCCCCTAAGTCTTGTGTTAATTGCAAATATTGTTTTAAAATCTCTAAGGTGCTACATTTAATCTAGGCATGGAGCGGCATAATAAAAAAAAAAATTCTAAGTCTGTTTTGGGCTTAAGGCGCTAGTTGTTCAAAGTGCATTCTCAAAAAATACGTCCAAAATATTTCTTTTTTCAAAAATCGTCTACTTCTGCGTCCAGCCGTTTGATCATCCAGACCACTAAGTCATCTATCTTTATACCCCATTCTCATCCAAAAAATCGTCCAAGTTCAAAACACCTAGAAAAAATCCTTTTGGATGTGGGAGGGGTCAGCAAAGTAATGGACTGGCCACCCAGACATGCCAGCAGAGTAGTGGGGCACATTACAGGGCACTGCTGTGAACTTCACTAAAAGGGTGCCACAAACATCTCATCCACAACTCCCTTGTAGGTCATGGTGAATCCCCAAAACACCCCTAAAACCTACTATACCCACTTGTCTACAACCCCAATAGCCCTTATGACTGCAGATGCCACCTATATGGTAGTAAAGTAGCTTTGGGGGGTTTTTGGTGGGTGCACATTTCCCACCATGAATGCAGTGGTTACAGTGGCTTATGGGCTTGGGTCCTCCTCTCTGTGGTTCACTAGCCCACCTCCCAGACTGCTTAAGCCACCTCTGTGCAGCTCTACTAGGCTTTCCTATGCCAGGTGATGATGTGCTGGAGGCAAGTATGTACTTTTATATTCCAATTTTTAAGGCAGTAAAGGGGGGGAGGTCAGGGATCACTGAAGGAGTGTGTGGGGGTATGTACTTTGTCCCTGCGGTGGTTATCTGTTCACTTTGGATACCTTCTGGACACTTAGACCTGTTTTAAAATCGCCTAAGTCACAACGTATAAGTTCCGTCTAGGAAGTCTAGTTAAACTTTTGATTATCGCTGCAGGCAGACTAAGTCTAGGTCAGCCTACATCCTGCCTACCTCCCGCCCTAACCACTCCTTCAAAAACACCCCTTTTCACTCTGGGCGCACAGTGGCAGTGAAAAGGCCTAAGCTGTTTTAAGATACATCTAAAACCCGTTTTGATTATCGACACTTGATTGTCCAAGTGTCGATTTAGGCAGCTTTTTAGAAGTATTTCTGTTTCAATTATGAACCTCTTAGTGTATGGGAAAGTTCCATGCTAAAATGCATTAAGCCCAGATTTTATCACACTTTAGTAAAAGGGCCCTTAACTTTATGCTAAAATATATTGTTCAAAACATGACAAATAATATGAGGACTGATTGAAAATTAATGAGACTGTTTTTCTTTCTAAGAAGTAGACATGGCAATGCTGTGCTGGTTCTTGTGATGCTCATATATCAATGTTTCTGAACCTAGAGTTGGACTGCTGTAGTCTTCATTGTTGGATCACATCGAGAGGAAGAACTTCATATGTTATGTCAAGGCAGATGAGGAAGACGTGTCTGTGAGAGTAGAGAATGACACGGTGGCTGTTACCCGCAGCTAGCCACGGGTAACCCGCCAAAACGGTGACCAAAAAAAAAGGTCACCGCGAGTTCGGGGAGAAGGCCATTCACTGCCCCGTGGAGCGGTGAATGGTAGCACGGGGCGGTGAACAAGTAGTGAACGCGCGGTGAACGAGCGTTCGATCCAGCAGCCCACTCTTTCCCGCCGGCCGTCCATGCATCTCCCTCCCTCCTTTTCCCTTACCTTTTCTTCTTGAAACTGGTGATTTCTATAAGGCTGTATTACAGCCGGAGCCTTGAAGTCGTGTTGCGTTGCCTGCTGGAAAAAGTCTCCTCTGATGCAACTTCCTGTTTCCGGTTGCATCGGAGGAGACTCTTCAAGCAGGCAACCCGACGCAACTTCAAGGCTCCAGTTGTAATACAGCTCGTAGCCTTATAGAACTTGCCAGTTTCAAGAAGAAAAGGTAAGGGAAAAGGAGGGAGGGAAATGCACGGCTGATCGGTGGGAGGGAGCTGCTGGACCGCGTGAAGGGTGTTGGGGGTGGGAGGATGGAGAGGAGAAGACGCTGAAGACGGGGCCGGGGCGGTAAAAGAGACAGCGGGGACGGTGACGGGGCGGTGAAGGAGACGGCAGAGACGGGGACGGGGCAGTGGAAGGACCAGCGGGGACGAGGCAGTGCAGAGGATGGTGGTCCGGGGACGGTGTCATTCTCTATGTGAGTACTGCATGGCTAATTGTTTTGCCACAGTATGCTTGCTGCAACATTTCAAGAGTTTCATTACCGCTCTTTCCAAATTTAATACAAAATTCAATCACACACCTCTAGTGTTCTCTCATGGACATATCTTCCTCATCTGCCATGATGAAACATACAAAGTTCTTCCTCTCGTAGTGACCCAACAGTGGTCCAACAGAAGATTCAGAAACATTAATGCGTGAGCTTTACAAGAACTCCACAGTGTTGCCACATTTACGTATTGGAAAGAAAAACAGAGGCAGCCTCGTTATTTTTCAATTGGCCTTCGTAAATATAAAATCCACACTATATCTGCTGAAGTGGAAAACCGGTCCCAATAGTAAGGCTTAAACTTATTCATAGTTCAGTACATACTTACCAGTCTCCACATAGAAAGAGACATTGCCATACTACCATTAAGGAGGGAAGTTATCAATGTGGCCTACCGTGAAGATGTGTTATTTTTATTTTTATTTTTTTTTAAGTTCAACAAGTTTTATTTTAACCTTAACTCATGTTGTTTTAGCACAAGTCCTACTTTATGCCATGAGTCCTACCCCCCCCCCCCCTTTTTATATAACTGTGGAAGCGTTTCTTAGCGCAGGCTGCTATGCTGAATCCTCTGTGCCACTCCCGAGTGTCGAGAGTAGTGCAGAGCATTCAGTGCACCAGCCTGTGCCAAAAACTGCTTTTGAGGTTTTGTAAAAGGGGGGGGGTGTTAGTTACTAATAATTGGAGTTAACAGTAAAATAGCATGCATTAATATTAGCCCACATTGATAACTTTCCCTTCACATGTATTTTTTTGTCATGTAACTTTGGGGGTCTATTACAAAGGCGCGCTAGACAATTTAGCATGCGCTAAATGCTAACGCGCCCATTATATTCCATGGATGTGTTAGCATTTAGCGCGCACTAATATTTAACGTGCGCAAAATCGGCTAGCACGCCTTAGTAAAAGACCCACTTACCTAGACCTAATTTTCCTTTAATTTTACTTAATACAAAAGTGTTCATGCATTTATAGAGTATTTGACAACATATGTCTTCTGAATTTGCATATCTGTGTGTGTGTGTGTGTGAGAGAGAGAGAGAGGGTGAGGGAGAGGCCGACCTATACAGTACGTTACAAATTGTGATTTATTTTTTTCTCTTATTCAGTCAGAACTATGTCAACTTGAAGTCATCCTGCCCATTCACAGCTCTGTTTAGCATGAGTTTTGTCACATCCACAATTTTTTTCAAAGCTTTTATATTACTCCTAGCTCATAATATTCCACACGCTGAGTGTCAGTTGTGTCCAAACAAAGAGACCTTTCTACTCTGACAAGAATTCGTTAAAAGTCTCCAGCATAAGAATTTACAGCAGTTTTCTTTTGAAATGCTTGACATTTCCTCCCAACTTCTTCAATGTACTTGGTGGGTACAGTGCGTCATCTTTGTTTGAATTTATCACACATAATAAGCCATTTTCTCCTGGTTTAATGTCATCCCCTCGGTAACCAGGAGGTCGGAGGCAACAATGCAAAAAACAGCAAATTTGTCAATGGAATGTGGAAAGCTCAGTATAAATTTATCTTGTCCTAATCCCTTGGCCCCTTTTAATACCATGATTTTTCATATGTATATGAGAATGTTCAAAGTATGGGTTTCTCACACATTTCACTGCCCTCGTAAAGAAGTGAAATGCAGGGGAGCTTGCCTGTCAGCTCCCATCAAGCGTAATTAAAAAAAAAGAGCATAAACTTTACATTGTGTTGGCCTTCTTACAAGAAATCAAACAGTGCTTACTATATGGTTCTTCCTCTTTGAATGGCAATCAACCCCACAAACAAACCAGAATTTCTACTAAAATTATAACACAAAAATAATGAGAGATTAAATTGTACATTCTAGTCAGCTTGTTGAAGCTGTCCCAAGATTTTAAAAAAGAGTAAAGCCCAAAATGATGGTAGTCACAAAGCTAGGAAAGACTCTAAATAGCAAGAGAACAGAAAATTTAGATTTTATATTTTTTTTTGGGGGGATGGGACGTAGCACAGAAGGATGCTTTTCTAGTACACTCTATTTTCCACCTTACTCATTAATAGTTTTTTAGATGCCCTTTTATTAAGGGGTGTTAAGCTATAGTCTAATGTATGCTTAAAGAGTAAAAAAAAAATACCACAAAAGATGTTAAAGCATGCTGTAGTAATTTTCACTAGCCGTGCATTATTTATTTTTTAATAAAATTTTTAGGACGGGTGCATAGTGGGCAGGGAATGGACGTGGAAACATTATTCAGCTAGAGCATTCTAATTAGCCTGTGCTATCTGGATAAAGCAGATTTAACATGAAAGCACTTAACCATTTCATAAATACTGTGGTAAGTGTTCTCGTATTAATTTTTTGCAAATGGAAAAATTAACCTGGGAATTGCAAAAAAGATATTTCCCTGATGTTTAGCCAGCTATGGTGAGTGTTTGGCTTTTTTTTTTTTTTTAAACAGTCACCATTGCCGGATAAATTAGCCCCCAAATTTCAGTGTCAGGCCATGTCCAGTCATGGGCACTTAATATTGGGTACTAAATGTAGGCGGGATGGACACCAGAACTTGCATGGGCCTAGTCAATATTCAGCTAGGGTCCTTATGAGAGTTAAGCGGGTTCTGGCTGAATATTGGGCAGGGATTCACATAACATTTTAAAAATAAATTTAAGCACCTTGCTTTTTTCCCCCCCCCCCTACCCCAGCCGTCCAGGTAGCCACCCCCCCCACCACCACCACCACCACACATACACACATAGCCCTGCCTCTATCCTTGGTGGTCAACTGGGGATCATTGAGGACAGAAGAACAGTCCCCTTACTCTTACCCCTAACAGCTGCCACGGTTTTTCACTGTAGCTCACGTTACTGCACTCCTGTCCCCAACAACCCCCACAGTATCACCAGGAATAGAGTTAGGCCCAGAGGGACTTATCTAGATGGCTGGAAGAGTTAGGGTTGGGGGCAGGACGGTGTGCTGGGGGAGGAGTAGATGCTTCCTGGTTGCAGGCGGGAGACAGGGGGCTTTGTATGAGTGGGAAGGGCCTTAAGGGGCTCAATTTTTTTTCTCTTTGCCAAGCTTAATTCTCTACTCAAAGTGTCCTCACCTCCGACTCTTACTTCACTTTCTCTTCAGACCATGGCTGAGTACTTCCATGACAAGATTAACAAGATTAACTGTGAGTTCTCAACTGAATCTCCTTTGCCTCTGCCTCCTCCCATCCACCTCACTGTCCCTCCGCTGGGACTGGGCCACATTTTCTTCTTTCACAGATATCACGGAGGAGGAATCTGAAAATTTTCTCTCCTCCTCCAAACTCACAACTGTTCCTCCGATCCCATGCCCTCCCATCTACTGATCACAATTTCTCTTACTATGATCCTCTCCTGCTATCCTCTCTTACTATGATAGCCTCTCCTGCTATCTGCCATATCCCTCTCGACTACGGCTGCATCTTCAAACACAATGTATAATGCTGCTACTCAAAAAAACCTCACTGGACCCTACCTGCCCTTCCAATTATTGCCCCTACTCCCTCCTCCCCTTCTTATCCAAACTACTTGAACGTGCCGTTCACTACCATTGTCTTGACTTTCTTTCATCTCAAGCTATTCTTGACCTCCATCAATCAGGCTTATGCCCTCTTCATTCTACAGAAACTGCCCTTAATAGTCTCCAATGACCTACTTCTGGCCTAATCCAAAGACCACTATTCCATCCTCATCCTCCTTGATCTATCTGCGGCATTTGATTATCACCTACTCATTGATACGCTGTCCTCACTTGGATTTCAGGGCTCTTATCTCATGGTTTTCTTCCTACTACCTTCACACTTTTAGTGTATGCTCTGGAAGATCCTCCTCCATTACCATTCCACTATCTGGGGTACCTCATGGTTCTGTCCTGGGACCTCTCCATCTGCACTTCTTACCTTGGCTCTCTAATCTCCTCCCATGGCTTTTGGTACCATCTCTATGCTGATGACTCACAAATCTACCTCTCTAGCCCAAAATTTCTGTGTCAAGTCTTGACCTGCCTATCTGACATTGTTACATGGATATATTACTGCCATTTAAAGTTAAACATGGCCAAGACTGACCTCCTTATCTTTCCTCATAAACCTGCCACTCCTCTCCCTCTGTTCTTTATTTCAGTGGATAATGCTTTCATTCTCCCTGTCTCGTTAGCTTATAGCCTTGGGGTGATCTTTGACATATCTCTGATCTTCAAATATCCCAAAAAAATACCAAAATATTTTCAACATTGCTAAAATCCAGTTTCCTTTCTGAGCACGCTGCCAAGACCATTATCCATGCCATTATCCATCACCTCTCTCCTGGATTACTGCAACGTGATTCTCATGGGTTTCTCACTAACCCATCTCTCCCCGCTTCCATCTGTTCAGAATACGCCAGTGTCATTATGCTCATGTTAGCCCTCTCCTAAAGTTTTTTCTGTCTGTTTCTGCATACAGTTCAAACTCCTCTTACTAACCTACAAGTGTACTCACTCTGCAGTTCCTCATTATCTTTTATCTCTCCCCCGCCCTGGGAACTCCGTTCTTCGGGTAAGTCTCTATTGTCTGTACCCTTCTCCTCTACTGCCAATTCTCGACTCTGCCGCTTCTGCCTTGCTGCGCCAAATGCCTGGACCAACCTCCTTGAAACAGTATGCCAGGCTCCATCTCTAGCAGTATTCAAATCCAGGCTCAAAGCCCACTTTTTCAAAGCTGCGTTTAGGTCCTAACCCTTCAACTTGTAATACACTAAATCTGTTTCTCGTTCCCTCTGTAGCTCCTACCCTCTCTACCTCTTCACCTCTTTATATTTCCCTTCATGGACAGCATATATTGATTCACCTTTTGTCCTGTGTGTGTGTCATAATTAGATTGCAGTGGTAGTAGTTACATTTTTTAAAGAAATTTATGTGGGAGCAGGCAACAGGTAGAGACTGCTCAGCTAATCAAATTCAGATCAGTACAGTCAGGACCTTTATGAAGGAGGTTTCAGAGAATCCCCAGCCCAAGAGCCCTACTTCTTCTTTTTTTCTTTTTTTTCGGGGGGGGGGGTACTTTTTGTTTAATGCAGTTTGACAGGTTGAGCAGGCTTAGGGTTACCATATTTTTATCTGGGAAACCCCAGACACATGATCCCACCTCGTTCTGCCTCCAGCCCCACCCCCACAAAGCCTCCTCTCTTCTTCTGGATGAGCTCCAGCTGCATCTGGAGGGCTTGGAGCATGCACAGATGTGTGACTTCATTTGTGCATGCTCAGAGGCCCTCCAGATACAGCTGGAACTTGTCGGAGCTTTCCAAAACCTGGACAAATGCTGGAGTTTCTCAGATGTCTGATAACACTAAGCAGCCTGCCTAATCAACAAATCAAACTGCATCAAGCAAAAACAAAAATAATTAAAAATAAAAATACAGGGCCCTCTTAATAATGAACAATATTCTCAAGACAGTAAATTTTCCTTCATTACACAAGACAGATTTTTCTTCATTACACAATACAGTTATACCACTGCTACATGAAACAGTAATGATATGGCTACATTGTGATCTAAGAAAGTATCAGGGTAGTCTGAACTAGAGAATGATGTCCCCATCATGCCCCCGAGTTCTGTCCCTATCCCATCCCTGCAAGCGGTCCTCATCTGCACAAGCCTCAAACACTTTAAAATCATAAGTGTTTGAGGCTTGTGCAGATGAGCACAGAGCTTGCAGAGACAGGAGCAGAACTCGTGGAGATGGGTTGGGGTTGGGGATGGAGATAGAGTACAGTTGCAACCTGTGCCTTAGCCACAAGGGGGCCTGGGAGAGAGGGGGCTGGACTCCCTTACCTTTGGCTCAGGACCCCTCTGCCTTCAAAGCTGGCAGGGATTCTAAGCTCCGCCAGCTGAATGCTTTACCTACCTAAGTTGCACTGGCAGCATCACTTAATTCACTCAGGCCTATTGCCTGCTCTCTCCCACATGCTCAGTTCAGATCTAACTGAGCATGCGCAGGAGAGCTGAAATTAGCAACCAAAGTGCCTTATAAATGCTGCTGTAGGTGGGAGATGTCTTTGGCTGGTGGGACTTGGCATCCCCTTCAGCAAAATTATTATGGTGGCCAGTGTTCCAGTGTTGCAGTATTTTTTCTGTCACAGCCCCTCTACTCTGGAACTCCCTACCGGTTCATTTGAGGGAGGAAAAAAATTCTAGATAGGCTCAAAGGGAAACTGAAAAGTTTCTTATTTAAAGACGCCTTTGAATCTTAAAAAATTCTGTGGAAAACTTGCTCCAACACGGTCCTTATTTATATTTCTGATTGATTCATATTCTTGTTCTATGCTTTCTGATTGACCTTGCCCCCCCAACCCCCCAATGTTCTTACCTTTCATGTCCTATAACTATTGTAGATCCTTCCCCTTTCCATTTGTTCTGTACGTCCGTTAGTTAGTATTTTCGTCTTTGTTCATCCTTATGTTCGTCTAATTACCTGTTAATGTACTTTCCCCATTTTTTTTTTAATTTGCTGTACATCGCTCAGAAGTTTTTGATAAGCAATTAAATCAAATGTTCAAAAATGTTTCATTAAATTTTCAAAAACCACAACAAACATAGCAAAATGTTTGGTGCAAACAGGAAATACATATGCACAGTGTACATTTTGAAAAATAGCACCTCAGTACATTCAATACAATACCGTAAGAAAGAAAATGATAGATAAAATAAAATAATAACAAAATAAAATGAGTAGTCAAAAACACAGTATGATATGATCAGTAAAATATAAAGAGCATTGGCTGGATGTCAAAGAAAAAGTAAAGGACCCAATGCAAAGATAGGATTCAGTACAGGAGCAACATAGTAGTGGAAAAATATATTATTGATGTTGAAAATAAGTTTCAATAAACCCATTTGTAGGATCAGGGAGTCAATCCTAAGATTGGTGAGGTACAGCAGAATAATCCAAAAGAGGAGCCCAGAACTTTTCAAATTTCACTGACCGCAACTTCTCTGCAGCAATGCGCTCGTATTTGGCCACCAAACAGACCGTATTCCACCAGGCATTGTATTCAACTGCAGCCAAGTTCTTTCAGTTGGAGAGAATAATTTTAATTGCAATAAGGATCAATATGTGTATTAGGTTATTGCTCTCTTCATTAAGAGGGATCTGGGCCTCCACACCCCCGATGATGAGGACTGCATATGACAGAGGGTTGTTTATCTGAAGAAGGGCACAAATGTCTATCCATATTCTCGCCCAGTAATCATGTATAAGAGGGCATTCAAAGATCATGTTACGCAATGTGCCTATTGAGTGTTTACAGGACCAGCACTTAGGCCCTGATTCTCCAAAGTGCATCCCGATTGTAGGCAGCTGTAGGCGTCCTACAGCTGTCTAATCAGCCAATCGGGATGCACGTTTTTAAAAAAAAAAATGCTCCCCAGGCAGGCCTGAAGGCACCTCCAGGAGCCTAGGGAGACCCGCAAGATGCCTAAGCTCGTCTAAGGGCCTTAGGCGGGCCTTAGGCTGAACCTAGGCGGCCCTACGCGTCTCCCTAGTAGAGGAGAAGCTTAAAATGTAGGCCAGCAAAATGCTGGCCTACATTGTAAGTAGACGCGGCCGCTATACTTAACGCAGCAAGGGATCTCTCTGCCGCTATAAGTATAGCGGGCCGCGGCCTGTCCGATCGCTGGCAGGAGATGCCCAGTCCCTCCTGCCCAAAGACGCACCCTCCCGACACTACCGACCGCCCCCCGACATTACCGATCTCCCCCCGCGACAATATCTTTCGCTGGCAGGAGGGTGTCCGATCCCTCCTGCCCGAAGACGCACACACCCCCCCCCCGGCGCTGACAACCCCCCCACCAAACCTGTTCTTAGATGGGTCTTGCACGTCTTGAGCCGGCAGGCATGCCTCGTCGTCGAAATGAAGCGGGCCCGCCCCTTCCCGGCCCATCCCGCCGAAGCCTAAGGCCTGATTGGTCCAGGCTTCTAGAGCCTGGGCCAATCAGGCCTTAGGCATAGCGGGTCCGCCCATCCCCACTAAGTCTAAGGTCTGATTGGCCAATCAGGCCTTAGATTAAGTGGGGATGGGCGGACCCGCTATGCCTAAGGCCTGATTGGTCCAGGCTTCTAGAGCCTGGGCCAATCAGGCCTTAGGCTTCAGCGGGATGGGCTGGGAAGGGGCGGACCCGCTTCATTTCGATGAGGCGTGCCTGCTGGCTCAAGACGTGCAAGACCCATCTAAGAACAGGTTTGGTGGGGGGGTTGTTAGCGCCGGGGGGGGTGCGTCTTCAGGCAGGAGGGATCGGACACCCTCCTGCCAGCGAAAGATATTGTCGGGGGGGAGATCGGTAATGTTGGGGGGCGGTCGGTAGTGTCGGGGGTGGGGTGCGTCTTCGGGCAGAGGGTTTGGGCACCCTCCTGGTCAGGGGGCCACGGCCCGCTAGACTTATAGCGGCAGAGAGATCCCTTGCCGCGATAAGTGTAGCGGGCCGTGTCTAATCTAACCCGATTCTCTAACCCGCGTCTGTAACTTGGACGCCGGTTACAGAATCGGGGTTTAGTTTAGGCCTATTCTGAATAGGACGCCTCTCCCGGGCGTCCTATACAGAATCAGGGCCTCGGTGTCTTGCGGGCCTCGCCTTCAATATAGGCGGCCTGCCTGGGGAGCATTTTTTTTTAAAAACATGCATCCCGATTGGCTGATTAGACAGCTGTAGGACGCCTACAGCTGCCTAAAATCGGGACGCACTTTTAGAGAATCAGGCCCTTACTGTCCGCCTTCAGTTAACTTCGCCAGTCGACTAGGTATCCAGTAGGCTCTATGCAATAAGAAGTAGGAAGTCTGATGCAATAAGAAGTAGGAATGATGCTGATTTACATATTTTAGAGGTATGAGACCATAATATTTCCCACGCATCTTCAGAAACATCAAGCTGTAGCTCTTCATTCCATTGAAACTCTACCGCATGTGTTCTCTATGTCCTTTTCAGTCGAAGGACCTTGGCTTGTACCACTGTGAAGCCTCTTTTTTTCTTGAAAGATATTAAAGCACATAGAGCCATGAGATCTGGGATTTTTATTGATATAGGATTGCAGTATAAGAATACTTGCACAGCGTGCCTGAGTTGCATCCACTGATAATGGTAATGTGATAGCAAACCAAAACGGTCACAAAGTGATTCAAAGGTAGCCCAACCATCCATGTCAAACAAATGATGTATTTGCCAAATGCCAACTTTTTGCCATGATTTCCAATCAATCACACAGTTCTGGATCTGTAGGGGTGTTTCCTTATTCACACCTGAAGGTTAGGCCTCTCTGACATCATAAAGCCTGAACCATTGTCTGCCAGAAATCATTCCAGCCTGAACCATGCAAGAAGAGAAAGAAGAAAACATCTTTGCTGTTTATGATGCCTGATGCATTCTTGGTATGTACCAGAACTGTATTCTAGTCAAGGACATCCAGCTATGCCTACATGCTCAGCCTGTGTGAATCTTAGGGAAGGCATTGCTCCTGTGCTGTTCTTATCTAACGAAGGCACCTCTGTATCACGGCCTGTGCGAGACTCTATACAGAAAGGCTATTCATCTAAGTTATGTTTCTGGATTGGTCCAGAGAGGTAATCTGACGAGAACCAAATAGAAGGTGCCTAATTATTAGTTAGTCTGTGCTAGGATGTGAGGAAGCTTGCATCTTCACCTGGTTCCTTCGATCTTCCCAAACATGATTTCATTTTCCAGTGATCTCTGTCTTCTGATGGTGTGGCCACATTAAGACGGTCGTAACTTCATCATTTGGGCTTCGAGTGACAGCTGGTTTGATCTCTTCCAGAATCGATTTGTTAGTTCTTATATATAAGATTGTTTGCCATGCTAAGTTGCCACCCTATGTTTTGCCATACAATGCTCGTCATACTAATGTTTTCATGTTATGTTTTACCATGCTTTGCTATGTATGTAAACTTGTAACCCGTTATGAGCTCTCCTGAGAGGACGGGATATAAACCCAAATAAATAAATACTAACTCTATGGATCCTACTTTATAATAAAAGTAACATATTCTATAATGAGAATGCAGCCCCGGTGAGGTCAGTGAAAAGACATTTCAACTTTGTAAATGACTTTCATAAGAGAGAAGCAATTTGGTAATGACTTACACAGCGGATGATTTTCAGCTCATGAAGTTCAGAGATTTATTTTGCTTCATACAGGTATTTTTATCCCAGATTTATGATCAGAAACAATATCCTTTCTAAAAATGCAGGTTTAATTTGTAAAGTTTTATAAAGCTACTAGAAATGTCACTACAGGAACTCACCTGGAATTTGGAAGCATTAATAGTAATAGAGCTTCATAAAGAAAACATGCTAAATAATGCAGGAAAATCAGCAGGAAACTGTAATGTCTATAAAGCTGTGAAGGAAATCTTGATTGATCATTACTACACATTATTTTTCCTCATTTCAATGACATTAATAACTTGCACTTTATTTTGATGTCACCGTCCTAAATTTAAATGGAAATACTTTCTCCTATTAAAGTATTGGCTTATATCAGGTTTATTTTAATCCTGTTAATTGTATATACAAATGCATGAAAGTCAGCTTTACACTTGTTAATCCATAGGTTAAAGTACATTAAATTTTGTCCACACTAAGGGCCTCTTCTACTAAACCGCGCTAGCGGTTTTAGCGCAAGGAGTCATGCTGAATGACCCGCATTGCTCCCGACGCTCATAAGAACCCTATGAGCGTCAGGAGCAGCATGGACCATTCAGCATGGCTTCCTGCTCTAAAACTGCTAGCACGGTTTAGCAGAAGAGGGGGTAAGGATTCCTTTTACAACGCCGCAGTAGCAGCTGCTGTTGTGGTAATCGCTCAGACACTCATAGGGATTTAATGAGCGTTGGAGCATTTGCTGCATGGCACCTGCTACTGTGGCTTTGTAGAAAGGGGGGGAGTTACATCTTTAATGTGCATTAATAAACCAATTGTATACTAATGAATACAATACATAGGGTTACTAGATTTTACCACTTTTTTGGGGCCACTCAGAGCCAATATTTAACAGTACTGCCAAGCTTAGTGAATATTGGTGGTTGGGTGGCCATAAGCAATCTAAGTGGGCCAGAGACTCTCTGGCCCACTCATATCACTCTGAATATTAGCCCCATAGTTTCAGGCGTAAATGGGATCCCTTACATAGTTTCAAAATACTTTGCAATTGTTTAAAAATTTACCCCCTGATACAAAACCGTAGCGTGTTTTTTTATAGCACTAGCCGCGGCTGTAACAGCTCCGATGCTCATAAGAATTTTATGAGCACCGGAGCTGTTATTGCCACTAAAAACCACGCCACGGTTTTGTAAAAGGGTGGGGGGGGGATTAGTATGACCTTTGAGAATATATTAGTACGCGCGAAGGGGTTAGTTAATTCATAATTTATTTATTTTATTTATCTAGGTATTTATTATACCACCTATCAAAATTATCTAAGCAGTTTCAACGTTGAACACATCCAATGGTCTTTGATGCCACTGAACTGTATTAAAAGCCCCATGAGCTGGACCTTCATTCTGTTGATAAATAAAGTACTCCAAAATATCTTGAATTTCAGGCAGAAGTTTCTGCTGCAGTAGGACATTTTGAGGTTATTTGGACAAATGTTGGGGGGACCTTGTCTTTTCTGGATACCGTGTATATTTAAAATCTTTAAGGGGTCCTTTTACTAAGGCGCGCTAGCTGTTTTAGCACACACGCTACACGCTAACGCGTCTATAGACTATAATGGATGCATTAGCATTTAGCGTGCTCTAATATTTAGTGCGTACTAAAATGGCTTAGCGTGCCTTAGTAAAAGGACCCATAAGTCTGTCCCATACACTTTACGATAAGACCCCAGACTATTTTAATAACTGCCTCTGGACTGACTACATCCTATTTATACCTTTTTGAAGGTACAGTCTCTAGAATTGTACACAGTATTCTAAATGAAGTCACACCTGAGACATAGAAACATTATCACCTCCTTTTTCCTGCTAGCTATTCCTCTCCATATGTATCCATGCTTTTACACCCAAGTCCCACTCCACTTTCATGTACAAAAGTACTTTACTCCCTAAACTGTACTATTCCCTTATTTTTCTGCAACCCAAAAGCATGACCCTGATTTTTTTTTTTAGCATTATATCTTAGGTGCCAAATTCTAGACCATTCTTCAAGTTTTACTTAGTCCTTCTTCATGTTATCTATATCATCAAGGATGTCTGTCCTATTGCGGATTTTAATAGAAAGGTCCCTATGAAATTTGACTCAAGAAACTTCAGGATGAGATAGAAGAAGAAGTCAGATCTAATTAACATACATGTTTTTCTTCTTTTTTGCAAAACCTGGGAAACAGCAGTTAACCTACACATAAGCTTCCGTTAAGTGTCCTTTCACTAAAGCTTAGTGTGGGCTTAGCATGTGCTAATGGACATTAGTGTGTGCTAAGCTCTAAGAAATCCATTATACACCTATGGGCTTCTTAGAAGTTAATGTGCGTTAAGCTTTAGTATAAGGGGCCACTTAAAAGTTTTCAGCCCAACTAACAAAGGTGGCGCAGTCTCCATCAAGGGCTACTTAGTCCAGTGATTTTCTACTTTTTTCATTCCGTCAGAAAATAAGAGCTGACATACAGGGACAGACAGAAGGTCCATCAAGCCCAGTATCTGATTTCCAACAGTGGCCAACCCAGGACACAAGTACTACTACTAATTATTTCTAAAGCGCTACCAGATGCACACAGCATTGTACAGAGTCACAAAGAGTAAGAAAACAGTCCCTGCTCAAAAGAGCTTACAATCTAAGCAGGCAAAACAGGCAAACAAGATGTCATGGATACAGTTAAGGAGAACCGTTAATCAGCTGGCTGGGTTGGAAGGAGAGAGGTGTAGGGTTAAGAATTGAAGGCTATATCAAAAAGGTGGGGTTTCAGTCTGCTTTTAAACAAGGAAAGGAAGAGGCTTGATGGACAAACTCGGGTAATTTATTCCAGGCATATGGGGCAGCTAGATGAAAGGAACGAAGTCTGGAATTGGCAGTGGAGGAGAAGGGCAACGTTAAGAGTGACTTATCTGAGGAACGGAGTTTTCTGGGAGGTGTATAAGGAGAGAGAAGTGAGGGGAGATATTGAGGAGCAGCGGAATGAACACACTTGTAGGTCAGCAATAAGATCTTGAACTGTATACAATGGCAGATAGGGAGCCAGTGAAGTGATTTAAGCAGAACGGGTGACATGAGCGGAGCGACGTTGATAGAATGTATGGCTTGGAAAAATTATGTTAGAGGTCTCTTCCTATCTTGATTTTAGAAAATTGTTAAAGACTCAACTCTTTGATAGGCTGGTATTTTTATGCATTCTGCTTCATTTTTTCAATCAAGTTCCTTAGATTCAACTTGATATATTTTATCTGTTCTATATGTTACGGTACTTCTTTCCCTGCCATGCTGGTATTTTCTGCATTATATTGTAAATGCTTTCTGTCTTTATCTGTTTTTAAGTCCATTATTCTAATTTGTATTTTATCTGTATCCCGTGTATTAGTTCACCTTGTTATGAACCGCCTAGAACTTTTTTGGTATGGCAGTATATAAGAATACAATTATTAATATTATCAAGCCACAACATAACTCACAGTGGTGCCATCCTTGATCCCATATTTCCAATTATTCACTTATCCCCTTGTCACAACTTCAATCCACATCAGATAGAAAAGGCCCTTTCCTAGGCCAATTCATACCACTGCGACCACCCCCCAATCCCTCCAGAAAAGGACCCCATCCCCAGCTTTCTACAATTCAAAACCCTACCAACACACCCCATTCCATCCCAGACCTCTTGTCCAGGGAGGGAAGGTGAGAAATTTCACTCAAACACAACCTGCCTCTTCTTTCTTTCATACCCCAACTCCTCTTTTGCCTACCAAAATGCTCCCTCATTGCTCTCCTCTCAGCCCCTCCCTTTTCCTTTCCATCTAACCTAGCTTCTACCAATCAGTATTCCTTTTACCCTTTGCATCCTTTCCTATCTATCTCACTCTGCACCCACCCCACCCCTTTAACCACCCACCCTAGCCGAATCCTAACCTAATCCCTCCCTTACAGGCTTCAACTTCACTCAATGTTATCAGTTCAGACTGGATGGCCACCAAATGAAAAAAGTGGAAAATCACTAGACTAAGTGTATAGCCCTTGATGGAGACTGCCCCAGATTTGTTGGCTGGGTTGAGAACTTTTCAGTTGCCCCTCGAAAAACATCAACTGAGACAGGAAGCTGAGTCAAACAGGATCTTGTTCTGCAAAAGTAACTAAACAGATTTTGTGGTGCAGTCTACCATTTTTTAGTAGCCTTTAAAATTAATGAACTTGTAGAATTCCTATTCAGTATTTCTTTCACTGTGGGTACATCAATCCTGTATGAAAATTTTCCCAAGCTAACAATTTAATAAACTCATGAAAACATCATTCTTAGGAGTGTTATTTCAGCAGCATGTTTTATACCTCCTTTTATTTTCATTAAAGCAGACTCTAATCTCTAAACTCTTTTCAACTGTGCTACACTAAATCTTCATTTCCAGGATATATAGATTCATATTAGAGTCATGGAACCATTATATTTTTCCTTGAAGTCCTGAACTCCAGTTATGTTCTCCCTAGACATGGTTGAATAAAGGAAATATAGTTGAAAATGACTACTCTATCTATATGTCAAAATTGCTTTAGGCTTTGAATTTCTTATTGCTATTCATAGGTTTCCCATCATGGAGTACTGAGCAACGTAAACAAAAGACCCAGTTCACTTGAAATATTTGTTGATCTGAAAAGTGCAAACAGCGGAAGATAATATTGATCATTTTTATTCTACAAAATACTGAATATTAAAAAGCATAAAAACAGATATTCATCCTAAAAAAGCAAGATACAAAAATCTTATAAATGTGTCTGCCCATATATACAGCATAACCTATATGAACATTTCATATAAGCCTAAAAAAAAAATCAGATTTGCGTGAGGAAAACTGGCATTTCTGTTTTCTTAGGATCAACTACCTACCAAAAATCTTTATTCTGTTCTTTTCATTCAGTTTTTTAACCCTTTAACTGGCAGATGGTGAAACGGCTGCTTTACATAACATCAGAGCAGCGTTGGAGCATTTAAACTAAACTAAACTAAACCGCATCATCTCCACATTCGTAGAGCTCGGCACGGTTTACAGGCGATGGGATAGAAAGGAACTACAATGAAAGGTAGAGGTTTACAGGAGATGGGAAAGAAAGGAGCTACAATGAAGGGTTAGAGGACCAAGTATGAAATGTTTTTTGAGGGCTTAGGATATCATAGAAGGAAAAAGAATCAGGTTTTTGAGAATAGCCAGGTCTTCAGATGTTTGCGGAAAAGTTGGAGGGAGCTCATGTTCCGTAAAGGGGAGGAAAGGTTGTTCCAGAGCTCGGTGATTCTGAAGGGAAGGGAGGTCCCTAGTTTTCCTTTATGGGAGATGCCTCTTACTGAGGGGAAGGATAGTTTTAATTTGTGGGTGGATCTGGTGGTATTAGGGTTTGAGGAGTTCCAAGAAAGAGGGATACATGGAGGGAGGATCCCATGTAGGATTTTGAAAGCTAGACAGGCGCATTTGAAGTGGACCCTGGCGATTATCGGTAGCCAGTGAAGTTTGGACAGAAGCGGAGAGACATGGTCAAATTTACTTTTTGGCGAAAATCAGCTTGGCCACGGCATTCTGAATCTGCTGGAGTCTATGAAGGTTTTTCTTAGTTAGGCTTAAGTAGATAGAGTTGCAATAATCCAATCTGGAAAGGATGATGGATTGGACAAGGACGGTAAAGTGATTTTGATGGAAACAGGATCTAACTTTCCTCAGCATGTGAAGGCTGAAAAAGCATTTAGCGTTCCTGGCCACAGTAGAAACCTTTACTGCAGCTTAATAAAAGAGGGCCTTAATCAGAAGCAAGTATTAAATGTAACAGTCACGCTGAGTAGGCCCACTCTTACCACTGGAAGCTAAACAGGGTTAGGCCAGGCTATTACCTGGATGGGAGATCACCTGGGAAAACAAGGTGCTGTAGGCTGAGGGTCCCCATGTTGGGCAACATGAACATAGTGGAGCCACATAGGAGAAGGCAAACCACTCCTATACTCTACCATGAAACATCACAGGGTGGATTCCTCACTGTGCATGTTGCCATGAGTTGGTGGCCAACTCAGTGGCATGATCCATCCATCCATTGAGTGCAACAGTATTTGCAGAATTGGGATACCAGAACTACAAAATGGTGCTGAAAAGTTCTCAGCTCAACCAACCAACTTCCTAAATTCAGAGTGTTAGTTTGCCATTGTAGCTGAAAAGAGAGTTATCTTATTTTATTAAGTGCCAATTATCAGAAACAAAATTCTACTGTATGTTTTTGACATTGTTTCAGATCCTTGATTGAACCATATCCATGTCTTTCTCTTCTTGATTGGGCTGATAACTTTTCAGCACCCCCCTCGTATTTATCTATAAGGGAGCACTACATGGTCTATTCAAAAAGCATATGTCTCTAAATTAGAGCTACCAGTTACAGAATGTAATCATTTTCATGGAACTCTTTTATATTACAATGCATTTTTGCTTTTATTTGGAATTGCTGCTAAAAGAATAAATGTAACATAAATGTGTCTAAAATATGCCTGTGTTGAATACCTGTTTCCAGTTCATATGCTTGATTGCTTTATTTTCTCTGTAAGTTATCAATTTCAGGTAAATTGGTTTTTAAAAAAATCTTTCTTACTTGCATTGTCCATCTTCATTTTATGACATGTCCTACACTGACTTCCTTCCCATTTGAATTGTAAATGTTCCTTATGTGCTCTGCCACAGTCATTTTTTTTTTCTAACAAGCCATATTTATTTGGAGCATCATAGCAGATCAATCTCACACAATCATGTGTTAGATTTCTTTCTTTGATACAGCTGAGATATTTCAAGTCTCATGAGAAGATGTCTGACCTTTCATCCCATCAATCATACAGTGTTGGACATATGAAAAAAACATTGTGACATGAGGTGAGACAATGTGGGTCACATGATAAAGGGGGGAGACACCTATTAATATGCATGGAATACCCTCTGGACAGAAAAATTAAACAGATAAGAAGCAAACAGTGCACAGAGAAACACCAACAAAGGACAGGAGCTTTCTCCAGCCAAAGTGAAAGAAACTTCTTAGTAGGGAAAGTTTATTCTCAATTTTATTTTTATTTTGCTAGAACATAAATCATTGTTTAATCAGAAAGAAATAGAACATCTTCAGAAGAAGGGGGAATAAAAAATAGCAAAAAACAATAATTTAATGATGACTTCAGCAGCGTTATTGGAAAATATCATAATAAAATCATGTATTAAGGCTTCCAAATTCTAGAATTTGGAGAAACTGGGAAGTTATTTGACTATTTCATCTCGATATGCTATATGCTAAGAAAATGTGCATCTTGTGAAAAATAAATGAATCCCATTTTTCAGGTTTTTTATTATCAACTTATCGGGGCTTTTATTCAGGTGTTACTCGGAGGTACTGAGTACCAGCACCTTTTCCATTGCCTGTTTAAACCAACCCATGGTCTCTAAGTATTAATGAAAAAATCCAAGTTTTGCAAATCCAGTGCTGCCTTTTCATAGATCAGTGGTCTTCATTAATTTTTAAGTGAGGGCCCTTTTGAATCCAAAAGGGCTGAAGGAGAGCTAAGAAATGACGTTTCATGACATTCATTCCTACCAGAATACCTGACCTTGGTCACACATGCATAACACAGATAAACCCTATGCAAATACAAGAACACAAATTAAAAGTCCTAATATACACAAACAAGCCCTAAGATGCTATACTCTGAATGCAGTACAACACCAGAGAAATAGAAAGAAATGCATTTCTTCCTGAACAGTGCAAAATATAGACAGCAGATGTAAATTCTCAAAACTGACATATTTCAATCACTAAATTGAAAATAAAATCTCTTTCCTTTCCCTCCCATCCCTGTACACCATTTCTTCTCTCTCTCTCCCCTTCCCCTTTCCACCCATGTGCACCATCTCCTCCCTCTCTTTCTCCCATGGTCTGACATCTGTATTCCCTCTTTCCCCCTCCAATGATCTGAGATCTTTATCCTCTCCTTCCCACAATCTGGCATCTCTCTCCCCTCCTTCACTCCCCTTCTCCTCCCTTTGTGGTCTCGCATATAAAATGACTATACTGTTTAAGAAATTCATGAAAAAGACCTAACACCACAAGTCCACTTCCTTCCCGCCACCAACTCCCCAACCCCTGAAACAACCTACCCTACTCTTCACTCTCCTTGAAAATGACCAGACATCTTCTGTAATCCACCTTCCAAAACTCTTTTTGTAATTTGCCTTAAACCGCGAGGTAAAGGCTGAATAGAAATCTCCAATGTAATGTAATGTAATTAAGTAAATATGCCAAACAAGAGGGGCTCAACAGCACCAAAATCACACCTGCTCAGTAGCCCACACAGAGTTCCTAACATCATACCTTCTACCCCAGAATGAACACCAAGAGAAGCTTTATGGACCCAACCAAATGCCTTCCACTTCAATGAAAAACAATAAGAAGAGTGTAAAAGCCCCAACATAATACTTTCCATTGTACTGAAAAAAAAACCAAAACAAAAAGAGACCTCTTTGCATTTTAAAATGTGATTGGGTCTTAAGAACGGGGTGGGGAAAAGGAAAGGATATCCTGGTATGCGGAGGGGTGCTGGATGGGAGAGCATGTGGTGGACCTGGGAGTAGAGGGAAAGAGGAAAGAAAGGAGGTGGAAAGGAGAGATGCTGGATGGGAGGGCATTTGGTGGATGGGGAAATCGGGGATGGTCAGGGAGGAGAGGAATTGAGTCTCCTCCTTAATTTCCACCCTGGGGCCCAGCCTGTATAACACCAGCCCTGCTTGCAGAAATATGAAATTATATTAGCTTGAAGCAGCAGGTATTAATCACTGCCACTGCTAATAATGGTAGGTTTACAAGACTGTGGTGGGCAGAAAGTGACAAATTCTGGATCCATGGGGAAGGGGAGGTAAGGAAGACTTGGTAACACCAACAAAACACCACCCATCCCTACAATACTACTTCCTGAATTTTATATATGACATTCAGATTTGGCTGCCCAAATTTGGCACTCCCGAGATGCACACACACTTAATTGGCTATCAAGCTGTTAGCCATCAATAATCAGATGCTAACAACCAATCATTAATGTTAATTGGCATCAGTGTGCACATCTGGCTGCACACTTATCTAAATTCCATAGTGTACAACACAGAAGGAGGCATGACCGTGGGAGGGGCATGAGTGGGTCAGGGGTATTCTGAAAAGTTAGGCACAATGTTATAGAATAATGGGTCTCAATGTCCAACTTGCACCACTTGCTGTACCCATGTTCTGTCCCCCTGCCAGGCCCCCAATAAATGACCTTAGCAAGGGTTGCAGTACAGGATCCATTGTCTGCAGGCTGGGGGGGGGGGGAGTACCTGTGGTTGTACTCCTTAGCCTCCTTTGAGCCACAGTTCCCCAAAACACATATGCTTTCTCCATATAGTATTAAAGCTGAACAACTTCTACTTCCACAGATCCCCCCCCCCCCAAACAGGTGAGAGCAAGGCTAGAAAATTTCTCCATAATACTTACCATACATATGTAAATGTCAGCATTCAAATAAAATGCAATGAGTTATGGAGCTTTGTGCTGATGCACTGTTTAAGGCTCTGCTGACCTTGCCCCATGACAGCAAAAAGTGTATGACAGAGGGAGTGGGACCCAAAAAAAAGCATAACAGAGTGATTGAGCATGTGGCTCCACAGCCCATTCCATTTTATTTAAGTACTGAATACAGGAGGTTTGAGGGAAGGGGTTAGACTGAGAGGGAAAGGAGGGATTAGGAAATGTTGGTGGCTTATCATTGTTAAGAAACAAAGGGTGGAAACTGTATATATTTATGTTTATTTAAAACTTTATATACTGCTTACCTTTGGTAAGGCCTAAAAAATGTGCAGAGCAATAAGGAAAAATGTATGACTTCCATGTGTTTCCAATGCTGGAACCTCTGGTTCTTTAGATGTTTACCAGTAGTGATTCACCCAAACAGAAACAGGAAGTACATCAGAGGGGCGGACCCTGGCAGGAGAATAGCAATGAGGAATTTGCAAGCAGCACTAGAGAATTGCTGCCATGACAGTGACCCCTTTGCATTTTAAAATGTGAGTGGATCTTAAGAACAGGGTGGGGAGAAGGAAAGGATATCCTGGCATGCGAAGGAGCCCTGGAACAGCTGATTTTTTTAAAAAATGGAGGGATGCTGGATGGGAGGGCATGTGGTGGACCTGGGAATAGGGGGAAAGAGGAAAGGATGGAGGTGGAAAGGAGAGATGCTGGATGGGAGGGCATTTGGTGGATGGGGAAATCGGGGATGGTCAGGGGGGAGAGGAATTGAGTCTCCTCCTTAATTTCCACCCTGGGCCCCAGCCTGTCTAACACCAGCCCTGCTTGCAGAAATATGAAATTATATTAGCTTGAAGCAGCAGGTATTAATCACTGCCACTGCTGATAATGGTAGATTTACAAGACTGTGGTGGGTGGGCAGAAAAGTGACAAATTCTGGATCCATGGGGAAGGGGAGGTAAGGAAGAAAGTGAAATACCACTGTAAATGGTGTCATGGAATCACTGAAACCCTTGAAGGCCCTGACTGTATACCACTTCTTATGGTATATTCTAGATTTGTGAGGTTTATGAGCTGGTATGGTTTATGGACCTTCAGTCAGTTTTAAAGCTTTTGCAAACATGAGAGGGAACCATGAAACTAGAGACACAACCTCAGGTTTACTATATCCATAATGAAACAAGTACCAAGTGTCATGGTTTGAGGTGCATTCTCAGGAACTGGTCAACATAGATTATGTTTTATAATACAATTAATGTCACTGTTTTATTGAATATACTGAAAGAAAAAAAATCTCAAATTTCATTCAAGTTATGATATTACTCATTTTCAACAGGATGGTGCACAATGTCATGGAACAAAATCTATGACTGCCTCAGGAACAATTCAACTAAAACAACAACCCTGACCAGGAAATAACCCTGATTTGAACATTAATTAAATGTATAGACAGGGATGAAACAGATGGTGGCAATGCACAATTTAACATCTGAAGCAGGCATGACACAATGGATCAAACTTGTGTAGCCCCAGGAAGTAAACACCAGAATACTGCAGAAAACTGACAAGATCAATGCTTGAATACATAGAGTCATTAAGAACAAAGGTTATCATTGGAAATACTGACAATCAGCACAACATTTTCTATAGACAACGCTGAAAGCAACATATATGATGTGTTGTTGTTTTTTTAATTAAAAATCACTGGGGATATACCTTTGTTTAGAACAATTTCACATGCATGTTTATTTCTTTTCTAATCAAAACATCAGGAATAAACCCATTTTCTTCAGATCCTTATGTATCTTTTTCAAGGATTAATAGCTATCAAGAGCCCAGCTGCTCTTGAACCTGTGATCTTTGAGCCAAAGGATAGCAACTACACAGGAAGATATATTCTACTCTCTAAAGCTGAAAGGGGATAGATTCTGTACAAATGTAAGGAAGTTCTTCTTCACCCAGAGAGTGGTGGAGAGCTGGAACGCTCTTCTAAACATAGAAACATAGAAATAGACGGCAGATAAAGGCCACGGCCCATCAAGTCTGCCCACTCTAATGACCCTCCCTATTTATCTTTGCGGATAGATCCCACATCCCATCTGGCCTTAAAATCTGGCACGCTGCTGGCCTCAATAACCTGGAGTAGAAGACTATTCCAGCGATCAACTACCCTTTCAGTGAAGAAGAACTTCCTAGTGTCACCGTGCAGTTTCCCGCCCCTGATTTTCCACGGATGCCCCCTTGTTGCTGCGGGACCCTTGAAAAAGAAGATATCTTCCTCCACCTCCACCTTCTGGAGTCTGTTGTAGGGAAAAACACCCTCCAGGGTTTCAAAACTAAGCTGGACAAGTTCCTGCTAAACTGGAACGTACGCAGGTGAGGCTGGACTCATTTAGAGCACTGGTCTTTGACATGGGACGGCCGCGTGAGTGGACTGCTGGGCACAATGGACCACTGGTCTGACCCAGCAGTGGCAATTCTTATATTCTTATGTTAAACAGATGCTTTTGCCAGTCCATGCCTAACTTACCTTATATTTCTGGTGGTCTTAGTTCCTGTTTCCATATTGGGGTTTTTTTTTGTGCGAGATGTGCTTCTTGGAAGTCCAATGACATTTAGACTCACCTTGAACAATCTTAGTTCTTGTCTTATTCTACGAGAGGATGCTGAAAAGTTCTCAGTCCAACCAAGAAGAGAATAGTGAGAATATGGTTCAATCAATGATCTGAAACAATGTCAAAACATAGAATTTTGTTTCTGCAAATTGACACAACAAAATAAGATAACACTCTTTTCAGCTACAGTGGCAAAATAATGCTCAGAATTTAGGAAGTTGGTTGGTTGGCTGAGAACCTTTTCAGCACCCCTTGTAGCCTAGTATTCAAGCCTCGGGAATCCCTGCTAGGGACTCTGTGACGGTTATAAGTGCATTCTGGAAGTTAAAAGTGTATTGTGTTTTGAAATTAATGATAATAATTTATAGGATTTATTAGGGTATATTTTATTTTATAGAGCACCATGCTCCTGGAATGATACTCAAGAAGATTTTTATGAATTTAATTTTACAGAATAAATTGAAATTTAGAAACTTTATGCTTCTGGGAGATGATAATTTACATCTTCAAAACTATCAGGACCTTAATGTTTGTGATTTTTATGGGTTTCTGATATCTCTGGGCTATTATTTACCTATGTTTGGAACAACACATGAGAAGGGACATCTTTTTAAATATCAAGGTGACTCGAGTGATGGTATCCAATTTTCAGATGCCATCCTGTCACATGGTCGAACCACTACAAAAATGGAGGTCACAGCCTATTGGAAACAGTTAAAACTGGTTATCAAACCTCAAGTTAGGCAATATAAATCCAGAGAAAAAATTGATGCAGAACTATTATGGTCCATTTTAATTCCCTGATTACAAGATGTTTTTGATCAATCCCAATAAATGTTTGAATTACGGTCTTAGGTGGTACAGGAGGTGCTTGATCTACTAAGATACAGAAATTAATGTATGGGATTAAAATAAAAATGTAGATGATTAGAAAGGCGATGGAAGAAATCTCATCAGAACTACCCCGAGTTGAAAATAGTTTGGAGGGAATCAATTAAGACATAAAATATATGACCAACTTATAACATTAGCATTCGCATTCCCGTCACCTGCAACTGAAAGCTAATCACCATCAATCAATAATCACACAACTCAGTTTTATTGGAATAAATATTTGGCCGCAGCTTTATTATCTATCTGAATATTATCTTCACTTACAATACAATCTGTGTCCAAAAACCAACAAACCCTCAATGCATATTTCACACATCCCCAGGGAGCTATTCGGTGTCGAAACTAGCTCCCGTTAAGTCTTTAAATTTATAACATTCCCCCAAATATGGCCCACGGTGACGCAAGGCCATGCTTCCCCTACCCTCCCCCCAAACATGACCCACGGTGATGCCAGGTCATGCTTCCCCTCCCCCCAAACATGACCCACGGTGACGCCAGGTCATGCTTCCCCTCCCCCCAAACATGACCCACGGTGACGCAAGGTCATGCTTCCCCTCCCCCCAAACATGATCCATGGTGACGGAAGGCCATGCTTCCCCTCGCAGCGGTATCGCATACGAATGTTACATTTATTTATTTATTAACTGCTCATCTCCCAGATCCAACTGGGCCAAACCCCATTTTCCGCCCCACCCAAAGCTGCGACCACCTCCCCCCAACCCCATAAGCTCCACCAAATCCACCCAAGTCAACATATAACATGTACATCCCCCACCCCACCCCACAATACTAACACAAAACATAACACCAGCACAAATGGGAGGGAGGGAGGGATAATCTTTTCCTGAAGAGACTACTCTACTGTTCCCCTTTCCTCACAGAGTTCACTCCAGCCTGCCACAACCTCCAACCAATCACGTGACTGCTCCACCCCATCACCTTAGCAACCTCCCTAATCATTTTTCTTTCTTACAAGCTCTGTCTATTAACCCTTTCTTACTTCCTCTTATAAAATTGTCAATCCTTATTCTACAGACCCTTGATAACACCTCATATATTCCCCTTACCCTCTGTCCCCCCTCCCTCCATCATTCAATAAATATTACCAGCCGGTGACATCAGCTCAGCTAATGTTATATCACACCAGATGAATCTGGTGTTCTTCTTTAGCATTAAAAAAAAAATCTCCAATTACCGTATATATGTGGTGATAAACCACATATTCAAAAGTTATTTGAAATATTCTATGATATCACTATTGTTCAAGGTTTAATGTTTGTAGAGGATAAAACAGATCAGTATTTAACAGCGGATAATATAGCCAATTACCTTACTTCCAGGATAAGATACCTAAATTAAGATTGTCTTGCGCGCTTTTGACCTGTCACCGATGTCCCTAATTCAAAAGGATGATCTTATAGTGCAGTGGCTCTTAAACCTGTCCTGGAGGACCCCCAGCAAGTAGGGATTTCAATATATCCCTAATGAATATGCATGAGAGAAATTTGCATACCTACTGCCTACTTCTATTATATGCAAATATGCCTTGTACATATTCATTAGGGATATCTTGAAAACCTTACTGGCTGGAGGGCCCCCAGGATAGACTTAAGAACCACTGCTCTAACCAGTTATCACGAGGCAATGTAAATGTATAAATGGCCTAATAAAGGAACATCCACTCTCTGCCCCTGATATGCCCCCTTTAAAAAATTTGAACATTTTTTTAAATGCAAGCTTAGTATGGCCAGATTTCAAAGTTAGCATGGGATGCCTGAGCATGTCCCATGCTAATCCATTTTTTTTCACTGTATTAGGTATGCATTAGCATCTAATCTATCTTAGTAAAAGGACCCCTTATTTATTTAAAGGGCCCTTTACTAAACTGTGCTAAAATATGGACTTAGTAAAAACCTCATGAAGTTGGAGAATATGCCAGAATTTTTTAATTTGGATAATCAGTTATCCAAATTAAAAAATTCTGGCATATTCTCCAACTTCATGAGGTTTTTACAGAGGTTCCGATGTTCTCTTTTAAAAAAGCAAAAACTATAAGTCAGGTTTTAATAGCCCAAAAGACAGGCTTAAAGAAACCTAGAAACAAGGGCAAACATGAAAAATATGGACTTAGTGCATTTTAAAACGTTTCAGAGCAGTTTATTAGGGTTTTATTTTTGCAGATCCTATGATAGTTTTACCGATTAGCATGTAGGACTTATCTTATACATTTCAATCAGGGTTGTAGCAAGCTATAACACAGGCCAACAAAAAATTGTTTTTATGGTGCCTTGGGTTTTTTGACCTGTTCCTGGGGTTATTTGGGGTGCTGATTCAGAAAATTGCATTGAATAGACCGCATCAGCTCTAGTGTCTTAGATATGGTTGAATTTATTAATTTTTTACCACTAGTTAAACATGAACATTGGGAAAAAGAAGATTGGCCTCCGATGGAATATATGGTGGTTGGAGGACAAAATGTAATCAATGAACCTTTGGTAGCATAATTTGTAAAGGCTTTGAATAAAGATGACTCGTCCATTGAATACATAGAGGGGCATAATCAAAAGTGTGCCTAAGTCTGAGGTTGGACGTTTTGAGCAACTAAACATCTATCTTTTATTTTTGAAAATGAGCTAGGTATAAGTTTTGGTCCTTAGGACATCTACCTTTGTTTGCTCATTTTCAAAAATAAAAACATCCACGTGAAAAATGTACAAAAGCAAGTTTTGTAGATGTACCCACCAACTACCTTGTCTGATCGCGGCAGAAGGAATCTCCATCAGCTGATCAAGTTTCAGGGATTCCTGGAGGCTCAGATGATGAGGAGTCCCCCTACCATGATTAGCTGAGCCATGGAGCCCTACACCCCTCCCTCTGACATCACCGTACCTCCCCTGATATCCCCCTGACATATCTGACATCCCCCTGACATCCCAGAACTCCCCTGACATCCCCATGATATTCCCTACATCCCCCACATCCCCGATACCCTGGACCTCCCCCGACATCCCCTGACATCTTTGCCCCCCACATCCCCCCAACATTCCTGGGCCCCCCTCCCACATTCCCAGACCCCCCCCCCCCCCACACACACACACACACACCTGTACCTTCGGATGAGAAAACGGCAGGAGGGAAGTTTACTGCCTCCTGCCTACAGGGCTGCGTGCTGCAAATGACAGGGTTTCCCCCTCCCAATGATTCATGGGATGCAGAGGGAGGGACCGAAGGCCCTATCTGGATCAAAATCACCTAAATCTGACTGGCTCAAAGTCACCCTAGATCTGCCCCCTGATACTTCTACATTTGCATCTGTACTACACTAACTTAATTTTTGTTGGCACAGAACATCCACGTTTTGAAATGGAAGCTGGAATATGTACGTGAACAATAATATAGCTATAGATAAATGTTTTTCCTGTGCATAATTTCATTTATAATGTGATACTATTACAGCAGTATAAAAACCCTCAGAAAACAAGTTAGCAACCAGCATGATTAATGGATAATAAGTCACAAATACCAATCAAATAAGCACCATCAAAGAGTTAGAATGTATCAAAATGTGTTATGCCTTTAGGGGTACGCAAAATTTGTTCTGCCATATAAAACAATGCTATTAGCACGTCATTATGAGATTTAATTTTTAAGAGAATGACTTTGGTAAATGTTTTATTTTTATCCCCTCAGCACAATTGCTCTTGCGCAAAAGAAGCCTGGGAGCAGTGAATGTAATTTATAAACCAGTATAGCAATCAATCCATGCTGCATAACCATTTAAAAGTTTTAGTGATGAGTTGAAGTATATTAATTTCACACAGCTAACAAGCTAAAATACAGTACCTTTCAAGTTCTTACCGATACGCAGAAGGCAAAGCGAAAGAGATCTGTAAATCAAGTTCAAATGTGAGCTGCACCATCTGTGGAGCATTTGCACTGTGAGTTTGCCAGCAGCCAGGCATAGTAGCCATAAAAAATGGAAGGTAGGAGAGATTTAATTTTGGCAAAAATGAGCAAGAAAACCCCCAGAAAGGGTACTCATAAAAAAAAAAAAAAAAACCAGAACAAAAATCTAATCCTGTATGTTAGAAGAAATCCTTCCGCATCTTTGTGTGTGTGTGTGTGTACCAGCTTCCTAAAGCGTTATTTTGCCATTGTAGTGTCAATTTGCAGAAACAAAATTCTATGTTTTGACATTGTTTCAGATCATTGATTGAACCATATCCACATCATTCTCTTCTTGGCTGAGCTGAGTACTTTTCAGTACCCCATCGCACGTTTTCCTTAGATAATAATCAGAACAAGACCACTCACATAATTGTACTCTGATTATTGGTGCAAGTCTCAGGAGTTAAAAGCTAACTGGCAAGTTTGCATCAGCAATCAGTTATGATTTTTGCCTCCTGATTTCTTTGGTTTTCTGGCTCTGTGCATTAGTCTATCTGGTTCAGTGCTGGCGGGTGAAACAGCAAGTGGCTTGGTCCTGTCTCCTGGTATCCTGAAGATCCAGACCTCTTGTACTCCCATGTGTCATATTTACCTCGTTTCCACTCTTCGGAGGTTCGGGCCAATTTATCATCTCATTCCTGCTTTTTTCATGTAAAATGGTGTGGTGGCCTTCTCCTCTACGGCTAACTCTACACTGTCCCTTCTACATTGTTGCATCGTATGCCCGGAACAAACTGCCTGACTCGGAACATCATGCTCCGTCTCTAGCAAATATTCAGATCCAGACTCAAAGCCCACTTCTTTGAAGATGTTTTCAATTCCTAATTCCAGTCCATCTGCTAGCACCCATCTGTCTTGCGTTCCCTCTGTAATTCTTCATCTGATCACTGTGTATAGTTGCACCTTCTTGCCCTGTTTGTCTGTGTAAACTAGATCGTAAGCTCTTTCAAGCAGGGGTTATTTATTTCATATTTGATGTACAGTGCTGTGTATGCCTAATAGTGCTATAGAAATGATTAGTAGTACTACTAGTATTAGTAATATTCTCTATAAAGTGGTGCGTATAAATTTTAGTGCTCGGATCTCAAAAGGGAGTGACCAAGTTAGGTGCACTGTTACAGACTGTGCCCAATTTGTCCACAGCTTAGGCGCAGGCATTTAGGCCTGGTTTCATCGACATAAACACCTGCGCCTAAATGTTAGTCATGCAGATAGACGATACATGTAATTCTATAAACCACACCTAACTCCAGAGAAGGTCAATAAAATCGTGCTAAGCACTGGCCTTCTCAGTGCCAATTTTCTTAGGTGATATATATAGAATTTATTTATTCTTTTATTTAGCCCGTCCTCCCAAAAGAGCCCAAAATGGGTTGCAGGACTTCATACACAGCATAGTTAAGACAGAATGGACAAGACCTGTTAGGAAAGCTAGTGTACTGTGGATTTGGTCATCGTATATTTAAGGAAAAATTATGTTCTTACCTGTTAATTTTCTTTCCCTTAGCTACAGCAGATGAATCCAGAGCCCCACCCTTTCTGGATATTGTCTGTCGGTTTTTTCTTTTGCAACTTTCGAAGTTTGTTATTATTGAGGGTTGTATTCTGTATTATTGTTATGAGAAAGAAGTGTTTTTTTTTTTCCATGCTATGCCTATTGATGGTTATGGATGCTTGGGCAAGGAGCTATACTGGAGATACAGGAAGAGTGCCAGCCAATGGGACCACCTGTTAATCAGTTTCTCTATCTCCGCCTGCTGATAGATGTGTGCTATCCCGAGTTATGGCCAAGTTATGGTAAATAGAGACCATCTGAGATACACCAGGTAAAACTAAAGTAGAATTAAACAGCCTAATACATTAACTAACTTTACATGTAATAGTAGATGCAAACATCCGAGATATGCTAATCAGCTATAGTAGACATAAGCCTCTGAGATACTCTAACTATATATGCTTTGGTAAGGAACTTAACGCTATGGCCTATTTTAGGGGTGAGTAACAAGGGCCGCAATCTGGTCAGATTTTCAGGATTTCCCCAATGAATATGCATGAGATCTACATGCATGCACTGCCTCCCATTGTATGCAAATGGATCTCATGCATATTCATTGGGGAACTGCTAAAATCCCGACTGGATTGCGGCCCTTGTTGCCCACCCCTGGCCTAGTTGATGAGTTTATCCGAGGTCGTTTAGGCTTGGTCTTTTCATGGAGCTGGATTTGTGAAGAGTAAGGCTTTCATGGCCTTCCTAAATCTGGCCTTTAGTTGCATGTATAAGTTATAGTATCAGTTGTATACATAGCATAATATAATAATTATCTGTCAATTGGCATTAACTTCCATTGGCTATGATTGGTGTTAATTGACACTAATTAACTGTTATGTGCACCTACTCAGAATTCTGCAATCTCAGATCTCAGAAATCTACAATTCCATTCACATATGAGGTAGTTATATGTGGAACAGTACTATATATTAAGCCCTCCATGGATCGTTATAAAAGCCGTTTTTTTCTGATTATGACTGTGATAGCCTTACAGATGATAACTCATAATTGGAAAAATTGTGATCGTCTTAATTTTTCTTTTTGGTGGGTGAGCTTATGTTTAAACTATAGGTATGAGAAAATGAATGCCGACATACTAGGGCATTCTAAGATATTTAACTTTGTTTGGGGTCCATTAACGTCTTTTGTACAATTTTATAGTTCTTTTATCCTTCTTTTTGTTGGTATAATTCAGACATATCCGTGGGGGAGGGGGGGGGGGAGGGGAAGGATATATCTTTAGTGTGATTCCTTGATGTAATTGTGGGGTGGGGGGAGCTTATATTGTTGCATTGCTACTGATTGAATTTAAATGCATATTTGTTATTGTTACTGATATAAATATTCTGTTGCACTTTTTGTTAGTAATGGAAAATCAATAAAGATTTTTTTTAAAAAATAATAATTAGCTGTCAATTGGCATTAACTTCCATTGGCTATGATTGGTGTTAATTGACACTAATTAACTGTTATGTGTATAACTGCACCTACACTTCTTCCTCCGTATTCGCTGTGATAGAGGATTAACAGAACCACAAATACTGAAAAACCGTGAATAACTTTTTTATATGTTATTTGCTGTTTTCTATTAAAAACCATCCTGAATATGGTGAAACCGTGAATAACATGGTGGGAGACCTGGCCTGTTTCTGAAGGAGAGACAAAACACGGTGAAGAAAGTGCTAGGAATCAGCAATTTTCTCTGTAAACACTTAGAATCAGTGATTTCTCTATGCAAGCTGATGTAATTGGGGGGGGGGGGGGGGGGGGGAGGAGCCAGCAAGCTAAAAACCATGAATAGTTGAAACCGTGAATACGGAGGGAGAAGTGTACTCAGAATTCTGCAATTATGCACCTAACTGCTAACAGGCTTGAGCACTCATACCAGCCTCTGGTAGGGCATAAGTGCTTGCACCCATAGTTGAACACAGTTCTACATGGAACATGCTGTCATAGAATGCATACATAGTCCTTACCATCCCAGTGCCTATATTTTGGCACTCTTTCTGGAATCTGCCCTCTACTGTGAAGCTACCTTGCAACTCTCTAACTTGTTTAGGGCATTGATACCAGTATAATGCAGAAATGAGTATCTCTTCATTGAAACTTAGAATTAGTTTTGCACTTTTTTGACTGCAAATGTTTATGGACTATTCTGTAGCCTTTTAGAACTGATTTTCCAGAGGGGGCGGGGGTGGGAGGGGGTATATCTTTTGGTTTGGTATTATTCCTGATGGTAATGACGGATGGGAGAGGGAATTTTTATTTTTTGTATAGATTCCGATTGTTTATAAGTGCTTATTTGATTATTATTATTTGTATGTAAATTGTATTGCACTTTCTGTTGGCATTAAAAACTAAGAGCTCCTTTTACAAAGCCGCACTAGGGCCTTAACGCGTGGAATAGTGCGCGCTAAATTGCCATGCGCGCTAGCCGCTTCTGCCTCATTTTGAGCAGGCAGTTGATTTTCGGCTAGTGTGCACTATAGCGTGCGCTAATCCAATGCGTGCGTTAAAAATACTAGCGTACCTTTGTAAAAGGAGCCCTAAGTAAAATTTTTTAAAAACAAAAAACCTGATTTTCAGACAACACTTAACTTTCTGACATCTGAAAAGGGAGAATATTTTAGTTTGATAAACCCCAGAAACAAATTTCCTGACACATGGAATCGTAGGCAGTCAAACACTATGATTGTACTGGAAAATAGGTGGCGCATCAAAAGCGGTGCGCGCAGATGTCACCACAGGATTGTCGGCGTGCCAATGCCCTGCGTGTTTTCATCGGTGTACCGGAAAATAAGGCCTATATGAGCATTAATGTACTGACTCCATATTAAAATCTGAGACACAGATCAAACAGGGTCTGTCATGCTGCCAATCCAGATGACTACAATGAATTAAATCAAAGAAGCACTTTCCTAATCTGCATAGAAGTATTACTGTAGATGAGTTATAAAGTTTTTAAAAAGTATGCAATTTACATGATGTCATGGACATATTTCTGGAATCTATAGGTGGTGGTCCGCATGGAGCCGGTACTAAGTGGGAAGACATGCAATTGCAATCCAAACATTTTGCCAGTCACCCCAAATCTGACAACCATAAGTCTTCAGTGATATGTGAAAGGAAACTGCTCAGACAAAATCCCATCTCGTTCTCAAACAGCTGGAGATAAAGAACCCTGTTTTCTCTTTTGTCAAGGTTAATAAAACAAGCAACTTATTAAATAGCATTTTGCAAACACAGTGGATAATGAATCCCATTCCATAGTTAAAGACTTTTAACAATTAAAAAGATTTATGAGCAAAGCATGCAGCGCATGAGTGCCTGAGGAGTGAACCAGCTCCTGTGCAGCCAATCAGAGTGGATGAGAAATGGGTTATATACATCCACATGCATTCTGCTTTCCTTAACCAAGGGAAACTTATCTGCAATTGTTGAATTTGGGATATGGTAAAGACAGGATGCGCAAGGTCCGTGGATATCCGGATAAGCTGACTGTAGAAGTAAAAGGATCATGGCGCTGGCTAAAATTTCCCAGCGTATACCTCTCTAGTCTCTGACTTGACAATCATCTAATTGAAGTCAGTGGTGGGTGTTTATAAGAAGTAATGGAGAGAGATGGGGAAGAAGATGCTGAAATCTTAAATGATGCTTATGATGAAAAGATAAGTTGTTTTTTTTCCCAAAGGGATGTGGCTAGATAACAAAGGGGTACTTTTACTAAACAGATGTAACGTTTTCTGCTTTAGGTTCATTAGCTGCACCAACTGGATGTAGAAAGGGCAAAGCTGATTCAGTAATTGCATTTACCCTGCATATAACACACGCCCCACTCAGGCACTGCATTTGCCACTAAATGAAACACATATGAAGATTGAGTGCCAAAATAAATAAATAAATAAATATAGAGACACACAGCTGTGGCAGTACATAAGAACATAAGCGTTGCCTCTGCCGGGTCAGACCAGGGGTCCATCGTGCCCGGCAATCCGCTCCCGCGGCGGCCCCCCAGGTCCATGACCTGAAAGTGTTCCCTACCTAACCTAAAATATCCATACCCTATTCGCTCAATGTCCTGTAAGGTAAACCTCTATCTGTACCCTGTTATCCCCTTCGCTTCCAGGAAGTACACCTTCCATTCCCTCCACATAGTGGCAAGCATTGCTCTGATCCCCCCCCCCAAGATGTCTGACCCCCCACCTGGCCCTTCCCCATGTCCTAGCCCTCCCCATCACAATGCTTCCTCGTGATCCTTTATTCATCTATGCCGCACCCCCATATGAAAACCCCTCTTCCCTGATCCCTTCTATTATTTCACCCCTGCCCCTCCCCCCAGGATTCATCAAAAGGTCTCGCAAAGGTGTTTGAGGGCAACTGGGCAAGAACTCTCCCCCTCTGCTACTTCCCAAGTTAACGCTTCCGAAATAGCCTCTTTGTCCCTAGCAGCTTTACCTGTGAAAATGATTTTGAAAATTACCCATTCATGGGGCATTTTTATAAATGGCGTTTCATGGCTAAATGACTTTTTATGTGCAAAACAGGGCTTTTATAAAATCACCTCTAGTGGTCATGTGCATAAAAGGATGTGCAGTGCCTAGAAGGCATGATCTTTTAAGTGACCAACGTGAAGGCATTTTTAAAGGAGATATCTGTCACTTTTCTGGTTGTATTTTATAATGACACATAAGGGGTAATTCTCCATAGATCATCTAGACACCAAAATGATGTATTCTAAGCATGAATTCTATATCAGCAATTGTGTATGCCATTGCAGTTATAAAGAATACTTGCATGAACCCATATTTATGGGCCTAACTTTAGATGTTGGAAGTATATATCTAAAGACAATTATCGATAAACAATTTTTATAAAAACACATCCAATTCTCAATTTCCCTTTTAAAAAAAAAAATTTTTCAGGCTCCAGCACTGGTACTCAAAATGATATTGTTTTATTCTGAGCTTTCACTGATAAGCTTCTTCATGAGCCCAAGTTTAGATGTTCAAAAGTTTTGTGCTTTTTTTCTTCACTGTTTATCTTTAGATACTCTTTATCTTTTTATTTATTTTTTTATTTTTCTATACCGTTGTCCCAGGATAGCTCAGAATGGTTTACATGAGTTTATTCAGCATTTTTCCCTGTCTGTCCTGGTGGGCTCACACTCTGTCTAATGTACCTGGGGCAATGGAGGGATTAACCACAACTCCAGCGTGCTGAGGCTGTAGCTTTAACCACTGCGCCACACACTCCCCCTTCATTTGAAGTTTCACCCGTAGCTGACATGAGTGTTTTGCAAAATCTGCATTAGGGCTCAGTGTTATTCGTTCTTCCATTTAACCCTTTCATGCCACATTAATCATTCTCACAGTAGCTTCTTTCTTTTTTTTTATTATTGATTGATTGATTTTCAAATTTTTTACCAAGTACATCTTGTACAGAAAGCATATTTAACCAAAAACTTTTACAATATCAAAGTGTGAAACATCATCACTTTAAGAAAGAAAGAAAACCCACAAAAAATATAGCATAATGGTCAAATTAGCTCAAGTCCTCCATATAGATCCATAAAGTTCTTACGGGCGAATCAAAAGGAAAAGTATAATTCTATACAACATAGGTTGTGCTATAGACTAGACCACTGGAAGTGGAGTTGCAATTTTGTTCTATGGAGCTCAAGATTTATCTCCATCTAAAGCCAAGAATGCAGTTACTTGCTGAGGCTCAAAGAAAACATACTTAATAGAATGGTAGCAAATTATACATTTACGTGGATACCTTAAGTAAAATGTAGCTCCTAATGAGATGACCCCCTGGTCTTGAAAGAAGGAACTCATGTCAGCGTTTTTGTGTTTCTCTTGAAAGATCAGGGAACATTTGAATTTACATCCAATAAATTCTTTATGTTTATTTTTAAAGAAAAGTCTCAATATCCACGCTTTATCTATAAGAAGAGCTAGTATTAGGATCAATGTTACAGGGGTTGCAACTTCTGCAACTGATGTTTCCAAAATCTCTAAAATATTCATCACTTGATCAGTGGATTTTACTTGTTGTTGAGGTAAGGATTTAGTAAGTAAGTAGTTCACCTGAGAAAATGGAGGCAGATTTTCCTCTGGGATTTCCAAAATTTCCATCAAATATCTCCGAAGCATTTCTCTAGGGGTCACCATTTGTACTCTTGGAAAATTTATTAGGCTCAGATTATTATTACGAGAATAGTTTTCAAGTGTCTCTACTTTCCTTCTAAGATTCAAATTGTCCGTAATTAAAGACTCCTGTAATTGTGTAGCAAACTTCATATCTTGTTCAACTTTTTGAACTAAGATTTTAGAGGCAGTCAAATTGGATTTTATTATTTCCAACTCTTCTGAATGCTGGGGCAATTTTTTTTCCATTCTCTGGAAATTGGGACTAATTGCCTTGCCGAAGTTAGCTACAACAATAGCTTCTTTCATCCCTCCGATCTGAAAGAAACTATCGTAAGAATTTTGAGTACCGCTTCTGAAGCCTGAAAATTTTTTTAAAAAAGGGAAAATGAGATCTGGATGTGTTTTTATAAAAGTTGTTTACTGATAATTGTCTTTAGATATATACTTCTGGCTTATGTGTGGTTAATGAATTCTAAGGCTGGTTGGAAAAGATAGTGAGTAGAGAACGACACGGGGACAAGTTATTTTCCCATCCCCAGGGGAACACATTTTCCCGTCCCGTCAAGTTCTTTACCTCTCCCTGCCCCATTCCTGCAAGTTCTGACCTCATCTGCACAAGTCTCAAACACTTTAAATCATAAGTGTTTGAGGCTTGTACGGTTAAGGCAGAGCTTGCAGGAATGGGGCAGGGACAGGGACAATACTCAAGGGAAATGAATGAGAAAATTGAGTTCCTGCGGGGACAGGAACAAATTTGTCCCCATGTCATTCTCTGAAAGTGTAGACACTGAAGAGGAAGCCAAAGAAAGGCCTCAACGACGAGGGAAGCACACACAACAATGGAGTCGTGAGGATAAGATGTTGAATAATCAGCCATGGGTTTACTGTTCAGGAGTCACTTTATTGATAAATATGCTATAAAAACTTATAGACTCGACACTGGCAGTCTTGAAAAGTCAACACAGTATGCACAGACACTCTGGATGAAGTGCTGGTTAAGTCTGGTGGAACAGCACTTCAAATGAAGCTTACTTGTGACCCTTAGCTTCATTTTAGACACTTGTTCATTTGCTGTTCCTCCAGACTTTTAACCAGCACAGATGCCGAAACTGCCAGTGTCGAGTTTATAAGTTTTTATATAGCATATTTATCAATAAAGTGACTCCAGAACAGTAAACCCGTGGCTGATTATTCGACATCTTATCCTCAAGACTCATTGTTGTGAATTCTCTAATAGTGACCATATTTAATGGATTTAACTTTAGATGGCACCTATGCCATGTAAATGGCTAGTTTAAATGCTCATACCTAAATGTATTCTTCAAATCCAAAACAGTATCATGTGTATATTCATTTATCTTTTTTATTCATTTTTTCTACTCATTTTTTCTAAGGGCTTCAGAAGTGCCAGTTGTTAGCCAAGTGTTTTCAATGGCTAAGAACATTTGTGTGGCATTGGCCTCCTCATTAGCCCTTAGAAAAAATGAGTAGAAAAAATGAATAAAAAAGATAAATGTATATGATACTGTTTTGGATTTGAAGAGTAGTTAACTGCAGTATCTTACAATTGACTGTAATATATACTGTTTTGGTATGAGCATACCTAAATATAAACATTTAGGCATGCAAATGCTAGCTTTCTAAAGCTACGTGTGTAAATGCTAACTACTTCCATGACCTGCCCCTACCCCTCTCAGGTAAGTGCCTTTGCAGTTTCGTGCTTTGGATTTTGCCAAAATATAGCCACTGGGATGGTAAGGACTGCGTGTGAATTCTATGACAACATATTCCATGTAGAACTGTGTTCAACTATGGGTGCAAGCACTTATGCCCTACCACAGACTGGTATAAGTGCTCAAGCCTGTTAGCAGTTAGGTGCATCAAACAGAACTGCAGACTATGTACAAGATGCGGGCAAAATTTATTGTACCAAAATTAAAATGCAAAAAATAGTGATAAATAATAAAATAAAACCCTTTTACCAATCAAGGGACCCGACATGGTCCGTGTTTCGGACAAACCTTCGTCAGGGGTCCTAATAAATACAGATACAATACAGCAATCATTTAAAAAAATCTTATAAAAAGTGTAAAGTAACATGATCGTGTTATCATGACATGCTTCCAGAGTAGGTGTTCAAGTGACGTGATTGCCAAGAAGGGAGGTGTGAAAATATGTGACGAAACAAAGAAGGACACAAGCACAGAAAAATTAATATTCAAAGTTTGGGGAAACAAATAATAAGAAAAATAGGGACACGAGACTGTGAAAAAAACAGTGAAAAAAATGTGACACAAATGCAAGAGTGAAAATCAAAATTTTGAAATATATATATATATATATATATATAAGAGGCGCCAATTTGAAATGAAACATCCATAGTGGTTGAGTAAAGATAAACATAAAAGTAACAAAGAAGCACCTACCATGGTAAAAAAGGTTTAAAACATACCATAGAAAATTTTGGGAAGATAACTATCATGAAGAAAATAAATATAACATAATGTAAACATATGACCTTAAAACAATGATAAAACCAATAATAGACCATATATAATATTAACATATGACCAATGTAAGCCAGAGGTTATTCTCCTCCATCCACTTTATGGGCTAAAATTACCCTGAGACCAACATCTGCTGCATTCTTCTGTACCACATAGGGCAAGCTGAAGCCTAGGCTCAGCAGTACTGGCACATTCTTCAGACATTCTTCAGAGTCTGGAAAGTTTTGTCCAGTTCCAGTGTCTAATATATCTTCTCAGGGGCCTTCTTCTTCAGGAGGCAGGTAAGTGGTTCAGCTTTCTCAGCATACCAGAACAAAGCCAATCAGAAAAGCCCTTAGTGTGATTCTATGAAAGGTACTAGCCATATATAGAATCATGATTTATGAAAAGAAACAGACTGACTCTATAACCAACAAAACCTAAGAGGAGGGCTCGCTATACAGAAACTCAGCTCAGAGAAATAAAACTCTGAAGAGGGAGAGGTAACCCCCTCTTAGGGGAAAGAGTTTATCTTCCAATCATCGCTTGATCAATGTTAAAAGCGAGTCCAGCTCAAAGGTGTGAAACTATTTCAACTGTGTATATATCTCTTAATTAGAATACTGTATGTACTTGATGTGAGGAAGAAATGACGGGAAGGCGGTTGCTCCACAAAGTTATAGCTGAGGTGTAACGTGGGAGGACTAGGAAACAGAGCCAGCAGCTGCGCCTGTATGAACAGGTATTCCTCCAGGGGATGCATTAGAAACTGTGTGCCCAGACAGGCACCCCCTGGACCTGGTGCAGGGGCTGGCTCTGCTTAAAAGGAAGAGGAGGAAGAGATGGAGGAGAGTGAAGAGGAAAAGGAAGAAGAAATGCTCACCAAAAGAAGACTCAAGTCTAAATAAACGTAGCAGAGGCTTATTGCTGATGTACCTACACCTTATGGTGCTACAGTCAGTATGAATCTACTAGGATGTTTTTATATTTTACCCTTGATCAAGGCATGTGTATTGCTGAAACCTGGATCCATGTTGGGTTACATTGGATCATTATTTGAGATTAAAGACTTTTTTTGAACACAAAAAAAAATAAAATAGAATACTGTATGTACTTAAGTCAGAAAAAACTTCTTGCATTCAGGTTGCCACTAACAACTTTAACTGCACTTAGATTGGTTGTAAAGCAAAAAACTCATCAGGGTCCCGACGCGGCCCCGTTTCGGTGTCTGCTTCAGGAGACCCCGCCAAAAATATGATTCAATTCTTGCTAAGGGGTAACAACCATGAAAAGATTCAAAGGTGATCTGAAATGCAAAAACAAATATCAAAAAAGCTATAGATATGGGTAACGAAACTCAAAAGACCACATATTCTTTTCATAGTTCAGTGCCTTTTCTGACTCATAGTTACTTTGTCCCTGCTGAAGTGGAAATATATAGAATCATGCCATATATAGAATCATGACTAACATTTAGGCCAATAAAAACCAGGCCTAAGTTGTAAATGGATCGAGCATATTCTATAACAGTGTGCCTAATATTTAGGATCGCTCACAATCAACCCATGCCCCCCTGGCCACGCCCTCTTTTGAGATTTGCACACTAGAATTTATATGTACCACTTTATAGAATGTGCTCAGATAGTTGTGTGCCTAACTTAGTGCCAATCAGCATCAATTGTTAGGTGAACAATCTTATGTTATGCTATGACTGTAATACTGAAACCCGTTCTTTGACGAGGACGGGATATAAAACCAAGTAAATAAATAAGTGCCAGTTATCGGTGCTGATTAGTTACAATTACGTTGTGCACTCAAATCTGTATCTGTGCACACATTTGTGTCCGCAACTCAGGTCACACATAAGAACATAAGAAGTTGCCTCCGCTGAGTCAGACCAGAGGTCCATCTCGCCCAGCGGTCCGCTCTCGCGGCGGCCCATCAGGCCCACTGCCTGAACAGTGGTCTCTGACTAATTTTACAAATTACCTCTAATCCTATCCCTATAACCTTACCGCTACTCTTATCTGTACCCCTCAATCCCTTTGTCCTCCAGGTACCTGTCCAGACCTTCTTTGAAGCCCTGTAGCGTGCTTCTGCTTATCACATCCTCCGGTAGCGCGTTCCATGTATCCACCACCCTCTGGGTGAAAAAGAACTTCCTGGCATTTGTTCTAAACCTTTCCCCTCTCAATTTCTCCGAGTGCCCCCTTGTACTTGTGGTTTCCCATAGTTTGAAAAATCTGTCCCTGTCCACTTTTTCTATGCCCTTCATGATCTTGAAGGTTTCTATCATGTCTCCTCTAAGTCGCCCCAGCTTTTTCAGTCTGTCAGTATATGAGAGGTCCCCCATACCCTTTATTAGCTTAGTTGCTCTTCTCTGGACTCTCTCAAGTACCGCCATATCCTTCTTGAGGTACGGCGACCAGTACTGGACACAGTACTCCAGGTGTGGGCGCACCATTGCACGATACAGTGGCAGGATGACTTCCTTCGTCCTGGTCGTGATACCTTTCTTAATGATACCCAACATTCTGTTCGCTTTCCTTGAGGCTGTGGCGCACTGCTCCGACGCCTTCAATATTGTGTCCACCATCACTCCCAGGTCTCTTTCAAGGTTGCTCACCCCTAGCGGTGATCCCCCCATCTTGTAAGTGAACATCAGGTTCTTCTTCCCAACATGCATGACCTTGCATTTCCATATGTTGAAGCTCATTTGCCACTTTTTGGCCCACTCTTCCAGCGTTGTCAGATCTTTTTGGAGGTCTTCGCAGTCCTCCATGGTTTTGACCCTGCTGTATAGTTTAGTGTCATCCGCAAATTTAATAACCTCATATTTTGTTCCGCCTCCAGGTCGTTAATAAATATATTGAACAGAAGTGGTCCCAGCACCGACCCCTGCGGAACTCCGCTCGTGACCCATTTCCAATCCGAGTAATGGCCCTTTACTCCAACCCTCTGTTTCCTGTCCGCCAGAATCTGGCCTTTGTACCTAACTTTGGGAGTGAGCGTTTACAAAAGCAGGTGCAAAGGTTTGTATCACCCCCCAAAAATAGAGAGTTTTTTTTAAACTCAATGATAGAAATTGGTAACCGATAAGTATCAGAGGTATATTCCATTTAATATCTGAGCCAGTTTTTGAGACCTTTTTTCTCTCTTATAATTGATGTTTGTTGCATAAATAAGAGGTTTTTTGGATTAGGCAGGTTGTGCTTTTGCTTCTTATCCCATCTATTGTTTTGGGTTCAAACCCACACTGCTCCCTGTGACCCTGGGCAGTCATCCAGTCACCCCATTGCCCCAGGTGCCACTGGGACAGACAAGAAAAAATGCTTGAGTACCTGAACAAATTAATGTAAACCATTCATTGAATGAATAAATAAATAAATATGTATTGCTATTGTAAAATGAGAAAAATAGATGTCTAGTATCTTTAACTTCTGAACTTTGGAGGCAATATAGTTCTTTAAGTAAGAAAGGAAGGGGGAGAGTGTGGCACAGTGGTTGTGGGCTGAGGTTGTGGGCTCAAACCCACACTGCTCCTTGTGACCCTGGGCAAGTCACTTAATCCCCCCATTTCCCCAGGATATTACATAGATTGTGAGCCCAGCAGGACAGACAGGGAAAATTGCTTGAGTACCTAAATAAATTCATGTAAACCACTCTGAGCTTTCCTGGGAGAATGATATAGAAAACTGAATGAAAGAAGTTGGGAATTACAGGCCAGTAAGTCTAACTTCTGTGGTAAGCAAATTAATGGAAACACTTTTAAAACAGAGAATGGTGAAGTTTCTAGAATCCAGTGAATTAAAGGACCAGAGGCAACATGGATTCACTAGAGGTAGGTCTTGTCAGACAAATCTGATCAATTTCTTTGACTGGGTGACCAGAGAATTGGATAGAGGAAGTGCGCTAGATGTGATATATTTAGATTTTAGCAAAGCCTTTGACAGTGTTCCATACAGACGTCTAATAAATAAACTGAGTGCCCGTGGTATGGGCCCAAAGTGACAGGCTGGCTCAGGAACTGGTTGAGTGGAAAATGACAGAAGGTAGTGGTCAATTGAGATTGCTTTGAGGAAAGGGATGTTACAAGTGGTGTGCCTCAAGGTTCTGTTCTTGGACCTGTTCTATTTAACATTTTTATAAGCGATATTGCTGAAGGGCTGTCAAGTAAAATCTGCCTCCTTGCAGATGATACCAAAACCTGCAATAGAGTAGATACCCCGGATGGTGTGAATAACATGAAGAAAGACCTAGCAAAGCTTACAGAATGGTCTGAAATTTGGCAGCTAAAATTTAATGCTAAGAAATGCAAGGTCATGGATTTGGGCTTCAAAAACCTGAAGGAATGGTACAATTTAGGGGGTGAAGAACTTATGTGCATGACAGAAGAGTGGGACTTGGGTGTGATTGTATGTGATGTTCTTAAGGTGGCCAAACAGGTTGAAAAGTTGATGGCAAAAGCCAGAAGGATGCTAGGGTGCATAGGAATAGGTATGGCTTGTCGGAAAAAGTAGGTATTGATGCTCATGTATAAGACTCTGGTGAGATCTCATTTAGAATATTGTGTACAATTCTGGAGGCCACAACTTGAAAAATATATAAAAAGGATGGAGTTGGTCCAGAGGAAGGCTACTAAAATGGTGCGTGATCTTCCTCATAAGGCATATGTGGACAGACTTAAAGATCTCAATATGTATACTTTGGAGGAAAGGAGAGATATGATAGAGATGTTTAAATACCTGCGTGGTATAAATGTGCATGAATCGAGTCTCTTTCAATTGAAAGGAAGTTCTGGAATGAGAGGGCATATGATGAAGTTAAGAGGTAATAGGTTCAGAAGTAATCCAAGGAAATACTTTTTTACAGAAAGGGTTGTAGATGCATGGAACAGTCTCCCGAAGGAGGTGGAGGCAGAGACTGTGTCTGATTTCAAGAAAGCCTGGGATAGGCACTTAGGATCTCTTAGAGAGAGGAAGAGATAATGGTTACTGCTGATAGGCATTTGCCTTTATCTGCCATCATGTTTCTATGTTTCTATACCAGTGCCATAATTATCTGTTCAAATATGGTGCCTAGGAGCAGAGCCTGAATCTCTACACCCAGGTCTGGCTGCTTATTTGTGTTTATTGGAAAGGTGATAGGAAAAAGGTCTGAAATAAAGAATGACACGGGGAAAAAATCTGTCCCCGTCACTGCACCGTCCACGGCCCACCATCCTCTGCACCGCTCCGTCACCGCCGTTCCCTTCACTGCCCCGTCACCGTCACCGCCATCCCCTTCACCGCCCCGTCACCATCACCGCCATCCCATTCACCGCCCATTCAATGTCCCCGCAGCATCCATATAAGCCTCAGTACTGTGAAACACCATGAAGACAGAAGAGAGTCCTGCCACTACTAGTACTGCACTGAGAATCTGTTTCAGTGCCTCTGCCCTGTAGTAAAAAACAGAACATAAAATAAATCAATTGACTTGTCCTCCCTTGCAATGATGTGTCCCCCATGTTCACCTATAGCTCGAATCAGGTCAATTGTACACACTAAAAATGCAGGAGGATCTGGAACGTGAGCGCAGGTAGGCAGTGATACAAAAACAGCAGACACCCGACCGATTGCAGCGTTCCGCCATCTCCCTCCCTCCACCTCACCTTAGATGTAGAGTATGCCGGCTTTCTTTTTCGCCCAGTCGCACGCGCGGCTGCTCATTTGTTCAATATTCTCCTCCGACGCAACCGGAAACAGGAAGTTGCAAGAGAGGAGAAGATTGAACAACTCGAGCAGCCGTGCGTGCACGGCTTTTTGAACGTGTGCGGCTGGGCGAAAAAGAAAGTCAGCATACTCTACATCAGTGTTTTTCAACCTTTTTACACCCGTGGACTGGCAGAAATAAAAGAATTATTTTGTGGACCGGCAAACTACTAGGACTACAATTTTAAAACCCTGTTTCTGCCCCATCTCCGCAAGCTCAGTCACCTCAGTAACTATAGAAAAATAGACAAATATAGTGCAAAATATAGACAGCAGATATAAATTCTCAAAACTGACACATTTTGATCACTAAATTGAAAATAAAATCATTTTTCTTACCTTTGCTGTCTGGTGATTGATTTCATGAGTCTCTGGTTGCGTTTCCTTCTGTCTGTGTATCCTTTCTTTCTTTCTGCACTCAGGCCCAAGAATTGTCCCTTTCTATTCCCTCCCTCTTTCCTTCCTATGTCCTTAATGCCCCCAGTGCCTCCTTCCCATGACCTTAGTGCCCCTTCCTGTCTTTAGTGCCCCCAGTGCCTCCTTCCCATGTCTTTAGTGCCCCAGTGCCTCCTTCCCATGTCCTTAGTGCCCCTTCCTGTCTTTAGTGCCCCCAGTGCCTCCTTCCCATGTCTTTAGTGCCCCAGTGCCTCCTTCACATGTCCTTAGTGCCCCTTCCTGTCTTTAGTGCCCCCAGTGCCTCCTTCCCATGCCTTTAGTGCCCCAGTGCCTCCTTCCCATGTCCTTAGTGCCCCTTCCTGTTTTTAGTGCCCCCAGTGCCTCCTTCCCATGTCTTTAGTGCCCCAGTGCCTCCTCCCCATGTCCTTAGTGCCCCTTCCTGTCTTTAGTGCCCCCAGTGCCTCCTTCCATGTCTTTAGTGCCCCAGTACTTCCTTCCCATGTCCTTAGTGCCCCTTTCTGTCTTTAGTGCCCCCAGTGCCTCCTTCCCATGTCTTTAGTGCCCCAGTGCCTCCTTCCCATGTCCTTAGTGCCCCTTTCTGTCTTTAGTGCACCCAGTGCCTCCTTCCCATGTCTTTATTGCCCCAGTGCCTCCTTCCCATGTCCTTAGTGCCCCTTCCTGTCTTTAGTGCCCCCAGTGCCTCCTTCCCATGTCTTTAGTGCCCCAGTACCTCCTTCCCATGTCCTTAGTGCCCCTTTCTGTCTTTAGTGCCCCCAGTGCCTCCTTCCATGTCTTTAGTGCCCCTAGTGCCTCCTTCCCATGTCCTTAGTGCCCCTTTCTGTCTTTAGTGCCCCCAGTGCCTCCTTCCCATGTCTTTAGTGCCCCTAGTGCCTCCTTCCTATGTCCCTCTCACTGCCTTCCACACTTTCTCCCACCCCCACCCCCGAAGCCTGCCTGCCTGTCTACCTTTCTCCCTCCCTAGCCAAAGCCAGCCTGCTGCCTCCCTGCCGCTCAAAAAAAAAAACCTCCCTCCTTTTCCTCTTCTCTTACCGCCATGCTGCAGCTGCTAAAGCCGGAAGTCTTCTTTCCGACTCAATTCTGAAGTCGGAGAGGACGTTCTGGGCCAGCCAGGCAGCGATTGGCTGGCCCAGAACGTCCTCTCCAAAGTCAGAATTGACGTCGGAAAGACTTCCTGTCGGCTGCTGCTTTAGCAACTGAGAGCAGGGGAAAAGGAGAGGCTTTTTTTTTTTTCGCGCGGACCGGCAGAAATTCAACCAGCGGTTGAGGGAACAGTGCTCTTCATTAAAGGTGAGGTGGAGGGAGGGAGATGGCCGGGTGGGGACCGTGTAATCCTTGGTTGCTTCACTGCGGAGTCAAGTCCATTCACCGCTCCACGGTGCGTTGAATGGCCTTGTGCAGAGGGCCTTAAATAAGAAAGCACACCCCTGCTTCATTTCTGCTTCACCTTCTGGTTCATATTATTCTAAATGAATTAAAGTGAATTGTGGTTCTATTCATTATGGATCTGATAGCTTTAAAACCTCATAGGAAAGAGTCTTTCATAACAGGACATATGTGATGAAAAAGAAAATATCTGTTTAAATGTGTTAGTTGCAGTACTTTTCCAGCCCTTTCCTGTATTTCAATTTCTTTTATAGACAATAGTGCTATTTGGATTAAAGCATTCTCCCTTGTACGCTTGCTTTCCCATCTGCTGACTCCTATGGTGAAGTCATAACCCTCTGTTTAAGTCTTTGCAGTTTGTTGCCAAGACAGAAAACTGAAAACTGTGAACTCACAGCTTAATTATTGTGATTTCATCGCCATTTCAAATAAAACAAAAATAAAAATAAAACAAAAGCATATCAGGGTTTGAAAAAGAATATCAGACAAATGAGAATGAATTTGTTCCGCCATGCTAGCTCAGGAGAAAAGTTATCAATGTGGGTTAACTTTTTGGATGGGCTATTAACCTGCGATAAGCATGCATTAGTGTTTATCGCAGCTTAGTAAAAAGGCTCCTAAATATGGTGTTTACTAGAACAAGAAAACACATTAAAAAGTTCACTCTTATTGTAGGGACAGAGCAGAACTCTTCTCAATGTTTTCTGTACTTTAGATACAGGCAGTCCCCGGGTTTGTGAATGAGCTATGTTTTTAAAGCTATTCTTAAATCAGATTTGTAAATAACTCGGAGCTTGTAGATTTTAAGATTCTTGCTGCTTACCTCTGCTCCCAGCTGACAAAAGGGCCAATTGTTCCTACCAGTGTTCCCTTTAAGGCACAGCATGCGCAACCACACACTGTTCTTAATGTGGCCTTGTATCATTCCTGAACCTACTGTATGAGAAGTGTCGGAGTCTATGCCACTGGAAAAACTGCCTAGTGAAATCAAATGAAGCCACAACCACGTTCTTAAGTACAGAGACGTGGACGTTTATGCACTGGGGCACAAATTCTATAAATGTCACCTGAAGTTAGGTGCCTAGGCGATATAGGATCCTAATTTATTTATTTAATAAGCTTAATTTGTGCTGATAATTGGCAATTAACAACTTGGAATTGATGTTAATTGCACATAATTGGATGGTAAGCACATAACTTAATATGCGCCTACTTCGTTCAGGTAGGCACCTAGTCCAAGCAACCTATCAGAAAGTAGGCATGGTTAGGGGGCGGATCGAGGATGTGCTGTTTTGGACTTAGGAGCCATTAGGCACCTGTATTTAGGCCAAGACAACTCTGGCATAAATATGATGTTAGGATGCCTGTTAATGCCTAAGACCACTTTAGGCACCACTAAGTGTGATTTTATAAAGTACCAGTGGCGTAACAAAGGAGGTTGTCACCTAGGCTGGTGGGTGCCCACCATCACTGTGCTCTATGCCCCCTACTCTTCCCCACCACTTGGGCACCCTGTGTTCTTCCCCATTGCTCGGTCATTCCTTCCTCTGGTGCAAGCAGCATCTTCTGCCTGCTGCTCACAATGGCTTCAGCTCCCTTCCCTTCTGATGTCACTTCCTGATCCTGTGACAAGGAAATGATGCCGGCGCAAGCAGCAAGATGCTTCTCACCCTGGTGAACATTTAAAGTGGTATGCGGGGGTGGGGTTCCCAGACGTCCGGATAGCCACCGACATGTGCTTATCAAACCTTACCCCTCACCCCACCTCTGGATGTACCTTTTAAAAAATGGTTTTGATTGGTACAGGCTGCTGACAGCAAACAACAATTCCAATTCACTGTTTGGTTAACCTCAGAGCCTTCTCTATGATGCACTTTCTATTTTTGCAGAAGTAGGAAGTCTCTATGATGAGCACAAGGAATGAGTCTGAATCATTGCTTCCTTCCAGCCGCCTCCAGTAGTGAAAACCCACTTTCAAAAGGTACACAGGAAGGGAAGGGGACTGAGAGGCAAGGGGAAATGCGGGATCGCTAGCTGGGGAGGAAAAAATTGCTGGGCAGTGGAGAAAGGGGAAAATGGGAGACAAGGGGGATAGAAGAAACAGCAGGATTCTAGACATGAAGTGGGAGAGAGGAATTGATGTATATGGTGAAAAGAGAAGAATGGGAGGAAGATTCTGACTGGGGTGGAAAGAGAAAGGGATAGAGAGAAGGATGCTGGTTATAAGAAGAAGAGATGGAGAAAGGTAGAATATGAATTAAGGTTAAAAAAAAAAAAAGTTCACTGTTGGGGAGAAGGGAGGGACGAGGGGACAGGGAGCTGCAAGGCTATAAATGTGGGTTAAAAGAGACAGAAAATATTTGGATAGGAGAGGAAAGATGCCAGGCTATAAGAATGGACTAAATCGGTTAGCGCGCCTTAGTAAAAGGACCCCATAGTACATGACAGCAGATAAAGACCTGAACGGTCCGTCCAGTCTGCCCATTAGTTATTCTCATAAAAAATACATAATAAGTTCACTGTTGGGGAGAAGGGAGGGACGAGGGGAAAGGGAGCTGCAAGGCTATAAATGTGGGTTAAAAGAGACAGAAAATATTTGGATAGGAGAGGAAAGATGCCAGGCTATAAGAATGGATGATAGAAAGAAGAAGAGGGAGATGAGATGCTGCACAATGATGAGAAGGAAAAAGAGAGAGATGTTGAACAAGATAAAACCATGTGGAAGAAGCCATGGGGATATTGTCACGGAGATGAGGATGGGAGAGCTATGGACTGAGACAGAGATGGAATAGGTTTAACAAATAATGAACTTTTACATAGCAACATAGGGGTCCTTTTACTAAGGCACGCTAACTGATTTAGGTTCTCTTTTACAAAGGTGCGCTAAGCGTTTTAGCGCGTGATTAGCGCTCACTAAACGCTAATGCATCCATAGGATAACATGCATGTGTTAGCGTTTAGCGTGCGCTAATATTTAGCGTGTACTAAAAAGCATAGCGCACCTTTGTAAAAGAGGGGTTTAGTGCGCGCTAAATGCTAAGGCACCCATAGAATATAATGGGTCCCTTAGCATTTAGCGTGGACTAAATCGGTTAGCGCGCCTTAGTAAAAGGACCCCATAGTACATGACAGCAGATAAAGACCTGAACGGTCCGTCCAGTCTGCCCATTAGTTATTCTCATAAAAAATACATAATAAGTTCACTGTTGGGGAGAAGGGAGGGACGAGGGGAAAGGGAGCTGCAAGGCTATAAATGTGGGTTAAAAGAGACAGAAAATATTTGGATAGGAGAGGAAAGATGCCAGGCTATAAGAATGGATGATAGAAAGAAGAAGAGGGAGATGAGATGCTGCACAATGATGAGAAGGAAAAAGAGAGAGATGTTGAACAAGATAAAACCATGTGGAAGAAGCCATGGGGATATTGTCACGGAGATGAGGATGGGAGAGCTATGGACTGAGACAGAGATGGAATAGGTTTAACAAATAATGAACTTTTACATAGCAACATAGGGGTCCTTTTACTAAGGCACGCTAACTGATTTAGGTTCTCTTTTACAAAGGTGCGCTAAGCGTTTTAGCGCGTGATTAGCGCTCACTAAACGCTAATGCATCCATAGGATAACATGCATGTGTTAGCGTTTAGCGTGCGCTAATATTTAGCGTGTACTAAAAAGCATAGCGCACCTTTGTAAAAGAGGGGTTTAGTGCGCGCTAAATGCTAAGGCACCCATAGAATATAATGGGTCCCTTAGCATTTAGCGTGGACTAAATCGGTTAGCGCGCCTTAGTAAAAGGACCCCATAGTACATGACAGCAGATAAAGACCTGAACGGTCCGTCCAGTCTGCCCATTAGTTATTCTCATAAAAAATACATAATTAAATTAACTTGTCTCTTCTTTGATATTTCTGGGCCATAGACTAAAGTCCACCTGGTATTGTTCTAGGTTCCAACTGCTGAAGTTGCCATCTAAGCTCACTCCAGCCTATCCAAACACCCTGTTGTTTGCAGGATGTCTACTGTAAAGTCTGGTCAGTAACATCCTCATGATCCAAGCTAGTGGCGTTCCCACTGATGCTTTTGCCAAATAAGAAATATGATTTTTCATAATGATGCATATTTTGTGACTTTTGAGTTTCCCTTTCTTAAGTGAACTGGTTCCTGCAGATTGAAATTAAACCTGTACTATAATTAGAGGCAACTGAATTTTTGATTGGATAAGCTTTTTATTATTTATTTTAAGTAAGAAAGGTTTAGTAAACTAGGAGAAGAATTAGTCTGGACAGACGTCAACAATAAGACTAGCTTTGTAGTTTGTTTATATCTCTACAGTTATAATTTTCTGTTTTAAAGATGATAGTGGTTTATTTTCATTGCTTTCTTAACAACTTATAATTTTTAAGATATTAATCTCTGTTATATCTTAATCCAATAGAGATCTAATTGAAAAAAATGTAAATTGACAATCAAGTTTATTGTGATGGCAAATATGCCTCATCCTCCACTCCTACCCACTTGACTTATTCTCTCTGAGAAGCAGAAATAAATCCCGGAAGCACAATTAAAACACCAACTAAATATTACTTTGTTGGGCTTAACGATAGATTGCAATGTGTGCATAATGACCCAGTTCTCGTAATATCATCTGATTTAGTAAGGAAATCAGAGGCTGCCATATGTTCCCCAATAAGGTCTCAGATATTCTTTGTCTCGTACTTGATGTTTGAAACAACTGCTGTTAAAAATGCTGTTTACTTTAGGAACCTTATTGTTATTGAATTGTTTTCAAATGACAAACATATCAAAAGGCCTACGCCTCATTTTTATAAAGTATAACAAAACTAGAGTAGTGTGTGAACCAACAGCTTGCTTTTTCTTATTATAGATAGGTGCTGGTACACATTTTCACTCATTTTTCCACATTCTCTTTTTGTCTGGTTTTTATGTTTCTCTCTCTTTTTGCAATCTAGAAAGTTATTACTAAAAGAAGAAGTTTAAGAGGCCATTTGAAAGGATAATTGTGAAGCAGAGTAACTTTTAACACACAGCTGTGGTAAACATTATCGCTTTGCTAATTTAGGCTCTAACTTCAGGCCCCTTTTACAGAGTCGTGGTAGCGATGCCTCACAGTAAATGTACCGAAGCCCATAGGAACTGAATGGGCTTTGGTACGTTTACTGTGGCAGCATCGCTAGAGCAGCTTCTTGGATTGAACCTTTACTCAGATTGTCTTGACCTTCTTCTCTGTACCTTTTTGCTCCGATTGTACCTATTTTCTCTGATTGTACCATTTTCGCTGATTGTACCATTTTCGCTGATTGTACCATTTTCGCCGATTGTACCATTTTCTCTGTTTGTACCATTTTCTCTGGTACCTATTTTCTATGATTGTACCATTGTACCGTTTTCGCTGATTGTCCAGTCCTTCTTCGTTGTAAACCGCCTCGAACTACTATGGCTTTGGCGGTATATAAGAAATAAAATTATTATTATTATTATGAGGTAGAAAGTGGAGGATTGTGGGTAAGGAATGGGTATGGACAACTCATTGCAGTTCATGTATGGACACTTACCATGTGCACTGTCACAGCGCAAATATATTTGTTTAATTAATTTATTTATTTTATCATAGTTTAGATCAGGGGTGCCCACACTTTATGGGCATGCGAGCTACTTTTATAATGACTAAGCCAAAATGATCTACCAACAATAAAATTTTAAAAAAACACAAAGCACACTGAAAGGCAGAGAAAATGTTAATTATTCATATTCCGGGTTTTTTCAAAGAGGTCACGACAGATGACTCTATGCAATGTCACCTCAGTAACAAAATACAAAAATAGACAAATACACCCCCTCCCTTTTTACTAAACCACAATAGTAGGTTTTAGCACCGGGAGTTATGCTGAATGCCTCACGCTGCTCTCAATGCTCATAGGCTCCCTGCGCTAAAAATACGCTATTGCGGTTTAGTAAAAGGGAGCCATAGTGCAAAATATAGACAGCAGATATAAATTCTCAAAACCGACACATTTTGATCACTAAATTGAAAATAAAATCATTTTTCCTACCTTTGCTGTTTGGTGATTTCATGAGTCTCTGATTGCACTTTCTTCTTCTGACTGTGCATCCAATCTTTCTTCCTATCTTTCAGCCTTCTGTATGTTTCCTCTCCTCCAGACCTCATTCTCTCCCCCAACTTTTTCTTTCTGTCTCCCTTTTCCCCCTTCTTTCTGTCTCCCTGTCTGCCCCCTTTCTTTCTTTCTCCGTGCCCTCCCCCAAGCCACTCGGTTTGCTGCCACCGCCATCGGGGAACAGCCCCCAAGCCACCGCCGTCCACGCTGACCAGCATTCCGCTCCCTGATGTCAATTCTGACGTAGGAGCGGAAGGCATTTCTCCTCATTCCATCCAGCCTGAGCCCCATCTCTCCTTGATCCAGCATTTCCCTTCTGTGTCTGTCAGAATTACCATTCCACCTATTTTCCAGCATCACCCTTCTTTGTGTCCATCTCACCTATATCCCTATCTCACCACTTTTTCAGAATCTTCATTTCTCTCTGTCCTTGTCTTTACCCCATCTTCACCATTTGCCCTTTCAATGTCTTTATCTCCCCCCCCCCACACACACACACACTTTTTCAGCATTACTTCTATGTCTCTATTTCACCTCCTCTCCATGTCCCCTCTGTATCTCTATCCTTATTCAGTAGGTCCTGCTTACCCTTTCTCTTCTTTGTGTCACTATCTCCATTTTCAGCTTTCCCCCCTTTTCCTTTGTTACTGCACCCTGTAGCCAGAATCTTTCCACCCTCCCTCCACTCCGGCCCAGCCCAGTATGAAATATTTCCTTTTGTTTCCCTCCCCTCTCTCTTTCTCTCTCTCTTCTCCTCCCTCACCCACGAGTCCTGCATCTGGCCCTCTCCCTTCTACCTGCACCTGGCAACACCCCCCTGCTCCGCGGCTCTCTTAAGCAACTCGTCAGCAGCGGTGATCAAGACAAGCTGCCGACATCGAGGCCTTCCCTCTACGAGTTCCGCCTTTGTGGAAAAAGGAAGATGAAACAAGCGGGACTCACAGAGGGTAGGCCCCGACGTCAGAAGCTTGTGTCAATCGCTGCAGCTGAGTTGCCGAAGAGAGCCGTGGAGCAGGGTGTGTGGCCGGAAGCAGGTAGAAGGGAGAGGGAGATAGGAAGACTGTAGAAGCTCCGGAGCATGACACTGACCCCGGCCAGGATGATTTCTTTTTCAGGTTGCTGCTGCCGCTGCCACGCTCCCCTACCCCCCCCCCCCCCCGGAATGACAAAAACAGCCTAAAGTGGATGCCCGGCGTCGGCGTCTTTGACGTCGGGGAGAGGAAGGCTGATAGCCCGGTAGATCGGGACGGCAACACGAGTCTATCACGGAGCCCGGGATGGGCTCTGCGATCGACTCACGTTGCCTTCCTGAGCTACCGGTCGATCGCGATCGACGTGTTGGGCACCCCTGGTTTAGATATTGCCTCCCTTCCAATAACCTGAGATGAATGTTGTCACAATCCTATCCCTAAAGTGCAGCTTTCGCCAGGGCAGGCTATTGTCAAGCCTGGTCCAGTGATCCAGAGGGCAAATCACGGGGATAGGATTGTGACCAAGCCTAAGGAAAAATCTAGCTGGCCCTTTAACTCAGTCGGGGCTGAGCTCCAGGGAGGAGAAGAGGAGAGTTGGGACAACCCACAACAGCCCCAGAGAGAACTCCCTTTCCCTGGCTTCTCCCAGCTGAAGGGAATGATTAGGCTCCCAAAGACAGCTAGGGGAAATCAGCAGAAAGCTCCTCCCCCTTCCAGGGCAGGTCAGATTCCCCTAGGTACTTTAGAGGCTGCTCTGAGAAGGAGGAGGGCAGTCTACTCAGGGCCAGACCTGGAAAGGATCTCTCCTGCTGAAGGTGTCCCGGAGTCTTGTGACTGGGAAATGCAGGAGCCTGACACAGACCCTTTGTCCAACCAGATACCCAGTGAAGAATCTATGGAGTTTGGAGAAACTGTCAGCCTGCCTGAAGAGGTGCCAATGGAAATGAGCTAAGTGGCAGGGCTGAGAGTTGTAAGATTTATAATGCTGCTGGGTTTGGGGTTTACACTGTGTGAGAATGGATGTTTGATTCTTGTATTCCTTTAAATGACTTGTGCTGGCTGGGACTGCCCTGCTTGAGGGAAGCAGGAGAAGAAAGAAAGATAGAAAAAAAAAACGTTTTTCTTTTTGGTGCTAAACTTTGAATATCTGAAGACCAGAAGTTTAATTAGTTTTCTTGCTGGCTGTGGTAATTACCTGAGGGAAGTGAGGAGATAATTGGGGAGAATCCACTTTCCATACAAGGAGGGTTAGTGGGGCCATTCGTGGCATTCTGTTATTCAGAAAAGTTTTATAGTGGATTCACTTACTCCCCTCCCCCACATCAGTTCAGCTAAACTGAGTGGGAAGAAGCCAGCTGAACTTCAGGGCTTGATTACAGCACTACCAGCAGTGCTTGCTGTATTGTTGAAAGACTATTGAAGTTTAATGAACCTGCATTTTGGATGTTTTATTTGGACTTTATGATAACGTTACTTACCTGCATTAAGGTGATAGCTGAGCCTGGTGTTTTGGATTCAGCTATATTTTTGTTTATGGATTTTTCCTATATTTGGGGAGTCAGGACTGGGTGTGAAAACTGACTTCCCCATTCCAATTGACAATAAAGCACTTGATTTTGCATCATGAACTCATTTTTTAATATCATTTATATTTCCTGAGTCATGAAGAGTGTTCCAGCAGGACTTCTTACCTAAAGGAAGCACGTCGAGGGGGCGTACAGGTGAGCGGAGACCGGCATCACTGAAGGCACAGGTACCGGCTCCGTTACAATGTGTACACATCATAAAAGAAAACCCCACTTCCATCCTCCCTAATACTGTAAGGGCCAAATTCTGTAAAGGATGTCTGAAAATTAGGCATCGTTTAGACATCCAGCGGGAAAATGCTGAGTGTGATTCTATAATGTATAGATGTACTATAGAGAATCACACTCAGCACTGCTAGACGTCCTTTACAGAATTGCCTTTTACGCATCACATAGACATATTCACAACGTTTATAACGTGATCGCGTCTCATTATTATGACATCATTAGAATGGAGATTTTATGCTGTTTTTTCATTAAAATTGTATGCAGTGAAATGCTGGCACCACTATTATATTTATCTTTTAATCCTTTTTTTCTGTCACAGGGAACAGAGTGGGATTCACACCAACAACATCAGTTCTCCTGGCCCCAGCGACCCCTTCCCCCCTGACTGGATTGGGCCAGGAGGGAGCCCAAGCCCTCCTAGCCCCGGTGACCCCCCTACCCACCACCCCCCACTACAATAAGGGCAAGAGGGATCCCAGGCCCTCCTGCCCTCGACACAACCCCCTCCCCCCAATGACCGCTCCCCCCAGAACCCCCAGGACCCCCGCCGACCCGCGACCCACCTGGCCGACCCCACAACCCTCCAGCCCCACCCCCACCTCCACCCTTCCCCGTACCTTTAACGTTGGCCAGACGGACGGGTGCCAAGCCTGCCCATCCGGCAGGCCAGCCGGGTCCAGAATGGGGCCAGATTGGCCCAGGTGGCAGAAACCTGCCCACAGGTGGGGCCTGAGGCACCTGGGCCAATCAGAATAGGGCATCTCTCCTGCCGCGGGTCGCGGCAGTTCGGGTAGGTGAGTGATCGCATCGCGGTAGGGGAGATGAGGGATCTCTCCTGCCGCGATTGTTGCGGTGGGTAGGTTGCCAGGCCGCTAAACTGATCGCGCCAGCGGCCATCAGCTCAGCGGCCCCTTTTTAGGCACTTAGACCTGGTATGACTTAGGAGAGGAAGTTCTGGGCCAGCCAATCGCTGCCTGGCTTAGGACCTGGACATTCTACATGAATAATCAAACCATTAAGGAAATAGTCTTAGATCAGTGGTCTCAAACTGAAACCCTTTGCAGGGCCACATTTTGGATTTGTAGGTACTTGGAGGGTCTCAGAAAAAATAGTTAATGTCTTATTAAAGAAATTACAATTTTGCATGAGGTAAAACTCTTTATAGTTTATAAATATTTCCTTTTGGCTAAGTCTTAATAATATTGTAATTTATAGCTAAAGAGACATATGATCAAGAAACTGTTTTATTTTACTTTTGTGATTATGATAAACATACCGAGGGCTTCAAAATAGTACCTGGTGGGTCGCATATGGCTCCCAGGCCACGAGTTTGAGACCATTGTCTTAGATGTATGGAGCTAGACCTGTTTCAAACACGCATACGGGTCAAAAAGTTGCCCAACCTGACAAGATGACCACTGGAGGGATTAAGGCATGACCCCACTTACTCCCCAGTGGTCACCAATTCCCTCCCACCACTCAAGGATCCTTAAAAAACAAAAACAAACCAGTACTGCCCAGCCTGTCTATACAGCTTGCCATCAGCTGATCATGGCAGGGAAATCCCAATCAGTTGAGCTGGTTTCGTGGAGTCCTGCCAGCTCAGTTGATTGGGGATTCCCCTGCCAGGATGTAGGATAAAACTCAGAGACATGGAGGGGTTAACTAAGGGGGACAAGCCCCCGACCACCTCATCACACAATCATTGCATGATCCTCCATTTTGAATTGAATGTGCAACTTTATATAGTAAAAAAAACTTAGTAACTCTTCAATATATAAGTGAAGTTTTAAAAGTGAAAAAGCACTTAACTATTTTGCACATTCAATTCAAAATGGAGGATCATGCAAAGATTGGGTGGTGAGGTGGTTGGGGGCTTGTCCCCCTTGTCAACCCCTCCATGTCTCTGAGCTTTATCCTACCAATGGAAAATACAATATTAGAAGAACCACTGTATTTATGTTTATCATTGGAAACTTGTGTATTAACAATAGACTCTTTTTGCTTCCTGCACTGATACCATTGGTATATATTTTTCCCCTGTATATTCTTGGCAGGATCAGCTGAACCAGCAGAGAGAATTGTGATTCTTCCCTCCCTCCCTCATACTCACAAATACCCCCAGTCCCCCTCCACAGAAAGCTTCTGTCCTCAGAGCCCTACATACCTGTCCCTGACATCACCTCATACCCCTGATATCCCTGTACTTTCCAATGAAAAATCAGCAGGTGAGAAGGCCACTTTCTCCTGCCAATAGGGCTGCTTCTTCAGAAATGACAGGCCTTCCACCTCTCATCTTGGGATGCAGTGGGAGGGCCTAAGGCTCTAATGGACTCAAAATGGAAGGTCCACCATTTTCAGCCAATCAGTGAGCCAGGTGATGTTGGGGGGGAGGGGTATAGGGCTCTGAGGACAGCAACTCTCTGTGGAGGGGGGTTGGGGAGATCGGTGGGTGTAAGGAAGGGAGAGAGGAATTGCAGTTCTCCCTGCCGATTCAGCTGATCCCTGCCTGATTCAGCTGATAATGTCATCAGAGATGCGGCAGAGGAAATCAGAGCATGGGAAGGCCGCGAAGCAGCATCTTTAGTGTGATGCGGCCGCTGCTGGAACCAGGAGGTATGTGCGTCTCGCGGTGGGAAGATCAATAGGGGTTCGTGTGTGCCGGGGAGGGATGCACCGAGGAGGGGGGGGGCCGACAATGGTGCCAATGAAATTGCTGGAGAGCAGGGAGGGCCGCGTTTTTAAATTTCTCTGCCGGTAAGTGTGTGGGGCCGTAGTAAGTTGTGTCGGGCTGTTGTGTGGGGTCGTAGTAAGCGCGCATGCACACTCTTGCCGGCCATGGACCTACGGATCTCGGAACACGCCGGTAAGAGTGTGCATGCGCGCTTAGGGTTTTATTATAGTAGATGGGCAAAAAAGATAGATGTACTAGGGACCAAAGCATTCCCATTCTCAAAAGAAAAAATAAACGTCCTGCTGTTTTCAAAATGATTGTTTTCTTTACTGGATTTCTGGATGTCTTTCCCAATATGTCAAAACCGGTATGGTCAATTACCACACTAATTAAGGAAATAAAAAAATAAAAGTTAGGCGTAGATCCCGAACTTAGACGTTGATAGGCGGCCGCATTGAGGGCATCTCATGGCACCCAATGTAGGCACTATTTATAGGATATGGCCCTCAGTTCACAAATACTGTGCTCAAAGACATTTGTATTCTCAATATACTCTGAGAAATAAGTCTCTTGTTTCTGTCTCAGTCGCTATATATTGCAGGTAGTAGTTGAACAACATAGCAAAAACATTCTGTATAATGTTGTTATGGGTCATTAATTTATTTAGTTCATGGACACAGAGCCACCAATCCAGGAAACGCTCATTCTCTCATTACTAATGGCAGCAGTATCATTTTTCAACTGATTCTTGGAGAAGAAAGATGCATATAATTAGGCTGCATTATGTGCAAGCCTAAAAATACAAAAATTGAAAAACACAGTTATTCTGGCATATCCCTCGTCATTGACCTGTACTAGGATGTGAACTGAAATAATACAGAGTGCTAATTGCAAGGCCTCTGAACTAACCGTCATTTTTCAGTCTCTTGAGGTGGACACTAAACTTTCATTTAAACACCAATGCATTAATCAGCTCTGACATACATAGTGAGATGATCCAGGGGATTTTTTCCAAAAAGAAATCAATGCATCTTGTCAAATTAATGACAAGTCTGACATTTCCATAGTAAACCAATGAATGCTCTATCAGTTCTATAACCTTTTAATGCTGTTATTTCCATTCTATATTGTAACCCCCTAGGCGGCTGCCTAGGGTGGATCGGGATATGTGCAGTGCTGCCAAACGGTAAAGAGTCTAGTACCCAGAATCTCCAGAGAGCTGATAATGCCCACAGATAGAATGGTGTAGCTCTAAAGTCAAGGGAACTTCTTTCCTGCTTTCTAAAGAAAAATTCCTTCAAGCTTCTCTAGTCAGATGACTCACCAATAGGGTTGCCAGATTCTATATTCGGAAAATCCAGACCCCCAGGCCTGCCCACCCGCTCCCTGTTACGCCCAGTCCTGCCCCTAATTCCACCCGAGTTCCACCCCCACTGCTTGCTATGGTCGGGCTGGGTTTTGAAAAGACGTCCGAACCCCCGGACATGTCCTCAAAAAGAGGACATGTCCTCAAAAAGAGGACATGTCCTCAAAAAGAGGACATGTCCGGAGAAATCCAGATGTCTAGTAACCCTACTCACCAAGAGCCAATCAGACAGTTGTTATTGGTTTTGTTTTTTTATTTCAGGTCCTCATTGCAGGCACAGCAACAGAATCATAAACTGGTCTTATCATAGAATCTCATTCCCAAAACAAGGATGTAGTTTTGTAAACCAAGCCAAGCTGTTGCAAAAATGCATTCTCACCAGGTCTTCTTTCCACCCATTGCTCAAGGTCTCTCAGACTCTACAGTCTAGGATTACAATATGGCTCCAGATAAAGGAGGATGGATTGACACATCCGGATTTTACTTCCACTGAAAGCAATGGAAGTATGACAGATGACTAATGTGACCATATGTCCCGTTTTGAATGGGACCGTTCCAATTTTAGATCCCCTGGGACTCTCTCTCTTAAAATGGGACATTTTGGCATCCCGAAGCTGTGCATGGGGACAACAGGACAGGCAATCACGGAGCCTGGGCTCTCTTCCTGATTCCCCGATGCCGATGTAGCAACAGGGCCAGGCCAGGCGAGTGTAGCGACTGCACAACGGCCAGCCCAGAAGCCTTCTCCCCGATGTCAATTGACTGGCCTGGAACTTCCTCTCCGATGTCAGAATTGACTTCAGGGAAAGACTTCTGGACCGGCTATTGTGCAGTCGCTGCACTCGCCTCGCCTGGCCCTGTTGCATCAGGGAAGCAGCGAAAAATTGTCGGCATGGCAGTGGTATAGGGGTAGGCAGGGAGAGAGAAAGTAACAAAGAAAAAGTTAGGGGGGGCAGGGAGAGAGAAAGAAAGAAAGGATGCACAGTTAGAAGAAAGTGCAACCAGAGACTCACCAGACAACAAAGGTAGGAAAAATGATTTTATTTTCAATTTAGTGATTAAAATGTGTCAGTTTTGAGAATTTATATCTGCTGTCTATATTTTGCACTATATTTGTCTATTTTTCTATAGTTGTTATTGAGGTGATATTGCGTATTTTAAAGTAATCTATCTTGACCTCTTTGAAAAAACCCTGAATATAAATGATAATTAACATTTTTTCTGCATACAGTGTTCTTTGTGGGGGTTGTTATTTTATTTTATGATTACCATTATGAATTAATAAGATATTGTGTGTACAAGAAAAATGAACGGAAGAAATTGGGAGCGGGGCTGCGGCGGGGCTAGGGCAGGATTGGGGGCAGGACTGAAAATCAGTAGATGTCCTGTTCTGATGAAAAAAATAAATGGTCACGTTAGAGATGATGGACAGTAATACTACTACAGTCCAATCAGACTGGCCCCAGCCTAGACTGCATCTCTTACAGCGATGGAATCTGTCCTTATTTATCTGTGCTTTCACAAAGTCCCCACGACAATTGGTTTCTGCCTCCGCCTTCTTTTAGAAAGCATTACATCCAGTGGCGTAGCGAGGGGCGAAGGCACCCCCTCTCACCCTCTTCTCTGCCCCCCATCCATTACTTCCCCACCCCCTCTTTCCACACTAGCACAACCCTTCACCCATACCTCTTTAACATTCCCAGCGCGAGCAGCAACCCCAACCTGCTGTTTACGCCAGCATCAGTTCTTCCTCTGATGTCACTTCCTAGGTGCGGGTCTAGGATGCGAAATCAAAGGAAGAGCCAACGCTGCTGTGAGCAGCATGTTGGGATTCCTGCTCACGTCGGGAATGTTAAAGATGTATGGGGGAAGGGGGTACGCGTGCATGGTAGTGGGGGAGGGGGCGGGGAAGGAACGGGGAGGTGGAGAGGAGGACGGATGCTGGTGCCCTCACCAAGAATGTGCCCGGGATCCCCCCCCCCCCCTTTACTATGCCACTGATTATATCTGTGCTGAGCTCTGCAGCAGTGGAATATCCCAGAGCAAAGAGAGATATAAGAATAGCCTTACTGGGTCAGACCAAAGGTCCAACAAGCCCAGTAGCCTGTTCTCACGGTGGCCAATCCATGTCACTAGTCCTGGCCAAAATCCAAGGAGTAGTAATATTCCATGCTACCGATCCAGGGCAAGCAGTGGCTTCCCCCATGTCTTTCTCAATAACAGACTATGGACTTTTCCTCCAGGAGGATTGTGAAGACCTGCAACGTAACATACTGGGCCTCTTCTCCCTTGAAAAGAGGAGACTGAGAGGGGACATGATAGAAACATTCAAGATACTGAAGGGAATAGACTTAGTAGATAAAGACAGGTTGTTCACCCTCTCCAAGGTAGGTAGAACGACAGGACACTCTCCAAAGTTGAAAGGGGATAGATTCTGTACAAACGTAAGGAAGTTCTTCTTCACCCAGAGAGTGGTAGAAAACTGGAATGCACTTCCAGAGGCTGTTATAGAGGAAAACACCCTCCAAGGATTCAAGACAAAGGCCAGGATTCACTAAGCAAACCAATCGTGTACCGATCGGTTTGCAAGCCCTTAGCAAGAAGATTTCCCTCCGGCCCGATTCACTAAAGTGTTTAGCAATCCCTTCTCGATCCATGCATGCAAATGAGGGAAATGGCATGCAAATTTGGGAGGGCAGCAATTCACTAAATACTTTAGCTAACACAGATTGGGCTTGCCAATCAGAAAAGAAGCGACTGCTGAAGAACAGTCGCTTCTATCCTGGCCGACTCTCCTCCCCTTTAAAACCACGGGCTCGCAATGCTTTTTAGCAGAGCAAGCCCATGGTTTTAAATCCACCGCCAACGATGGCATTGGGCCCGACGCTGGCCACCCGGCCCCCGCAAATATGGCAGGAGGGTTCCCACACCCTCCTGCCATATCTACAACTACTAACCCCCCTCCCAACAAGTACCCCTAACCCCCCTCCCTCCCCGAACCCCCCAAACATTTGCCCCGCAGCCGCATCAAAAATAATTATGACAGGAGGGTTCCCACTCCCTCCTGCCATCAGTCCCACCCAAAAACTAAGGTAACAGCAGGAGGGATGCCAACTCCCTGATGCCACCCCCCAGATAACCCCTGCCCATCCCCGGTCCCCCCCCCACCCTCCTCCCAATACCTTTAACGGAGCAGGAGGGGTGCTCAATCTCTCCTACTCCAATGCCTCCCGCGACGAGTCTGAGGCCAAGAATACAGTCGCCTGTCTCACATGCGAGGAGCAAAGCCAAGATGCAGAAAAATGAGATTTGTGAGAGTCCACCAGCAGGCGCTTGGAAACGATCTCCAGTTTCCCTCCCTCCAGCTGCCTTTTACCTATCACAAAGCCCACGGCAAGCAGCACATTGTGCAGGTGAGGGGCAGGGAGTGCCCGTGCAAGGTAGAAGCCTTGAGACTGCCTAAAGCAGGAGCTGCAGCGAATGGCCAGCAGGAAGCAGCTTCCACTCCTGCTCTAAGAGACCTTATGGCACGTGGAGGAGGGTTGGTCATCCCGAATTGGGAGGCCGATTTTTTTTAAACAAATCGATTCGAATCAAGAATCGGGCAGCACTAGCGGCTAGGTTTAAGTAGGGTTACCAGATGTCCAGTTTTCCCCGGACATGTCAGGTCTCTGTCGAGTGTCCGGGCAGCTTTTCTATTTTACTACTTCTATCCAGAGAAACCAGACATCTAGTAACCCTGCAGCAGTGGTCTTTATTGCAAGCCTTTATTGCACGAGCCAATGGCAGCCTGAGGAGACCTTCCGGGCAGCTTGCGCACCTATCTAGAGTCCCCTCCCCTCTCCACTCATGAGATCTAGTGCTTGCTTATTGTCTTTGTTTCTAGCAGCGTTGTTCTAACTCTAAGGGCTGCTGGCAACGTGAGTGAAGTAAATACGCTGCCTTCAATGACCCAGAAGCTTTTCCTCTGTTACTGCTTCCTGTCCCTCCAATAAAAGTTAAGGAGAATTTTAAGGGCTTTCATGTTCTCATGTGAAGAGAACTGAGAGAGTTTGAAAAGGAAGGATTCTGGTTTTAATTAATGGTTGAACTGAAAAGGGAAGTTGTTTACTCACCTTTCTCTTGAAAAAGAAATATTACTAAAGTAAATATTCCTAGTAAAGAATTTTAAAAGAATTCCTTGACTTTAAGGTAGATTCTTTGGATAAGTGAGATCTGAAACAAAATGTAAAATAACTGTGCCTGAATTAACAGGGAAAATTAGATTAAAGATCTTATTTAAAAAAAAAAAAAATAAAACACACACACAGTTTTTGAAGTAATTTGAGTGAGCTGGTTGAAAAGGAGGAAAGGTTTTAAGATTTGCCTGCCACAGAATGTTGAGAAGCAATGCAAGAAGGAAGGCAGAGTTTCATTCCTAGTAAAACTACACAAAAGGGACTTTTAACTGGATTTTAGTATTAAAGTGGCTATTAATATTGGACTAGGTGGCTGCTTATTAACTGTAATTTAGACAGGCCCTCTTTTACATGCATTTAGTGCACACTAAATCAACACGTGCACTAACCACTAATGCGTACATAGGATAACATGCATACATTAGCATTTAGCGTGTGATTAGCCCAAGCTAATATTTACCGCACACTAAAAAGCATTGCGCATCTTTGTAAAAGAGGGGGTTAGTGGGCTTGCTAGCACTGAAACACCTTTTCCTTGGTGGGGTTAGAATAGGGACCCTGTGTTATTTTATTTTAGTCCAGTTAGCAATACAAGGCTTATTGCTAAAGAAAACATGGACCTAGTTCACAACAGAAGGAGTTAGGGTATTGCCTCCCTTTATTTCTATTAAGATAGGTCAATAGGAAGAGATCCATTCCAGGTTCCAAAAGGTCCAGTTCCTGAGTAGGATGGAGTGGCAGTTTGCAGAATGACAACAATGTACCCTATGCAAGAGAGCGTCGAAGACGTGAAGAGCCAAGGTTCCATTTTTAAAGATTATTTTTAGTGTTGTGCACAACCAAGCTTTTGCTAACTTGACAAAATACTTTTGGAAAATAATTTTAATGCCTGCAAGAGAGAGAACAGAACAACACAAAGTTAGGTATATAAGAACATAAGAACTGCCGCTGCTGGGTCAGACCAGTGGTCCATCCTGCCCAGCAGTCCACTCACACAGTGGCCCTCAGGTCAAAGACCAGTGCTCTAAATGAGTCCAGCCTCACCTGCGTACGTTCCAGTTTATCAGGAACTTGTCCAACTTTGTCTTGAAACCCTGGAGGGTGTTTTCCCCTATAACAGACTCCGGAAGAGTGTTCCAGTTTTCCATCACTCTCTGGGTGAAGAACTTCCTTGCATTTGTAAAAGAAACTAGATTAAAGAGAAGGACACGAGTACTTACCTATAACCCGGGGGTCTCCTTTGTTGTGGTATAAAAGAATAAAACAAGATTATGCAAAACAACAATACTCAAGAGAAATAGTTATTGGTAAAGTGAGAGGAAAACTTGAGAACACTTATTTGAGGTTGCTTTAATTGTAATAGGTCACTGGCTGGAACCTAAAAAGAGGAGAAAAATATTATTCAGCACTTTATTCTGAAGTTGAACAAATTTTAAGAATTTTAATGTGTTTTTAATGCATTTTTAATTAGTTTCCAGTTGAAGCACTTTATCTGATTTTATCCAATTTTAAGTGGTTTTAGCTGTTTTTAATGAACTTGAATTCACTTTAATGGTGAAGAATTCTTCTGAAATAAGATTTATCTGAGAGTTCCTGAACTATATTTGGTGTGCCATAAAGATTGTTGATTGCAATTGTAAACTGATGTGATGGTCTCTTTCTTGCTGGTGTCTCACTGGGTATCCTATATGTACCTGGAAGTTCTTTAAAACCTCAGTAGCGAATTGGCAGAAGTGGTCCTTGTACCTAGGGGATTCCAACTTTTACCAACAGACCACTGTGATATTTGATCTGTGACTTGGACAAGGTTGTGCTGAAGCTAGGGGGCGCTACATGTAATTTACAGTACATTATTTGATGATTGCCAGGATTTTGTGATACCTTAAACTCTGTGGTAGAGTTTTTTCAGCCTATGATTGAAGGTGAGCCATCCTATTTTGCATACTCCATTTGGGTTCAACAGTTTTTGGCTCTTTATACCTGAGGCTTTTTCTCCACCGTAGGATTGGATGTGATAGCAGTAATTGGCTCTGAAGTGATTGGACGTGATTAGTATAGTTGGCACTGAAGCCCATTCCAGCCTTGATCCTGATCTGTCTTTGCTATGTACAAGACCCAGACTGAAGAATTCTGTGCAACATAGGTCATGGTTTGCACATTTCTAGGGGTAGTCATTTATGCTAACAGATATAAGCTAAATATCAAGCTGCTCATAGGATTAGAATGGGTGGCTCGGCATTTAGCTTGTGCTGCTCAGCAGTGCAGCTTGATAAAAAGGAGGAGGGGTAATTGTTTGGTTTTTTAAAAAATCTTATTGATTTTTAATCTAAAACAGTGTCATTCAAATGAACAAACAGTAGGTATTACATACATTACACTAAGATCTGTACAGGTAACATATATATAATTCAAGATTTTCAGTTACCCTATATATAATAATAACATAAAATAATATATAGTATAAATGAAGAATAAAGTTACCCAAATGTCCCCATCAATATTTATTCCCCCCACCCCCATGGATGTGTAAAGGTAAATGAACAAAAGAAAAGATAAAATAAATATAAATTATTATAATTTTACAAATTTAGTCAATGGGCTCCAAACTTTATTAAATATACCACTAAATCCCCTACACTCTGCATTAATTATTTCATATCTGTAAGTATAACTTATTCTCTTATGGTTCTTCCAATTACTCGTTATCAATTGAATGGCTATACTTGTCATGATCATAGATAGTCGACTCTTATATTTATCTAGAGTGGGTTTCACATGTAGTATCGTTCCACAAATTATAGTCTCATATGATAGTGGAAGGTACGAGGGGTAATTGTTTAAATTGGCTTTAAGTGGTGCAATAATTGATCATGCTATTAAAATTTGAGTAAGAAACAATTTTTTTTTTTAAAAACCCATCTAGGTGACACTAGGCACCTTCCGGGATTGGCAGCTAACACTTGGTCACCTAACAGTGCTTAGTGTTGCTGCACACTTAAGTAGGTGTTTTTAGGGGAGGAGTTGGCCTTAGGTATCACTAAGCACTGCTAGATATGATTCTAGGACAATTGCTTTCACCCACTACTTATGAGGAATTTAGGAAACGTCTGAAAACACACCTGTTCCTAAAGTATCTAGACAACTGATCCTCTCTTCTCTCTCCCCTCTATAGCGATTAACTTGTTCTATTGATCACTCTCTCCTCAAAAATGGATTTCCTGTCCTATTAACCCTCTTTCTTCCTCCCCTCTTAAAGTCAATCAATTTGTACCTTTGCTTAATCTTTGTAAACCGCATAGAACTTCACGGTATTGCGGTATATAAGCTGTTATTATTATTCTACAATGTACCTAGGCACCAGAAATCTAGGCCATTAAAACCCTGGCCTACATTATCAGCACCTAAGTTCATCGTTAGCTGCCTGCAGCCGCAATTCTCTAAGGGCTCCTTTTACAAAGGTGTGTTAGGGCCTTAACGCACACTAGCCGCTACCGCCTCCTCTTGAGCAGGCGGTAGTTTTTTGGGTAGTGCGCGCTATAGTGCGCGCTAATCCGGTGCGTGCGCTAAAAACGCTAGCGCACCTTTGTAAAAGGAGCCCTAAGTGGTGCCTGAATTTGATTGACACATGACAGACACCATTTTTCCAGGTGCCTGCTATTTCAAGCCCCACTAATAGAATCAGCCTCTATATGTATATTTTGGTTCCATCCTAGTCCTGCCCAAAATATGCCCGTGTACCCATGTATTTCAGATTTACATGTATAAATCCCAGCCATCTAAAATTGGGTTTCACTATTTATTTGATATACTCATGTAAATGATGGTATTTACACTTGCAGAGCAAGAATAGAACTTCTTAAGGGCCATTGGATATATTTAATACCCTTCAAAGCTATGCCGCACAAAAGACTAGCAACCGTCCACTCAAACAATGCATAACTATTATTAGTCATCTCCCGATTGCTACTTGCTAGCTTATGATTATGAGGAATCATGAAAAATCATGCAGTCTCCAATTAGTCACAGTTAACTTAGCATAAAAAAACTGGGAGAGCTCCAAAGAAGGTTAATTAGGAGCAAATGGTTTGTTGTGCATTTCAGAGTGAAAATGTCTAGTTTTTCACTGAAAGAATATGGAGTAATTTCCTTTATGAATATTCTCTCCTTTTTCTGGAATCTAACCAGGGCAAATCAGTGATAGTCTTTAAAACTAGCTGGCAGATTCTTTAGATTTTTTTTTTTTTTTTTTTGCCAATATTTAGAAACACTGGATTAAAATGAGAATACAGTAGGAAAACAAAATCTGTTATGTTTATTATGGAAGATAATTAATTAATTAATTTGCAATTGCTTAATATACAGCTCTTAAAACTGAGGTATAGCAAAACAGTTTACAAGAAAGTCTAAAAGCAGAGCCCTAATACTATTCTCAGTTTCATACTACCTAATACATTTCTCTTTTCCTTCCCCCTCACATTTTTCCATTGTAGTCACTTTCCACTCTTCAAATAAAACAGTTCAACAAAGTACACAACAGTGAGCAATGCTTAATGGTCCATTTAGAATTATAGGGATTTATTTTTGAGACAATATGATGTGTCTCCAGGTCAGAAAAAAAGGGATTTATTACTAAAGGAGGGAAACCTTGTACTTTCCATTCAATGACTCAAAACAGAAATTTCCAGCACTCCCTTTTCCAAGGCCTGGACTAAACTCCTCCTTCTCCCATCTCCCCTATCTCAGACCCAGCATCCAAAACCCTTTCCCCTTATCCTGGCATCCAAGCACAGTCCCTCTTATCCCAGCATCCAAACCCTTTACCCCTTATCCCAGCATCCAAGCCCAGTGCCCCCATCCCAGACCCAGAATCCAAACCCTTTTCCCCTTATCCTGGCATCCAAGCACAGTCCCTCTTATCCCAGCATCCAAACCCTTTACCCCTTATCCCAACATCCAAGCCCTGTCCCCCCATCCCAGACCCAGAATCCAAACCCTTTTCGCAGCAACAGAAACAGTTCCCCTTCTCCCAAGCCTAAGATCAACCTTCCCTTGTGCCAGCAGTAGCATAGGTCAAGCCCTTTCTCCCATTTCCATTATCAGATTCCTGTGGGCCCAACTCCAACTCTCTTCTACCTCATAAAACAATGGGAGCTGATACTTTTACTCCCATTTGAAATGCAAGAGCAGCAGTGGTGGTGGGTTGGTGTTTGCAGTCCATTCTGAGTGCAGAGAGTAGGTGCATGGAGCAGTCATGGGATGCAGTCTCAATGCACATGGCTGCCAGATCTACCTACCCCTTCTGGTATCAACTTCTGTTCTAGAGCAGGGAACTGACAGAGGCAACAGTGAGTGCATGGAGGAGGGAGGGAATATTTCCGGGTGGCAACAAAGCTAGATATACTACTGGAAAGAGGATGTTTCTTGCAAGAATGATTTTAAACCATTTCTTGTACCAGTCGCAGAGCTGGTAAAGAAACACAATGGCACACTGCAGCAAGAATCTTTTAAGCATAAACATAAACAGTGGTCTGCTTAGACCCAAATCAGTTGTAACAGCAACTGTAGAAAGATGTCAACAACAAAGTGTTCCAGGAAGGACAATGCTTTTGGTGGGGGGAGGGGACTTTGTTAATATTGGGACGCCAAATTCATGATGGCAGATAAAGGCCACATGATGGCAGATAAAGGCCACATAGTCCATCCAGTCTGCCCATCCGCAACAGCCACTATCTCCTCCTCCCCTCCCTAAGAGATCCCACACGCCTGTCCCACACTTTCTTGAATTCAGACACAGTCTTTTTGTCTCCACCACCTCTACCAGGAGACTATTCCACACATCTACCTCACCTTTCCGTAAAAAGGTATTTTCTTAAATTACTCCTTGATCCTATCACCTCTTGCTTAATCAGGGTTTTCCAGTTATAACCACAAATGAGAACAGTATTAATATGAAGCCTAACGGCTTTACTACACATATTAAATTGGTAGTGGGCAGTGCTTTTGCTGCCCAATGTCGGGTTAAACCCAGATATTCTATGCTGGGCCATTTCCCGCAATTGGCATTGAAGATCTAGGGGGTTTTATTCACTAAAATGTTAACCGGTTATGCTGATATTCAGAGCTAACTGGTTAACTGGTCCTATTTGACTGCTAAACATCTGGTTAGGTGCTGAATATCAGTGTCTAACTGAATAAGTTGTGCAATATAGCCATTTAGGGCCTGATTCTAATAGAGGCGCCTAATTTATTTAATTGGTGTTAATTGACATGGTAAATGACTGCAATATTTAAAATCAATTAAAAAGTCATTATTAAAAAAAAAAATGTAGGCATCCATTGGCGCCTACAAAAAAAGATGCCATAATCGCATTTACAGAGTTGCCTAACAGTGCTTAAGGTCAAAGTAGGTGTAGTTTATACTGGCAATGATTTTAGGCGCATCTATAGACGTGATTCTTGTCAAACATAGGCACTGGTAATATAGGCCTACAAAATCCTGGCATACATTACCGGTGCCTATGTTAGATGTAAGCCGCAATTCTCTTAACAGTTCCTATATGTGATTGACATACAGCCGCCACTGTTTTTGGAGGTACTGGCCAATGTAGGTGCCGTTATTAGAATCAGGCCCCTAGTGGCTAGCTGCTAACTAGGGACATTTAACAAGAGACTGTGGCTGAATTCAAGAAAACGTGGGATAGGCACATGGGATCTCTTAGAGAGAGGGAGAGATAATGGTTACTGCAGATGGGCAGACTGGATGGGCTATTTGGCCTTTATCTGCCATCATGTTTCTATGACATCACAATGCAGGTGTAAAGAGCCTTAGCCAATAGGGAGAGGAGGAGATAGTGGATGATGAGGATGGGCAGATTAGATGGGCCATTGGCCTTTATCTGCCATCATGTTTCTATGTTTCATAAAACTCTATGACATCACAATGCAGGTGTAAAGAGCATTAGCCAATAGGGAGAGGAGGAGATAGTAGATGCTGAGGATGGGCAGACTGGATTGGTCATTTGGCCTTTATCTGCCAACATGTTTCTATGTTTCTAAGAAATAGCCTTGTATCTACAGTTAGGCATTGAAGCACTATTTTACTGGCCAGAAATTATTCCTGACAGGTTAAATAATTTTGAATATAGGCCACACAGACACATTTGGTTAGAAAGACATCAAATACTCTTTCATTATAACATTGAAAGCAGAATTTGTTTCATATTTTACTTTTTTGTTCTTGATGCTTTTTAAGGCAGCCCCTTAAATAAAACATAGGGCTCCTTTTACGAAGGCACGTTAGGGCCTTAACGCGCAGAAATGCCGTGCGCGCTAGCCGCTACCGCCTCCTCTTGAGCAGGCGGTAGATTTTGGCTAGCGCATGCTATAGAGCGCGATAATCCGGCGCATGCGCTAAAAACGCTAGCGCACCTTCGTAAAAGGAGCCCATAGTTTGTTTGTTTTATGGTTCTGGTTTTAATTTAAAGCAGAAAATGTAATTTTATTTTCTTATTTAATGTAAATACTAATTTAAAAAAAGCAAAACTTTTATGTGTATGAGATGCATTTTTTTAATTTACACTTCTCCCTCTGTATTCGCTGTGATAGGGGATTAACAGAACTGCAAATGCAGGAAAACCACAAATAACTTTTTCATATGTTATTTGCTGTTTTCTATTAAAAACCATCGTGAATATGGTGAAACCGTGAATAACATAGTGGGAGACCTGGCCTGTTCCTGAAAGAAAGGCAAAACATGATGAAGAAAGTGGTTGGAATCAGCGATTTCTCTATGCAAGCTGACATAATTTGGGGGGAGGAGCCAGCAAGCTAAAAACTGTAAATAATCGAAACCGCGATTGCTGAAACCGCAAATACGGAGGGAGAAGTGTAATTCTCAGTGTGTTTTGTTCAGTTTTACTGTATTAATTCCCTATTCCAGAAGTGCTAACCCACAAGATTTCCAGCTGATTAGTGGCCTCATTCATGTATAACTTTGCAGTCCATGCAAATGAGCTAGGAAGCAAATCATTGCTACTGACCTAAGCTGAGAATGAAATCCGTACTTCAGTGAGGTATAGTTATTTTGTGAAGCTTTTTGCTCAATTTAAAAGCGATGGACTGCTTTACATGATTTTGCATCATAGCAGCCTATAAACTTTATTTATTTCTTTGTTTGTTTAAGTAGACATGCACACATTATAGTCTTTGTAAAAAGGTTTACTACAGGGGATGCAGAATTTGCAAAGACTCGCAAAAGCGGGCTTTGCCCAGTAAAATGTCTAAAAACTCTAGAAGTTGGGGATTTCTGCATGTTTTACTGCACAAAGCCCAGTTAGTGAAAAATTCTCCTAAAGGAAATGATTAGAAACTGCATTAAATAGGTTTTCCTCATGATGAATTAAGCCGTAGCATTATTCTCTGTTATCTTTTCTATGGTTTGTATTCTGCTTGCATTTACATCTAATTGCATATGCACTCACACACATAAAGTATGTGTGTATTTAATTTTAAAAAATAAAAAAAGCAAAATAGAAAATCTTGATTGTGTTTGTAAGTATAGAATAAGAGAGTGACATCAGCTTAGATATATTTTACTTATGTCTCTTTCATCCAGTGTAAAATAAAAGGAATTCTATTGAAAACAGGAGCAAAGAAGAGACCAGCCATGTGATTTATTGGCCATATTAGACTGCATGTTATAAAGCCTTACAGCGGTGGTGCCTTTTGAACATCTATTCATTTTGCTTACACAAGACCTTGTCTTGCAATCCTGATTATGAAAAGTGGCATATAAAACACACTGTTGATCTATGGTGGTGTGAATTTGGCAGGCCAATTGTTTTACCTACAAAAAGGTGGCTAACTTTCTCAAAAAGTAATTCAAAAGTCTATAAATCTCATCTCCATCTGCCCTGGGTTTCTGTGCTTATTGTAATAACTCTAATGTTTCACTAATTCTGTTCCAGCTCTATAGGGACTATGGCCGCTCTCTTACGCTTTTTTTTTTTTTTTTTTGCTTCAAAGTCAGTAAACTATGATGTATGTGTCTCACCCTGAATAACGTTATTATATGATGCTGCTGGAGCGCTGAATAGCTTGGCTGTGGACTGCTGAACCCTTTGAATGTAATTGTTTTAACACCATGAAATGAAGTAATGCATAAAATTGATAATAAACGGATATCTCTCTGCCTCTGCATGCAAATGAGCACTTAACACCAGGGCACAGATGCCACCATTGTTTCCTCATTGAAAATGACAAAGTAAGTGAAAATATCTGCCGAGTGCTCGGAAAGTATGGCGACTACAGTTTCATTATTTTGAGCTTCCTTCAGACTTGGGAAAGGAACTGACAAGCCCAAGTTGGGATTTAGGAAGTGCCCGGCTGTTCCACCCCAAGATTCTTTTTCCCTAGAGTTAAACAACATGCATTTCATTTGGGGTATTTTTTGTTTGTTTTATTAAATTTATGCGTATCTACGATCTTATGATGAAAATAATAATATTTGTTGTTTTCTTGTGTCCCCTTTTCCATCCTCCCTCTCCACAAAACGTTTTTTCTTCTCAAGCTTCCCATAAACCTGCGACTGGTTGCAATGCTTCATTACATGTTCTACCTGAAGGAGAATGTACTGTAAATCCACATGCAATGGAAAAGAAAAAAAAAATGTCTTTAACATACTTGGGATACCCTGGTTTCATTCCTCAAGTTCTCCCTTTCCTCAACATAGATTTGACACCAGAAAGCTTGATTAATCAGGTCTCTTAAATATCTATGTCTCTCTTTTACAACATAAAGTAAATACTGTATTTCAGAGACATCAAGCTTTAACAGTAAGGTTTATGTTGTTTTGGGGTTTTTTAAAACTACAGAAGGAGATCCTTGGAAATATGCCATATGACTAGAGTCCCCTTCTTCCGTTAATTGATCTTCTTTCATTCTTTTAACAGTATAAACATTTTACATTCAGTTCACATGTTAATGATGTTGAGAAGAAGGCATTCTAGACGTGTGAAAAGATTAGGCTGGGATTTTTTTCATTCAGGCCCCTCCCAAGTTACAAGTGTGTGTTAAAATAGCCACTCTTCTTTTGAAAAGAAAAGGCAAGGGGAACAAGGGAATCCAGGGAGATATATTAAATTTAAAGTAATTCAGAATTCCTAAGTGGGTGAAAACAAGGGAGTAGGCCTATGACCCAGAAATGTTTTGGACCTCCTTAATGAGATCACCAAGAAGAAGGATATCTCATAAGTGTATTTGTCTTAAATGCTTACACAAAATGTGATTGCATCCAAAGTAATCAGCAGAAAAGTTAAATCTAAGTATCATTTTGCTCTAATATTTCCCTTTCACTTGAGATAGGCTAGAGGTAGCTAACAACACAGTACCGTAAATCAAAACAGGCACAATATTCAAAAGCACTTATCTGTATAGCGACAGTCATTATATGGATGCATTATGTACAAATTTTCAGCAGTACTGTCTATGTGCCTCCTAATTTTATAATCGTGTGTACTCGTTTTCACACTTAGGGCTAGCTTCAGTAACTAGGGTGCTGAAAAAAAAATCCAAACTAGGGTGCTGAAAAAAATCCACATGGAGTGCTATTCTATAACATAGGGTTGCCAGATTTTCCAGTCAGAAAACCTGGACCCCCTAGACCCGCCCCTGGGACCCACCAAGTTCCATCCGACCCCGCCCTGCAACAACCTAATCCCTCACCCAGTCTCGCCCTAGACCCATCTCCCACTGCCTGCTCTTGTCAGGCAGAGAGGAAATCTGTACATGAAGAGGCTGAGTGAAGTGCTGGGTTTTGAAAAGCCATCCAGACCCCAGGACATGCCCTCAATTTAGTGTGTTTTGAATAGGTTTTTAAAATAGTGACTTGGAAGGGTTTGGCGAGAAAAATGTCCATCTGCCCCTTTACGCCACATTTTGGACATTTTTTTCTTTATTTAAAAATGAACCCCATTGTGCTTTCTAGGTTAATAATGCCCGGCAAACTTTCTGTTTATCAGTGTTTTGAACAGGGAGGCTCATCAATACATATGCCATGCCTAAACTTAACTTTTAGGGCTCCTTTTATTAAGCTGTGGTAGCGTTTTTAACGCTAATCCACGCTAGAACTAATGCCAGCTCAATGCTGGCATTAGCATCTAGCGCGTACGGCATTGTAGCGTGCGCTACTCTGCACGTTAATTCTCTAATGCACCTTAGTAAAAGGAGCCCTTAGAAACCATGAGCGACTTTTCTCTCTCATTTGCTTTGTCAAAAGCTGTTCATAATCAACAAGGAATTCATTAAGCATCCCTTCTGAGATACTTTCATGAAGTTTCAAATAGAGGTCATACATCTACTTTTAAGACAGTAGATATGTTGTAAAATCTATGATGCGAATGTTGTTCACTTCCTCAAGACCATTACCAAGTGCATGAATCCCTGAGCAAATTCTTCAAAGCTCCTGTTAGCAGACCCTTTTAAAAAGCTTGTTAACCATAAGGTATAGCACATTTCTTCCTACTTTTGTCTTTGATGGTACAATTTTGCTTCATGAGACATTCACAGACAATAATTACAATTCTGCACTCAAAATCAGATCAGGTTTCCAAACTCATTCAAGCCATCAAATTCACTGATTAAAGTGAAGAACAGAACCTGTTAATATTGTACTTTTCACTGATAATGATTAACGGGAGAAAGAATTCAAATAGAATGGACTGGTGCTTCAATAGGCTTTCAACGTCAGTCTATTTTGTGTGTGAATTCTATATTATTTCCTGTTAAAATTTGTTAATATAGTCTGGAAAGAACATACACTGTAGGTACAGATAAGGTCCTTGAAGTGATTTTTTTTGTGTGGCTAATGGATGCATTTACATAGTAGCATTCGAGAAGCTATCTATTTGCCAATGAGAAGGTCTCTGATCTTGATGGGATAATTAGTATGATGCTCTATTGTGCATTTTCAGGTCATTTCCCATGTATCTGATATGCATCCAAAGACATAGCACAGCTGCTTGATGTAATAGGCAGGGAACTCCTAGCTGGAGTCAGGAGGGTTTCCCGACTTACAGCCTCAGCTGTGTATGCATTTTTCAGGATGTAGGGAGTTGGGTTTGCCAGCCAGAGATGGAAAGGCTATGGTATAGCTGACAATGGTCTTAAAATGACTAGGCAAGCACAAGCTCAGTTTGTTTCCTAACAGCTTGTTGACCTCTGCTCATACACATACTTCTGATTCCTTCCCAAAGCAGCCCTACTCTGGGAATTAAACCTGTGATTCCCTACTTTGACTGTGTAACTCCTATGACTTTAGCAGCAAGACTCAATCTGCTGTTCCCAAGGGTCATAGGTTTGATCACCAGTGAGCCTCACACTGGCCAAGCAAAAAGATGTAATATTTTCTTGGCGCCATAGACTATTGATGACCTTATGCACCGCTTATCCACCTGTCAAATTTATATGGTCAGATATGATGCCATGCTTGGCACGTGGTGTCTGGATACAGGTTAAAAAGGTCCGTTGCAAGGCCAACAAGAAAATCAATGACTTTATGTGCCACTAGAATTGGGGATGCAATTTGATACCAACTACTGACCATAAAGAAAAAAGAATTGTAGCATGTAGATGACATACACGTGGATATTGGACATTGGGGAGGACATTGCAGGACACAGCTGAAAAAGCTGTGTGTCATTGTAAGCAATGTTGCACCTTTTATTGAAGGAAGGGGTGTTTTAGGGAATTGAACTACTTCCCTAAATTGTGGCAGATACCTGATCCAGTAAAGTAGAGAACGACATGGTGACAAAATTCATCACCATTCCCGTGGATAACCGTGGGAAACCATCTTCATGTCATTCTTTAAGGAGAAAGGGTTGAATCAGAGTATGAATGGGCACAACCACTGGCCCTCAAGCCTTACATTGAAGAATGCTTCTGTAGAAGGACTGAGATTGAGACAGACACTGAAGAATGACACAGGATGGTTTCCTGCAACTATCCTTGGAGATGGGAATGGTGATGAATTCTGTCACTGTGTCATTTTCTACCAGTAGGCTTGACCCCAAGAAAAAGTATATGGAAACATAATAAAAGTAAGCTTGACCCCCAGGAAAAGAGGTATGGCAAGAGAATAATAAAAGCATGAGACAAGCGCTACCAGGTCGGCTGAGTGAAGTTATTCTGGGAGAGGTGAGGGCTGGCCCTAGTTGGTTGTACCAGTCTTGGAATCAGTCTAGTTGGCTCTAGATGGCAGGCTTAGGACTGGTATGGGTATGGCTCAAGTTATGATGTCAAAGAAAAGCAAAAACCAAGAAGACCTGAATTTCCACAGTACTGCGAACAGTATTGAGGCAACTTTCGGATTATTGTTTTTAGGATTGTCAAGACTTTTTTCCACATCTGTCAAAGACTATATCATTACATCTTGGATCCCTGAGGAAAGCGTGTTTAGCTGAAACATGGCCCGTGTCGGGTCCTCTTATGATATATGTGGATAAAGTTTGTACTGTTGAACTTGCTTCTGTCAAAGAAAATTTGTAATAAATTATAACCAAAGGTCCGAAAACATTGAGTTTCCAGTTATGCTTGTTTGGATTTGTTAAAGTTATGATGTCAGTGTATGGATCAATAATGCTGTGACCTTGTATATCCATCCAAAAACTACATGTGTGGTTTAACTGAAAGAATCAACCGGTTCATACCTTCATGGGTCGGTCATTAAAGGCTCTTACTAGAGGGTAAGGATTCAAGAAGGATCAGTGACAAGAAATAGAGCTAAAACGGTTGACGCCTTGTTTTAGTGGACAGGAATGGGAAGTGGCATAATAAAGGGGTGTAAGGGGCAGACCACCCAGGGCGCCAACTTGGAGGGGTTGCTGTCACCTCACCTCCCCACAGAGATGGAAGGGGGGGGGTCTCTGAAAAGCACTTTGCCCCACTATCTCTTCAAAAGGAAGGAGCTTACTAAGAGGGAACAGTAACTTTGGGACAGGATTTTTTTTTTTTATTATTGTTTTTCCTTCTGGAAAAAAAAATGATTCTTCAAAAAGCATTAAAATAATCAATGGTCCTTATTCAAAAATCACTTCTGCTGTACTGTTTTGGGTTTAATTCTTCCAAGGGAAACTCTTTAACTGAAAACCTATAGTTAGTTCCCATCAATTTAATTTAGAAAAAAAAAAAAAAATTAAAGAACATTTATGTTTCCCTTTGTTACAGTGTCACTAAGGAATCTGTTGGCTGACAAGTATCACAGCTTCTCTTTTGTTCAAATAAATCCCACTGATTGTGTTATAAGATTACCAACTAATTAAAAAATACCTTTTCTGGTCCTTTCATTCCCAAGTAGAAGGAAATTGGACATAAACCATCTGCATATTGGAGAGGCAGGGACGGGGAAGGGTTTATTTAAGCAGAAAGTGAACTGTCACACATATGATCTTGTATTGTAGGTTGCCAGATTTGAACACCAGTTTTGGCTTATTGTTTTTAAGATGTTCCCTTTTCCTACACAAAGTGGGTTATTTTGAGGAATGAGTAAACTAACTCCATAAGGACATGAGTTGCGATACTGAGGCAGACCAAAGGCCCATCAAGACAAGTATCCTGTTTCCTTCAGTGGCCAGGCTAGGTCACAAGTACCTAGCAAGATCACAAGCAGTAAAAAAAAAAAAAAGCCTTTACATTGCTCATCCTAGGAATTAGCAGTGGATTTCCCCAAGCCATGTCAATAATGGCTTATGGACTTTTGTTTTAGGAAATTACCCAAACTTTTTTTAAACCCTGCTAAGCTAACTGCTTTTAACACATTCTCCAACAACAAATTCCAGACTTTAATTACATATTGAGTGAAGAAATATTTTCTCCAGTTTGCTTTAAATTTCTACTACTTAGTAGCTTCATTGCATGGCCCCTGGTCCTAGTATTTTTCAAAAGAATGGATAAGAGATTCATATCTATCTGCTCCACTCCACTCAGTATTTTAAAGATCTCTATCATATCACCCCTGAGCCATCTCTTCTCCAGGCTGAAGAGCCATAGTCGCTTTAGCCTTTCCTCATAGGGAAGCTACCCCATCCCTTTTATCATTTTTGTCACCCTTCTCTGTACCTTTTTTAATTCTAATTAAATCAAAGCCCATATTCGGTCTGGGGGAGTAGAGGTAATCAGAGGAATTGTACCAGTGATTTTTGTTTACCTTTTCTCAAAGTGAAAGTATGTCTATTCTGTCCTTTCTAATTTGCTCAAGAAAAAGTATCCACAGAGATTTACACCTGTTGTGTTGTCTCAGTGGTTTGCCATTTGGCTTAGCCTTGCATCACAAATGCCTCTGTAAAAATAAAGCATGACAAGTTTTCAAAAAGTCATGTGCATACATATAAGTAATGATTTCTACAAGTAACTGGTTTTGATATTATTTTCTTATTGTTAGTAAAAAGAAAACAAAACAAAACACTGTAAGAGTTGGGTTGTCATTCAACCTATTTATAGGGATTGTCTTCCACACTAATTATATGTAAATATAATCAGATGTGTAAGAATTGGAACAATGAATTTTGCTGAAAACTGGTTATGTCCTATTATGATTATCTATAAAGGACATTTTTGTCAGTTGCTACTCACAAGGGGTGAGCCACTTAGATTTAGGTGGCAAGAACGTACATCTGCTTAAGATGCTATTTCTTAAAGAGACATGTTTTTTAATAAAATACAAGCGTATATGGCAAAATTTATGCCTTAAATGTAGGCATTGACATGTACTCCTGCTTAAGAACAGAATAAATGTTTCCTCTGCCTTGATTACACTCTGGTTATACCTACCAGCAAAACATATACCTTTTTAATAAGCCATATACATTTACAACAGTGGATAATTTATAAAAGGCCATATATGGGTTTATGTGGCCAAATACCCACATATACAAAAAGACTATAAAATTAACCCTTAAAAGTATGATTATATGAAAACTTGAAATGCTACAGACAAAGGTTCAAACAATATTTTCTTTCATGGCATTTCTGGATAATTATAGCCATTATTATAAGTACTGACCACCAATGCCAAGATATGTCGGGCACTGGCAGAGCCGTTATAAGTTATGCAAGGCCACTGATGCCACAGAAGGCACAAGGGAGTTGGGGTGCCAAAATTTTGCTCCATTCATTGCATTACTTGCTTCACCAGCATCTCACCATTGTCTTTCCCCTCTCCTCAGCAAGTGCATCCATCGCTCTCCTGAAGACTCCTTCCCTAGGCCTAACTGAAGATGTCCTGGAGGTCTAGGTTAGGGTGAGCAACAACATTCTGCAGTGGCTGCTGCCCATGCTGGCTGCATAGCTCAATCAGCAGACTGCGAAGGTGGTATCTGTGTTTGCCCTTAGTTTTAACAATGAGGCATTATTCTGAAAATGTGACATCTTTATTATCTAATAAGACATATTTGGTTGGTGTCTACCAAAAAGTCATTTTATCTGTAACTTGTCACTGGTCTAATTATGCATTCAATTTTTTTTCACTATTTTTATACTCCTGATGAAATTATCTTGAAATATGGCCAATAAAGATTGTAGAATTTTATATATCTTCCTTCTGGTTGGATTGTCTCTTCTATAACTGACCTTTAAGCTTCTGGACCCTTTGGAGAAAAGCGAAAAGGTTTGATCCCAGCCTTATTATCAATGGAGGTAGAAGAAGATGCTTAAGACGAACAAGAAGAAGCGGAGGCAGAGGCAGCTGAGATCCCACTAATTCCTCCATTCCCTCTCTCCCAACCATCCTATCTCTCCCTCCATCACTCCATAACAACAGTTCCTCACAGCTCCCTCCAACCATCCATTGCAGCCATCAAACCTGGCTGTCTCACTGTGTTACTCCAGGAAGGGGAGGATGAGCATCAGGAGATCATAATACAATCAGACCAGGGGGGGAGGCTGGTGGTTGGTTGGAAAGATGTTTGGAGTATTCTGAATGGTGGCAGGCTGGTGGGGAGGGAGTAGGATTTTTCAGGGCCTGTGAAGGTGATCAGGGGCATCAAAACAAGAAAGATAGTTAGGCAGACCCTGGCTGAATATCGATTGAGACATGCATAAGCCCTGGAGGCTAGCACCAAACAAATTACTGCTGGATATTCAGCGTTGGGGCCAGGTCAGGGCCTGGAACTGAACATCTGGAACTAATTTAGCCTGCCACAGTCAGCATTTACAAAAAGGTTGACCATTACTGGCTGAGTATCGGCTAGTTCATTTTTATTTTTTTTACTTTTTTGAATAAATCATTTTGAAAATTGCAAATCATTGTTTTCACGTATTTTTATAGATAGTACAAGTATCTCCACTCACACAGCCCCTACTCCAAGTTATATTGAAGTAGAGAGACCAATGGAACACGAGTCAACCCTAATGTTCTATATATCTGCTCTTTCAAAAGTGGTTACTAAGATCCTTATGCTCATCTCTGTCCAGGTTCTGTATAAGGTGAAGGACAGGGAAGTCAATCTCTAATAACTGTATGATTGGAGTATTGCATAACTAATACCTAGCACCCAGGTACAGAGAGCCGTTACTCCTATGGAACCAAATTCTATAAATTTATTTATTTATTTAGTTACATAGAAACATGACAGTAGATAAAGGCAAATAGCCATCCACAGTAACCATTATCGCTTTCTCTCTGAGAGATAATGGTTAGTGCAGATGGTTAGTGTCAGTTAGTTAGTTTTATATCCCGTCCTCCCAGAAGAGCTCAGAATGGGTTGCAAGATTACACGCATATTGCAGAACGGGTTACAGAATTACATACTTAATACATTCAGTGATATGTGGTTTCAGTTACACGTGGTTAATACATGGAGCAAGGTAGAAGAGAGTTTTATATACAAGGAGCAAGGACTTTGTGCAGAAGAAGAAACAAGGGCAAGGTGTAAATATAATGCTAGGAATACAGTTTCTATTTGCATTTAACACATAATTTCTGATACAGCTAATTCTAGGATTTGTAGAAGGTGAATAGTGCTTTATATACAAGGAAGATTAGAATGCAAGTAGGGGAAGGTACATTGCTAGAGGCATAAGTGTGACAAAAGCTATATAGTTTCTGTTTATGTGTACAGTTACATGATACATGTGTGTTTAATACATCATATTGGATTACAGTTGATTCCAGAATTAATGGCTACTATGGAAGATTCATAGTTGAGTTTATTGACCTGTGGGAGTTAAATAAATAGATAGGTTTTCATTGTCTTCCTGAAGACTAGTAATGAATCGAGTGAACAGATCAATTGTGGGGTTTGGCTCCAGAGTGTGCAGTCAGGTGGAACTATTTTTCTCCTTGTGATCTTAGAGGGTGATTTAGGGCTCCTTTTACGAAGGCATGTTAGCGGTTTAACGCGCGTAATAGCGTGCGCTAAACTGCCAGCTGCGCTAGCCGCTACTGCCTCCTCTTGAGCAGGTGGTAGTTTTTCAGTTAGCGCGTAATTAAAAGTCGCACACGCTAAAGCTGCTAACGCAGCTTCGTAAAAGGAGCCCTTAGTGTGTAAGTTGGGAGCTTGTCTTGTATCCCGGGATCATATTATGAAAAGATTTGTAGGCTAAGGTTAAGGCTTTGACTATGCAGTGTTTGTTTATGGCTAGCCAGTGTGCTGAGATCATTGCATTGGTGATATATTCCCGAGTGCTGAGGTTTTTTAGAAGACAAATTGCTGCATTTTGTATGCATTGCAGACAAAGATTTTTTTTTGGGGGGGTGAACCTACAAATAGTACATTACAATAGGCCACACGTGGTAAGACATAGGCATAAAGGAGTTGAGCAAAATCTGCTTCAGAGAAGTATACTCAGATTTTCCAAAATTGTCTAATGTAGTAGAATGAGGTTGAGACAACCTGGGAGACATGATCAGAAAGCGAAAGGGTTAGTGTTGAGTATCATTCCAAGAATACAGTACAAACTTTGCCCTGGCTGTTAGGGAAGTCATGTTCCAGGAGAGTGAAGATCATGGATAGTTGCAATTTTTGCCGTATATCCAGAGTAATTCAGTTTTGTATGCATTCAATTGAAGTTTGTTTATGGTCATCCATTTTATGATTTCTGTTAGACAGCTGAGGAGTTTTATGATTTGGGTGTCAGTTTTTTCCTAAAATAAGGTATAATTGGATGTCATCAGTGAAGGAGTGGATTTGGATTTGGTACTTCATGGCTATGTTAAGGACAGGTCTGATATATATATTGAATAGAAATGGGGAGAATAGGGCTCCTTGTGAGTGGCATCAGTAGGTTTGATTCCAATTGTATATGTTGGGATCTTTGATTTAGGAAGGAGGAGAACCATTGAAGGGCCAAGTTGTTGATTACAATCTGCTTAGGAGAGGATGGTCAATGTTATTGAATGCAGTGCTTAAGTCTAAGAAGCAATAATCATCTTTATCTAAGTGCTTTCAGCACTCATCAATTATGTTTTGATGCTTTGAAATTTCCTAAAGTCCAATTTGTACTTGGAGAGGGTAGTTTGTTTGCTTGTAAATTCTTGTAGTTGGATCAGGACTACTTTCACCAGGATTTTGGATATGAATTGTAGGTTAGAAACAGATCTGTAGTTGCTTGGTTTGTCAAGGTTTAAGGAAGGGTTTTGGGTTGTTGTTTTTTTTAGGATTGGTTTGACTATGGCAGTCTTACAAATTGTGGGTACTATCCCAGATGTTAGAGATTTGTTGATCAATTAATCTCTGATCGATAGAAGCAGAGTGGAGGGACATGGATCAAAAGTAGTATTTGAGGTATGGAGTGTGTCCACAGCTTTAATTAGGTCATCAAAGATGAGTGTCTTAAACTGGTTGTGATGCTGGGGTCTTTATTTGGAGGTTTGTTCACAGTGGTGTCATAGTCTCCAAGTCTAAGCTGGAACATATTTTATTTTCTCTTGGAAGTAGGTAGCTAATTTACTATCTAAGTTAGCTTGGAAGGGCTGGTCCTTTCCTTGGGAGCTTGTAAAAAAATATTATTTGTAAGAGTGAAGAGTCTTCCTGAACTGTTTGGGGCCTTTTCAGTAATTCAGAGTAATAGGTATTTTTTGCTTCGTAGATGGTTAGCTTTTAATTGCTGATTGAATTTTTCCATTGTAATTTGTTTTCTATAGTGTTTGTTTTGTTCCAAGTTTGTTCTGGTTTCCCTATTTTTCTCTTTAGTGTTCTCAAGTGCTCTGTGAACCATTGAGATGAGCACTTGTTTGGGCTGGAGCTGTTTTTTGGGTTATTGCTAGGCTTTCATATAGGGTTTTGGATTATGGAGTGTCATGTTGTGGCTGTATCATCTAGGCTTTCGATTGTAGATAGCACGTTTCTTGTGATTTCTGCCATCCCATTGGAGAAAGCTTCAAGGTTAACCGATTTGGGGTTTAGTACATTTTTTGGTTGGATGTGGATTTATGGTGGTGTTTAGTTTGTCCCAAATGTTCAAATACTAATACACACTGTTTGAAGTCTTTGCTAGTATTTTCACATGCATCCATATAAGACAATCGGCCATCTTTGAACATGGACTATAGTTTTGTTTGATGAAATATGAATAAGAAGATTGAAAGGATCATTTCCCTGAGGTAGCCCTTTTTGTGGCGAAACAGGTGGTCCACTGTCGGGAAGTCGTGCAATGGACTGAGAGATATCGGCCTGCCTTGTATGACAAACCTTTCAAGATAAGTAGTTATTTTTTTTGCCTTTTTTTCCCTTGAGATAGTGTTGTTATACTGTGTTTCTGGTAGCCACTTTTTCCTTTTCTGTACATATTTGCCTCTTACAATTGGATTGCTATCACCATTTATAAGATTCTTGCTATTGACTCTTCACCTTTTATATCATCCACAGTAAAATATATATTTGAAAGAACAAGTTTGAAGCAGTGAAGTATGATGGAGTTTTTTTTCAGTACCTGTGATGATAATGGCTCGTTTTGCACTTTTTTAGTGTTTTTGAGCTAAAAGATTGAGGTCTGTTTTTCTGCACTTGTCTTTCTGTTTTCTCCACTTATCTTTGTGCATATAATTGTGATTGTCTTATGTGGATGTATGTGAAAATCCTAGCAAAGACTTTAAACAGCACATATTAGTTTTTGAACATTTGGAATTGTTTTACGGCTGTGCCTTATCAAACAAGTGGTTGTTGCAATGGTGTTTAGTTTGTAACAGTATTAAGGTTGAAGGTGATTATATGGTGATCTGTCCAGGGTAATGGGGTGATGGTACATTTGGTTGTTTCTAGGATGCTTAGAAGGTCGTTTAAGACCAGGTCTAGTATATTATCAGAGGAGTGTGTGGGTAAGTTGACTATTTGCAGGAACAGGTCTGATAGTGAAGTTGTGATGTCAAGGGGTGTCCCAGTAAGTATTGGATATCCTGTGAAGTTGAAGTCTCCTAAGACAATGATACCACAATTTTGCTGATGAAGGTGGTTAGTTCATTTAAGGCACTCATTTGGGAGCGTGGAACTCAGTAGATTAATGTAAATATGAGGGTTTTTTTTATCATGGCCAATGGAGAAGGTAAGGCCTTTTAGGGCAGGCAGAATCACAGAGTCGATTAGCCTGGGATTTAAGTTGGATCTGATGGAGGCTGCAACTCATCCTCCCTTTTAAAAGGGAGCAAGCCAACACTTGGTATCCTTGTCGACACAGTGATCCGAGAGAGATGTCATCATTGTCCTTCAGTTATGTTTCTGTTACTAGTAGCATGTCCCATCTACTGTCAGTTAGGGCATCGGTTAGAATGGCTTCCTTGGTGTTTACTGATCTTGCATTTATTAAAGTGATGGCAAGTTTTTGCGGTGGGGTTGTGATAGGGAAGGTTGGGATTTCTTTGAGGTTGCACCTCCTATCCTTGGCTGTGTACCTTTGAAAGTTGTAGCCCAATTCCCCATATCTACCTTGATCAGTAGCATATTCTAGTGATTGAAAGGATGATAGTTAAGAAGCTTACCATCAGTTCTGTGGGTTTGTGGAGGCTCTGATGAGATTTGAGCATCATTTTCTGCTTGGTCTATTCGAAGTGCTGTTCAAAGGGTCCTTTGGTGGCCCTTCAATGGGGCCCACCAGCGGGAGTGGCCTGCTTTTAAAGGGCAAAAAAGGAGCTGCAGGCTGTCCTAGCAAGGCAGGTGGGTGGGACTTCACGCCAAAGACAAGGTCCGGTGCAGTGAGGGGGGATGATGTGGCTGTTCCTTCACCCTTACTTTGCTGAGCTCAGCAGGTTGCAGTGTTGTTTTTTTCCAGGCCCTTTTAGGACCAAAGAGGAGCTGCATGTCATCCCAATGAGGGAGGTAGGCAGGTTTCCCGCCAAAGAGAAGGTTTGGTGTGGTGAGGGGGTCTACTTGCTAGTCTCACACTCAAAATGATTACAGGAGAAGGTTATCATGCCACTTTACCGGGCCATGGTGCACACTCACCTGGAGTACTGTGTCCAGCACTGGTCGCCATACATGAAGAAGGACACGGTACTACTCGAAAGGGTCCAGAGAAGAGTGACTAAAATGGTTAAGGGGCTGGAGGAATTGCGTACAGTGAGAGATTGGAGAAACCGGGCCTCTTCTCCCTTGAAAAGAGAAGACTGAAAGGAGACATGTTAAATTTAGAGTATTTTAGCTATTATTTAAAAATTGTATGTACTGTAATGTATTACATTGTTATTGTTTTTCGTTTTTTAAATTGTAAATTTTAAATGTACATCGCTTAGAATATCCGATTAAGCGATTTATCAAGTCTCCTAATAAACTTGAAACTTGAGACATGATCGAAACATTCAAAATACTGAAGGGAATAGACTTAGCAGATAAAGTCAGATTGTTCACCCTCTCCAAGGTAGGGAGAACAGGGAACTCTCTAAAGTTTAAAGGGGATAGATTCTGTATAAATGTAAGGAAGTTCTTCACCCAGAGAGTAGTAAAGAACTGGAACGCTCTTCCGGAGTCTGTTATAGGGGAAAACATCCTCCAGGGATTCAAGACAAAGTTGGACAAGTTCCTGCTAAATTGGAACGTACGCAGGTGAGGCTGGACTCATTTAGAGCATTGGTCTTTGACCTGGGGGCCACCTTGTGAGCGGATTACTGGGCACGATGGACCACTGGCCTGACCCAGCAGCGGCAATTCTTATGTTCTTATGTTCCAATTCTAATTGAGATCATTTTCATGTACCTTTCTAAATTTAAATGCAACTTTCTTTAAATCAGCTCCTTTATTCTCTAACTCCTGTTATCCTCTCTTTTCTATTTACATACTCCACCGCGGCTTACACCACATGCTGTCTATTAAGATGTTTTATTGCTTATTTTGTTGACATTGTAAATAGCATGCTATGCCATAATATATACCTTTATTTGAATACTTTGTATATTGATATTGTTTCTTACCTATATTCGGACTGATCTTATATATCACCTTGTGTAAATGTCAAAATATTAGCATGCGCTAAACGCTAACACGTCCGTAGAATATAATGGATGTGTTAGCGTACAGCGTGCGCTAATATTTAGTGCGTGCTAAAATGGCTAGTGCGCCTTAGTAAAAGGACCCCTGAATTTTTAATCACATGATTAATTGGAATTCAGTATGTATGATTGGGAAATATGAAGCAGCTATTATGGAAAAAAAAAAAGGGGAGGAAGCTAAATTTGACAAATTATGGTTGCCAATTAATAAATATGTGGGAAATAAAGGTTCAATGTAATGGATGTGTATGAGTGGATATAAATAAGTGTATGCATGATACTACACTCTCTGCAGGGGAGGGTTGTTTTTGTGTGTAAGATACACATGTATCCCTAGCTTATGTTTATGACCGTTGTAAGGAAATATTTTGAATTGCATATTCTTCTGTCTTTTTAAAAAAAATTTTGGCTTTTTTTTGGTAAATATTGTATTAATTTTCAAAAAAACTTAGGGGTCCTTTTACAAAGGTGCGGTAGCCGTTTAATGCGTGGAATACTGCGCGTTAAACCGCCTGCCGCGCTAGTACCTAACGCCTCCATTGACGAGGCGTTAGGATTTTAGGCTGCCACGGGGGTTAGCATGTGATGAAATGTTCGACACGCTAACCCCCGTAGCGTGTCTTGATAAAAGGAACCCATAGTGTTGTATTTGAGTTTAAAATGTTATAAATGCTGTTACACTTATTGTAAATGTTTAAAAAATTAATAAAGAATTGAAAAAAAACCTTAACAATGCAATATACATATTAACAATCAGAGAATAAATCACAAAATGCATTTTCATCTTATAAATATATATATACCGTAACTTTACCCCACCTACCCTTCCATTAAATAATCAATAATGAATACATATTTATATTTTCAAAATTTTATCTTATATAATACTGTCTGAATGTTTTAAAAAGTTTTCAAAATAAAAATTATTTGAACTTAAAAAAGAAAGGCAGTATTTCAAATCCCATTACCCCCCTTACTAAACTAAAAATAAAATAATTTATCTTACCTTTGTTGTCTGGTGATTTCATCTTTCTAATCATTTCGTTCTGAATCTCTGCTTCTGCTTCCCTGTACTCTGTCCATTCACTTTTCTTTTTTTTGTCTCATTACTATCCTATATCTATCTTTCATGATCAACTTTTCTTCCTCCTTTTCAAATCATTCATAGGCACCATCATCTCCCTCCCCTTCCTTTCCCTTCCGTGGTACCCTCTCTTCCCTTCTCTCTTCCCTCCCCTCCCTCTGCCCACCCTTTTGTGCTCACCAATTCTCTTTCCCTCCTCTGTCACCAGAAGATTGTTGTGTGTGGATTTTGTGTGAGCTGTGCACGTAGGATCCTGACTTTTCGTCTGTGTTGCAGGAAGACCTCAACCCCTGAAGCAGCATAGCGAAACAGAGATTTCCCCATCGGGTTCAAGTGGCTGCAGCGTCTGGGAGAAGATGCACCAATTGAGAGTGCTTGGGAGACAGCCTGTTTTTTGCTGGAATCTGTGTCTTGTTTTTTTCTGCTCATTAAGCAAGGTGGAAATTGTTGGTGACTTTTTTTTCCTTAGGTGCAGATTTTCCCACACAATTTGTTTTTTATATTGGCGTGCTTTCTATATATGGTGTTTTTTTGATAGCTGCTACAGTGCCTTTTTTCCCCACCATTGTTGATTAACCACACATGTATAAGTGTTTTCATTCCTCTTACTTTATATGAAGTGGAGTTTTTTGCCAGATGAAGTTCAACTGAGGCTATTTCTCCACTTGTCTTTCTTTTTTCTGAGTGAATGGATAGTGTGTGCGGGTGTGTGGTGGTGAGGCCTTGCAGTGTCACAGGGACTCTCATTTGTTTCATATAAGGCATAGATTTGAGTTATTGTGATTATATATATCCATTTCCTAAGTGATTCTTGGATTTTTCCATCCCCATTTGCAGAATTTAGCCCTCTCAAATATCACCTTATCTTCCCCGTCTGCACCTCTTTCTCCCAGCAAATCTTCCTGTGATCCTACCTGCTTTCTCTCATCCTTCCCTCTGTGGTTGGGTCTCTCTCTTTCTCACTCTCTCTCCTTCCTCCCTCTCTCTCCTCCCTGCCTCCCTCCCTCCATTTATGCTTATTGGTACTGGTTAGCTTGTTAAGCTGTGCATGCAAATTGGCAGTGCACACAACTATGCATGCACAACTTTGATTGCACTATGCACACAACTATGCATGCACAACTTTGATTGCACTGTGCAGAATCTGGCCCTTTGTGTCTCCAGGACTGGCTTGAAAACTCTTGCTAGGGTTACCATATTTTGCAAAGTTAAATCCTTGTTAAATCCCCATTGCATCCTACCCCCCTCGCCTTGTTCTGTCCCCAGCCCCGCCCCATTCCACATCTAGCCCCGCGCTGTTACACCTCTAGCCCCATCCCCACAAAGCTTCATCTCTTCATTCTCGACCTCTGGGCAGTGTCTGGAAGGCCTCTGAGCATGCACGGACATGAGTGATATCATCTATTGATGCTCAGAGACCCTCCAGAAGCGACTGGGGCTTGGGACTTTCCAAAACCCGGACAAACTGCTGGGTTTTGGAATGTCTGTCTGGGCAGCTGGACAGTCCTCTGCAATGAGGATGTGTCCGAGTTTTCCCAAATGGCTGGTAACCCAAACTCTTGCTCTATAGGAATGGTTCTGTGGAAAAATGAAACATGATAATATTTTTCCATATTCAGTTTTTAAAACAGATCAAATTTTCATTCATTTTGATGGAATTAAAAGTTCTTTCTAAATTATCCTAAACAGAGATATTTTCTTATCTTCATTCAAGAAAAAAAAAAATCCCTATTGCCCTCACTTCTATTTCAAAGTATATATAAATAATATTTGCTTAAATATATATAAAACTACTGTGACTTTCTGCATTTCAGTTTTATGATTAAATCTAATTGTGATTGATCGATTGACTGCTGCCTGTCTTACCCGTCTCCTGAAACTGTCTTAAGAAATGAAGCCTTTCATTTAGACAAGAGTGTTGTGTTAAAATATTTTTTACATGAATTACATTATATACTCATGTATATTCAGTAATTTTACTAAAGCCCCTTTGCTGCATCACTGTAACGGAAATATGAGTCAGACCAGTAAATCATCAGCATTAGAGAAGACAGATTTATTTTCACCTGATATGCCAGTTCATTTCAATTTTTCAGTCATATAAGTATATTGCATCTAACCATGGAATCTAATGTAAATGCTTTTCTCTTAACCTTCTCCTAGGTAAGGGCGATTAGCAAATGATACCTAACTCTTTCAGTATTGGATGACACAGATACCGGTATACAGTATGCCAGCTATCTGTAGCCCCCAAACCAATTCTTCTTTTGTTTAAGAACAGGAATTACTAAGGGCTCCTTTTACAAAGCCACGCTAGGGCCTTGACGCGTTGAATAGAGCACGCTAAATTGCTACGTGTGCTAGCCGCTACCATCTCATAGTTTATTTATAGTTTCATAGTTTATTTAAATTTTTGATTAAACGCTTATCCAAAGGTACAAAGCGTGGTACATGGTAATTTAAAATAGCTGGGAAACAAACAATTTAAATTATTAGACATACACCGACTAATCATACATCTAATGACCAGAGAACATTGGGAAAAAAGGGAAGAACTACAATTTCTTATAAAGGAAAATACAATAGGAAAGGGGGGAAAGTTAAATGGAGTGGAAGTATCTACTTTTGTAAAAAAAAAAAAAAATTTAGTTATAGGCATCTTTAAAGAGAAAGCATTTAAGGCTACTTTTCAATTTCTGCAGGTTTTGTTCAGCTCTAAGGTGTAGAGGGAGAGAGTTCCAAATTAGAGGGGCAGTGACTGAAAACATGAGAGTACGATGAGCACCGATTATCTTTAGGGATGGGACGTTAAGAGAATACTATGTGGCTGATTTTAAAGTTCGGGGGGGGGGGGGTTGTAAGGAATCAATATATCTATGAAAGCTGGGGTATTGGTTTGCATGGTTTTAAAAGTCAAGAGTGCAATTTTATAGGTAATCCTATGTAAAACAGGCAACCAGTGAGCTTTTTGTAACAGAGGGGTGAAGGGATCAAATTTTTTTGAACCCAAAATAATTTTGAGCAGGCGGTAGATTTTTGGCTAGCACGCACTAATCCAGTGCGTGCATTAAATACGCTAGCGCACCTTTGTAAAAGGAGCCCTAAGTGTTTTATCCATTGTTTGATGCGTGTGGTACAGGAAATGATTAACAGTTGGATTCTATAAATGGTGTTCCAAATTAGATACTGAAAAAATCAGCACTAATATGGCCTGTTTCTATAAACAGTTCCTACCGTGTTTCCCAGAAAATAAGATCTATCCCCAAAATAAGCCCTCGCATGATTTTTAAAGCCCTACACCATCCCGAATGTCCCCTCCCGAATGTCCCCAACACTCCTCATCTCCATCCCTGACAATAGTGCTGCCCTATTCGCCAGCAGCAGCACTTTCTTCCCTCCCCCCCCCATGTGCAGCATCTTTCCTTCCCTTTCACCCATCCCCTTGTACAGCATCTTTTTATCTCTCCATCCCATCCCTCCCTTGTAGCATAACCCCACCGACCTTCCCACCCATCCCCCTGTGCAGAATCTTTCCAACCCTCCCTCTCATCCCCCCACACAGCAGAACCCTGTCAACCCTCCCACCATGTGACCGAATACCTCCGCTCCAAACAGCAGTGGCAGCAGCACTCTGAACAGGCTGCTTTGTGGCCTTCCCCACCAGGGCCTTCCCTACACCTGGGCCTTCTCTGTGCCTGTTCAGAGTGCTGCTGCCGCTGCTGTTTGGAGCGGAGGTATGTCGGTCTCGCAGTGGGAGGGTCGGCAGGGTTCTGCTGCAGAGGAGGATGGAAGGGAGGGATGGAAAGATGCTATGCAGGGGGTGGTTGGGAGAGTTGATGGGGTTCTGCTGCATGGGGGATAGAAGGGAGGGATAGAATGATGCTGCACAAGGGGATGAATGAGAGGGGAGGAAAGATGCTGAACATGGGGGGGTAAGAAAGGAAAGAGGAAGAATTGGGGAGGAAGGGAGAGATGATCGTTGTACATAAAAAAATAAGACATCTCCAAAAATAAGCCCTAGTGCGTTTTTTTTAATCCAAAATTAATATAAGGCACTGTCTTATTTCCAGGGAAACACAGTAGTTCAAAAGAACATGCCAAAAACTTTGAAATGGTGTACTCATATCACTTTGATCAAGAACTTGTATGCCTTGAACTGAAATTGCTAACATACAGGGTGCCCACAAAAAGATGCCAGCAAATACAAGATACAAATAAATAAGATGCCAGCAAATACAAGTCCCAAAAAGCACGGTTAACAAGATCTTACACAATCACTTGCACTTTCACCCTTATAAGTTGCAATTGGTACAGAAGTTACAACCTTCAGATAATGCAACGCAACAAAATGACCAGGTGTTCCTCAAGTGGTCCCCGAGATCATCGGACAATACTGTTTGTGACTTTTTCCTTTGGGGCTATGTGAAAGACAGAGTGTATGTACCTCCACTACTTGCAACTATGGATGAACGCATCACTGAAGCTATAAACGCGATCATGTCGGATATGCTTTGGAGAGTCTGGTCCGAGCTTGATTATCGCATCAATGTTTGTCGCATAACAGGTGGGGCGCACATCGAGTATGTGTAATCAGCAGATACCATATGAAACTTTATGAGTTGATGAAACTGTAGCTTCAAAGGTGAAAGAATATTCTAATAAATTTTGGTTTTGTAACCATTTAAAATCAAGGAGTGTTTTTGTGGGCACCCTGTATATATTTTCCTTTAGGTAATAAAAAATACACTCTAATATCTGTGCACTGATATTTAAGTATTTAAGTATGAGAGATCATCAGTTACAAATGCTGTGCACCCAACATTCTCCAGTAGTATCAAACTCGCTTATTACAACACTTTCTAGTAGAAAAGAGGCCCAGGAGCGACTAGCAGGGGGGCCAGTGTAAGGTGGGGGGCTCCGGGGGGGAGGGAGGACTGAGACAGGATGGGAAAAAGGGAAGGGGCCAGATAGGGATAGGCGGGGGGGGAGGGGCGGTGGGAAGCTTAAAACCAGACTCTCCCGGCGCAGCCATTCCCAAGCACCTAGCTAGATCTCAAGTAATAAAACAGATTCTATGCTGCTTATCCTAAGAATAAGCAGTGGATTTTCCCAAGTCATCTCATTAATGTCCTATGGACTTCCCTTTTAGGAATTTGTCCAAGCCTTTTATAAACCCCGCTAAGCTAACTGATTTCACCACATTCTCCGGAAATGAATTCCGGAGTTTAATTACACTTTGTGTGAAGAAATATTTTATCTGGTTTGTTATAAATCTACTACTTAGTAGCTTCATTTCATACCCCCTAGTCCTAGTTTTTTTGTAAAAAGTGAACAAGCGATTCACATCTACCCTTTCCACTCCACTCACTATTTTATAGACCTCTATCATATCACCTCCTGAGCTGTCTCTTCTCCAAGCTGAAGAAACCTAGCCGCTTTGACTTTCCTCAAAGGGAAATTGTCCCATTCCTTTTATCATTTTTGTTGCTCTTCTTTGCACCTTTTCTAATTCTGCTATATCTTTTTTGAGATATGGCAACCAGAATTACACACAGTATTAGAGGTGCAGCCATACCATTGAGCGATACATTTTCATCTTTGTTTTCTATTTCTTTCCTGATAATTCCTAACATTCTCTGTGCTCTCTTAGCTGCTCACTTGTAAGTTTCATGGCTCCTCATCATTCTCTTCTTGGTTGGGCTTAGAACTTTTCAGTGGCCCCTCGTACTTAGGTGCCTAGAAGACGTCTATATAGTACACTTAGGCCAGGGGAGGGGTTTGAGGACTGCAGTTGAGTCTGGTTTTTCAGGATTTCCCCAATGAATATGAATGAGAGCTATTTGCATGCACTATCTCTGTTGTACGCAAATAGATCTCATGCATATTCATTGGGTAAATCCTGAAAACCTGACTGGATTGCAGCCCTTATTCCCCACCCCTTACTTAGACCCTGATTCTATAAAAGGAGCCTAAATTTTAGGCGTTGAGTAACACAATTGATAATCATCAACTAGGCACCATTTATACTGTAGAATCACACCCAGTGGTACCTAAGCAGTCAAGTGCCAGTAAGCGTTAAAACCTTAGGCACCCTCCATTTGTGCCAGGATTTTCTTGGCCTAAATGAGTGCACTTAAATTAAATACCTATGGATGCTTAAGTCAAACCACGCTCAAAATCTGCCCCAAATCTGCCCCTAACTACACCTACTCACTGGTAGTCACCTCGGAGTAGACACCTAGCGACACCAAAATTAACCACATCTATTCGCCACCCCAAACCACATCTACTTTCAGGCTGGTGTCATTAGACATTGATGGGTGCCTCATCTTAGTTCAGTTGCTAGGCCCTGCATGGATATCTGCACTTAAGTTCAATTATCAATTAAAAAACAATTTTTAAGCTGTTTTTAATAGCATGGATTAAATAAATGATTACTGAGCACTATAAATTGGCCAAGTTGGCCATCATTTATAGCATGTCACCTAGCAATGGGATCTGCACCTTGGGGTCCTTTTATTAAGGTGCGTTAACCGATTTAGCGCACGCTAACTGATTTAGCGCATGCTAATCTTTAGTGCGTGCTACATCGGTTAGCGCACCTTAGTAAAAGAACACTCCCTCCCCCCAATTTGGGGCGTGAGGATTTACACCAACTGAAACCTAAATTGTGCCTAAATTAGGCATGAATCCCCCAAATTCTAGAATACTGCATGTATCTTTGGCACACACCCCTGACCTTCACGTGCTCTTCCCATGGCCACACACCCTTTTTCAGCTGCGTGCTAAAAAAAAAAAAATCGTGTAGACATCTTTATAGAATAGTGCTTAGCAAGATGAGGGTGTAAATTCAAATGACTGCCAAGTAATGCTAGCCCCAGCTATTGGTGCTAATTGGTCAGTTGCTCAATTAAATCGTGCACACACCCAAATCTACATATGCAATTTGAAGAATTTTGGGAATAGTGTTGCTGAGGATTCCTGACTCTCCTACTATCTTGATGATGGATGGATCGTGCCACTGACTCATGGCAACATGCACAGTGAGGAATCCACCCTGCGATGTTTCATGGCAGAGTACAGGAGTGGCTTGTCATTGCCTTTTCCCACAAAGTGTGCAGCTCCACTATGTCACTGCTGCCCAACATAGGGCCCCTCAACCTACAGCACCTGGTATATTCCCTGTCAGCCTCCCATCCAGATACTAGGCATGCCTGACCCTGCTTAGCTTCCAATAGTAAGGGCAGGCCTACTCAAGATGACCAGGCTGTAGGCTAACTATTTTGATAGACCTACTAGATACATGCAACACTGTACACATTATTTGCAGGTACCTTCCCTAGTAGGCTCACAATCTAAGTTTTGTGCCTGGGGCAAAGAAGGGTTAAGTGACTTGCCCAAGGTCACAAGGAAATTGACCCCAGTTTACTAGGATCAAAGCCCACTGCACTAACCATTAAGCTATACCTCCACTCTGCTACAAGACTTATCTATTTAGTGGTAATCAATATGTATATAAGTCCTTTTGAAAATCTGGCCCCTCTTTCCCTATCATCTCAATGTAATATAATTGAGCACATCACAGGAAAAAAAAAAAAAAACCTAAAACCTTTCTCTTAAAAGGTAATATTCTTGATCCAAATATTTAGGTAATTACCCAGTGCACACAAAATACAATGCTTCATGCAAACATATTAAACTGATCTATTACTGTTAATAGTTTTCATTAACAAGCCAATGTATCGCATATTTAAAACCAACTCATTAGGCACCTGAATTATTGTTACTCAGGTAATCCATTATAAATGTCACATCTATTTAAATGTGAAAAGCTGGGTTCTCTGCTGCTCCGTTTCTGAAACATTCAGACTTACACAGTTAGGAAAGCATGCCTGCATTAAAACCAAGATCTTCTAATGGAAACTTAGAGGTTGATTTAAGGGAAATTATCAAAGAAAAGCACAGCGGAAATCTACAGACAGTCATTAGAGTCAAAGGAATTGATATACTGAACTGCAGGATAATTTTGCAGAAAGAATCATTGCATGAGAAAAATGTGTAAAATTATGACATGTTGGCACTTTGGCCCCGATTCAATGAAATGGCATCTAACTCTTAGGCTCCTTGTGGCGCGGCTGTGAATCATATACTAGGTGCAGCTTATAGAATCATGCCTAGTAGCGCCTAAGCGTTCTTGAATCCTTACATGCACTTCCATGTAGGCCAGGGTTTTCTTGGCCTAAAAAAGTGTGCCTGAAGAGATGCACCTACCAGGACCTAAGTCAATCCATGCCCAAACTCCACCCTGAATCTGCCCCAAATCGACTCTAATTACATCTACTTGCCAGTAGGCGAATTAGTATAGACACGTACCTCAAAGTGGCAGACGCCTTCCAAGTTAGGCGCCTATCAGCTAATTAATTTTTTTTAATGTTTTTAGTTGGATTTTAAATGTGCTTTCCATTATCAGTGCTGATTAAGCCAATTAAAAAAATTTAGTTTGGCGCTGAGATCAGCTGTGCTTACTGATCTAGGCACCTAACTTCAGGTGCCATTTATAGAATCTGATAGATGTATGATGTTGTCTGGATTATAATAGTTTTGATAACTTTTTATAATTTCAAAAAGACGCCTCAGCCCCACCACTCCACCGCATATGATATTTTATACAGCGGGAAGCATATTGTGGCGCTTCATCATTGGCTGTCGATTTTTGAATATTATTTTCTCCTTTTTCTTTAATTTTCTATATGTATTACTCCTTATAAATACTTTTAAGAAATAAATATTTCAAAAACACTTTGCTTCTTCAGTGTCATAATATATGCTTTATGGTCAAATATATTTTATTGAGCAAGCAAGAACACAACATAGTAACACAAAGCACAGAAACAGCTCAAAATTTTGAAAAGTCCCCAAAAGAACCCCCCCCCCCAAACCCCCCCAAACCCCCCTCCCCACCATACCCACCCCTGGGTCCTCCTTCGAAACACAAATTAACAAAGAATTGAATAACAAACTATACAAAAGAGGCACAAAAGGGAAGTACAAACAAAGCATCAATTAAGTATCCGGCTACGAGCCAGAGGGGTCAAAGTATTCCAGAAAGGTTCCCAAGTGGTCTGGAAAAGACGACCTTGTCGAGAAGCCAAGTCAGTAAACAGAAAGACCCGGAACACGGGGAATAATAGAGCCCAATAGCCAGTGGGCCTGAAATAGGCACCAAAATACCCCCGAAAAGAACATATAAGTAAAGCAGAAATAGTAAAAGCAGCCCCACTAGAACAGAGGATGTAAGCACGCAATCACCAACTCTCAACCACACCAATACCCCCCCCTATCACCCACTCCCAGCCATACACACCCAGTCCACACCCCAACGGAGAACTCAACCCCCACTATCATACCCCAACCCACCAAGAGGAGACAAATCCCAGAACCACACAGGACAAGAGCTCCACCCAGAGGTATCATCCATACAACTCCTCAATACACCCACAGCCAACCAAGGCCACCAAAACTGCAAGCAGTAATAACCGGAACAGAAACTATAAGATTTAAACTGTAAAGCCAGATACTCAACCACAAGAATAACAAATTGTAGGTGAAACAGAAAGGTATCATGAGTAGGCCACAAAGCAGCCCAAACTTTGGGTGAGATATCATGGGCAGTAGAGTCCAGGAGGCTTAAGATCCAAATAGGAAGCAAGCAATAGTAAAGTTCAAAAGGCCAGCAATGATGAATGCTTTAAAAGTAGATGGTACTTATCTCAGCCAAAACCTGGGGAGTCAGACCCGACATGTTTCACACAACCGAGTGTTTTATCAAGGGTCTCCCTGTAAAATATAGAGCAGAAGCTGTCACATACAATTGTGTCCTGCCCCTCTCCTATCCAAATTTGGTTCAGGATTAATCTTAATTTTGTATGATATGCTCACCAAGGCTGCCGCTGTCATCCGACTCCTATTTAATTGTGAGAAAAGATGGCGTCGTCGTCCTTCGCTTGAAGTTTAAATCCTCCCTCTCTAACAACAATGTATCCGCCCCCTGCAGCTCATTGGTCCCAACTAAAGTTACATCATCGATCCCCACTCGATTTCGCTATTGAGTGTCCAGCAAGAAAATGAATCTTTGTTCACTCTCATTAAGCATATCATCCTGAACCAAATTTGGATAGGAGAGGGGCAGGACACAATTGTATGTGACAGCTTCTGCTCTATATTTTACAGGGAGACCCTTGATAAAACACTCGGTTGTGTGAAACATATCGGGTCTGACTCCCCAGGTTTTGGCTGAGATAAGTACCATCTACTTTTAAAGCATATATTATGACACTGAAGAAGCAAAGTGTTTTTGAAATATTTATTTCTTAAAACTATTTATAAGGAGTAATACATATAGAAAATTAAAGAAAAAGGAGAAAATAATATTCAAAAATCGACAGCCAATGATGAAGCGCCACAATATGCTTCCCGCTGTATAAAATATCATATGCGGTGGAGTGGTGGGGCTGAGGCGTCTTTTTGAAATTATAAAAAGTTATCAAAACTATTATAATCCAGACAACATCATACATCTACCTACATTGAATCTGGCTGGATATAGTATTCACTTATTAAACCCTTGCCACACTTCCAATAAGATTTATAGAATCTGAGCCTTATTGGTTAAGTGCTGCAGCAAATGGTTAGCCCTGAAGAGGTGATTTAATCAGTCAGGAGCCATTTCTGGCCAATTAAATTGTGTTGAATATCAACCCCATTGATAATAAGCAGAAATCAGTAGGTCAGTGGGTCCTGGGGGAGGCCTACTGGGATTTTCTCTTAATCAATGAAACATCTGAAGTGGGTGTGGCAGTGGTGTACCAAGGGGGAGGTGGTCTGCCCTGGGTACAAGCCCCAAGGGGGTGCACAGCTGGCCACCCTCCATTGCTCTCCCTAGGGCTGTGGTCGGGCTCGCGAGCCGCATGCAGCTCTTTAGCCACTTGAGTGCGGCTCACGGTTCGTCTACAGCAGGGGTGTCCAACCTGCTTCTCTTCTCACTGCCCTCCCCCAAGCCACCACCGCCATCGGGGAACAGGCCGGATCTCCATGCTTCTCATCCCCTCGGGGCTGACCAACTCTCGCCACCCGACATCAATTCTGATGTCGAAGAGGACGTTCCGGGCCAGCCAATCACTGCCTGGCTGACCCGGAATGTCCTCTCTGACATTAGAATTGACGTTGGATGGCAAGAGTTGATCGGCCTCGCTGGGAAGAGAAGCAGGAAGAACTCGGCACCGGTCTGTTTCCGATGGCGGCAGTGGTATCTTATTCCCCGGTGGCGGTGGTAGCATGTTTCCCAATGGCGGTGGCATGGGGGAGGGCAGGGAGAAAGAAAGAAAGAAAGGGGGGGAACAGGGAGCCAGAAATAAAGAAGCGGGCAGGGTAAAACAAAGAAAGAAAGAAAGAAATGGGGCACGGAGAGAGAGAGAAAGACAGATAGAGAAAGAAAGGGGGCATGGAGAAAGAAAGAAAGAAGGGGATAGGGTGAAACAAAGAAAGAAAAAAAGAAATGGGGCACAGAGAGAGAGAGAAAGATAGACATACAGAGAGAAAGAAAGAAGGGGACAGGGTGAAATAAAGAAAAAGTTTGGGGAGGGAATGAGATCTAGAGGAGAGGAAGCATACAGGAGGCTAAAAGAAGGGAAGAAATGTTGGATGCACAGTCAGAAGAATAAAGTGCAACCAGAGACTGATGAAATTACCAAAGGTAGGAAAAATGATTTTATTTTCAATTTAGTGATCAAAATGTGTCCGTTTTGAGAATTTATATATGCTGTCTATATTTTGCACTATGGCTCCCTTTTACTAAACCGCAATAGCGTTTTTTAGCGCAGGGAGCCTATGAGCGTCGAGAGCAGCGTGGGGCATTCAGTGCAGCTCCCTGCGCTAAAAACCGCTATCGCGGTTTAGTAAAAAGGGAGGGGGGTATATTTGTCTATTTCTATAGTTGTTACTGAGGTGACATTGCATAAAATCATCTGCCTTGACCTCTTTGAAAACCCACGGAATATAAATAATAATTAACATTTTCTCTGCGTACAGTGTGCTTTGTGTTTTTAAAATTTTATTGTTGGTAGATCATTTTGACTTAGCCACGAAGGTAAGGAGAAGGGATGGAAGGTAGCTGCTGAAAGACATCTAGTAATCCTTGCAGGCTTGACTATGCAGGAAATTATTTTTGTAAAATCATGTTTTGTTATGTGACTGGCATTTTTTAGACTTTAATTTCTATGAATGAATAGAATGAAAATGATATAAAATTACTTGCTTGTTTTTATGTGCGGGCGCTGAAGGAAAGCGGAGAGAGAATGGGCTGAGGATGCTGAAGGGAAATGGGGAAGAGAGAGTGGGGAGAATGAACACCACGGGAGGGAGAGGAAAGAGATGCCAAGACCATGGGAGGAAAGGAAAGGAGCTACTAGATCATGGGGGTAGGGGAAGATGTCAGGGGGGAGTGGGAGGAGGCTGATGCCAGACCAGGTGGAAGGAAGGAGAGAAAGGAAGGAGAAGAGATGCTAGATAATAGAGTGGGAGGGGGAGACGGAAGGAGAGGAGAGAGATGCCAGGGCATGGGGGGGAAGGAAGGGAAACTAAAGGAGACAAAATGCCAGGCCAGAGGGAAAGAAAGGAGAGGAGGTTCCAGAGGGAGAGATAGGAGGGAGATGCCAGGGCATGGGGGGGAGAGAAGGGAAGGAGATAGAGATGCCAGACCATGGGGTGGAGTGGGAGGGAAGGAAGGAAGGAAAGGAGAAGAGAGAGATGCCAGAGCATAGAGAAGGGGGTGAAGCCAAAATGAATCATGTGCAAAGGAAAGAAAGGGCACAGGATATACAGTTTATTGAAAGGACATAGAAAGAGGGAAGATGCCATATGGAACAGAGAGAGGGTGGACAGTGGATGCAAGGGGCAGAGAGAGGGTGGACAGTACATGGAAGGGGTAGAGAGAGAGACAGAGGGCATAAGCTGGGTGGAAGGGGCAAAGAGAGGGCAGATGTTGCATGGAAGGGAGAGAGGACAAATGCTGTATAGAAGGAAGAGAGCAAAGAGAAGTTGATTAAAGCAGAAATGATAAAAGGTAGAAAGATTTTTTGTTGTTTTACTTAAAATCAAGTAGTATTGTAACTGTATTGATAAAATTTTATAAATAAGAAATGGAAATAAGGCAATTTTTTGGACTAAATCCTCTTTTCCTCAGGTCAGGACAGGATGCCAGAACAATACTGTTCTGAAGAAAGATTTGGCCTCTAAAAAATTGAAAAATGGATTAGTCCAATAAAATGGAATTTTCTTATTTCTCATTATTTGTTTTATTTTTATTTGTTAATTTGTAAAGTGATGATTGTTATGTATCAGTTTTTTCAAATTTACATCTACTGTCTTTATATTTTGCACAGTATTGGAGGACATGTGTTACTGTTTTTGTGGTGTTGCATTGTATGCAGAGTCTGGTTTCTTGGCGGTTCAGTTTAACTTTTGTCTACATATTTCTATTTTTAGTTTGTGATTATTCCATATTGGGTGAGGGTGTATCGCTGTTCTGTGTGTATGAAAAGAACATAGTTTTCAGTTGGCATTGACTTCAGGATCAATTGACTGTGCGGGATCTGGCTTGTTTAGTTTTACAATGTATGTGTTGGTGTTCTAGTGCTCACTGCAGTGCTTAAGATGCTGCCTTTTCCTAGGTACACTCTTGTTGTGTGATATGTGGATTGTTACTAAAAATCATATTTTTCAATACTACTGGAGCGTGTTTTCTTGCAGTGCTTAATGTTTTTGTTAGTGTACATTGTATTCTTCTTGATGGATGCTCCTTCATTTTATCTATTTTATCCATGTATTTCACTTGTTTCCCTTGTTGACTCCTTAATAAAAATGATTTTCAAAAAAAAAATAATAAATCATATTTTTCATATAGATAGGGGGGTGTCAAAAAATGATGGGTCCCGGGTGTCAAATATGCTAGGTATGCCACTGGGGTGTGGTATCTTTGGCAAAGAAATGAGTAATCTGGAACTTTCCACTAAAATGAAAGAGATTTGATTTTGTCTGGAAAAGATCATAAGTTCTTATAGGGACAAAGTTCAATCCTTTTTGTAGTATATGAGTCTCAATCGCTGTAAGGTGTGTGTCAGACAAATTTATAATTGGGATGTTGAGGGTCATGTGATGAGGAGATGATGGTAATCTATTCTCTCTCTTTCTCTGTCTTCAATTTTAACCATTCATACAAAAATACATGTACATCCTTAACACAGACATTTAGGGCTCCTTTTACAAAGGTGCGCTAGCGGTTTTAGCGCATGCACCGGATTAGCGCACGCTATAGCTGGAAATCTACCACCTGCTCAAAAGGAGGCGGTAGAAGCTAGCGCGCAAGGCAATTTAGCACACGCTATTCTGCGCGTTAAAGCCCTAGCGCACCTTTTACACCCTAGGACTCCTTTTACGAAGGTGCGCTAGTGGTTTTAGTGTATGCACCGGATTAGCATGCGCTAGCCGAAAATCTACCGCCTTCTCAAAAGAAGGTGGCAGCAGCTAGCACGTGGGGCAATTTAGCGCACGCTATTCCGTGCGTTAAGGCCCTAGCGCACCTTTGTAAAAGAATCCCCTAATAAACTTTGAAAAACAAAATATTTTTAAATACATTTTTTATTGTCTGGTCCATTTTAAAGAAATTGTATATAGATTGGATGACAGCCTATGATTTAAGAAAATGCCATTCTTTATTTTCAAACTTCTGTGTAAATTATGCAACGTATTTACATAAATTAGTAATTTTCAAGTTGCTTATCATGCAAAAGATTCACAGAGTCGCTTAAACTGCAATGGGGTTGCTCAGAAATAAGTAACTGAATGTCCTTGAGTAGCCCAATAAAAACTCACAGCCTTGTATCTGCCGTTCACAGACAAACCCCAGCCAACCTGAAGAAGCTTCAACTATTCTTTAAGGAAAAGTGGGCAAAAATTGCACCATCCTAGTGTGTAAAGTTGATAGAAATTCATCCTACATGACGTATGACTGTTATTGCTGCAAGAAAGGGCTTCCAACAAGTACACATTCAGGTATGGAATGTTAATGTAATGTAATGTAATTTATTTCTTATATACCGCTACATCCGTTAGGTTCTAAGCGGTTTACAGAAAATATACATTAAGATTAGAAATAAGAAAGGTACTTGAAAAATTCCCTTACTGTCCCGAAGGCTCACAATCTAACTAAAGTACCTGGAGGGTAATAGAGAAGTGAAAAGTAGAGTTAGAAGAAAAATAAAAATAAAATAAACATTTTAACAAGACAGCATTGATCTAAATACTTTGGAAGGTAGAAGAGAGGAGAGAAAGGAATAGAAGCAGAAGGGGGAGCCGTTGAACAGTAGAATTCTGGAGAAATTTAAATGATAGAAATAGAACAAAACAAAGACAAAAGGCAAAACAATAGATAAGATTAAAAATAAATCATAAGCTGGAAAGAAAAATAAAATAAAACTTTGTCTTCAATCCACGGTTTCAGCGTCAGTGATGAAGTGGAGCAAGTAAGTTTAGGAGGAGCGATTGACGTTTCCAGAAAGGGCTTCTTCAGGGAAGAGACTTGGCAGACAGTCCCAGGATGCCTATGTCTCCTCCCCTGCGATGTTCTCCCATCCATGCATTCCCTCCCAGACACACTGCCCGTGCCCCAGCCGCTCCAAGGAGGCTGCCCCAGATGAGGCCCACGGTGGTTAAGGAATACGCAATGAAGACTTTGGGCTCCTTTTACTAAGGTGCGCTAGCGTTTTTAGTGCGCGCTCAAGATTAGCGCACGTAAACCATGCGCTAAATGAAAAATACTAACGCAAGCTCTATGGAGGTGTCAGCATTTAGCACGCGTGGCATTGTAGCGTGCACTAAAACTGCTAGCACACCTTAGTAAAAGGAGCTCTTTGTTTCTTATTCTTAATTTATTTTTGACTATTTCTATAATTGTTAAGGCATATTGTGCAGATCTGTGAAATTAATGCATTTTGAACTGTATTTTTTTAGACAATGTGAAGCAAGGGTGTGACAATTTTTACAAGGCTCTGTAAATTCAATGGCATTGGTACAGTCATAGAATCACAGGAAACGGTATCTTATTTAATGTAGAAGGAATGATTTACATTTCTAGTACAGGTCCAGAGGGGCTAATAGTTTTAATCTCTGCAGCAGTCTGTAGAAGATTTTAGACATCTACTGTTGCTGTCACAATGCCTAGAAGGTTTTCATTTAGTTCTAGAAACTACAATAGAAACTATAATCCAAAATAATAAAACATTTGTCTTAGTAAACTATATCAGCTGACAAAATAAATACCATCTTTATTCCTATCCCACTGACTCAGAGAGATTTCCTGGCTGGTTCGTATTCCAATTACCGGCATAAATAAAATCATAAAACATTCCAAAGCTAGAACTCTTTTTGATCTAAAATCACTGGCACATTCCCATCTATTAGCTAGTTCAGCTTCTCATTCTCAGAAAGAAGAGGATAAATCTGTCGTTTTGTTGACTGTGCTATATTTCTGAGAATGAATTTATCTACTTATGTTTCAGGGTGTAACCGAGAGGATTTTATTATCATCCTTGGAAAGTAGGAAATAATCAAATAGCAGGCATTTCCTTAGACATGTTTTCTGCCTAGCTTGTAAGAGTAAGCAAAGATCCTTTGAAAGAGGGGCCTGAAAAAGGAAGCTCAGATCAGTCGGTTCAACTGTGTGATAAAGCTGTGAAGACGTCGACCGCCCTTTTCTGGCTTGTGTTGTTTTCTATGGGAGGGTGTTGGGGGGAGGGGGGGAGCTTGGTGGGACAGATAGTCTGTGCTATGACAGGACATGCCAACAAATTGCATCACTTCTGCCTCAGTGGCCGAGGACAATGGCATGCCATATGTCAGGAGTAAGAAATGAATGGGGCTCATTTACACTGGCACCAGGCACCTTGAGCATTGACACTCTGCCGAGGTTAGCCACGGCAACTTGGAAAGTTGCAAAGGAGCAGCAGCATGAACTAACAGGTCTTGGACATGATCCATTTTGGGGGGGAACTGTAGCAACAAAAGAATTCAAGAAAGACAAAACACTCTAAAATATGTATTTAAAACTGTAGCACAAAACTTAATGGGTTTTTTTTTCTAAAAATATCTAAATATATACAGTGTATATATATATATATTATTATTTGGACAAATTCCAGCTACAAGAGCAATACAAAACCACCGTAGATGTAACACTTCATGCATTGAGAACAATATCTTTCCTCACACAGACTGCCACAAAGATTTACCCCAAAGTTGACCTCAAGGCCTGCAACCTGCACTTCAGCAACATCAGAACTCATATTTGACCTCTGACCTTTCTAGCAGCAGATCATTTGTTTCCGTTTATGCAGGGAAGGGATGATAGGTGATGATTAAAGAGTAGCAATTCTATTGACCTGAGACACTAATGAGTATGAAACGGGAAGGTCAGTGATCTTCCACACATGGCAGACCAGGATAGGAAGCTAATCTGTTGTTAATTGTCCATAGCATTTGTTTTATGGGTAGTAACAGGACAGGTAGCAATCATATGTCTACCTTCTTTGCAATTGCTGTAATTAGCATCATAACATGATCATTAGAGTAATTTGGATTAAAGGGACGGGTCAGGGAAGTCATTCATTGTTTTAACATGACAATACATGGCACCCTGTAACCTTTTGTTATCAATTAGAGTAGGCATGGGATTAAAGAAAGCCGCCTTTGTCCTTTTACTTCTACCATAAAACTACTCAAGTGATATGCATTTGTTATCCCTCCTTCGATTTGTTAGTGTGCCTTTAAAAAAAAAAAAAAAAGTCCAGTGCTTATGAAATGAATTTAATGTGCATTAATCTATAAATTATTGAGCAAGCAGTCAATTGGCTTGCATTATAATACTATCGTATATATTAACAAATATTTTAAAAGTGTATGAAACAAATCCCCAAAACATAAAAAGTGGAAAAATAATAGAAAAATTCTGAAAATGAAATAGAGAGAAAGAATATCCTAATGGTTAAAACAGTGGGCTGAGAACCAGGGGAATCTGGTTCACATCTCACCTGCAGCCAGTGGCAAAGTAAGGGGTGGGGGTGGGGGTGGTCTGCACCGGGCACCATTTTGGTGAGGGACGCTGGCACCTGTCCTCCTCTCTGCCCCCCTTGCCATGCACCCCTTCCCTCGTACCTCTTTAATTTTCCTGGCACGAGCAGCATCTCGAACTTGCTGCCCACGTCAGTCGGATCTTTCTGATCAACTCATATATAACTTCCACGAGTGATAAAGAACCAGTATTATAGTGAGCTTAACTATGCATACGTCAATGCTTAGGTATCCAGGGATTTTCAGACAGCCACCCGAGTAGCATAACTCATGGTGGTAAGATCCTCATTAACCCCAACCTAGCATTTATGACGTTTTAACGAAATTTTTCTTTTTACTTATTTCATCTATGTAATGTACTTTATATATGTATATAAAGCCAACTTAGCTTTTATATATATGATTTTCTGTCCCCTTAGCCGACGCATTTCGCTATCACTTCATCAGAATGGGGAAATCTTGATTCATAATGCTTGCATGCTTCAACAGTCTCTGGCAGCTTAAATCTGGTTCTTTATCACTCATGGAAGTGATATACGAGTTGATTTGGTAGAAGTTTGGAAAATGGCTCTCTCTGATGTCACTTCCGGGTCCCACGCCTAAGAAGTGACATCAGAGGGAGAGCCAACATGACGCAGGCAGCAACTTCCTGATGCTGCTCATTCCGTGAAAATTAAAGAGGGATTGGGGAAGGGAAGGGTGCATGCACACAGCTGAGGGGATCGTGGAGGGGCGCCACCACCCCAGCCACCCCTCACCCTCGCTATGCCACTGCCTGCAGCTCCTAGTAATATTCAATACTGCTGCTCCCTTTAAGCAGAGCGGGAGTTCTCCACCTACAGTCCTGGTAGCAGGGGGTGTTGTTTCGCTATCACATTTTCAATAGAGAGGGACAGGCAAGTTCTATAGTATTCTGTGGAACCTGCCTGACCCTAGAAATTGAAAACACAATACTGAAGCTCCACCCCCCTTACTGGCAGCCATGCAGTTGGAGGCTTCCAGCTGAGCTTCGAGGGAGCAGTGCTCAGCACTAGTATCTGAGTATGGGTAGAAATTTAAGTACCATAGTCAGCGTTTGAAGTCATTATTGACTATGCTGTTGAAATAATATAGGGCCTGATTTATTGATTTATTTTAAAAATTTATGAATCACTTAAATCTAAGCGATGTACAAAACATTTACATCCACAATTTCAAGCGCAAACAAACATTTATAAAATGCAATAAACAAATAAGTCAATCTTCCCCACAAATTTCCTTAATACAGAATTCTTTAAATTTAAAACAAATAATAAACACAGGGTTAGAGAAAGGCGACCACCAACAATTGCGTTTTTAACAATTTCTTGAAAGACATACGATCTTTGCATAATCTCACTGTACCTGGAATTGAATTTCAGAGATTCTTACCGGCAAGCGAGAAAATAGATATTCTAGATTTAACATAACGAATCCCATTTTCTTTTAAACTGATTAACAACATCCCTCCCTCAGATCTCAAATATTTTGTGGGCTTATAGATTTCCCAGAAACTTTGAAAGCAAGTAGAAGAGGAGTACAATATAGACAGAGCTTTATAGCAAATTCTCTGTTGAACAGGAAACCAGTGGAGAGTTTTTAAGATTGGAGTAATATGGTCAACCCTAGGAATGCCCATTTATTTGGTCACAACAGAGATGAAATTTCACAGACTGGCTACATGAAAATGGAAACCAAAGAGTCCACTGAGAACATAGAGCTCTGGAACTGGCTCAGTCCTAGCCTATCTCACATGAACTAGAATATAAGACAGCCTTCTCCGTCTTAGAACAACTCTAGAGATAGATTTACAAAATGGTAGCAGAAAGGTTCTTGACACATTTATGACCGAAGAACCAACTCATGGAACTACCTCACGTGAAAGGTCCTACTGGCCATATTTTCTTGAATGTGAGTAGAGTAAAATGTGGCTAGGCCACATAACCGCTTGATTCTTTATTCTTGCTATGTATTTCTTTGATTTATCTTGATTTAGTCCATCACTTTGCTTGCAGGTTTGTAGCAACTTTTTTTTTTTTCCTTTTTTGGAAGAATTTTCCAGTTCTTGTTATTGTTTCATTTCTTTGATTTAACATATCTTATTATTAAATACTCCTTTCCAAGAACAAATTTTAACACTTGATTGCTTTATGTTCCTAAAAATATTAAAACAAAGCAAGCTCCTTGCAGTTTTCCTATGAATAACCTGTTAATACACATAATCTTGCTAATTCTATGAACCTGAGCAAACAATTTTGCATCTAGAATAGAATTGCACCTAACTTAGGTCCTCTTTTACTAAGCTAATTACTGTGGCAGTCTGCGGCAATTGCACCAAAGGCCTTTATCTGCTGTCATGTTTCTAATAGGCTTTGGTGTCATTTCTGTATGGCTTTGTAAGATGGAATGTTAATTTTTTAAGAGGGCACCAGTGGTGTAGCAAAGGTGAGAGGCACCAGGGACGATGGCGCCCTTCCCCTGCCCTCTTCTCCACCCCACCCCCGCCACACGCACACACCCTTTTACTACCCACACCTCTTTTAATTTCCCTGGCATGAGCAGCAACTCCAACCTGCTTCTTCGCACCAGCATCAGCTCTCCCTCTAATGTCACTTCCTAAGCGCGGGACCCAGAAGTGACATCATAAGGAGAGTCGACACTGGCATGAGCAACAGGTTGAGGTTGCTGTTCATGCCAGCGAAGAGACAGAGGTATGGTGGGAAGGAAGTGAAGGAACACGTGTGGCGGGGGGGGGATGACGACAGAGAGGGGGAGGAGTGCTGGCACCCTCATCAAGATGGTGCATGATATGGACTGTCCCCCCTTATTACGCCACTGGTTGGCACCAAGGACCAGATTCTATTCTGCTAGGCATCCTAATCAAGGACCTAGCAGTACCTAAATTTGGAATCTGTGCACAACTTTTTTTTTATTGGCCTAATTGACTGCACCAGTCTCTTTCTGTATCTCTTTCTGTGCGTACATGGGATTTGTGCTCATTCAAGCGAATCTTTATCGAGCGCATCGTCCGTCCAATGTAGATCTTAATACAAGGGCATTGTATCAAATATATCACCCCAGTGGAATCACATGTAGTACATCCCTGAGTGTAATATACAGTGCCAGTTATAGGGTGAGTCCATGATTCTCCCGTCATTGCTGAAACACACCACTGGCATCTGCCACAAGTAGTGTGGGTTCCCTTAGGGATGTCCTTTCTACAGGGTTTCCTTTTCACCATCTCCCCAATATTTCTGGTACATTTGTAGGAAAATGTCGGTCTCTCAAGACAATCAGGGACCACTAATCTGGCCACGTGCCAGTGTTTCAAGATTATCTTATTGATCTTCCAAGACAGAGGACTAAACTTTTGAACAAAGAACAGCTTGCTGCGCTACCATAGCTTCCACCCGGTTGGGTTATAGAACAGTCTCCCTATCAGCCAATTCCTTCGTCTCAGATGAATCTGTTCCACTTTGAAAGAATATAAAATACAGGCTAAAGAAATGAAAGAAAGATTTCACAAGCGGGGGAACATTATTCAAAAAGCCTACACTCGTGCTAAATATGCACAGCGAGAACTACTGTTGAATTATCAGGAAACTAAAGAGGATATAGGCATAATCTTTGTTCAAAAGTTTACTCCTCTGTCTTGGAAGATCAATAAGATAATCTTGAAACACTGGCACGTGGCCAGATTAGTGGTCCCTGATTGTCCTGAGAGACCAACATTTTCCTACAAACGTACCAGAAATATTGGGGAGATGGTGAAAAGCAAACCCTGTAGAAAGGACATCCCTAAGGGAACCCACACTACTTGTGGCAGATGCCAGTGGTGTGTTTCAGCAATAACAGGAGAATCATGTGATTCCACTGGGGTGATATATTTGATACAATGCCCTTGTAATAAGATCTACATTGGACGGATGATGCGCTCGATAAAGATTCGCTTGAATGAGCACAAATCCCGTGTACACACAGAAAGAGATACTGCCCCTCTGGTTAAGCATTGGGAACTGATGGGGCATACATGGTTGGACATAAAATAGAGAATTATGGATAATGTCACTTTAGGGTGGAAATTTACAGAAAGCTTTAGCTGTTAAAGAGCAGAAGTGGATCTTCAAACTGAAGTCCCTAGTACCTGAAGGGTTAAATGAAGAAATTGAGTGGCTAACCATTCTGTGAGATCGTTCTGTAGAGATAGCAGGCTTTGGACTTCTTTTTTGGAAATAAGTCCTGACATTCATTTTATTATGAAGCTGAGCCCCACACTGCGTGTGTGAATGACATCATGCGCTTTGATGTGCGTCGGGCCAGCTGCTTTTAAGGGCTCTTTTAGAACCCGCGGCCATGTTTGCAGATCGAAATAGCTCCCACAAACGGTAAGCTGGCTTGTGTTACTGCTTGTTTTAATTTTCTATGTCCTAGCAAAAAATAGATTGGGGCACTGTTGGGGTAATAGTTGAATATAATAGATATAACTTGTTTCTCTGCCATTGTAGTTTACCTCGCTCCTGAAGAAAAGTTTCTAGTTGAAACATGCATGTCGGGAGAGGTGCAAGAGGAACTGTCTACTATTAAGATAAGTGACGGTTTTCCTATAATTATAGCGCTAATAGAAGTATGAACACTATTAGGCTTTAGGTGATATTAAAAGTTAATGGCTATATCTTTTTTAAAAAAATAAAAAAATAATAATAAATAAATAAATAATTAAATGAGCTAAAAGACCAAAAAATAAAGGTGTTTAATAAAATTCATATTGAACTTAAACATTTCTACTTTTATATGGTATTTTTCTCGTGCCACATGTCATGGATTCATTTATATATGTATAACATTGTCAAGCTTTTATATAATGTCTTTATTTTTTTTTCATTTTTTAAGTGTGTTTGTTTGAATCATATATAACTGTATTAAGATTTGTATACTTTATTATTTTGTTATTCTAATTTATACAAGTAGGTTTGTATGCTTTAGATCCCTGATGCAGGCAATTCACCAAAACACATGCCTTGTCAGGTCTTCTTATCAATAAACATTGTTTCCTCATGGGAGTGGCACTATCCATCTCTTTTTCCATGCATCCAATCTGCACAGTGTCAACACTTCCACATGAAAGCCGTTGTGTGCATGCTGTTCTTTTTATCATATCTATCTAATCCCCCCTTTTACAAAATCGTGGAAGTGGTTTTTAGCGCAGACCAGCACGCTGAATGCTCTGCGGTGCTCCTGCCGCTCATAGGACCTCTATGAGTGTTGGGAGCAGCGCAGAGCATTCAGCATGCCAGCCTAGCAGTGTGTGGAGTGTGTGGAGTGTGTGGCGCAGTGGTTAAAGTGTGGCGCAGTGGTTAAAGTGTGGTGCAGTGGTTAAAGCTACAGCCTCAGCACCCTGGGGTTGTGAGTTCAAACCCACGCTGCTCCTTGTGACCCTGGGCAAGTCACTTAATCCCCCCATTGCCCCAGGTATATTAGGCAGATTGTGAGCCCGCCGGGACAGACAGGGAAAAATGCTTGAGTACCTGAATAAATTAATGTAAACCGTTCTGAACTCCCCTGGGAGAACGGTATAGAAAAATTGAATAAATAAAAATAAATAAATAAATAATTAAAAAAAATACATACATATGATCTAATTTATATTTTATTGCGTTAGATATATGTATAAAAATTTACTGAACTCAAAAAAAAAAAATTGCACGTACAAATTGGGCACGTGCCAAAAATCTCCACAGGCCAATTTATAGCATGTTTTATAGCAGCTGAGGATAAATATATGTGTTGCTGAAAATTCTTATAGATTGCCCTATTACTACTTGAGTAGTGGAAGGAGTAGCCTAATGGCTAGTGTGATGGCCTGAGAAAAAGGGAACCTTTAGCTCCTTGGGACTCTAGGCAAGTCACTTAACACTTTATTGCCCCAGGTACAAAAGAAGTTTCTCTATATAATATGTGAACCACATTGATTGTAACTACAGAATGGTGGTAGATCAAATCCCATCCCCTTTTTCTAGTAAAACAATGGTACTCATATGTAGGGATTTAGAGCAGACCACACAAACCAAATACTTTAAAAAAATAACACGCAATTTATTGAAGTGGAAAGTGGGAGGTCAACACCTGGCGTGGCCATGTTTCATCTATAAGGCTGTGACAGGGGCAAATAACTGTAGAACAGACATAAATGAAATTAAAAACCAAATCATAGTGAATGCAATCAATAAATAATATATAAAACAAGAATAATAATTTTTAAAAAATCATGCATAAGACAAGGGCTTAATTAAGAAACCAAAAACTGGTCTTCGTGACATTTGGAGCATTGAGGTAAAGCATCAGATTACTGTGTCTCAATGGCTACGAATCTGGACTTGGAGGATGAGGTGTATGGTGTCAGCATCTATGAGACAAACATGTTTTTTTTTAATTACATAGAGCATTTTGGACCCCCTATTCGTTTACAGAAATTAGATAGTTCAAAATCTAATAGATGCTGGCATTGTCATCTTGAAGCTGGGGCTTTGGATCATTTACTATTTTATTGTCCCTTGATACTTAAATTTTGGAGATCCATTTGGGATCAAGTGAACAAAATATTAGAAAATCCAGTGGCATTGATGTACGATACCATCCTATTTGGTACGTTAATGAGGACTAAAAGCCAAATATCTGCCTGAAATAAACTTCTCTATATAATGACAGGTATTGCTATGTGACACGAATGTGAAACGTATGATATGAAAGGATTATTAATATTGAATGACACTGCCTAGGATCCATGATAGCTGTTACAGGGAAACACAAGTATTATGAGAACGAGCAAGGCCAGGAATTTTTCAGCACCTGCTGATAAGTTTCCTATTATGAGAGCAGGTCACTGTCAGCACACGAGCAAAGCCAGGAGTCTTCAGCACCTGATGATAGGTGCTTGACAGAATCACACCCTCCCTGCACGAGATAAGCATGCGTTTGTAAATCCAATCTGGCTAGAGGGGATGAGGGAAAAAGTATCCAATCCATAAAGAGGGGCTGGGTATACAACCCACGAGCTAAGCTAGTTGTTTTCAAGACATGCTGATTGGGGATTACCCTCTCAACATGAGGTAAGCACGCGTTTGTAAATCCAATCTGGAAAAAGGGGATGGGGAAAAAGTACAATTTAAGGGAGGAAAGTTACAAGTAAGAGAGAGAACATTTTTCCACCACTGATACGCTGTGTGATGACATTTTGTGAGTAAGCCTCCTGAACGTGGTCCTTCGACAGAATAATGATGTAATAACCGGTAACGTATTAATTCAAACTCTGTATTTAATCAATGATTATGGCTAGAAATATTGTATATATGTAATATTATGGCTAGAAATATTGTATATATGTAATAAAACTTAATATGTATACTATTTTGATTTCCTGGCATTCTGTCCAGTGCGGAAAGTGACTGAAGGTATTTGGTAAGCCTTTTTAAATAGTAATACATTAATTGGCGTAGTCGGCAGGATTTCTCTAAAGAAAACCTGAGCGCTCTTGTGATACAGGAATGTTCAGGAAGAGAGAGAAATCCTCAAAAGAACCTACAGAGGTGCCCAGCTGGACCGAGACACCGTATAATTTAATAGCACAAGAACTAGCCAATAATCATGGATTAGCAGAGTCATGGGAAAAGGTTCTGGGAAGTGCAGAACCAATTGATCTTGTACAAGTTTAGAAAAATGCCCCGATAAATTGGGTGATGTAGTTGCCCCGATAAATCAGGTGATGTAGTTGCTCTGGGTTCTGGGAAGTGCAGAACCAATTGATCTTGTACAAGTTTAGAAAAAATGCCCCGATAAATTGGGTGATGTAGTTGCCCCGATAAATCAGGTGATGTAGTTGTTCTGGGTTCTGGGAAGGGCAGAACCACTTGATCTTGTACAAGCTTTAGAAAAATGCCCCGATAAATCGAGTGATGTAGTTTAGAGAAATAAAAATGCCCCGATAAATCAGGTGATGTAGTTTAGAAAAAATGCCTTGCTGCCACAAAATATAAGATGTTGGAGTAAAAGTTCCTTTGTTTGAAAGAGCGAACTGCAAAGGGAGGGATTTTCACCCCCACCTTTTTCCTCCTTCGGCGGGCTTTTTGAATTCTCCTTTGTTCACCAGGCAGAGGGGAGGGGGAAGTGGGAGGAAGCAGGAAAAAAGAAGAGAGACAGCATGGGGTCTGTCTGCAATTCTACGGATGTTGCAAAAACAGGTATCGATATTTAAAATATGCTTAAATATTAACAAATTATGGATTTAAATGTAGGAACTTGTAATGAAATTAATAATGTAAGCAAGGAACCAAAGGGTTTATGGATAAAACTTTACCAGCCTTATAATATTTGGAGTTCCGATCAGCCGATATAAGGTACTTGAAGTTAATTGAAAGTTGTTTTGCTGTTCAGGAAACAAAGAAAGTTTGTGTATGTTGATTTAAGTTTGAAAGAGTTTTTACAGGGTAGATCTATGCTGTTAAGAACAATGGAGGTAATTTAGGAGCTATTTGCCTGATATAGCCTGAATTTTTTTTTTCTTTTCCTTGTTTCTTTAAGAGATGGTTAAAAGCTGGGAGATAGTCTGTAGAACGAACGTACAAGAATGTGGAAGAAAGCTTTGTGAGACGTGTTAAGGAAGGATGTGCCTTTTGTTGTAGTAACAAGCAGGGACTAATTGTCAGCACTGCTTGTAGACTGGCCGCGGACTTTTCAGCAGTCCGAAATAAGTTTTTAAGAACGATAAAAGAATATTGGAAATGTTATAAAATGTTAATGTATATTCCTGTAAGTAGGTTTCAGATTTGTTTGAACGTGCCCAATCTCAATTTGCATTCCCATGGCAAGGGAGGCAATTTACTTTTACTAGGCTACCACAGGGATGGTTACATAGTCCTACCATTTGTCCTCAAATAGTAGCGGAACATTTAGATGAATTTCAGAAATTCACCTCTATACAAATTTCTCATTATGTTGACGACATATTGATACAGGGAACAACGAAGGAAGAGGTGAAAGGGCAGTTGGATTTATTAATTGACCATATGAAAAAGAAGGGAAGGGAAATAAATCCAACAAAAATACAAGGACCGGCAACGTCGGTAAAATTTTTAGGAATTCAGTGGAATAGAGGATATTAGGGAAATCACAGAGAAAGCAAAACGAAAAATATTTGATTTTCCCACTCCAAAGAAAAAAAAAAAATATAGAGTAGGATATGCTCAGGAACAAAGTATTATTAAATGGAAATGGTACATTTCTCAAAGAGCTAAAATAGGTGAGCATGGGGTAGCTACTTTGCACGAAAAAATAGCTAATATTCCTAACGGAGAGCTGGAAATCATAAAGCCAGTATATGCTCATGAATCCCCAGTGAAATGGGGAGTGGAATATCTTTTTACTGACTCCTGGTCGGTCGCTAATGGTCTTGCTACATGGTTAATGGGGTGGAAGTCCCATAATTGGTTAACTGTGGGGTAAAGAATTGTGGCAAGACATAGAAAAAATTGTACAGGAGACAATAGTGTCAGTATTTCATGTAGATGCACATATGCCTGTTGATTCAATGGAACGATTGTTTAATTCCCAAGCAGATGCCGCAGCTACCATTTCTGTAACAACTACTAATGAAATTCCTAAGGTGGAAGAATGGTTGGAAGGTACAGCCATTTGGACACATCAGAAAAGTGGACATCTTGGAGAAAAAGCTACTTACAGGTGGGCTCAGGAATGAGAGATTCCTTTGACATAGATGTGATCAAACATGTGATCGGAAAATGTCCGGTGTGTCAACATATCAAGAACGGGAAGTACCACATAAGGTAATGGGGCACGGGGCGATTTGCCAGCCCAGATTTGGCAAATGGGTTTCATAGGACCGTTACCCGAAAGTCGTAAATGTAAATATATGTGTACTGCTGTAGATTATTATTAGCATTCCCTTGTGCTTCTGCGTCACAATGGAGCACTCTAAGGACTTTAGACATGATTATTCAGTATTATGGTATGCCCTTACAAATACATTTTACGGGAGGGCAGATAAAAGAATATACTAAGGAAAATAATATTGAATGGGTATATCACATGCCCTATTATCCCCAGGCAGCGGGATTAATTGAATGGATGAATGGACTTTTGAAAGAGGCCCTTAAAAAACTAACTACAGATGACAAATATGGGCAGTGGAGGGATAATGTAACCCCCAATTTGACGATTGGGAAACTGTCCATAGCCAAAATCTGGATTAGCAATCCTAAAGGACCTCCGGAACCAGCGGAGGTGATTGCAATCGGGAAAAATAAGGCCCTCCTTGTAATGAAACCGGGAGTGGAAAAATGGGAATATGTCCCTCAGGAGAAATGTTATTTGAGAGAGTAATAATGTTTTCTGAAACTTGCAGATATGCATGTGCCTTGGAATCCTTGGAATATGGTATGGGGTAAGAGGCGCTGCCCCCGGGCGACGTATTACAATTAAAGAAGGGGTCGTTACGTCATGGAGATGGAAGCATTCTTCAATGAATCGGAAGCAAGATAACTTCACTTGCAGCGCTAACTCCAGATGTATCATTGCAAATGTGACAACAAGAGACCATACATGGATTACAGAAATTAAAAGCAATGAACACACTAGAAATGAGCAGATATGGAGGACCGTGTTTAATAAACAATTTCAAGACAATGTAATGATACTCATGTGTAAATATGTAGTGTTACCCCTTATACTAGGGGAACCTCAGAAGCAATTTTTCTGGGCACCTAAATTTAATTTTAACATTTTGTGACTCCACATTGCAAGGGCGAATTTGTAAATTACAATCAATAATATATGATGTGTGTGAATGGACTATATTATTGAAATAGCACCACGCGTAATATGTGTGGTGACTAATGAGCCAATAATACCAAAAAAATGATAGTACCCTTTGCAGGATGCTTACACAATATGTCAACACTTCTTTGGCAGAATCAAACTTATGTTTGAACACCTGATATAGGATTCTGGGAGAACAACTTTTCCGTTCCAAATTGGGATTTAAAGTTGGGAAAGTTAATACTAGGATCCCGTAGGATAAATCAGTCCATAAGGAATTTGAACAAAAGCATAATAGAGCACCAGATTAGTAATTATACTAACCATAATAGTACTTGTTCTGTCCTTGTGGAATTGTTATGTGGTTTATGGACTATGCTGTAAATCAACACGACCCACGATGGTATCCTATGGCAGTATCACTCAATAAGGACCGAATGTGACACGAATGTGAAACGTATGATATGAAAGGATTATTAATATTGAATGACACTGCCTAGGATCCATGATAGCTGTTACAGGGAAACACAAGTATTATGAGAACGAGCAAGGCCAGGAATTTTTCAGCACCTGCTGATAAGTTTCCTATTATGAGAGCAGGTCACTGTCAGCACACGAGCAAAGCCAGGAGTCTTCAGCACCTGATGATAGGTGCTTGACAGAATCACACCCTCCCTGCACGAGATAAGCATGCGTTTGTAAATCCAATCTGGCTAGAGGGGATGAGGGAAAAAGTATCCAATCCATAAAGAGGGGCTGGGTATACAACCCACGAGCTAAGCTAGTTGTTTTCAAGACATGCTGATTGGGGATTACCCTCTCAACATGAGGTAAGCACGCGTTTGTAAATCCAATCTGGAAAAAGGGGATGGGGAAAAAGTACAATTTAAGGGAGGAAAGTTACCTGTAAGAGAGAGAACATTTTTCCACCATTGATACGCTGTGTGATGACATTTTGTGAGTAAGCCTCCTGAACGTGGTCCTTCGACAGAATAATGATGTAATAACCGGTAACGTATTAATTCAAACTCTGTATTTAATCAATGATTATGGCTAGAAATATTGTATATATGTAATATTATGGCTAGAAATATTGTATATATGTAATAAAACTTAATATGTATACTATTTTGATTTCCTGGCATTCTGTCCAGTGCGGAAAGTGACTGAAGGTATTTGGTAAGCCTTTTTAAATAGTAATACATGCTATACAACTCATTTTGAGGAATTGGAAGAACTATGATAGATTAAATTACACTTTCTGGTGGGAATCTCTCTGTTATACTTTTAAAATGGAACGTTCAATGGCCGTACAACAGGGACGGTGTAAGAAATTTATGGATGTTTGGGAACCATAAAAACATAGAAACAAAGAATATGACGGCAGAAAAGGCCTTCGGCCCAACAAGTCTGCCCACTCAAATAACCCTCCCCCATTAGTTCTTCTTTGAAGTGAACCCACATGTTGATCCCATTTGTTTTTAAAGTTAGTCATGTTATTGGCCTCAACTACCTGAAGTGGAAGATCATTCCAATGGTCAACCACCCTTTCGGTGTCACCATGAAATCTCCCATCCCTGATTTTTAGTGGATGCCCTCTTGTCGCCGTAGGTCCTGTAAGGAAAAAGATGTCTTCTTCCACCTCAATACGGCCAGTAACATATTTGAACGTCTCTATCATGTCACCCCTCTCTCTGCGTTCCTCAAGAGATTATAGCTGCAACTTACCTAAACGTTCTTCATATGGGATATCCTTGAGTCCTGAGACCATCCTGGTGGCCAACCGTTGAACCAATTCTATTCTCAGCATATCCTTCTTATAATGTGGCCTCCAAAATTGTACAAAGTATTCCAGATGTGGTCTCACCATGGACCTGTATAGCAGCATTACCACTTCGGGCTTTCGGCTGACAAAACTTCGGATGCAACCCAGCATTTGTCTAGCCTTGGATGAGGCTTTCTCCACTTGATTGGCTGTCTTCATATCTTCACTAATGATTACTCCCAGGTCCCGTTCTGCAACAGTTCTAGTTAAGGTCTCACCATTCAGAGTGTAGGTTCTGCATGGGTTTCTGCTACCACGGTGCATAACTTTACACTTCTTGGCATTAAAATTCAGCTGACTAAGTTCTGTAAGGAATAATTGATTTTATTTTATCCACCCTTAAGCATACATATCCAGGGTGGGTGAGAGGGGGGAGGGTTTTGCACTGAAATTTCATTTGGGGAATATATGGAGATTTCCTGTAGGTATGTCCTTTTTCTGATTATTTTATGGGGGTGGGGGGAAATGGTTGTACATTAATGTCTGTAAGTTAATGTGCATTTTGTGTAAACATATGTATATTGAAATTGTTTGCACTATGGTAGTTTGGAAATGTAATAAAGATTTATAAAAAAAAAAAATTCCATGCATAAGACAAGGGCTTAATTAAGTTCTTGCCTTGTAACTGTTACAGTATTTGCCCCTGGTGTATCCTTACAGGCAGAATATGGCCACATCAGCTGTTTTATGAATTTCCACTTCAATAAATTGCATATCACTCTTCTGGTTGGCTTGTGTGGTCTGTTCTATATCCCGTCAGAAGATAGGAAAAAAAAAAAGCAGTGATGATGTCCAAGATACCAAGTCTTTAATGAAAAGTCATAAACATTATGTATTGGCCAATCAGACCTTAGACTTAGTGGGGATGGGCGGACCCGCTATGCCTAAGGCCTGATTGGTCCAGGCTTCTAGAGCCTGGGCCAATGAGGCCTTAGGCTTCGGCGGGATGGGCCGGGAAGGGGCGGGCCCGCTTCATTTCGACGAGGCGTGCCTGCCGGCTCAAGACATGCAAGACCCTTCTAAGAACAGGTTTGGTGGAGTGGAGGTTTGGGGGGGGTTAGCGCCGGGGAGGGGTGCGTCTTCGGGCAGGAGGGATTGGGCACCCTCCTGCCAGCTATCGATATTGTTGGGGGGGAGGGGGAGATTGGTAATGTCGGGGGGGGGGGGGGGCGGTCGGTAGTTGGGGGGGTGCGTCTCCAGGCAGAGGGTTTGGGCACCCTCCTGGTCAGGGGGCCGCGGCCCGCTATACTTATAGCGGCAGAGAGATCCCTTGTCATGATAAGTGTAGCGGGCTGTTTCTAATCTAACCCGTTTCTCTAACCCGCGTCTGTAACATGGACGCCGGTTACAGAATCGGGGTTTAGTTTAGGCCGATTCTGAATAGGACGCCTCTCCCGGGCGTCCTATTCAGAATCAGGGCCTAGGTGTCTTGCGGGCCTTGCCTTCAATATAGGCGGCCTGCCTGGGGAGCATTTTTTTAAAAAAACGTGCATCCCGATTGGCTGATTAGACAGCTGTAGGACGCCTACAGCTGCCTAAAATCGGGACGCACTTTTAGAGAATCAGGCCCTGGGCATCCAAGTGGCAGATGAAATTTAATGTGGACAAATGCAAAGTGATGCACATTGGGAAGAATAACTCAAATCACAGTAACCGAATGCTAGGGTCCACCATGGGGGGTTAGCGCCCAAGAAAAGGATCTGGGTGTCATTGTAGCCAATACGATGAACCCAATGTGCGGCAGCAGCTAAAAAAGCAAACAGGATGCTAGGAATTATTAAAAGAGGGATGGTTAATAAGACTAAGAATGTTATAATGCCTCTGTATTGCTCCATGGTGCGACCTCATCTGGAGTATTGTGTTTAATTCTGGTCACTTTATCTCAAGAAAGATATAGCGGAACTAGAAAAGGTTCTAAGAAGAGCGACCAAGTTGATAAAGGGAACGGAACTCCTCTTTGTATGAGGAAAGACTAAAAAGGTTAGGGCTCTTAGGTTTGGAAAAGAGATGGCTGAGAGGAGATATGATTGAAATCTGTAAAATCCTGAGTGGTGTAGAACAAGTACAAGTGGATCGATTTTTTACTCCATTAAAAATTACAAAGATTAGGGGGACACTCAATGAAGTTACAGGGAAATTCTTTTCAAACCAATAGGAGGAAATATTTTTCCACTCAGAGAATAGTTAAGCTCGAGAACGCGTTACCAGAGGTTGTAGTAAGAGCAGATAATTTAGCTGGTTTTAAGAAAGGTTTGGACAATTTCCTGGAGGAAAAGTCCAGTCTATTATTGAGACAGACATGGGGGAAGCCATTGTTTGCCCTGGATCATTAGCATGCAATGTTGCTACTCTTTGGGGTTTTGCCAGGTACTAGTGACCTGGATTGGCCACCATGAGGATGGGCTACTGGGCTATATTTACCATTGGTCTGACCCAGTAAGGCTATTCTTATGTTCTTAAGATACCTAGACATCTCCAAAGAGTGCCTTGGCTAGAGAGTTGTTGGTGGTAAAAGGTCTGATATGTGCACTTGCACTGACTGGAATGTTAGGATTGCTCATACCTTTTATTTACTGTATATATTGCACCAGACCTTGATGTATATTAGGCATCCCAGTAAATTACATATTTGGGTTTTTTAAAATTTTATTTTATTTTTTTATAATCTCAGCTGGTGTCTGTTGTGTTATATATTCTGCTTGGACTCAGCATGAAGATTTCCCAAAAGTCTTAAGTGCCTTGAAATATTATCTGTACTCCTTGCCAGGAATGAACCTTGAGTATGGATTGTTTAATTGCCCCTGATTTTAATCAAGCAGCCCCATGCTTGACCAGTGAATGGACCAGGGGCTATACTTCAGTAAGAGTGAGGGGAAGAAAGATAGAGAAAAAAAAACAGAATAATATAGAAAAAAATGAGTCTGCTAGTGGCTAATTGAGCATATAGATTCCTAATGTGTCAGGCACTACCCTCTCAAATGAAGGATGAGGCTTTTTAGGGCACATCTTCCTTTGTTGCCATGTTAAAACTAATGAAGCCTGTGATTCATTAATTTGTAGCTGGACACTACTCTTAGTAATATATTTAGAACATTTGAACATAGTTTTACATTTAAATTGTGCACACTGCAAAGAAACGAATACACATGCATTTAAAAATGGACATTTATTTCTTCTGCTCAGAGCCTCCAGGGTGCATCTGAGATCTAGTTTTCAGAATAATCAAATATATGTAAATTAAACAATCAAATAGAAAAGAAAACTAGAGAAATTAATCTCATGACAATTGATATTCAATGTGAAAATGCCAGTGAAGAAGCCACAAAACCTACTTTCTCCTTTTACTAGACTAGTAGAAACCAGTTGTTATAGGACAATGCACAAAGTTATTGGGAAAACTACCTACTTCTGTTTTCAGACTTTGATTGAGTTTATATTAATCCTTGTCTGATTTGGATAAAGGTATCCTGCTCCTATTTAGAAAATAAAATGAGAAGGGCTTAGAGGAGGAAAGGTTCCTCATAGGCCGTGTAAAGGACTAATCCTATTTTCACTTGATAAAAAAAGGTCATTTACATCAGGTGTGTTAAAAATTGATTTTAACCTCTAATAGTCACAACTGTCATTCACATATTTTGTTGTGGCTCATGCTTACTTCACAGGCTTTGAGGATGTTGAAAATTTACCTCTTGCTATTTCAGTCACAGGGAAAGGCAGGGTAACATCTTTCAGGACAGACACACTCACTCATGCAGGCATCCAGTTGACGTTAAGTGGTCCAAAGACAGTATTTATTCTCATTGTGACGTCATGCAGGGTCTTTCTTTATTACAAGTCACATAAAACTCCACTGCTTCAGGTACAAACTTAGGGACCTTTTATTATTATTATTATTCTTTATTCTTATATACCGCCATACCCAGTGAGTTCTAGGCGGTTTACATCAATTAGCAAATGATCTGCATTGACCAGCAGATTTACAACAAAATTAGAAGCAGATTTACGATAAATTACAACGATTTACCACTGTCTGCAATGAGGGGAGGATTTACAACAATATAACAGAAATTGCAGGTTTGATCGAACTAGACAAGGGAAGTAGAGAGTGGGGAAGGGAGGGTCTGGTGAAGGAGGAAGGGGGCAGGGGTGGGGCAAGTGTTATGTGGGGTGAATGGAATATTAAGGGTCGTGTTTGCTTTTTACCAAAGCTTAGCATTTTTATAACTGCTAAGAAGCCCGTAGATATAAAATGGGCTTCTTGGCATGTAGCATGTACTAAACCCCCCTTATATGAAGCCACGTAAGGGTTTTATTATCACGGGCCACAGTGGTAAAAACTCCGACGCTCATAGGAATTCTACAAGCATCGGAGCTTTTACTGCCACAGCTGCCTATAAAAAAACCCTAACGCGGCTTCATAAAAGGGGAGTGGGGGATTAAGTTTTAATACAGGGGATCCCTCCTTCCCGCCCACCCCCTTCACCAAAGCTGACCCAGAAGGCTTCTCTCCAATGTCAGAGCTGACATCAGAGGAAAGCCTTCTGGGTCAGCAAGGTGGGGATGTGTCCTAGTTACCTCCTTCTGCCTTCGCCGGCTCTCATTGCAGGGATGCATAGGCAGCGGTTCACATGCTGAATGTAGCTGACCCAGAAACCTTCTCTCCAATGTCCGAGTTCACGTCAGAGGATAGGCTTGTGGGTCAGCCACATGCAGTATGTGAATCGATGCCTGCACATCCCTGCAATGTGTCACTGAAGGCAGAAGGAGCGAGTGTGGCTTGAGCAAGTAAGGGAGAGAGGGGACATGATCTTGGACAAAGGGAGAAAGGAGGGGAAAGGAACAAGTTGGGACACGGGAGGAGCTCAACTTTGGGACAAAGGCTGGAAGGCAGGTAGGGGAACATGAACTCGGAACACAAAAGGAAGGGAGGGGCATAAACATGGGACAAAGAAGGGAGAGGGAAGGGGGTATTAACTTGGGACATAGGAAGGAGGGAATAGAAAGGTAGAATTGTTGGGCATGAGTGTGTGAGTGAGAGGGAAAGAGATGGTGCACATGGGGAAAGGAAGAAAGAGGAAAATTGGGTATATATATAGAGAGGAGTGAGATAGAGATGCATGGGGAATAGAAGGATGAGGGGGAGAAATGTTGGATATGGTGATGGAGAGGGACCAAAAGGACAGATTGAAGGGAATGCAAGGGGGAGGAATGTTGGACATAGTGATGGAGGGAGAGATGTGGTATTGTGCTGGATAGAGGTGATAGAAGGAGAAATGGGCATGGGCTGGATATTAGATTTATATCCCGTCCTCTCCAAAGAGCTCAGAATGGGTTACAGTTTACATTCACAATGGTACAATATAGGGTTTACATACAGTGTGTTGCAATATATCTGCAAATAGGATTACTTACTCATTCTGGTGAACGGTTGAGGGAGTGACCAGGCAAAAAAGTAGGTTTTTACAGCTTTTCTAAAGTTAAGAAGTCCTTTAAGGGCTCTGATATTAGGAGGTAGGCTATTCCAGAGGTTTGATAAGAAATGAGAATGGAATCGTTTCCAGGCTGTTTGGAGTTGAAGGAGTGTCCTGATGGTGTATGTAGGCATATTTCATCTTGGAGTGTAGAGAGGAAGTTTGTCTTATATCTCATACAACTTAAAATTTGAGTGGGTTACATAAGAACATACATAATTTACACAGATTACATCAAAACATACGCATTTCACAGCACTCATAATATTGCTTACATTAAACCCTAACATAGGTAAAAGTAGATAAGAAGGGTCTCAGGACACCAGAATGCAGATGGCTGGTATGATGCAGATCTACTGGTGCTCAAAAGAGAATTGTGAAAATGGAAAGGATCTGGCTAAAACCTTAACTGGTATGGCTCCAAATTATCTTTATTATCATTTTGAGTTGGTTTGTTTTTCTAGATGTACTCGTAGATCTCATCTATTCTCCTTTCCTTCACTGAAAGGTTGCCTTTATAAGAGATTTTTGGATAGGACTCTGTCTTTTCAGGCTGGTATAATGAATGATTGGCTGAGAAAAACAATTTTGAAAGCTTCTTCCTGCCAATCTTTTAGAAAATCAGCAAAAACTTATCTTTTTGATAAATTTGTATCTTTATAATTAGGCCACTGAATTTTGACTTTGTTTGTAACTTCGTTGTCTGTCAGTTATCTCTTTATTGTGAACCGTTTAGAACTATTATGGTATTGCAGTATACAAAAATAAAGTTGTTATTATTATTATTTAGAGTAGGGTCTCATGTATTCATACCAAACCATTCTTAATAATAATAATAACTTTATTTTTGTATACCGCATTACCATGGAAGTTCTATGCGGTTAACAGATGAAGAAACTGTACATTACAGCGAAGTTACACATTTTTTTTGGCATAGCTACATTTACATTTTCGGCGATGCTACATTTACGGTGAAGTTATTTTTCAGGTCGGTTACAATTGCAGAGAAGTTACATTTGCTGTAAGTTGCATATATATAGCGGAGTTCATACAGTAGTGTTACATACGGCAGTGATATATATTGCGGAGTTTGATAAAGCAGAGCAGAGGCATTTAGTAAGGGAGGTAATGAAGAAGGGGTGATTAGTTGGATAGGGTGATCCATTTTGTTAAGCCATTTGGTGGCTGACAGGATTGGAGGAGTCGAGAGTCTGAGGTAAGTCAAGGTCCGAGGAGGAGGCAAGGAAGAGGGGGGGAGAAGTTAGAGGAATTTATCAAAAAGGCAGGTTTTCATTGACTTCCTGAACATTTGGTAGGAGGGGGAATTGGAGATGAGTGCTGTGAGGCATTTGTTCCATTTGCCCGCTTGGAATGCAAGGGATCTGTCGAGAAATTTCTTGTAGAGGCAGCCTTTCAGGGAAGGAAAGGAGAACAGGTAGGTGTTTCGTGTACGAGAGGGGCCAGCAATTTCAAGGTGCTCGGATAGGTAGATTGGAGAAGAGCCTGTTAGGGTTTTGAAGCAGAGGCAGGCGAATTTGAAGATGATCCTTGCCTCCACCGGCAGCCAGTGGAGTTTAGTGTAATAGGGGCTAACGTGGTCATATTTTTTGAGGCCGAAGATGAGGCGGACAGCAGCATTTTGAACTATTCTTAAACGTTTGATGGTGTTTTTATAGGATCCCAGATTTTTATAGGATTCTTCAGATAAGTTGATGCAATAATCTCTCCTATCCATTTTATTTTTATTTTTTTAAAATTCTTTATTAATTTTCAAAACTACAACAGTGCAATACAACCAATGCAACTCATAGTAATACAATAAAAGCACATTCATCTTTCTCATGTTCATAATCATCTATTTCCTTCCCACCCACCCATCCACCCAAATAATTAGCATTCCATATAACACAAACATATATTATCATAAATATCCTATCTATTCTGAATAATGATATCTTCTCACCCATACCAATTATAAATATTAAAAAATCAATTTATGACATAAATAATCCCCCTCCCCCCTGCTCTGGATATGTTCCAAAGTAAAGAACAAACTAATTTGCAGTCAACAAACAATTACAATGAGGTAACATAAGATGCCAATTGGCCCCATATTAATTTAAATATATTACCATGTCCTAAATTTTCAGCATTTATTCTTTCAAATCTATAACTAGAGTAAAGATTTGCCCACCAGAATGAAAAATTTAAACAATCACAGTTCTTCCAATTTCAGATGATCATCTGGATGACTATCCCAGTCATTATAAGGAAAAGACAACTTTTATATTGATCTATAAGGGGTTTAACATGTAATATTGTACCACAGATAACTGCTTCATACATTAGAGGAATTGATGATTCCACAATGTTATTTATTCTACCCCATACTGACCTCCAGAAGCTAAGTATCACAGGACAATAGAACAACAGATGATCCAGTGTCCCAATGTCTAAATGACAGTGCCAGCATCTATTAGAGTTAGAATTATCTAACTTATGCAACCTAACAGGGATCCAAAAAGATCTAAGTAATAAAAAAAACCACATCTGTCTCATAGATGCTGACGCTGTACATTCCTATCCATTTTCTTTATTTCTCTATAAAGTTTGTGTTTCTGCTATTGCTGTCATATTATCAATGTAAGGGATAATTTTATAAACATTTTTCCTGCAATTAAACCATTTTCACTGCAGAAACTGATTTTTTCTACAATTACCTCATCGGGTACAAGGGGGGGGGAGTTGCTGAAAAGCCAAGAAGAGAATGGTGTAGATACGATTCAATCAATGATCTGAAGCAATGTTACAACATGGAATTTTGTTTCTGCAAATTGGCATTTAATGAAATAAGATAGCACTCTTTTCAGCTACAGTAGCAAAATAATGCTCAGAATATAGGAAGCTGGTTGGTTGGGCTGAGAACTTTTCAGCACCCTCTTGTAAATGTGTAAATGTATATGTGGTGTGACATGCAATCACATACATTTTGCATGACCTGTGTGTAGGAATGTTTGGGGTATTGTTTGGGTGGAGTCATGACGAATGGACATAATTTATACAATAGGGATGAACTTACCCATTCCGGGGCTGATTCTATAAATGACAACTACGGCAAATCGGCCAGCCCCTAAAAAAAATGTTGCTGGCCGCATTTCAATCACACATAGGCGCCATTTCCAGAATCACGACTAGCGATGCCTATGTAAAAACGTAGGCATCTGAAATGTAGGCAAGGGCTTTAAAGGCCTACATTTCAAGTGCCTAAGTTTTTGGAGAATCGCACTTAGCGGCTCCTAAGACATACCCATTCATAGAAATGCCCACTTAGGCTTTAGGCATGGCTAAGCCCCATGGATAGGCACCTATTTGCATAAATGTTTTTGTTTTTTTTTAATTATTGCACCTATTAAGGGTGTTTTGCCAATTAAGTTAGGCACCTAAGAGAATTAACTCCTTCATGTGTGTATATTTACACTTACTATTGAGCAGGTGCACAAGTGCCTGCATGTTGCAGGTTTTGTGAAGCAAATTTATAAAAAGACACATAGGGATCTATGTCGTCGATATAAAATAGCCCGAAAATGGCCATCTACTTTGACTTCTTATCTTGATGGCCATTTCTAAAACAACCCTACTATGGTCTTCTACTAGTGCAACATGCTTCAGCTTAAGGTTTGGGGTCTTTCTCATTATACTTGACATCCTTAATCATTTGAGCTACTTATCTGTCACTTTTATCTGTGCAGGCAGTGATTAATTTTCCCTCTATTGGTTTCCTCCTCCCCCTAAGAAGTTGTTATCTTCTTTTCTTGTGGCTTATTTTCTTCTTGACATATGGAATTTCACAATAATGGTTTTTAATGAAGCATACACTAACTGATTTACTCTCTGATACGAATCTATAACTTTATTGTTCTTACATATCATGCTTTGTATTCTTGTTGTCAGGTGTGTCTTAGGTATTCCTTCTCTGCCCTGCACCCCAGTGTGTGTCCAGCCAGGACCTCAGCTGCCAGCTCTTTTCAGGGTTTTCTCTCAGCTTTTCTCTATGCACTTATCCTGGCCTGTCTCATCTCCCTGTATCGTATTCCTATCTTCCACAGATATATCACCTGTTTCCTCTCCCAGTTATCATGGCTATTTCAGCACTCCTGGTGCTTCTCAGCTTCACTGTCACCTCTCTCTCGAGGTTTCTTTCTGTATCGGCACTTGATCCTTCAATTGTTTCAATGTATTATCACATATATTTCTCTGTTTTGATGTTTCCAGTTAGGGATATTAAGTTTACAACAGTTGTAATTTCCATTTTGTTCTTTGCTGGAATTCCTCTTTCTTCCAGTTTCTGATGTGCTCTTTTTGTGAGCAGTTTTGAATTAATATAATATAAAATAAAAGTATCTGATCTCCTCTTTATTTTCTAGGATACTCCTTATTAGAATTAGTATTCTAAACGTTTTTATTCGCTTATGTGATCTATCTTCTGCTGCAGTAGGTTCATGAGCAGATTTATCATGTCCTATAGCTGTGCAAGAAATTGTATGTTTAAATCTGGATATCATTATGAGCAGCATTTATAAATATGTAGTGGATCTAACTTTTTCTGAAATTTTGCAAACTAGAATCCGTGAGTGTTATTACCTAGAATTAAACAGAGAATATAGAAACATAGAAATAGACGGCAGATAAGGGCCACGGCCCATCTAGTCTGCCCACCCCAATGACCCTCCCCTACCTTTGCCTTGTGAATAGATCCCACGTGTCTATCCCATTTGGCCTTAAAATCAGGCACGCTGCTGGCCTCAATCACCTGAAGTGGAAGACTATTCCAGCGATCAACCACCCTTTCAGTGAAAAAGAATTTCCTGGTGTCCCCATGCAGTTTCCCGCCCCTGATTTTCCTCGGATGCCCCCTTGTTGCCGCGGGACCCTTGAAAAAGAATATATCTTCTTCCACCTCGATGCGGCCCGTGAGATACTTGAATGTCTCGATCATGTCACCCCTCTCTCTGCGTTCCTCGAGTGAGTACAGCTGCAACTTATCCAGCCATTCCTCGTACGGGAGATCCTTGAGTCCCGAGACCATCCGGGTGGCCATTCTCTGGACCGACTCCAGTCTCAGCACATCCTTACGGTAATGTGGCCTCCAGAATTGCACACAGTATTCCAGGTGGCGCCTCACCATGGATCTATACAATGGCATAATGACTTCAGGCTTACGGCTGACGAAACTCCTGCGTATGCAACCTATGATTTGCCTTGCCTTGGATGAAGCTTGCTCCACTTGATTGGCAGTCTTCATGTTCTCACTGACGATCACCCCTAAGTCTCGTTCTGCTTCAGTTCTTGTTAGGATCTCGCCATTAAAGGTGTAAGTCTTGCATGGATTTTGGCTGCCCAGGTGCATGACTTTGCATTTTTTGGCATTGAAGCTGAGTTGCCAGGACCTAGACCAGCGCTCCAGTAGGAGTAGGTCATGCATCATGTTGTCGGACATTGAATTTATGTCTGTTGTGCTTTTGCCCACTATATTGCTTAGTTTGGTGTCATCGGCGAATAATGTTATTTTTCCTCGCAGCCCTTCTGCCAAGTCTCTTATAAAGATGTTGAATAGGATCGGGCCCAGGACCGAGCCCTGCGGCACTCCACTGATTACCTCCGTCATTTCGGAGGGGGTGCCGTTCACCACTACCCTCTGAAGCCTACCTCCAAGCCAGTTCCCAACCCATTTTGTCAATGTGTCACCCAATCCTATAGAACTCATCTTGCTCAGCAACCTGCGGTGTAGTACGCTATCGAATGCTTTACTGAAGTCCAGGTATACGATGTCCAGGGACTCCCCAACATCCAGCTTCCTCGTCACCCAGTCAAAGAAGCTGATCAGGTTGGATTGGCAGGATCTCTCCTTAGTAAATCCATGTTGACGGGGATCCCGTAGATTCTCCTTGTTTAGGATCGTATCCAATTGGCATTTGATTAGAGTTTCCATTAGTTTGTACACTATTGATGTGAGACTCACCGGTCTGTGGTTTGCTGTCTCCATCTTGGAGCCTTTCTTGTGGAGTGGAATGACGTTAGCCGTCTTCCAGTCCAACGGTACGTTACCCGTACTAAGGGAAAGATTGAAGAGCGCAGATAGCGGTTCCGCCAAGACATCACACAATTCCCTGAGCACCCTAGGGTGTAGGTTGTCAGGCCCCATTGCCTTGTTAACCTTAAGCTTTGACAGCTCGCAGTAGACACCACTGGGTGTAAACTCAAAATTACTTAATGGGTCATCTGCGTCAACCCTTGTCTGTAGCTGAGGGCCGAGTCCTGGCGCCTCGCGGGTGAAGACTGAGCAGAAGCATTCATTTAACAGTTGAGCTTTTTCCGAGTCCGCTTCTACATAGTCTCCGTCTGGTTTCCTAAGACGTACTATCCCGCCTGAGTTCTTATTTCTGTCACTGATATACCTGAAGAAGGATTTATCTCCTTTCTGGATGTTCTTCGCTAGAGACTCCTCCATGCGGAATTTGGCCTCCCTAACTGCTGTTTTGACGGCTTTTGACTTGGCCAGATAGACTTCCCTAGAGACCTGTTTCCCTAATTGTTTGAAAGAGATGAATGCTTTTTTCTTCTCCTTGATGAGGTCCGAAATCTCCGCAGAGAACCACTGTGGCTTATTGTTCCTTCGCCGTTTACTTACTGATTTAACATAGCGGTTTGTTGCTTCTTGTATGGTGGCTTTCAAAGTCGACCACATTTCTTCCACGTTATCGGTTTCTGCTTGGCTCGAGTTCTCATGCAAGGTCCTTGGTATCACTATCGATTCCTCTCTCTCCCTCAATGACCACCTCAACTGCTTGGCAAAATCATGCTTTTTCAGCCTTCACATGCTGAGGAAAGCTAGATCCTACTTCAGCCAACAACACTTTGCCATCCTTGTCCAATCCATCATCCTCTCCAAACTAGATTACTGCAACGCCATCTACTTAAATCTATCAAAAAAAAGTCTTCTAAGACTCCAGCTAATCCAGAATACTGCAGCCAAACTGATCTTCTCAAAACGCAAGTCTGACCATGCCTCCCCACTCCTTGCCAAACTTCATTGGCTCCCAATAATCTCCAGAATCCATTTCAAATGTTCCTGCCTGGCTTTCAAGATCATTCACGGAATCCTGCCTCCTCTTATCCCACTGTCTTTCAACTCCTCCAGTCCCGACTCCTCCAGAACTGCCCAAAGGCTTAAACTAGCCTTCCCCTCTCCACACGGCATCCACTATTCAGGCAAATTGGGAAAATCCTTCTCTTCAAAATCACAGGTCTTTGGAACGACCTCACCACCCCGCTGCGGAACCTGAGCTCCCTTCAGTTATTCCGCAAACAACTGAAAACCTGGCTTTTCAGCAAATTGTAGCTCTATCCTTCCCCCCTTTCTCTCCCCCCTTCTACACATAAGTTCATGTAATCCTTTTTCTTCTTCTCTACCCACTATTTTAAGTTCTTGTAAACCGTGTCGAGCTCCATTCTCATGGAGATGATGCAGTATATAAACTTAAGGTTTAGATTAGATTAGATTAGATTTGTAGCACCTGGTGAACGAAGTCTCCCATTTCTTTGAAGTTTGTGTCCTTGAATTTGAGGACCTTGGTCAGTGTGGTAGATTTAGTGAAACCTTTCCTGAGATTGAACCATACCATGTTGTGGTCACTAGAGGCCAATGTGTCGCCCACCGAGACCTCTGTGACACTTTCTCCATTGGTAAGTATCAGGTCCAGTATTGCCTGATCCCTTGTTGGTTCCAACACCAGTTGCCTGAGTCTTGCTCCCTTCATAGAGTTTAATAGCCTCCTGCTGCTGCCGGAAGCAGAGGAAAGCGTGTCCCAATCCACATCAGGCATGTTGAAGTCACCTAACAATACTGTGTCCCCACGCAAGGCGATATTCTCTATATCTCCGATTAATTCCATATCTAGGTCATCCTATTGTATTGGGGGTCTGTATATTATGCCAAGATAAAGGCATTTGTCCTTCCCTCTGGCCAAATTTACCCAAAGGGATTCCCCTGTGTAGTGGACATCTGTGATTCTGGTGACCTTAATGTCAACTTTAGTATACAATGCTACACCTCCTCCCATTTTGCCCTCCCTGTCCCGGCGAAGCAAGTTGTAACCCGGTATGACCATATCCCACCTGTGGGAGTCCGTGATCCAGGTCTCAGATATCGCCACCACATCCAGGTCGGCATTCCTCATTTCTGTTTCTAATTCCAGGATCTTGTTTCCCAGACTGTGGACGTTTACATACATAGCCCACCATGTTGTATGTTTGTTACATCTCAGTGGGGATGTTCCCGCTTGAGCTACTTGGACACCTTTAGCATTATTTGCATGTTTTGTACTTTCCCTAGAACCAGAGTTACAACGTGCACCTATCCCGGACTCCCCAGACCCAGAACTACAGTGTGTTCCTATCCCAGACTCGGAAATGTGTGTACCCTGTGGGGGTATTCCCGCTTGGGCTACTTGAACTCCTTTAGTACAATTTGCAATGTGTGTTCTCTCGCTGGACCCAGAATTACAATGTGTACTCCCTCTAGGCCCAGAATTACAATGTGTACTCCCCTTAGACCCAGAATTACAATGTGTACTCATTCCCCTTAGACCCAGAATTACAATGTGACCCAGAATTATAATGTGAGCCAACCCCAGACTCGAAAGTGTGTATACTCTCCCCTGACCCAGATCGTCTGGTTTCCCTTCAGATCAAGGGTCAGACACATATGAAACAATATAGATGGCACTTTATTCATGGTTTCTATGAGGCAGTAGAAGCGAAATTGTGGCCCTTGTCAGGAAATCATGTGAAGAATCAGTGTTTGGAAGTGGATGTAGCAGCTGTTTATAAGCTGTGAAGACTCAAACCTTGCCACATTTTCAATTATGGACATTTTGAAAAAGATTGAAAGATAAATGCACATAAGGGCAAATTCTATAAACGGTGTCCTGATTGTAGGCAGCGGTAGCCGTCCTATTGCTATCTAACCAGCCAATTCTAAAAAAAAAACAACCCAGAGACAGGCCGCCTACACAGGCCTTGGGTGAGCTTAAGCTGCCTTAGGCATTGCCCTAGGGCCATGATAGGCATCTGAAATGTAGACCATCAAAATGCTGATCTACATTTCAAATAGATGCAACCACTAAGCTGATGGCGGCAAAGAAATCTCCCTGCCGTAATCAGTTGAGCAGCCGTGGCATGAAACCAAAGAAACACCCCCCAAATACACACACCCGCACACACACACACAAGTTGACCAGCAAGAGGAATGCCCACTGCAACCCCCGAAGCCCCCAATGTTGTCCGCGGCATGAAGGATGCTCACTCACTCCCGCCGCCACCTGTGAACCTCCCAACACTGTACACAGAAGGAGGGATGCCCACTCCCTCCTGCTACTGACCCCACTGATCCCTTGAACCCATAACACTCCCAACATCCCCCCTACATCCAATTGGCATCCTACTCCTTCCTGCCGCCGGCCACGTCACTCCACCAAACCACTGACACCCCACCTACATATACCCAACTCTCCCTAACACCCACCCAACACTCTCTGACACTCCCCGACACCCCCACTTGACACTCCCCAACCCAACCCAGCACACCCTGATGTCCTCACATCCCTAACATCTCTTCTGTCCCTCCTGAACCCCACCCCAGTACCTTTAGGAGATGGCCAGCAAGAGGGATGCCCACTCCCTCCTACCAACAGGCCCTCCTCTTCCAAAATGGTGGGCCTTCCCCTTCCCGGTATATTCTGTGATACAATGGGGAGGGGCCCAATGCTATGATTGGTCCAAATGCCTAAGGCCACTCCCATGGGAGGGACCTTATGTATCTGGCCAATCAGAGTCTTAGGCTTCTCCCACTGTATCCCAGGATGCACTGGGAAGGAGGCCTAAGACTCTGGTTGGCTTTGGTGCCTAAGGCCCCTCCCACAGGAGGGGCCTTAATCATCTGGGCCAATCGGAGCCTTAGGCCCCTCTTCAGTGCATCCCAGAATGCACTGGAGAGGGTAAGGCCTGCCATTTTGGAAAAGATGGGCCTGCTGGCAGAAAGGAGTGGGCATCCCTCTTGCCAGCCATATTCTAAAGGTATGAGGGGGTTGACAGATGTCGGGGGGATTTTGGGATATTAGGGAGTATTGGGGTTGAAGGTATTGGGCTGTGTTGGGGTGTGTCAGGTGAGTGTTGGGGAGTGTCAGCGAATGTTGGGTGGGTGTAGGAAAGTGTTGGGGAATGTTGGGTAGATATTGGGGAGAGTCAGGTGGGTGTCAGAAGTGTCAGGGGTTCAGGGTTCGATGGGGCCAGCACTAGGAGGGAGTGGGAATCCCTCCTGCCACAGACAGTGTCGGGGAGGGGGTTTCCCTAATTGCAGCAGGGAGATTCCCTTGCCACGATCAACTGATGGCAAGGGATCAGGCACAATTTTCTAACCGGCGCCTGTGACATGGGTGCCGGTTAGAGAATTGGGGTGGTTAGGTGGGGTTAGGCGTCTGTTCATTAGTACAGAAATGATTTTGAATAGGACACTGGTGTGTGATTCTCAGCAGCTGCCTATGGGCATCCTATACAGAATTTTCCCCATATTCTTTTTTAAAGTTGCAGTGGTCAGTGAGTGGCACGGGACCAGGCAGAAGAACAAAGGTTGCGCTCCTGCATCGCGCCGCTCTGCTACCAAATCCATCCATCCAGCAGGAGATCGCGCTGGACCACCACAACTTTAAAAAGGTACTAGGGGGCTGGGGGCAGCTTCGGGCTGGCTGCTCTGACTTCGGGCGGCTTCGAGCTGTGGGCTGCGAGCATGCTCCTTTGGCTGCGGGCGGCTTCAGACTATGGGTGGGCTGCTTTGGCTGTGGGCGGCTTCAGGCTGTGGGCTGTGGGCAAGCTCCTTCGGCTGAGGGCGGGCTGCTCCAGGCTGCTTTGGGCTTCACAGCACCAGACGCACCAGACCACCAGATGCATCCTCATAGAAACATAGAAACATAGAAATAGACGGCAGATAAGGGCCACGGCCCATCTAGTCTGCCCACCCCAATGACCCTCCCCTACCTTTCTCTGTGAATAGATCCCACATGTCTATCCCATTTGGCCTTAAAATCAGGCACGCTGCTGGCCTCAATGACCTGAAGTAGAAGACTATTCCAGCGATCAACCACTACATAGGGGGTGGGGGGGGGTTATGGATGAGTACGTCTTATAGAATGAAAAATACGGTATATTGAATATATGGATTGAGTGCACTAGTTGAGATTTTTGGGGGGTTTTTTAAACCTGTGATGAGTTCTACTCTTGAACTTGAACTTGAATTAAGTATTTATTTATTTTATTTCTTTAAAAGATTTTTCAACTGCCTATTCCTAGGTGGCTTTACAAATAGCAACATACAGAAAATAGAAACATACAGAAAAAAAAAATTCATACAAATAACAGACATTTCAAATCATTCAAAAAGAACAATTAATTCACAGCACTCAATTCTATATCAATCCCAAAACCGGAATAAACCAGAATCATCATTCATTGTAATGCTTCTACATAAAGTATAATCTTAAAATCATACTACAGTGGTGCCTCACACAACGAACTTAATTGGTTCCAGGAGCAAGTTTGTTATGCGAAACGTTCGTTATGTGAAACGCGTTTTCCCATAAGAATACATGTAAAAAAAAATAATTCGTTCTGCAGCATAAAATATGCTAAGATGACATAAAAAAAGATAAATTTTTGGTTATTATTTTTATTTAGATACATCTAAAAACATAATTGTTTTTTAAAACAACACACATTTTTTAAATTTAAAGACAGACTAAGTAGAGTCTAATTTTACAGTGAGAGAGGGCAGAGTCTCAGCGGCAAAAACTGGGACTTAACTGTTCATTTTTTTTTTTTTCTACCGTGTTTCCCCGATGATAAGGCAGGGCCATCAAATAAGACAGCCCCCCCTTTTTAGAAAAAAATGTAAAATAAGGCACCCCCCCGCAAATAAGCCACCCACCGATACCTGCGCTTACCCGAATCGGGTGGTACGGTGGGTGACTCCGTGTGGTCCCTGGCACCCCCGACACGATCGGGGCAAGAGGGAGCTCAAGCCCTCTTGCCCCCCCGACTCCCCGACACGATCGGGGCAAGAGGGAGCCCAAGCCCTCTTGCCCCCCGACTCCCCGACACGATCGGGGCAAGAGGGAGCCCAAGCCCTCTTGCCCCCCCGACTCCCCGACACGATCGGGGCAAGAGGGAGCCCAAGCCCTCTTGCCCCCCGACTCCCCGACACGATCGGGGCAAGAGGGAGCCCAAGCCCTCTTGCCCCCCCGACTCCCCGACACGATCGGGGCAAGAGGGAGCCCAAGCCCTCTTGCCCCGCCGACTCCCCGACACGATCGGGGCAAGAGGGAGCCCAAGCCCTCTTGCCCCGCCGATTCCCCAACTCCCCGACAATATCGGGCCAGGAGGGAGCCCAAGTCCTCCTGGCCACGGCGACCCCCTAACCCCACCCTGCACTACATTACGGGCAGGAGGGATCCCAGGCCCTCCTGCCCTCGACGCAAACCCCCCCTCCCCCCAACGACCGCCCCCCCCAAGAACCTCCGACCGCCCCCCCAGCCGACCCGCGACCCCCCTGGCCGACCCCCACGACACCCCCAACCCCCTTCCCCGTACCTTTCTGTAGTTGGCCGGACAGACGGGAGCCAAACCCACCTGTCCAGCAGGCAGCCAACGACGGAATGAGGCCGGATTGGCCCATCCGTCCCAAAGCTCCGCCTACTGGTGGGGCCTAAGGCGCCTGGGCCAATCAGAATAGGCCCGGGAGCCTTAGGTCCCTCCTGGGGGCAGGGCCTGAGGCACATGGTCGGGTTGGGCCCATGTGCCTCAGGCCCCGCCCCCAGGAGGGACCTAAGGCTCCCGGGCCTATTCTGATTGGCCCAGGCGCCTTAGGCCCCACCAGTAGGCGGAGCTTTGGGACGGATGGGCCAATCCGGCCTCATTCCGTCGTTGGCTGCCTGCCGGACAGGCGGGTTTGGCTCCCGTCTGTCCGGCCAACTACAGAAAGGTACGGGGAAGGGGGTTGGGGGTGTCGTGGGGGTCGGCCAGGGGGGTCGCGGGTCGGCTGGGGGTCGGTCGGAGGTTCTTGGGGGGGGCGGTCGTTGGGGGGAGGGGGGTTTGCGTCGAGGGCAGGAGGGCCTGGGATCCCTCCTGCCCGTAATGTAGTGCAGGGTGGGGTTAGGGGGTCGCCGTGGCCAGGAGGACTTGGGCTCCCTCCTGGCCCGATCGTGTCGGGGAGTCGGGGGGGCAAGAGGGCTTGGGCTCCCTCTTGCCCCGATCGTGTCGGGGAGTCGGGGGGGCAAGAGGGCTTGAGCTCCCTCTTGCCCCGATCGTGTCGGGGAGTCGGGGGGGCAAGAGGGCTTGGGCTCCCTCTTGCCCCGATCGTGTCGGGGAATCGGGGGGGCAAGAGGGCTTGAGCTCCCTCTTGCCCCGATCGTGTCGGGGAGTCGGGGGGGCAAGAGGGCTTGGGCTCCCTCTTGCCCCGATCGTGTCGGGGAGTCGGGGGGGCAAGAGGGCTTGGGCTCCCTCTTGCCCCGATCGTGTCGGGGAGTCGGGGGGGCAAGAGGGCTTGAGCTCCCTCTTGCCCCGATCGTGTCGGGGAGTCGGGGGGGGCAAGAGGGAGCCAGGCGGAGAGAGGGCAGTTAAGGATGCAGCTCGGGCGACTTCGTTGTGTGAAACGAAGTTCGTTGTACGAATCAAGACATAAAGTTCGTTGTGCGCAGCGTTCGCTGTGCGAGGCGTCCGTTATGCGAGGCACCACTGTATATGTAGAAGATTAGGATTATACTTTATCTTTATGTAGAAGATTAAGATTATACTTTATCTTCTACATAAAGTATAATCTTTTTTAAACTTCTGAATGTCAGGAAGAACTCTTTGCGGTCCAGCTAAATTTGTTCCACAGAGTTACTCCTATGAGGGAAATAGCAGAAGATCTCGTGTTCTCATAGTGTACTTTTGAAAAGTCCATCAACGACAATCGTATCACGCCCTTGGACCACCAAGTTCTAAGCGGACGATAGATTGCCATAGCCTGCGATAAATACCAGGGAATTCCTTGGTAAATGACTTTGAACACCAGTACTAATGTCTTGAAAATAATATTTGAGCGCACAGGCAGCTAATGGAGTTTCCTTAACCAAGGTGTTATGTGTTCAAACTTTCTTATACCACAGATTAGCCTAGCAGCAGCGTTTTGAATCATCTGCAAGTCTTTACACTGTCCCGTTGTAATCCCTTAATAAAGTAGTGTCAAGAAGGAGGCTTTGACGTAGTGTAGGGTTTGAATGTCTTTTCACTACATTTATGAGCAACACTGAGGGTTTTTTCCTCCACTTTGTTTGTATAATCTTATTTCTATACATGTTCTATTTTGAGTTAATTGAGTTGATGAATTGAGTGTTAGGTAGTTGTTGATATCAGGATCCTTTCCGCTCCATAATTTGTTGCTTTTATTGATAAAATCATTGCTGTGAGTGCAGTATGCTCCATAGATAATATAGAACAGCAAGTTCTTCTTCCATCCATTTTTTTTTCTTATGAAGGTTTTTTATTTGGGGCATTATAATGGTGCGTTTGAAACTGGTTTGTTTACTTTTTGAAGTGAATGTTTCCATATTTTTCTTTTATAACTTGATTTAGTTATTAATGCCAACAAAAAGTGCAATACAATTTACATACAAATAATAATAACCAAATAAGCACTTATAAACAATCAGAATCTATACAAAAGATAAAAATTCCCTCCCCCATCCATCATTACCATCAGGAATAATACCAAAACAAAAGATATACCCCCTCCCTCTCCCACCCCCACCCTCTGATGTGTGGGTGCAATACAATGGAAAATAAAGATAAAGGGCAAATATAACAAATCTACAAAAGACGTCAATGGACCCCAAACCAATTTGAATATCTTATTATGCCCCAGCAAGTCAGCATTCATTTTCTGATACTTCTTCTTCCATCCTTACTTTTCCAACATATAAAAACATCATAACACAAGCTATTCTAATCAAGTCATGTTCCATGGCAATGACTAGTTTAGATCACAAATATTCGGCAGATCACAAAAACGTAGATCCTATGAGGATCACTGAACTCTGCAGGTTTCTCATTGATAATGACTTGAAAATCCATGTACAGCTGGAACTCTCCACTCAGTTCAAGCTTTCCTTATATGGAGGAAAATGTTTGCTTCTTAACAGATGTGCCATGTAATTATGTGCAACTTCTCTGGTTGTTTAACATGAATTTCACATTGTGTATATACTTACACTGGCACTTTTACTATGAGCATTTGGAAATAATTTTGAAAGAAAGACTACCTCATAATTTCCTTCAGAATATTAGTTATGGTAATGGGTAGGAACTAAAAGTGCTGGCACCCTTTATATCTCCTATTTTCAAAGGTGGTTCAGGTGGGGGTAAATGAATATGCATATTTCAGGACAATCCATGCATGCATGCTGCTTTTTTTTTTTAATCCCTAACCTACACATGTCTTTGGGAATGCCTTATTTCAACCCAGCTTTAAAAACCCATACATCCTTTTAACTGAGCAAAGAAGGGTAAATCACTATTTTCTCAGGTAAACGGCTTTGAACATTGCCCTCTAAAAATGTAATAGAATGCATTAAAGCAGATAAACGCATTCATCAACAAAGCAAGAATAAAAAATTTTAAAAAGAGGGAAATTAAGATTTCCTGCTGATGATGAGAGATGTAAAGTCAAATATAATAATAAATTATGTGCCATTGTTTGGCTTTCTTTAAGAATAATACAGACAGCAGGGGGAAAAATCGGAGCAGTGGAAGCTCGAGTTGCACCTGTGGGGTTCTGGTAAGTTTATGGTTCACCAATTTACTCCTACATGGCCTGGATCCTTCACACTGGGAGAAATTCCATGTTATAAAGAGGAATGGAAATGAAGAGCTGTGTAATTATTAGTTTTGTTGCTAGCAGATCAATCATTTGAGATGAACTGCTCACAAAGGTCACGTATGACCTTTCGGTTGGAATTTAACAGGCACTGCAGTTGTGATTTGCTCACAGCAGCGGTCCCCTGCTGGTTCTATTATAACAGCCTTGGCAGCATTAAAAGGCGGGCCCCGCATTCCATGTCTTTGGGATTCTTATAATTATGACAAATGACTAAATGTGTTATTTTCAGCAAAGCAATGGCAGTCAAAAGGGTACTTAAGTGCTTGTAAGAGGTGGAAGCTGGCATGACTTTGAAGGTTTTCATTTTTTTTGACTGAGCGCAAGCTGAATCATACATGGCCACCCCACTGATAAACTGAGCAGTGCATGAAACCCATTTTATATGGCTCTGCCTTCTTACAGCTGTGATGCTTTCCTTTTCATTCTTAAAAAAAAAAAAAAAAGCCTGGAGCTGCTACTGCTTCACGGCTGCTTCTTGATGGACACATGGCCTGCTTCAGTACGTTTATGTAACCTCGGGATCTGGATAGTCCCTTCTGTTGTCATTATCCCTCCTTTTCTCTGCACCCCACATTAATAAAACAAAACACCTTATTGTGGTAAATAGCCGCAGCTCTTTATTATATCACATTAACCAATAAATTAACTTGCATAAATTAACATCATTAACATATTGAACCTCAATTAACAATCAACCTCAGCAAGCTCCTCCCGAGCTACCCTGTGTAAACAGTACCTTTGCCCCCAACCCCGCCACCAACAGCAAGTGTCTGAGGGGTGGCATGACCTCATGCCCCTTTCACCCGGGTCACCTGACCCCAAGGCACGGCTCCCAGCCGGCCCACCGCTCATCGCCGGATGAGCCCCAGCACCCAGTAGCTCGGGAGACCCGCCACCCATGTCACTAAAACCTCTCCAAAGGGAGGGAGGGTGGGACAAAATTCTGCCTTGGAGGACCTGCAACGAACTTAGTCCTCCAAGGCTCGTTCTAACAAAACCCTATATAAAACGCCCCTTTTCCTACGCTATCCAATCCCAGCCACTCCTTTTGGCGCGAACCCCTCCCCTTCTTCTTTACAATTCCTTCTATTTAACGGTTTTCCTCCACCCCCCCCTTCCCTACTTTGCCTGCATGTAACACCAGGGCCTCCCAGCCCCGTGTTAATCTCCGCCCTTCAAGACAAGCTCTCGGGCTCCTTCTAACCTCGGGATCTGGATAGTCCCTTCTGTTGTCATTATCCCTCCTTTTCTCTGCACCCCACATTAATAAAACAAAACACCTTATTGTGGTAAATAGCCGCAGCTCTTTATTATATCACATTAACCAATAAATTAACTTGCATAAATTAACATCATTAACATATTGAACCTCAATTAACAATCAACCTCAGCAAGCTCCTCCCGAGCTACCCTGTGTAAACAGTACCTTTGCCCCCAACCCCGCCACCAACAGCAAGTGTCTGAGGGGTGGCATGACCTCATGCCCCTTTCACCCGGGTCACCTGACCCCAAGGCACGGCTCCCAGCCGGCCCACCGCTCATCGCCGGATGAGCCCCAGCACCCAGTAGCTCGGGAGACCCGCCACAGGCCTGTACAACACAGGCCCTCCCCCAAAAGAGAAGCGACTACTAACGAGCACTGAGGAACTTCTCACAACTGGACGCGAAATCATCCAGCAGAAGGTCCCACCCCACGTCCGACAAATGAACCCCATCGGTGTGATACAAACCAAAACAATGAACATCCACCCAATCATGTAATATCTGCCACCCTCCGTGACCCACTACCCATTTACCTACTTGTCTGTTAAGTTTGGCCAGACCTCTTGTCCAACGCCGCGACGCTATACAACGCGGACGAGGCACGATGTCAGACCATACTAGTAACACCCCCGGGAACCAATCCCACACCACCCGTAGATCATCTTTGATCCTATTAACTAAATCCTTTCCCGTCCAAGCATCCACATCATTCCCCCCTAAATGGATCAGAAGAATGTCAGGATGACTAGTCCGAGATCGCAGATCAGTCAATAATAACAACAGTTGACTCCAACGCATCCCGCGTTGTCCCCACCAGGAAACACGAAGTCCTAGATGCCCCAGACCGAGATGACGTCCTCCTGGGCGGACACATGCGCGTTCACTAGCCCAGTGTACGAAAGAATGGCCCACGATCCACAGAGAATAGGAACGAGGACTGGGAGCTGAAACAGAGAAAACAAAATATCAAAACTTCTGCCACTGGTCACCCGTACGAAAATCCCATTACCGAGCTCCTCGCCCAACAAAATTCCCAGCCCCTCTACTCTCACGACGAATATAACCCCGAAATGCATTCGAAACCCAACGACCCAATCGCTGAATACCCTCCCCAGACATACCAGCCCTACTAGCACTCGTGGCAGCTCCTATCCTGAATGAATGTGTTCCAAAATCTGCCGGATTCATACCACAACGCACCAAAACTAAATTCTGAACAGCCCTAAACTGATAACGCGTCAAAGGAGCGCTATCCGCATGAACAAACAAGATCTGCGTGCTAGCGGGACGAATGGCCAGATAACTACGCAGCCGTAAAACTGGACAAGACACACAACCAGGCACAGCATGCAGAACCATCCAATGCCCAACACCATACTGATCAGTCTTAGAGCTAACAATATGTAGCCGTAAAACCGTATCCCGCAAGCTCACATGCTGAATCCGAAGCCCACGCTGGACCCCTCCCGAAGCCGGACAAACAACCAACTCACTAACCCGTAATGCCCCAAAAAAGGCGATGGAGAAGGCCGCTTGAAATAAACAAGCTTCATAAGGCGAGTTGGCCACCTCAGGCAATACCGCCAACAGACGAAGGAGTAATTCATGAGTAATAGGTAACCTTGAATCGCGAGGTTGAGGAAGCACGCGTCCCAACGCCCGCAGCAACCGTTGAACCAAAAAACTAGAAACTGGGCAAGCCCAACCCAATGCCCTACAGAAAAAAGCAAACCCAGCCAGTTGCCCACGTACTACGCCCCGAGAAACCCGCTCCCGAAAAGAAGACAACACGAAATCTTCTAACAAGGATTCGGCTACATCTCCCGGACACCAACCCCTATCAGCTAAAAAAGCTGCCACAGACCGAAACCCCGATGAATAGTGTGACCACGTAGAAGAGGCTACAGACATACGGAGCATCTCCCAGACTCCTTCACGACCAGGCTCCACAAACGCGCTGGCATCCGCGAACCGTCTGCTCGAGCTCCTGGCGCCAGCCGACGAAACTGCAAAAAATTGAAACGAGACAAAGCATCAGCAATGCCATTTTGCAAACCCGGTACATGGCGCGCACGAACAAACAAGTTCAGCCGCAAACAGCGCAATACCAACTCCCGCATGAGCGCATTTACTGCCAAACAGCGCGCCGCCTGACGATTAACGACCTCCACCACTCCCAAATTGTCACACCAAAACACCACACGTCTATTACGCAAGACACTCGACCATAATTCACAAGCCACTAAGAGCGGGATCAATTCCAACAAGGTAATATTCTTCGTGATGCCGGACCGCACCCACTCCTCCGGCCACCGCTCAGCACACCAGTCTCCATTACAATACAAACCAAAGCCAACACCCCCCGCCGCATCAGAAAACAGCTCAAGGTCAACACTAGATATCTCAGGCGCCAGCATCGGCACAGTCCCATTAAATTCCCTCAGAAAAACTGCCCACATACGCAAATCAGCACGTACACCCACAGGGAGACGCAAAACATGATGACGATCCCGCACCCCCGACGTGGAAACTGCCAGCCTACGCGAAAAAGCCCTACCCATAGGAAGCACTCGACAGGCAAAATTAAGGGACCCCAACAAGGACTGAACCGTATGCAATGTAGATTTTGGGGCTTGAATCACCTGCTCAATGAGCCCGAGCAATTGACGAACTTTCAACATAGGAAGCCGAGTAACTAAAGCTTCTGTGTCCAACTCAATCCCCAAAAACACCAGAGAAGTAACCGGCCCCTCCGATTTGTCACGAGCTAAAGGCACACCAAACTCCTCTGCCAAGTCCTCAAAAACCTGCTTAAGACGCGCACAAACTCCACTACTCCCCGCACCTATAAACAAGAAGTCATCCAAGTAATGAACAACAGAATCAACACCCACCCGCTGAACTAAAACCCAATGCAAAAATGAACTGAACATTTCGAAGTAGGCACACGAAATGGAACAGCCCATGGGCAAACACCGGTCGTAAAAATACGAACCATCGAAACGAAACCCCAATAACGGGTAAGCCCGCGGATGAATGGGTAACAATCTAAAGGCCGATTCGATATCCACCTTCGCCAACAAAGCACCTCGTCCGACCGAGACAATAATCCTCAATGCGCTATCCAAAGAGGCATAGCGCACCGTACACAGATCCTTCGGAATACCGTCATTAACCGACCGACCCAAAGGCCGAGACAAGTTATGAATGAGGCGATACTGTCCCGGCACCTTCTTCGGGATCACTGCCAAAGGCGAAATCTTCATGCGGGAAAAAGGGGGAACGCGAAAAGGCCCAGCAATGCGCCCCAGTCGAATCTCTGCAGACAACTTATCCCACACTACACCCCGTAAAACAGACACCGAAGAGGAGTTTTGAACCCGCGCCGCCGTCACCTCCCCCAAAAAAGGAATATCGAAACCCTCTGTAAACCCTGCCTCTAAGATATCCGCCACCCTCCGCCGACTATAACTATGCAACCACGGGCGCAAAGCTCCTACCCGAATTGGAGTAGGCATAGCGGCCACAATATCACTTCCCAACTCCCGCAGCTGCTCCTCCGACACGTTTGGGACATTTAACGGCCGAGTGTAATTGACCACAGATGGAGCAGGCATGACGGAATTTACAGTCGGAGAAGGGACAGTTGGATTTATTAAATTTCCAACACACGTCGGAACCTGCTGAAGAACTCCCCCCCGACCCCCCGCGAAAGGGCCGAACGCTCACAGAACTCCCAAAAGTCCGCACTGGCGCACCCGATATAGATTTGGAAGCCATATGCGTAAGCCATAGATTCACATCCTGAGAACCCCAAGACATGAAACTATTTTCTTCCATTTTATCCCTGAAGGCTTCGTCGTAGTTCAACCAAGCCCACCCGCCGAAGCGCTGATAGGAATCCAAAATAGAATCCGCATAAGACAACAATAAACCAGCATCCTGTGGATTAGCACGTCCCCACACACTCGCTAACCGTAAAAAAGCCCGGATCCAATTAATAATGGAACGAGCCACAGGAAAAGATTTAACCTCCTTCCCGTCCCGCTTGGATTTCCTATGCCTCTTCCTATGGGCTCTACCCTCCATGAGGCGAAAAATATCCAAGCAGGACCTCCGGCGAATTTTCCGCCGCAAGTCCCGAGGAACCTTTTCCCACAATTCAGTAAGTGCCACTAGAGCCGGCGCACCCCGGACTTCACCTGTAGATGCCTCCCCGCTACCCGCACCAGCAGAGTCTACACCCCCTGTAGTCCCTGCTTCCAAAGAAGAGGAAGACGACGAACCCGACGAAGAAGACCCAGACGACGACGAAGACGAACCCCTATGCCGTCGCCTGCGTTTCTTACGCCGCGCCTTTCCCCCACCAGCAACCTGAGCAGGCGCCTTAGTACCTGTAGTAGAAGCACCCGGAACACCAGCAGACACTCCAGAGACGCCTTGGCCAGCAGTCCCCACCACAGAAGAAACATCAGAAGCTATCGCCGAGCCGCCACGAACAGCAACCTCAGACGTCTGGGATGAACTGTGAAGAGAACCCGCAGTGCCTCCGCCAGCAACCGCAGCAGCACTCAGCGTCGATCCACGCTCCGTACCAGAACAGCCAGGTCTCTCAGCAACTCCAGGACTGCCGACTGCTCCTAATCCATCCGTCTGCACCATCTGTCCTCCCGGAAGGATACACGCCACCTGTGGAGACCAAGAAACAGAGGCAGGACCAGGAAAACAAAACCCGGGCATACCAACAGGAACTCCCCATCCCGCTCCATAACCAGCCCCAGGCACCATCCCCAAGGGAATGTTCCCAGGTACTCCACCTCCCCAATGGGAAACCGAAGGCACCAAACTGCCCCCCGACGAACTAGCTCCCCAAGAACCCGCCCCCCAATTCGGAGCCCAACTACCGGAAAACAATCCCGGGAACGAACCAGCCGTACCCCCACTAGCACCGGGGAGAAAACCAGATGTACTTGGAACCGACACAAAACCGGGTGCATTCATTCCCCTTCCCAATCCAAAAACCCCCGGAGACCCACAAGACTCACTAGGACCCCCTGCCAGCAACCCAGATGAGACATCTCTAGCACCTAACACTCCAGAGCAGGATGGCTCAGAGACACCAGCTACCACAGACATGTCCCTGCCCCCAACAACCGCCCCACTCACCGAAGCTATTTCGCCAGCAAGCTCCCTGCTCAATACGTTCCTGCTCAAGCCATCTGCACAGGCAACCGCTGCAGAAGCCCCGCCCCCCGACGCATCCAACGAACCGCGGCCGGCCGGAACAGCTCCCATCTCACTGACCGACGCCCGAGTTTTACGACGAGCCTTCCCTGAAGAAAGAAGGGGCCCCGCCCAAGTCACCCGGTTGCCACCCGTACCGGCTATGGCTAAAGCTGACAATGCCTCGACCTTAGAACGCCGAGCTGGCTGAACACGCTCCTCCCCTAAAACAACACGAACCTGTTCGAGCGGCTCCTCTGCGAACGAGTCACCGGCCAATAAAGACAATTCAGCCTCCTCCTCCTCACCACGCTCTGCAGCCCGGCTGAAAGACTCCATTCCGGCAACCCAGAAGCTAAGAAACCGACAGCTATCAATACAGAACTCCGGTAGGACACCACAAAATTCTGCCTTGGAGGACCTGCAACGAACTTAGTCCTCCAAGGCTCGTTCTAACAAAACCCTATATAAAACGCCCCTTTTCCTACGCTATCCAATCCCAGCCACTCCTTTTGGTGCGAACCCCTCCCCTTCTTCTTTACAATTCCTTCTATTTAACGGTTTTCCTCCACCCCCCCCTTCCCTACTTTGCCTGCATGTAACACCAGGGCCTCCCAGCCCCGTGTTAATCTCCGCCCTTCAAGACAAGCTCTCGGGCTCCTTCTTACAGCAAGAAAGAGTAGCAAAATGTGGTACTGAAAAAAATAAGGAGGGAGGGGAATTATCAATGTAGGCTACTGAGTTATTTTTTACTCTTAACTCAGGTTATTAGCAACTAGGCCTCGTTGCATAAAATGGGACTTATACCAAAATAGCATTAGTTGTGGTAAAATAGCATTTCTTTTCTCTTTTTTTTTTCAGTTCCAAAATTTTATTGAACTTTTATATAGTAACATAAGTACAATAAAGCAGAAGAAACAGTTTAAACAAATTGCTCATAACAGTATTAACACAAAGCTTAGGATATTAAAAGATGAAATCCCCTCCCCCACCCATCCCATTTGCAGAGGGTGAAAAACCAACATCTATCCACATCTACATGCATACATCTCCATTCTTTCACTATAATTCAATTACTATCTACAAACTCTTGTATGGGTGCCCATGATGATCTAAATTTGGCCCCTTTACCTCTCTTCTCCATTATGACTGCCTCATATTTCCCAACTAAACAAGTTTTTTCACAATTTGATATACCGACCATCACACTGAATTCCACCACAATTGGAAAGACAACAAGGACGCATTTTTCCAGGTTTTTAAAATGGTTTGGATTGCTACAGCAGTAAGTATAGCTACCAGTCTTTTTATGAATATTAGTGATATCAACAGAAGCAAAGAGGTTAAAGATCACTCCAACATATGTCAAGGGAACATTTATCCGCTATAATAAAACCCTTAGCGCACATGCGCACTTCAAAATTTGTGGGTCCGTGATCCGTGGTGCTGTGCCTCCGCATGCGCAGTACAATGAGCATGTGGCATAGAAACATAGAAAAATGACGGCAGAAAAGGGCCAAAGCCCATCAAGTCTGCCCACTCTAGTGACCCTTCGCCTTGAATTTGTTCACCACCCCCTGCCTTTACATCATTAGAGATCCAACATGAATATCCCATTTATTTTTAAAATCTGCCACGCTGTTGGCCTCAATCACCTGCAGTTCACGTGTGGCGGTTTCCCCAGCGACGGTTATGTTTTGCGTGCGGAGGTTTACCCTGCTGAAAACGGAGGCTGCGGTGGTTGAGATTTTCATGCGGCGGTTTCCCCAGCTGAAAAAAAAAAAAAAAGCCTGCGGCGGGCCCTGCCAAAGCTGGGAACCTGCGGCAGTTGAGGTTTTCGTGCGGTGGTATCCCAAGCTGAAAAAAGAACTTGCGGCTGCCTCTGCCAAAGCTGCCTCCAAAAACAAGGGACACTTCTCAGATAAGCCTGCTTGGGGAAGGAAGCTATTTTGCTTTGCTTTGGGGGAAATAAGCGTGCTGGGGGAGCTGTGAACGATCTTTCATTTCACTGGTATGTTTCCTCAGGGGCTGATGCTCTTCACTCTCATTGTGTTTCATTCCGAGTGTTACAGAGGCTCTTCTTGCACCACTATGCGAAAATCTAATTTGATGACTTTCACGTAATTCTGAGAATGGCTTCAAACATCCTGATTGCACTATGTCAAGCATTTCTTAATGGTATTCCACACTGATAACTTCCCTCCACCATTTTTGCATGTGTAAACCTTTGTTCGAGAGTTCATCTAGACAGCTGTCTAGTGCATACACTATGGAGTAGGAACCAAGTACTCTTCTCCCTCCGAATCCGTGGTTTCCGTATCTGTGGATTCGCAAATTTTCATCACTGAACCCGGTGTTTCACATTGGAAATCGCTGCTCCTGGTGGTTCATGGAAGAAATCACTGCTCCCGGTTTTTCCTGAAGGAAATCGCTGCTCCTGGCATTGTACGGAGCAAATCGCAGGTTGGGTTATTCACAGCTTATTATCTTTTTTCAGGTCTATTTTACCGAAAAACCACAAATAACATGTAAAAAGTTATTCACGGTTTTTCGATATTCACGGCTATGTTCTGCCCAAATCCCCTGCGAATATGGAGGGAGAAGTGTACATAAATGTTATTCAGATACAAGATCCTTTATGTGAAATTTTGAAAAGTGAAATTTGGCAAGAACCGGAAGTAGTCAATTTCCCTGATGTGACACAAGCTGAAACCAAAACAGGTGCATGTGTTTCCCTTGTGCTCTGAGCGACTCAAGTCGAAGGGCTGGAATAAAAGGCAAAGAGAGCTGCAGATTCCACTCAGGGTGGCAGTTAGAAGCAGAGAAGAAAGCTTTTATCTCTGTACATAGCACATAAAGTTGAGATACTGAAGAAGCTTGATCATGGTGTATCTGTACAACGGCTGACTGAAAAGTTTGGTGGCAATTTTATGGACTTAAGGTCTGTATTTTTCTGATGTTAAGTTTCCAAGTTTTATTAAAATTTGTTATCCTGCTTATCAAATTTCTAAGCAGTTTTTACAATAAAATTTCTTTAAAAAAGGGGGAAATACAAATGTTTGACATTATACAAAAACAGTTTAGAGCTCATAATTGAAACAGAAAAACATCTAAAAAACAGACTAAATCAGCACTTGGACGATCTAAAAGACAAGTCGTCCAAGTGCCGATAATCAAACCGGGTTTTAGACGTATATAAAACCGACCTAGGCCTTCACAGTGCTGCTGAACGACCAGAGCTAAAAGGGGCGTGTCAGGAGGAGTGTTGAGGGTGGGATGTGGGCTGTCCTAGACTTAGTTGTACTGCATGTATAACCAAAAGCTTTACAACACTGTCTAGGCGGAACCTGGACGTTGTGACTTAGGCCATCTAAAACTAGGTCTAAGTCACAAGAAGGTATCCAAAGTGACCAGATAAGCACTGCACACACAAAGTACAGACAGCCACACACTGCCCCAGTGATCACTGACCCCCCCCCCCCCCTCATAAAAACCGTAATAACACCTTTACATATCTGCCTCCAGAACATCAGCACCTGGCAGCCTGGCTTAGAAAAGCCTAGTAGAGCTGCACAGAGGTGGCTTAAGTGGTCTTGGGAGTGGAATAGTGAACCATAGAGAGGAGGACCCAGGCCCATAAGCCACTCTAATCACTGCATTAATGGGAAAAAAATGTGCATCCCCCCCCCAAAAAAAAAACCCTAACCCTTTTGTACTGCCATACAAGTGGCTCCTGCAGTCATAAGGGCTATTGGGGTGGTAGACAGGTGGGTCTAGTAGATTCTGGGGTTGTTTGGAGGGGCTCATCATGACATATAAGGGAGCTTTTGGTAAATGTGTATGTGGGACCCTTTTTGTGAAGTTTACAGCAGTGCCCTATAAGGTACCCCACTAATCTGGTTCCATGTCTGGGTGTCTAGTCCCTTACTTTTCTGGTCCCTCCCATGCCCAAAAAGTCTTTTTCTAAGCGTTTTTGAGTTGGACAAATTTTTGGTCAAAAATGGGGTATAAAGATGGACAACTTAGTGGACTGGACGATGAGACGGTTGGCGTACAGTTAGACAATTTTAAAATATATATATACATCCAGTATATATATATATATACTGGATGTATTTTTTGAAAATGGACCTTTTCCTGTGTCCGACTTTAGGCGACTTAGGCCCAAATGGACTTAGACATTTCTTTTGATTATGCCCCACTATATGTATTTACATGGACATTACGGACTGACAAGAATTACAGGAGTTGGCCAGAGGAAATACAATTTTGAATAAGAAAGGAAGATGTTAACATTTCAAAATCCCCCAAACTCCAAAACCTGAAATATGCCTGGTCCCAAGGATTTTGGATAAAGGATCTTGTACCTGTATATAGAGCTTGACCAAAACCATGATCTATGGTTTGCTGAACTGAATCTGCAACCAAAATTGACTACTTGAAAACAAACCGATCCCTCTCAATAGCCCCCAATCCCTCCCCCAGCCTGACCACAAAGCCCCCCTCCCAGGCTTAACCCCCTGGCGGTGATGCCCTTCTAGGCCTATCTCATTTTGGGATAGTGGATGCTGGAGCATGCCCATTCCTGCGTGAGCCCAGTTCAGATAGAAATGACTGTCAAGACATCCCATGGCAGCCTCATGAGACTGCTATGGGAAATCTCAGCAGCCATTTCTACTATGCAGCAGCATAAGGCGGAATGAATAGAGTTCATTCCTGCCCCCCAAAGAGGCTAATAGACAACCAGGTCTTCTTCAGAAAGACTTGAGGAAGGCCTAAGGGTAGACAGGCAGGATGGGGGGGAGGGGTGAAGAGTGATCATAGGGGGTGGGGAGAGAGTTTCAGTTTCAGTTGAAAATGCACTGGCATTTTACTCCGGGAGGCTGAATAGGCAGTTCAAACTCCAATGGTGCTGCTTTGAAACAAGTATTTTACTTAAGTAGTCAATTGTATAACAAATATATAAGTTCAAATGTAGCAGAGGCAGAATGCAATTACTTGAAACAGTATCCGAACTTACATACAAAGGTTGATTGCTATCACCAGCAGGTTTCTGTTTTCCCAATTCTGCCTTTCTTATTTGTTCTTCCCTCCTCCCACCAATATCAGAGGTACTGTACAACGGCATTAGGCATCTAAGAAGGTTGGGATAACCAACCTGCACAAGGTAGTCATGGTTACAAACTAAAATCAATTAGCAGGGAATAAATTAATGCTCACACAATAGCCTTATTAGTATTGGAAGCTGTTTGATTTGTTTCCAGGCTTGGTAGTAAAATATGAGCTGGGGGCTGGGAATTAAATAAGTGTGGGGCTACAGATGATAGCTGGGGTACATCCTTAGCAGATTATGACAGGAGTAGTCAGGATGACTAAATGTGGTAATTGATTACCTGCTAAACCTTGTACATGTGCTCAGCGCTCAATGTGTAATTATGAATAGCACAGCTGCACTTTTTCAAACAGACCAACTACAAACTTCATACAGGATATAATCTTCAGAAGCCTCAGTAACTAGTTTTACATGAGCCACTCTGCCCATGAATCACCTAGCTCTTCATAGGCTTTAAATATTGTTTAAATACTCATAGAAACATGATGGTAGATAAAGGCAAAATGGCCTATCCACTCTGCCCATCCACAGTAACCATGATCTCTTTCTCTCTAAGGGATCCCACAAGCCTATCCAAAGTTTTATTGCATTCAGACGCAGTCTCTGTCTACACCACCTCTTCCATGCATCTACCACCCTTTTCGTAAAAAAGTATTTCCTTAGATTACTCCGGAGCCTATCACCTCTTAACTTCATCCTATGCCCTCTCATTCCAGAGCTTCCTTTCAAATGAAAGAGACTCGACTCGTTCACATTTAAGCCACAATAATCCATATCCAAAAAGGTACCTGAGAAAGTGTGTCTCTTATTATTTATTTATTTTTTTTGTAAATCTTTATTGACATTTCAAAGTTTATAATGTATACAATTGAAGAATCAGAAAAACTGTATGAAAATACATTGTTATCATCACATTATTACACTGAACAATTTTTTTATCCCCTTCTTATCTTAATTATAAACAATAATATTATATATTATACTATCAATATAATAATAATAATAATAATAATAAATTAATTTTACTCTTCCAAATAAATATTCCACCTCCCACCATCCCTGGATGTGTAAAGGAATCTAACGAGGAAAAAAAATCATAATTATAACGTAATAAAATTAGTCAATGGACCCCATACCTCATTAAAGGACTTGTTTGTACCTAAACGTTCTGCCATTATCTTTTCATATTTATATGTTGTACACACAGTTGCCCACCAAAAATTGAAATTAATCCTATCAAAAATTGAAATTAATCCAAAAATTGAAATTAATCCAATTGTATGTAATCATTTGAATCCCTATTCCTGTCAAAATCATTAAAAGGTGACTTTTATTTTTATCTAAAGTGGGTTTAACATGGAGAATCATTCCACATATTATCGCCTCATATGTCAAAGTTTATTTTCTATTTATTGATTGGAATATCAATTTTTGGAATGTGCATTTAGCAGAATTGGTTTTAGACCTTGCTTGGCCCACCCAACCCCCCACCTTACTCATTAGCTTTCAATCTCCAGCATTGCAATGGTGAATCTCCAGCTTTGGAATGGGACTTCCTTGCTGTCTCTGGAACCGAGCAGGTAGTGCCGGGATTGTTGAACGCTTATCCTAACCTAAAAAAATAGAAATTACTTGCTTCTCTCAGGGATTCCACAGCTAACGCAGGGTATGCTCGATAGTAGGTGAACTCAGCGCTAATGGTAATGTAGGTAAATCACCATGAGCTGTTTGATTAACATGGGGTTACCGCAGGAGCCCTTACTGCCATCAGAATAGGTGGAGGTAAAGGGCTCACATGCTAATGGTCATGTGCTAATTCCAATATTAGCATATGACCAATAACTGTAAAATGGAAATTGAGGGCCATTTTAGAGCTGTGCTAAAAAGAGGCCGGAGCACGCGGGGAACTTACACGCTAATAATAGCGCAGCTTAGTAAAAGGACCCTAAAGAGCTAGTGGCATTTTATTTTTAGCTAAAAATATTGTCATTAATTTACTTTCTAATTTGCCCACTGTTTTTTTACCTCCTACTATAATTTGACAAGGCTATTAAATGTGAGTCAGAGCTCGGGCATTTTTAATGGACTCTTTTGTAAACAGTGCATTTAAAGTTTACAATATAATAAAAAGAAGGGCAGCAAAATTTTAGGTTTAGAAAGGGAAAAATAGCTAAACACCAGAAGAGAAAGTAAGCATTTTTCTCTGGCAAAGTAAATGATTTAGTGATCTTCTCTTTAGGTTAAATGAGGCAAGAGCTCACAAACTAAAAACACTTAAATATGATTTTAAAATTAATTATGCTTCACCCCCATAATAGTGTTTAAATTGCATTTAAATTGGTTATTCATGCATTCTGTTTGTCACACAGTAGACACATTCTTCTCAGAGAGTTAGCAAAGCTGGGAAATACAGTCAGGGATGATCACTGAGTTCAATTTTATGCTCATAAAAGTAGTTGCCAACAGAATAATGAGTATACGGTGTAATATAATGTATTATAAAAGCAAAAACATTCATTGTGCTGTTTGTGTCAAACATGTGTATTAATTGCTGTGCTGCATTATTGCTAGGGGGGACTTAATAACCATTACAGCAGATTAGCATTTTACTAATACAAAACCAGGTAATAAATAACAAACAAAATTTTGATGATGAGTGAAAAATGTAAATGGTCCTTTCACTACATTATAAAAATATGGTAAGTGGTTGCGCTCTAATAAGTAACATTTCACTGTGAACAACATCAATGCTATTCCAGTCTCTGGGAAATTGTGCCAGAGCAAATATGTGTTCAGACAAAAAAGATTTGTACTTCACAGTAGAGTTCCCTTCTCTTCATTTCATACCTTTCAGGAGGCGTTCCAGATTATTTCACATGATCCTTCCTACCTGTAGCAGAAAAAAAAAATACATTGTTGTTGCCATTGTTTCTTCCCTCTCAAAGTCACACACGTTTTTTTCTGTGTTAAGTGAACTCCAAACATCATACTTTATCCCAGATAATCCTTTATTTCCTAATGTGCTTTGTTAAAAAAAAAATGTTGTTTAAATACACATTGCATGAGTACTATTTATGCAGACTCAAATTCCAGATAACACCGCAGAAAAGAGCCCCTATAAACATAATAGGTTGTGATTAATTTCCACAGAGTTGATACTACTAACAATGTTTAACATTTCTATAGTGCCAGTAGGCATACTCAGTACTGTACATATTTAAAAGATGGTCCCTGATCAGTAGAGCTTACAATCTAAGTTCCTAGGAACATAATACAGTCCAAGGTTATATTACACTGCATGCTAAAGAAAATGAATAAGGAGCTTATTTCTTAAAGTGTGGTAAGGATTTGCATTTTCTGTACATGAATTCCCAAATTTAATTTGCAGTTTCTATAAAACTATTCTATTAAGTGCTGGGATTATTCCAAATATTTTGGGGATAGTTGCCATGCAGTTAATGCAAAGTATTGCATTAACTGCAAAGACAGACAATGTGCAATGCATTTAGCTATCCCCCCCCCCCTTTACAAAACCGTGATAGCGGTTCTTAGCGCAGGCTGACACACTGAATGTTCTGCGCTGTTCCTGATGCTCATAGGAATTCTATGCCTGCACTAAAAACTGCTATCACAGTTTTGTAAAAAAAAAAAAAAAAAAGGGGGGAGGTATATCTTTTGAGTAGCCTAATGGTTAGTGCAGTGGACAGAAAGGTAAGCTATCAAATTCATGACCCCTTTGCATCGAAAACTGCATTACATCAATATGGATAGTGGGTGTGGTCTTGGTGTGCTTTGAGCAGGACTAGGGAGGCCATAATAGGGAGTCCTGGCACTGGTAGAGGCACCCAAGCCTAGGGAGAACTTCTTTTCAGTTTAACAAGACCTGAAAATGGCACTCAGTAAACCAAATTGAGATTGGGACTAACATGGCCACTTTCCAATGTCACATGCTCTGCTGGAACATGGCAGGCATAGTGCTCGGAGAAGGTGACCCAGAAAAATGCATGCAATACATGGCTTCACTGGAGAGAGAATCAAGGCAGGCCAATGACTTTGATGCCAAGACAATACTGATTTTCCTAGGGTTACCATATGGCTCCAGAAAAAGGAGGACAGATTAAGCCATCCAGGTTTTACTTCTATTGAAAGCAATGTATTAAAACCCAGATGTATCATCTGTCCTCCTTACATCCATTGCTTTCAATGGAAGTAAAACCCAGATGTCTCAATCCATCCCCCTTTTTTTGGAGCCTTACTTCTACTTTTATGCAGAGGGACCACATCTGTTCTTCTCCAGTCTTCTGGCACCACTTCTAACTCTAGAGAAGCATTGAAATGGTCAAACAATTGAGCTGCTAGAACTTCCCTTTGTGCAGCACAGAGGATGAAGGAAGAGGGGATGTTAAGCTTGCAAATATATGCCATCTGGCCCCATTGCTTTGTTCATCTTCAGTTTATGAGTAGCAAGCTCCTCATAAACACAGTCAACTGAAAATTATTCAGGGTTTACCACACCTCCATGCCTATTTGTGTTTGTCTTCTGTGGTCCTGTAACTTCTATCTATGTTTGCTCATTAGTGCCTGACAACTGGTTTGCCCACATTCTTTGAACTCACCTCACTAGCCTGTGCCCATACCATGTGACCTGTGGATAAAAGCAAGCTTCATCAAGGAACAGTCTTATTGAACATATTGACAGTGTTTTACTTTGAATTAATCATTTGTTTGATTTCATACTGGGACCTCTGCTCTCTGTGTGCTCCTGGGTTCCTTACAACTGTTTTTCCTGTCTTCTCTGAACTCTGCTTGCCATCCTGTTCCCATACCACATGACCTGTGATGTAAGCATGCTCATGGAAGGAACAGTTTTAATGAACATATTCTGGATGATTTTCAGCCTGCAGCAAGCAGCGCAGAAATCACCTGCCATCACCAAATATTCAATGCCAGGTTGTTTCTGGCACCTAACTTTGGCAAACTGAATATCTGCCCAGGCTCTAGCCAAACCCAGAATGCAAATAAGTAGGTGTAATATTCAGTTCACTATATGGTTAGCAAAACAAGAAATGGCTGAATATCAAGTTGTTTTTTAACGCAACATACCAGCCCCTCCCCCAACAGCACACCTCCCTCTCACTCCCCTCTCCCCAAAAGATGAACCCCCTCCACCCCAATACCACCCCCACTTTCTGTCTCCCCCCCCCAACACACACACTTTGCCTTTCCTGAAAATCTTTTTTTCCAGACCTACCTTAGAGCCCCTGGTGGTTCAAGGGGGTAGGACAGACAGGAGTGAACCCCAGTCACTTCTGCCTATTCTGACTCTGGGCATAAAATGATGGTTGCATTCTCTAGCAGTAGCCTCGCAGTGTTAATCCTATGAGTCAAGTCCCTAGTAATGGTACTGTGAAACCACTGCCAGAGGTCATGGAGGTCATTTTACATCAAGAGCCAGCATGGACAGGAGTGGCTGGGATTCACTCCTGCATGTCCTACCTACTCAGAGTCCCAGGGATCCTGAGATAGGCCTGGGGAGATCTAAAAGTGGATTGGTGGGTGGAGATTCTTCAGGAAGGTGGAAAACTCATAGTGGTCAGGGGATGTGGCTGATCTTGAAGAGTTTGGGAGTAAGTTTAGCTCTTTTGGGGATGTTTGAGAGACGAGCTAGATCCTGTGGTGGGGGGGGGGGGGGGTTCATGAAGTGGGTGGATCTTGGGGCTGCTCTTGGAGGACCTGATCTTGGGAGTCATCAAGAGGGGGGTGATGTTCTTGAGAGGGTTTATCATGAGGTGGGATACTGTTGGAAGGTCATTAGGAGGAGAGAACAGAAAGCTATTCAGGTTGCAATCTGGAAGTTATGTGGATCCTGGTTGATATTTAGTTCTAAAACAAAGTTGACCCTGACGATTCCACAGAAGAGGAAATCCAAGAAAAACAAAAGACTCTGTGGAGAGTTGATATTCAAGATGAGGACTTTATTAAAAGTTTAACTTTGTAATCCATATTAAAACAAGGACCCGATCCTGAGTCCATATCTCTCACAGGATTGGGTCCTTGTTTTAATGTGGATTACCAAGTTGAACTTTTAATAAAGTCCTCATCTTGAACATCAACTCTCCACAGAGTCTTTTGTTTCTCTTTGATATTCATTTCTAGCACCTGTATAACTAAGTGGCCAAAGCCTTTTGTGTGGTCCTATCTGGCTGCTTCACTACATGGGCACCAGCTCTGAATATGATCTCTGCCCTTATTACTACTGGCTTTTCTTAAATGCCACCCCTGGACCACCCAGTGGCATAGCAACCTGAGTGGCACCCAGGACAATGGCTCCCCTCCCTTGCCCTCTTCTCCACCCACCCAATCCTTCCTAATCCCCCTTGCCATGCTTTCCCCCTTCCCCTTCCCCCATACCTCTTTAATTTTCCCGGCGTGAGCAGCATCACAAATTTGCTTCCCTTGTCATGTCAGCTCTCCCTCTGACATCACTTCCTAGGTGCGGGATCCAGAAATGACGTCAGAATCAACACCGACGCGGGCAGAAAGTTCAAGATACTGCTCATGCAAGGAAAATTAAAGAGGCACAGGGGAAGGGAAGGGGGCGCATCCGTGCAACGGGGAGTTCGGGAAGGAGTGGGGAGGCAGAGAGAAGGGTGGGTGCCAACACCCCTGCCAAGATGGCACCCGGGGTGGACGGCTCCCCCATCCCTCCCTTAATACGCTACTAGGACCACCCATGTACTATCCTGTTTTGGAATGGCTGGTTAGAGCTAATATTCGAGTTTCAAGTTTATTAGGTGTTTATATACCGCCTATCAAGGTTATCTAAGCGGTTTTACAATCAGATACTCAAGCATTTTCCCTATCTGTCCCGGTAGCCTCACAAGCTTTCTAATGTATCTGGGGCTCTGGAGGACTGAGTGTTTGGTTAAGTGCCACTGAATATGAGTGGCCGGTCAGCTCAGTATAGTTTAAGCAGGCAGGACCACTGCTTGCCCTTTATTGGTAGCATGGAATATTGCTACACCTTGGGTTTTGGCCAGGTACTAGTGACCTGGATTGGTCACCATGAGACTGGGCTACTGGGCTTCATGGACCACTGGTCTGACCCAGTAAGGCTATTCTTATGTTCTTATGACCCTCAACTCTTTTATTTTTGCTTATATGCAGGTGGTTCTATTTATTTTATGCTGCCAAATTATGTAATTGAGCTTTAACAATGAGAACAAAGAAGAGAAAATGGATCTGAGTAATGCAATGATTCTGAACACAAGAAAATCACCTGTCAATTAATATTGAGCCAGTTACAGTCATCTTTTTTTAAACACTTGCCACCGCAGGCAGAATTTCTGTAGGCCCTGATACTCAATACCAGGCCTTATCCAGGCGCTGGTGCTGAATATCAGCCCATGACTGGCCAGGAGTGTGTCACTCTTACTTATGCAGGTGTAGACTGATATTCAGCTAGGACTCACATATGATACTTATGCGGGTCCTAGGCGTGGATCCAGGTAGTGACATCAGAAGAGCCAATGCAGGTGTGACAGCAGGTTGGGGGTTGCCGCTCATGCCAGGAACGTTACAGAGGTATGGGGGAAGGGAGGCAGTGCACGTGCACGGCAGTGGGGGAGGTGGGGAAGGAGCAGGGGGGGGCGGAGAGGAGGATGGGTACCGCACTCCTACCAAGATGGCACCCGGGGCAGACTGCCTCAACCCCCTTACTATGCCACTGACTGGAGCCTAATATTAGGATGGCTACTGATGCCTAAGTTGAGTTGAGCTCTGTTAGGCGCAGTTCTATAAAGGATGCCTAGCTGTTGATTGACAACTGCGCTGAACAGCGCCTAACCGTTAGGTGGCATTAGATGCCATTTATGGAATCAGGCCCAGATTCAAAGCAGGCAAGGGGAGTAGCATGGAAGAAGTAGGCACAGTAGTGTTTTTCTGGTGTTCATTCCATAAACACTTCTTGAATTTGATTTTTGCATCGGGAGTGATTTATTGACATTTATTGGTTAGCACTTAAAATCAGGTGTCCTATATATGATATAAATTATGGGAGGGGTGGGGAAGCGCCTTTTGATGCCTAACAAAACCAGAACTGGCCTTTACTGAACTATGGCATTCTATACATTCTATCTCCTGTTTTATTTCATTTTTCAACTTACTGCTGAGTGCTCTCACAATTATATATATATATATATATATATAATATAGCCAAGGGCTACAAACTACTGCTCGCTCCTTGCCTAACCCGATATCACCATCAGATGATAGTCTGAACTCTCTCCATCTGACCCCTGAGGAGCTGTAAATTCTGCCTCTATTTTATTCACAGGCCTGGCTGTCCCAGATACAGAGTTCTAAACCCAGGACATATATGCATGGCAACATACTGCCCTGCCACTGAGCCTCTGAACTGGCCATATGTATGCCTTTTTGTGCACACTCTGTGCTCATCCCTCACCAAAGTGGTGATAAAGATAATAAATTCAAACTTAGCTTGGCCTAAGAGGAGGCCTGGGTGATGAAACTTGTTTGCTTCACATTGGCCGCTGATCCTTTTTTCTGACCTTTTCCTCTAGAGACTTTATATGCAGGAAGTAACTCAGAGTGCTAATTATGATTGATTTGCTGTGGTCTTAGATGACTGTTTATATCATCCCTTACCACCACGGTGCCCTTGGTGACCTTTCTGAGACCATTTCACAGAGGACAAGGGATTGAAGGCTCTTACAAAGAAAGGGCAAATTAGCAGCAAATTCTTTTAATCAAAGCCCACACGTAAACCTTTGGTATATTTTTATACAGATAGCAGGGACTGTCTCTGTTGACTCTGTACAGCACTGAGTACATCTGGTAGCGCTCTAAAAATAATTAATAGTAGTAGTAGTAGTAGTAGATGAAAAAATGTTTTGTCGGTAAGTTATATGCCAGTTCCTTTACTTTTTCAACACAGAAAACACTGTTGACATGTCAAACAACTAAAAAGCTAAAATCCAACGTTTTGAAAATCAAGTGCTCATTATGAGGCCCTTTAACTAAGAGGTGTTAAGCCCTAATGTGCATTTTGTGAGCATGAAATAGTTTACTAAAAACACTTTAACATGTTTTGCAGTATTTTCAGGTTAATACATGCTAAACTATATGTTAGCTATTTTATTTTGGAGAGATGTCATAGAAACATAGAAACATGATGGCAGATAAAGGCAAAATGGCCCATCCAGTCTGCCCATCTGCAGTAACCATTAGCTCTTCCTCTCTCTAAGAGATCCCACGTGCCTATCCCACGCTTTCTTGAATTCAGACACAGTCTCTATCTCCACTACCTCTTCTGAGAGATCGTTCCACGCATCTACCACCCTTTCTGTAAAAAAGTATTTCCTTAGATTACTCCTAAGTCTATCACCTCTTAACTTCATCCTATGCCCTCTGATTGGCATACACTGACCAGCTAACACAGGGTTAACATGAAAGCTCTTAGGCCCTGATTCCATAAACGGCGCCTAAATCGGTAGGCTCCTAGGAAAATGGCACCTACCATGTGTCATTCAAAGTTAGGTGCCATTTACAGAACTGTGCCTTTTGGCACCTAACTCAAGTTAGGCATGGGTGGGCATCAAAAACGTGTGTGTGTTTGGTACCTTCAAATCGAGTCCTAGCGACTTGATGAGTTAAAGAACCTAAAAGAGGTTGATCTAGTGTTAGTCTTACAAGGTCCTTCAGTGTCTTCCCCATGGTTGTTGTCAATGTGTTACAGGTCACCCTCTTTGCCTAGTTCCTTCAGTCTTCATCAAAAACATAGGCTGGTATATTAGGCCAGCTTTTCTTGGCCTAAATACTAGTGCCGAACATAATCCATGCCCAACTCTATCCTAACTATGCCTACTTTCAGGTATGTACAAGTAAGAACCTTGGTATAGATGCCTACATGGCGCCTTTCAAGTTTGGCTCCTACCCAAAAATAATTTTTTAAAAATTGTTTTTTAATGGTGCTGTTTAATTAATAGTGCTGATTTAAAAAATAAGTTAGGCGCCTAGATCGGGTAGGTGTGTCGATCTAGGTGTCTAATACTTTTTATAGGATCAGGGTCTTATTGCTTCCTAAATAGGAGACAATAAGTGATCCTATGTTTATTTTTTGCAAGTCCTGGATGCTCATGTGAACATTAGTGCATGACTTGCAAAATAAAATGAAAAAGTCTACATAATCAGATCTGATCTTAGCATCTAGGAAAGTCCTCTGTTAAAACTGCTAAGCCCAGATTTGAATGGCCTTTGATAAAAGGGCCTCTATGTTTATAAATTGTTCATATTTTATTGTAATTGTTTTGAAGCCTACGGGGGAAGGGCAGTATATGAAGTAATAAACTGAAATGGAAACGAATTATCATATTAGTGAAGAAACATGGGTTGATTTTTTATTTTATTTTTATTTTTTTTGGTAAAAGGAAAGAAGGATTCCAGGCTATTGCACTCATTCAATAAAAGAGACAGAATTGTCCTGTCAGTGACCTTTCAATCAATAGTATCACACGTCCAGCAGCAAAATTTATAAAACATTATTCTTTAGAAATTTATATTGATTTTGAGAAGTAACTAGAAGGGCTAGGTGTGATTTGAGTTGGATTTTTTTATTGCCTTTTTTTTTTTTTTAGTTCAAAATACAGTATTTGTATTGTTTTTAATACAAATACAGAAAAAAGTAAATATGGTAACAAGGCAAAGTACAGACAAGCTGTACTGGTGTAAGAGATTAAGCTAAAGGATGCTTGTTGTATTGTACATGTATTCATCCTTTAACTTAATCACTTACAAAGAAAAATGGGGAGACCCAATGATCCACAGTGAAAATAATCCACCGATGAAAACAAAATCAAAAACTGTGAATACAGATGTTCTGGAGATAATTTATTAAACACTGACATATAAAACCATTAAAATTCAATTTAAAAAGTACAATGATAAAAATTACTGTGATGAAAATCCAACCGGACCCTACACGGTCCGTGTTTCGGTGAACATGCCTTCCTCAGGGGTCCAATAGTTTGCAAACTCACATATAAAGAATTGGACTGAAAACAGTCTATTGTCTTTAAACATGTGAGCAAAGAACACAGCAGACAAGCTGAAGTAGCAAAAAATTCTTTATATGTGAGTTTGCAAACCATTGGACCCCTGAGGAAGGCGTGTTCGCCAAAACACGGACCGTGTAGGGTCTGGTTGGATTTTCATCACAGTATTTTTTACCATTGTACTTTTTAAATTGAATTTTCATGGTTTTATATGTCAGTATTTAATACATTATCTCCAGAACATCTGTATCCATACTTAATCACTTACACCATCATCAAGAACCGACCTTCTTGAATTTGTTGATTATACCATATATTCCTTCTCGAACACTTAGATCAGTGCATCGCAAACTGCGTGCCGCGGCACACCAGAGTGCCTCCTGAGATTTCAGGTGTGCCATGACACACTGGCGAGGAGAGTCAGTCATGCCAGTTGACTGCCCACATGACGTGCCTCTCACCGTGAGAAGCACGTCCTGTAGGAAGTCAGCCAGCATGGATTACTCTCCTCCTGGCCGGTGTCTCTCCTCCTCTCCCCACACCTCCTGGATCCCTCCACCGAAGTGGGTCACGGGCAAATGGGCTTCCGCTTACTTTCGGGTGCCTTCCAGCCAGGGCACTGGATATAGTGTGCCACCGACCAGAATGTTTGCAAGACACTGGCTTAGATCGTTACAGGATAACAGGTTAGTGATACCAATGGCAAAATGGTAAAGTGGGAAAATACTAGATCTATAGCATTATTTTGTTTATGTCCTAGTTTATGGAATCAATTATGAATTATTTGCAATTAGAATCTAACTCAGTGGTTCCCAAACCCTGTCCTGGGGGACCCCCAGCCAGTCAGGTTTTCAAGATATCCCTAATGAATATGCATGAGAGAGATTTGCATATAATGGAAGCGACAGGTATGCAAATCTCTCTCATGCATATTCATTAGGGATATCTTGAAAACCCGACTGGCTGGGGGTCCCCCAGGACAGGGTTTGGGAACCACTGATCTAACTAGAGAATGACATGGGGACAAATTTTTTCCCTGCGAGAACTCATTTTCCCGTCCCATCCCTGAGTTCTTCTTTCCCTGTCCCTGCCCCATTCCTGCAAGTTCCATCCTTATCTGCACAAGCCTCAAGCACTTTAAAATCATAAGTGTTCGAGGCTTGTGCAGTTAAGGCAGAGCTTACAGGAATGGGGCAGGGACAGGGACAGTGACAAAACATGCAATGACGGGACGGAGAAATTGAGTTCCTGCGAGGACAGGAAAAAATGTGTTCCCATGTCGTTCTCCAAATCTAACTTCAAGACATTCAAAAGGTTATTTCAAAGTTTTGGGGTTTTTTTTCCACAAGCTTTTGGCAAAGATTTACCTGCCAACAATTATATTTATTAATTTGTGATATCTTGACAGTGAGTTTCACCAGAAACAATTGCAAGCTACTGTTTTAATATGTACCTGTACACTGTATGAGTAGATTAGGTATTTTATTTTATGGAGTTATTTTCTGGTTTTAATTGTTTATAACTTTGGTAACCACTTAGAACTATTGAAAGCTGGAGCAGTATATCAAATTTTAATAAAATATAAATGTTATTTTTTTGAAGACGGGATGTGTCTGGAGATGGAGCATGGGCATTCCGTGCTAATCAGTTAGTTTGTCTGCATTACCGCATGCTAACTGATTAGCACATGAACTCTCACCACCTATAAAATGCCTGAGTGCTAATGGAACAAACAAGAAACAGAAAACAATGTGGAGAAATGTTGTTCCTGAGATGGACTTTATTAATGTTGTGGTATGCAGACTATGCCTGCTAGGAGTGTCCCTAGAGCAGTGCATAAGTCTATTTCAGGGTCCACTCAAATTTCCCCTTTTAAAGCACAATTCCAGGCAATTGATGACTTACCTTCTTTGTCCTGTAGAGGGAGCGGGAGAGCAGGAGTGCAGGATTCCCATCCTCCACTGAAGCCTAGGGTGATTGACCGGAAATCATCTCCACCTGAGGGTTTGGGGCGGGGCTGCAGACTGATATCCTTGAGAGCCAAACTACTTGAGAATCAGAAGCAGCAGGAACTAAGGCAGGACAGGCCACAGCACTCAGGGCTGATAGCTCTGAATATCAGCCCAATTCCAGAATCCATGGAGTTGATAGAGGCTGGTGAAGATATGCCTCTTGGTTTGCTGGAAGAACCACATGACATGGAGCTGGAAGTAAACCCTGATTTGCCTAGTGAAGCCCAACCCATGGAGGTATGCTGTATGAAAGCCAAGTGACTGACTCTGTTGTAGTGAGTACTGAAAGTTTGTTTTTCTAATTGCTTGCAAGTGCTGAATATTTCTAAGCCAGCTGAAGAGTAAAGAAGTTTTCTTTTGAACTGTGCAAGAACTGTGTTTTTGATACTGGGTTTCCCCCCCCCCCCCCCCCCTTTTGGAAGTTTGTTGTTTTCCCTGGTGGGGGAAAGTGAACTGTTTTTCAGTCCCAGACAGTGGGGTTTGCCCCGTGTTCATGTGGTAGGATAGAGGGCCAATTTTGGCAAAATAATACCACACAGAGCACACTGTCTGCCCAACACGCCGTTGCTGAAGAAGCCGGTGCAGTTGCACTGACTTGTACTGAATTGGTGCAATCCTGAAGTTTGTTTGTTTTGAGTTTTGGAGTTTTTCTTTCTTTTGTTACACATGCTTTTGAACTGTGAATTCCACTCTGTTGGGGAAGATTCCTGTTGAATGTTTTTGGGACTATTTTTATTGTGATACCCCCACAGAGACTAGTGACTTATTCAGTTTGCCATTTGAACATTGAGTTTATAAGCTGAATCATCCTGACAAGCTTTCCGTTTATTTTTACTTTGAGGAATAAAATGCAAGTTTATTTTGGAGAAAAACTTACCTGGTGCAGTGTTGTCCTTAATCTAAACACTTTATTATTTTTCCTTGTGCTGCCCGCAGCAGTTCACAAGAGGTTTTTCTTGTACCGGTGGCCCAAAACCCATTGCCTTGAGGCTGCCGGTTACAATGTTAAAATAATATTAAAACTTGGCAAATCACATAAAAACCTCTAGAACGCAGTCCACTGAAAAGCTTTGGACCCTGGATCCAACACTGTCCATGTTTCAATAGAATGTCTTCTTCAGGGGTCCCTATGAAGTTCTATGGTAAAGATACGTGGATAAAAATGCCAGTTGGAAATAAACTGATCCGTAAAAGCTGTGTGCAGGACATGGGCTGAAAAAGCCAAGAGAAAAAAGCATTAGTACATGGTTATTAATTCAGAAAACAGGAAATTGGCCACATGCATAAGGAGTAGGGCCACTTTTTAGTGCAGCTTAGTAAAAGGAGTCCAAAGACATGTAGGGGTCTTTTACTAAGTAGGCTAAGTTTTTTACTAAGTAGGCTAAGTTTTTCCATTTACAGTAGCTTTCCTAAAGAGCAAAAATTAAAATGCGCCAAGCACAAAAACTGTGCAGTAATTGTTGGTAATATACCTAGCGTGCCTTCGGTAACTACTACATTGAAAACTGCAAATGCATTTAGCGCTTCCTATATGAACTTGTGCTAAATGCAAAAGTGACATCATGCAGTAAGTTCAGTATGTATGTAGTATGCAATCCATAGGATGAAACAAGGGAAACAAAACCACAAAATCGAAAATCAGAATGATGCGCACAAAGAAAGTGTTCATCAACTGATCTGATGAATTTGAATTCATCAGATCAGTTGAAGGACACTTTCTTTGTGCGCATCATTCTGATTGGGACAATTCCGCTCTATCTTTGTGTTTGCAATCCATAGCCATTCTACGCCATGAGCTACATAGTTCCTTTCTCCTAAGCCAACATGATCTTAAGATATAAATTAGAGTCTACAAACCACCATGCCACCACAGCTGGTGTGCTTATGTGGAAATAATTAACAAGTGTTAATTCACATATTAACCACTGAGCGCACTTTAGTAAAAGACCTCCATAACCACTTGTGTAAAAATAAATGCCTACTCAGCCACCTGACCTAGGTGACCTGTTATAAAATGATTCTCTTTGTGTTCATTTATCTTTTTGTCTTTCAGCATTATTGATTTTTCTAAATGACAGCCTCAAAATAATCAGCCATTAAAGAGAGAATTCTAGAACGGTGTTCCTATAGGAGCCGTTTTACTAAAGTGCATTCTAACGTGGAAATTTCTCACACATTAAACCTAGATTTAATGTGGGTCTTCTTATGCCTTTTTATTTTAATTTGCAGGTTATCCACTAAGGACTAGATTCATTAAGCAAACTGATTGTGTACTGATCGGTTTGCGACCCCTTTGCAAGCCGATTGGTCCCCGACCCGATTCACTAACTCTCCTCCCAACCCAATCAACACCCGATCCGATCAGCGCATGCAAATGAGGGAAATGGTATGCAAATTTTGTAAGGCAGTGATTCACTAAAAACTCTATACAAAACCGATTGGGCTTGCTGATCAGAAAAGAAGTGACTGCTGAAGACCAGTCACTTCTCTCCTAGCCGACTCTCCTGCCCTTTAAAATCATGGGCTTGCAAGGCTTTTAGCAGAATATATAAAAAAGGAATTTTTCCTTTTTTATATATTCAGCAAAACGCATTGCAAGCCCGTGATTTTAACCTGACAGTGTCCCCCCTCCCTAAACTAAAAAAAACCTACCCCACCCCGCACTGATGCTTGCCATCGTCGCTACCCATCCACCCCCTCCCTGAAGCAAAGGAATATGACAGGAGGGATGCCAACTCCCTCCTGCCATTACAAACTTGGCCGGGCTTCGACCACCCCCCACCGGGCCCACCCCCTCCCCATACTTTAAAACCATTGGGAGCAGGAGGGGTGCCCAGTCCCTCCTGCTCCTCAGGCCTCCCGTGACCTTTGGGAGCAGCTCCTGCTGCTCTGCCGCCTGCAACACAATAACGGCCTTAGGCTATGCTTCGGTGCATCATGTGATGCATGGGGAGGGGCCTAAGGCCATGATTGGCTGAGGCGCCTCGGGCTCCTACCTTGGGAGGGGCTGGGGCGCCTCAGCTAATCATGGGCTTCCTTAGGGAGGAGTCTAAGGAAGTCCCTTATTGGCCTTTTGTGAATTTATTGGCCTGCATGCAATCGGGCATGGATCGGGCACGGAATCGGGGTTAGTAAATCTAGCCCTAATTTTGCTATTAGCATGCAAGACCTGCAAAAAATTAACATAGGATCACTGAGAGCCAGATTCTGTAAACAGCGCCTAAATTGGCAGGTGTCTTGACAAAAAAAAGTGCCAGCTACATGTCAGTCAAACTTAGGTGCTGTTTACAGAATCATGTCTAACTGCACGCAATTCAAAACTTAGGCATCGGTAATGTAGGTCAGGGTTTTACTGGACTACATTGCAGGCACCTACCTAAGTTCTTTTGAGAATCTCACCTAATGGTACCTCTCTCTAGCTCTACCCCCCCCAAATACATCTATTTAAACATTAAGCGCTGCTAGGCACCATGAAATAGGGGGTGCTAGGTGCCTATTGGCCAGTTAATTTTTTACCCCCTATTATGAGCTTGTTAAATCTCATTTAGCTAATTAATGTAGATATAGATTTAGGCACCTCTTACAAAATCAGGTCCTATTTAGGAGGTGCTACGTGCTTCCAGCTTAAGTCTGCATTATTTGATTTTTGCATGCTAATCAGAATGCACTAGGTGGACAGAGCAAGAATGCCATCTTTCTGCCCATTTTTCAATATTATCAAGGAATGGCTTCAATCTTCACTTAGAGTGTTCCAACTAGCCTGTCTACTCATTCCATCTCTTTCATTACTCATATATCACAGTTATATTAACTGTTATGCCATAAACCTCAGAATCACCACCACTCCTCCGTCTGTTATGGTATTATTCACCGGGGAGCTTGTTGTGCAAATCTTCACTGGTCAAAGGCTTTACATCTTTATCGATTAATATAACTTTCAACATGAAGTTCTCAATTACTAAACTTGTTTAAATTTTTAAGTTAAAGTTTTAATTTTAACTTTTCACTTATCTTATAATAGTACACACTTCTTTGTAATTTGGCGATTTGCGGTTGGACCAGACATGTTTCGCCTCAACTTCGTCAGAGATCCACTCGTTACTGCTGTCATCCAACTACTCATTCATACATATATCATTCATACATCTATTTCTTGCCCATAGATGTTGAATGAGTAGTCGGATGACAGCGGTAACAAGTGGATCCCTGACGAAGCTGAGGCGAAACATGTCGAGTCCAACTGCAAATCGCCAAATTACAAAGAAGCGTGCACTATTATAAGATAAGTGAAAAGTTAAACTTAAAACTTAAAAATTTAAACAAGTTTAGTGATTGAGAACTTCAAGTTGAAAGTTATATTAATCGATAAAGATTTAAAGCCTTTGATCAGTGAAGATTTGCACAACAAGTTCCCCGGTGAATAATACCATAATGGACGGAGGAGTGGTGGTGATTCTGAGGTCTATGGCATAACAGCTAATATAACTGTGATATATGAGTAATGAAAGAGATGGAATGAGTAGACATCTTTCTGTCCATGACATGCCCCTTTAACGCATTTTGTTTTCTCATGCTAATGCCACAGTAAGGGCTTAACACCCTTTAGTAAAAGAGCCCCATAATTAAGCACCTTGAAGGGTAATTTTATAACCAGGCATCTAGTTTAAGACAGCAAAAATGTGCCTATTGCAAGCCTGTTTTATAAAGAAAAGAATGTGCCTACTTTTCTTTATGAAATACTAGAACAAGTGGTTGAAAATGCTTCCAGCATTGAATATCCAGGTATGTCCAATGACTCACAAGTTAACCAGTCACCGGTCAATATTCAGAATGGTGCCTGGTTAACTACTACTGTGTTTCCCCGAAAATAAGCCCTAACCCAAAAATAAGCCCTAGTCCTGGGATTCGCCGGCAACTCTTCAGCCCCCCCCCCTTTCTGACCCTCCATCCTTCCCTCTCCGCCGACCGCGAGCGAGCCCTACCTTCAACTGAAGCAGCATCAGGCCAGCAGCACTCTAAACAGGCTGCTTGGCCTTGTCCGTTGGTGGATTTTACTCTGCCGTGTTACTGATGATCATGTGCATACCCCGAAAATAAGACCTAGTCCCGAGATTCGCTGGCAACTCTTCAACCCCACCCCACACACACACACACATACACACACCTCTGCTGGCCCTCCATCCTTCCCTTTCCGCCGACCGCAAGCGAGCCCTACCTTCAACCGAAGAAGCGTTGGGCCAGCAGCACTCTAAACAGGCTGCTTGGCCTTGTCCGTTGGGGATTTCACTCTGCCGCGTTACTGATGATCATGTGCATACCCCCAAAATAAGGCCTAGTGCCTTTTATGGGCCCAAAATGAATATAAGACACTGTCTTATTTTCGAGGAAACATGGTATTTATCATTTCTTTAGGGGAAAGGGGATTGGGACTTGTATACTGCCTTTTTGTAGTGTTACAACCACACTCAAAGCTGTTTACATACTTCAAGCATTTTCTTATCTGTCCTGGTGGGCTCACAGTCTATCTAATGTACCTGGGGCAGTGGAGGATTAAATGACTTGCCCAGGGTCACAAGGAGCGGCGCCTGGTTTGAACCCACAACCTCAGAGTGCTGAGGCTGTAGCACTAACCTCTATGTCACTCTCCTATAACCCCCTCTTTTACAAAGGTGCGCTAAGCTGTTATAGTCTGCGCTAAATATTAGTGCATGTTAAAGACATGCATGTTATCCTAGGGACGCATTATTGGTTAGCGCACACATTGATTTAGCATGCGCTAAAACGCTTAGCACACCTTTGTAAAAGAGGGCCTAAGTATATGTTTGTTGTCCTAGCCTTATGCCCAACTTTGTCACACTTTAGACAAATTCTGTATTTCCATGTGCAAGTTTTTCAATTGCCCTCGACGTGCCCCCTTTTCAGATACACACTATAAAAGTTAGGTGCCAAGCCTTATAGAATAGTTCACAGCCAATTGCATGCACAAATTCTAACTGATGCCAATTAACTGCAATAATCAGTTATTAGTGCCCAATTTCTGCTATTTTAGGTCACATCGATCAATCAAGCTGAACGTGCAACTTTGGGCATCATATTTAGAATGTGTTCTTCTGCTTAAAACTGGACAACTGTTTAGAACATTACCACCCAAATGACAGTCCTGAATGACAGCATATTAAACCATAGAAAATGTAAGTGACCCGGCAAAATTCAGTTGACATCAAGATGCTTGTCACATTAGCTGTCACAGTACCCTCAAATTGAAACTGCTGTCAAGAGTTATAACTCAAGGAATGAAAAAAAATATATATAATTTATTTATTTAAAAATGTATAAAGTATACCGTATATTACCTATACGGTTTACATAGCCACAGTCATAAATAATGGACAGTATATACAAATTAAGTGGTTACAAAAAAAACTTTGCTATAAGATTCAAATCATCAATCTAATGAAACATCAGCATAAGAACATAAGAACATAAGCATTGCCACTGCTGGGTTAGACCAGAGATCCATCATGCCCAGCAGTCCGCTCACGCGGCGGTCCATCAGGTCCAGGACCTGTATAGTATTTTTCTATCTATACCCTTCTATCCCTTTTTCCTTCACAAAATTATCTATTCCCTTCTTGAACCCCGATATCATGCTCTGTCGTATCACACCCTCTGGAAGCTCATTCCAGGTGTCCACCACCCTTTGGGTGAAGAAAAATTTCCTAGCTTTGGTTCTGAATCTGTCCCCTTTTAATTTTTCTGAGTGCCCTCTCGTTCTTGTAGTTTTCGAAAGTTTGAAGAATCTGTCCCTCTCCACTTTCTCTATGCCCTTAATGATCTTGTAAGTCTCAATCATGTCCCCTCTAAGCCTCCACTTTTCCAGTGAAAAGAGCCCCAGTTTCTCTAGTCTTTCAGCATACGAAAGGTTTTCCATACCTTTTATCAATCGTGTCGCTCTTTTCTGAACCCTCTCGAGTATCCCATACAAAGAATCCTCTCTGGAAATCACACTCTTAATTCATTCTAACATTATGTTAATGTTATAAAGTCAAGCAATATCAATATATAATATGATTTATAAATGTATTTAGAATTTTATTACTAACATCATAAGTTCATTAAAAAACATACACACACACAAAGTCAACAAACAATGTACTTAAAAATTATATATAGAGAGAGACAGGCAAAGGAGTTCACTCTATTCATTAAATGATTGCATAGTTCATAAGTCACTTAGCTCGAAATGATTCAAACTTCAGCTTGAATGACATCTGTGACGAAGCCAAGACGACAGGTGAAAATCCTAAGCCATTAAGCAGAGCAAAAAACACGCACTAGGAATTGTATAAAGTGCAAAGAATTCGTGTGCAAATTGGTCAAAAAATCATCAAAGTCGATAAAGTGCAGGTGCGAATTCAATGGGTGAGTATCGCCATATCCTTCTTAAGGTACGGCGACCAATATTGGACGCAGTACTCCAGATGCGGGCGCACCGTTGCCCGATACAAAGGCAGGATAACCTCTTTCGTTCTGGCTGTAATACCTTTCTTGATAATACCTAGCATTCTATTTGCCTTCTTTGAGGCCGCTGCGCACTGTGCCGACGGCTCCATTGTTTTGTCCACCATTACCCCCAAGTCCTTTTCTAGGGTACTCTCACCCATTTCCTGCCCTTCCAAGTTTCAAGTTTCAAGTTTATTAGGATTTTATATACCGCCTATCAAGGTTATCTAAGTGGTTTTTACAATCAGGTACTCAAGCATTTTCCCCAATCTGTCCCGGTGGGCTCACAATCTATCTAACGTACCTGGGGCTATGGAGGATTAAGTGACTTGCCCAGGGTCACAAGGAGCAGCGTGGGGTTTGAACCCACAACCCCAGGGTGCTGAGGCTGTAGATCCAACCACTGCGCTACACACTCCATCGTATAGCTGTGCTTTGGTTTCTGTTTCCCACATGTAAGACTTTACATTTCTCTACATTGAATTTCATCTGCCATCTCACCGCCCACTCTTCTAGTTTGTTCAGGTCCCTTTGTAAATTTTCACAGTCCTCTTTTGTCCCAACTCCACTAAATAGTTTGGTGTCATCTGCAAATTTTATTACCTCGCAACTTCGTCCCTGTTTCTAGATCGTTTATGAATACATTGAACAGCAGCGGTCCGAGCACCGACCCCTGTGGAACACCACTCGTGACCCTCCTCCAGTCAGAGTATTGCCCTTCACTCCTACCCGCCAACCATTTTTGATCCATCTATGTACGTCTCCTTCCACCCCATGGCTCTTCAGTTTCCATATAGGCGTTCATGGGGTACCTTGTCAAAGGATTTTTGGAAATCCAAGTATATGATGTCTATGGGGTCCCCTTTGTCCATTCGTTTGTTAATTCCTTCGAAGAAGTGTAATACATTCGTTAGGCACGATCTTCCCTTGCAGAAGCCATGCTGGCTTGTTTTCATCAGTTTATTCTTTTCTAGATGCTCATCGATTCTGTCTTTTATCAGCACTTCTGCCATCTTCCCCGGAACTGAAGTCAGACTTACCGGTCTGTAGTTCCCCGGGTCACCTCTTGATCCCTTTTTGAAGATGGGCGTAACATTTGCTAGCATCCAATCCTCTGGGATCATGCCTGTACTCAGGGATAGGTTACAAACCTGCAGTAGTAGTTCCGCTATTTCCTCCTTTAATTCCTGGGGTATATTCCGTCCGGGCCCAGAGATTTGTCACTTTTTAATCTATCTATCTGCCTATGTACGTCTTCGAGGCTTACCTCCATTGATGTCAATTTTTCTACCTGGTCCCCTGTGAAGATTTTTTCAGGTTCCGGCACATTGGATGTGTCCTCTTTTGTACTTATATTGAATAAAGTCTCAACCTAAGAAAGCGTTTACGAACAATTGCGTTTTCAACATTTTCTTAAAACCCAATCTAACAGTGCATAATCGCAGAACTCCTGGCAAAGCACCCCCCACTGACAACATAGCCTCACCAATCCTGGAATGAGAAATTGTCATCCTACCACCCAAACAATTTCATGCTGTTTTCCGATCTCAAACTCTGTCTGGGCTGATAGATTTCAAGATGCATGGTATAATATCTGATGTATTATTGACAAAATTTTAAAGTACACTCTTTGTTGCATTGGTAACCAGTATAGCTGTTTTAGAACTGGTGTTATATAGGTCATTCTAGGGATACCCGTGATCAACCTTGCTGCAGAGTTCATCAACGCCTGCAGTGCTATGATTGACAATTACACATTCTGGTGGGCACACTCATGTTCTCATTACAAGTATGAAAGAATGAACGCGGAATGTTTAGAATATAGTGATATATTCAAAATGGTATGGATCCCATTGACTGCATTCATTGAGTCACAATAACTGTCATGTATCTTTCCTTTTATCTGATTTCCTTACATTCAGAGTGGGTGGGTGGGGGGGGGGGGGAATGCATTATTGTTTGTTATACTTAATTTATCTATATTATTGAAATTAAATATGTACTTCTACTTTATTAGTTATGGGGAGGGGGGTGGAGAAAATGTGTGTTTTGTAAAATGTTTATGTTTAAATTCATTGTATTGCACTGTTAATATTTGAAAATTAATAAAGATTTATAAAAACATAAACCAAACCACCTGCAGTGCCTTCATCTTCACCTTTGCAACTCCAAGGTACAATACATTGCAATAATCAACCCTGCTCAATATCAACGCCTGTACCACACTACGAAAATCATAATTTGATAACATTGGTTTTAGTCTGTATAACATTTGCAACTGAACACAGTACTGTACATACTACTTGGATTGTTTTCAATATTTGTTTTTCCATAGTCAAACAGCTATCCAAACATATTCTCAACACATTCATCTCCTTTTTGACCGCCAATCGCTTCCCGTTCACAGTTACACTTTTTAACTCAAAACTATCCCACTGATTTTTTTACAATCATCACCTCAGTCTTATCCACATTTAATTTCAAATCATGCTCCTCCATCCATCCGTTCCACAGTCTTTTCCATATATCTTTGCTGTCATAAAATAACAATCTAAAATATAACATGACTGTAAGTAAATAAAGTAATCTATTAATATGTGATCACTACAATTGCTAATTTCAGGCCTGTTATTTTAAATATATACTGTATATGCAAAGTAATTTCTAGCAGTCTAACACCTTCTCCAAGGCATGCTTCTCATTTGTTATTTAAGACCTCTGTGGAATGATATTCCATTGTCTATTTATATTATAATTTTTATAGATCTTGATGACTTCTGCATTATCACAACTTTGTCTGATCTTTATGCTTTTTAGTCCCCATCAAAATTACGGCAGGTTTTTGCTGAGCTGTAATTTTAGCCTTCACATCTCTGGCATAGCGTTTCAACTGGTTGCCAAACTAGTCAGAGTGTTAGTGCATTTGTGCATGTGAGTGTAAAAGGTGCCACATGTAGATTTCCAGGGCACATTGCCAAATTTAATAAAAGGCATCAAGTCCTTACTAACAATCAGCAATACCATTAGTGCTGGCTGTTATCCAAAGACACAGGGTGTAGTAAAACCAGGTGTTGGGCTGGGAAAGATGGAGGAAAGAAAGGAAAAGAATATCACCAGAAAGAACATGAGTTAACCATGTCAATAAAAGGGAAAAGCATGACTGAGTTTGTGGTTGTGAAGGGTTCCAGTAGTCCCAAAAAGCAAATAGGGTTTGCAGGCATGAAGGGCAGTCTTAGACAGGCTTTCTACACGTAAAGAAAGTCATCTATCTATATTTCAACAGCAGTGTCTCGCAAACATTTTTAAGCTCTGCAAACTAAATGGAGCAAATGTTTTTCACAGCACGTTATATATTGGAATTATACCTCTGTAAATGTTCACTGATGCGACCAGCTGTCCTCTGGTCCCTTCTGATGTCATATCCTGGTCCTGTGACAGGAAGTGACATCAGAAGGGAGCTGAGGTTGTCGCAAGCAGCAGGTGGAAGATGCTGCTTGCACTGGCAAACATTTACAGAGGTATGCCGTGGGGCGGAGAGGAGGAGAGGCATCAGCAGTGCAGACTCTTGCGTGCACGATGTACACGTTATCTACTCTAGTGTATGTTTATTTTATGAATTATTTCTTATGAAGGGAATTTTAAAAATAAATTCTGGAATTTCTCACAGCACACCCGGAATCTTTTTGTGGTACCCCACTGTGTTGTGGCACACAGTTTGGGAGACACTGATGCACAATATAGATAGATACGGCCAGCAACAGTGGTATTGCTGATTGGCAGTAAGGACTTGATGCCTTTTATTAAATTTGGCATTGTGTCTCTTTTATTATCACAGGATTTGCAAGAGTGATCCTCCATATATTTGTATTTGTGCATGAAGGCCTGGGAGCAGAGTTGGGCAGAATGTGGGGTTGGCACATGTTCTATGAGAAATGCAAAGTATAAGTGCTGAGTAGATAAACATGCTGGCTACAAATATATGCAGTAATTATATCTATGCTCTCTAAAACTGCAGCTTTTTACACATACACAGGTCACATCCACTTGTATGTGGGCGGTATATAAGAATATAAGAATATGTTCTTATTCTTATATTCTTATATAACCGGCCACATACAAGTGGATGTGACCTGTGTATGTGTAAAAAGCTGCAGTTTTAGAGAGCATAGATATAATTACTGCATATATTTGTAGCCAGCATGTTTATCTACTCAGCACTTATACTTTGCATTTCTCAAAGAACATGTGCCAACCCCACATTCTGCCCAACTCTGCTCCCAGGCCTTCATGCACATATACAAATATATGGAGGATCACTCTTGCAAATGTGGCCGGTTCTACATTCATTTTCATATTCTACTGCACAATACAATCTCTCTCACTTAGTGTAGGTGTACAGTAGATATATATAGTATATGAATGGAAATTATTTTGAAGTTTGCTATAAATATAATTCTAGAAAAGATATTAGGAGTTGTATTTTTAACTATATTATCTGAGTAAAATATAAAATTAAAAAGAAAGAACACCTTGACGTAGGGCTCCTTTTACAAAGCAGCACTAGATCTTTAATGCGCAGTATAGCGCGCGCTAAATTGCCACGCGCTATCTGCTACTGCCTCCTTTTGAGCAGGTGGTAGATTTTCAGCTAGCGCGCGCTATAGCGCGTGCTAATCCGGTGCGTGCGTTAAAAACGCTAGCACACCGTTGTAAAAGGAGCCCTTAGTTGTTTGATACATACTTCCCATATTGGGCAAAGAAAGAATATGGAAAAAGGAGTTAATACCACCCTAGGAGGTTTTCATTGTTTTTCATATTTCTCAACAGTTTATTTCCTTTACATGACCATGAAAGAATTGTAAACCGGAAAGCTGTTCTGTTCTGTTTTGTTTTTGGTTTTTTTTTGTACAAACTCTTTATTCTGTCTTCATAGGCAAGCCATCTCTTGGGAGTAGTAAACAGATCGGACTTCAGTGGCAGTCCTCCAGGGAAGGAAGGGATGCTGTAGTCACTGACAGTCCAATTCTCCTCCCCCAACCTCAGAATGAAGCTGCTGTAAAACTGATTCCTAATTTCAAAGAAGCAGACCTGCACCGGGGTCAAATTCTATCTCACCAATCCGTCAAGTCACACTCGGTCTCCTGTTCTTAGCAACCTTCAACTGCAATTTGGGGTCTGAAAAATAAATAGTTACCTTTGACCGACCAGATACTTCCTCTCTTATAGACCCCCTATGCAGACAAATCCTTCCAATCAGGGTCTTGTGGCCCTGAGTATAACTCATAACTCAACCTTTTTTTTTCTTTTCTGACTAGAGACCATTGCTTTAATCACCTTTTTTCCTTCCATGGCCTTTTCTGCCTAGGAAGTATAGTCAGTCCATGGATTTATACTGGGAAATACATGGCTTCTAGAAACCAATGATATCATCATACAGTACACATGATATATGCAATTGACTGGATTGTAAGCTTCCCACAGTGCAGATTTTTTCATTCTTTGCTGAGTAAATCTTTGCAGCCCTAGGCAAGTCATTATCATTTGTAATCTCCCTCCCCCCCCTTTTTTTTTTTTTTTTACTAAGCTGCAAAAGAGGTTCCTACCATGGCCAAGAGCGCTAAATGCTCTGATCCTGCTCCGGCACTCATTTAGCACCCTGGGCCACAGTAGAAACCTCCATTGCGGCTTAGTAAAAAGGGGCCATAAAGGTATCTCATTTTACTAAATTATGTAAAGATAATAAAATAAACTAGAAATATATAAACTAATATAATAATATAAACTAGAAAAGTGAAACCATGTGAATATTAAATGCATTTGGGCCCCCCTTTTACGAATCTGCATTGGGCATTTTTATTGTCAGCTGTGGAAGTATTGGCTCTAACGCTCATATAATTTTTATGAGCTTTGGAGCTAATACTGCCAGGGATCTGTGATTTTAAAAAAAAAACCTACGGTGCTTTGTAAAAAAGGGTTTAAAGCTTAAATAAAGTAAGGAAAGAGCTTACCATGATTTGACATCACCTGCCTAATTTATTTCTACAAAGATGTAAAGATGGTGCCTTTATTTCTACATAAAATGAACGAGGCAGCAACCTGAACAAAGTTTCACCATCATAAGAAAATGCTCATGGGCAATGTTGAAAGAGAAATATTCCTTAGTAAAAATTATTACTAAATTAATTTGCATTAGGGCCCTTTTTTTTGTTAAGCTTGGGGAGAAAGTGGATAGGACAGATTTTTCTGGGTAACCCTATAATAATCTCAGTTTGTAAAAGCAGATTTGCAGGTATGTATCCTAAATTGGTGCTAATTTCCAAGCAGTTTCATAGAAATAAGGAGGTCAATATTCGTAGAAACGATGCAGAAATGCTTCCACATGGCTTCCTCAGACTGAACTGCTGATCTAAATGCCCCAGTGTTACTGGGTGCATTATTGACAGAAGGGAAAAAATTAACCCTACCCTCGTATCTTTTTGTATAAAGCTAGTGAGGCAGATCAGGCTAATTTACAGTAGCTTAACAGACCTATTGACTGAGCTGATCCCTGGTTTGGAAAGTAGTATGGAGTGCATATTGCTGCTTATGAAACAGATTTGGTGTAGGCACCATCAAGTATAGCAGCCAATGTGCACTTCAGCTTTAGAACATGCTATCCTGCAGTGTATGCTAGTAACATTGCCTCATATGCCATGACTTTTTAATTTTTTCCATGGATCTCTCATGAGGAGTTTTCTGAAAATCTAGATATACTACCGTACATCTACCGGATTATCTTTATCCACATGTTTATGGAGGTATCAGGGCCACCTGTCAGAAAGCGAAGGCTGAGTGGTAGTGTATACCTCCTACATTATGTAAATGCTTGTCATACACTTAAAAGATACAGAAGTCACTTTGAAATCAGTATACTGTAAGTAAATATTACCTAAATATTACCTAAAAAGTATCTACACAATCATTAAATCAATTCCTAATATTTCAAACATGTCCACTCCAGTGTATAAGACAAAAATTTATTCTGCATGCTGTCTTTCCCTTATCTCTGCATATTGTTACTCGCTGACTGTCCAGCTCTCTTCATTGTAAACTATTGTATTTATTGCCTCATTTTTAAGATTCTGCATATTGTATTTCTTTTATCTCTGCATATTGTAATTCGCTGACTGTCCAGCCCTCTTCAATGTAAACCGCCTAGATGTCTCACGACTGTGGCAGTATAGAAGAATAAAGTTATTATTATTATTATTTATTCAAGCCTTCGAAGAAATGAAGCAAATTGGTAAGGTAAGATGCCCCTTGGCTGAACCTGTGCTGACTCTGTCCCATTAAACCATGTTTGTCTAAATCAGGGGTGTCCAACCTGCGGCCCAAGGGCCGCATGCGGCCCAGTGAAGTATTTTGTGCGGCCCCAGTCGAGGGCAATGCAGTGTTTTCCTCTGATGCCCCTGGGTGTTTACTGTCTTCCCCGGCTCCCTCCTCTGTCTTGCTGCAGCATTTGCGCATTTTGTGCGGGCCCAAGAAACATTTTTTTTTGGCCAATACGGCCCAGGGAAGCAAAAGGTTGGACACCCCTGGTCTAAATGTTCCATAGGTTTATTCTTTTATAATAGTTTCCAACTATCTTGCCCGACACTGAAGTCAGGTTTATCAGTCTGTAATTTCCTGAATCAGCCCTGGAATGTATGGTAAAATTTGACCTCTACTGTTTATGTTTGCTTATAAGCCGCTTAGGAGATTAGCGGGTAATAAGTTCCTTAAATAAATTAAATAAATAATCCTTTTTTAAAAAATTGATTTTGCATTGACCACCTTCCAATCTTCATGTACTATGGATGATTTTAACTACAGGTTAAAGATCACTAACAGCAGATCAGCAATTTCATGGTTGATTTCTTCTAGTGCTCTGGAGTGTATACCATCTAGTCCAGAAATATTCTGTTGTGGATTAGAATCTAATTATTGGACAGAAAAGAGAGGGTAGGGTTAAATGGCCATTTCTCTCAATATAAAAGGGTAAATAGTGGAGTGCTACAGGTTCTGTACTGGAACTTGTGCTATTTACCATATTTATAAATGATCTGGAAATCAGAATAGTGAGGTGATTAATTTTCAGATGACACAAAACTATTCATTGCTGTTAAAACACATGTGAACTGTGAAAATTGCAGGAAGATCTTAGGAAATTGGAAGGCTGGGCATCCAAATGATTGCTGAATTTAGGGCCTCTTCTATCAAACTGCGCTAGCAGTTTTTAGAGCAGAGAAAAGTGCTGAATGGCCTTCGCTGTTCCCGACCCTCATAGGAACTCTATAAGCATCGGGAGCAGCGTGGGCCATTCATTATGGCTCACCTCGCTACAAACTGCTAGCGCAGTTTGATAGAAGAGTGCCTTAATGTGGAAAAACGCAAAGTGATGTGCATTGGGAAGAATAATCCAAAAAATAGTTATCAGACACTAGGGTCCATCTTAAGAGTCAGAACCTAAGAAAATATCTAAGTTTCATCATAGACAATATGCTGAAATCTGCAGTAGCAGCTAAAATAGCAAACTGGATGGTAGGCATTATTAGGAAAGGGATGGTAATAAGACCAAGAATATTATAATGGCTTGGTATTGCTCCACAGTGCAACCTCACCTTGAGTATGGTCACAAAAAATGATATACAGGAATTTAAAAAAGTTAAAGAAGAGCAACCAAAATGATAAAGAGGATGGAACTTCTTTCATATGAGGAAAGTCTAAATAGAAACATAGAAACATGATGGCAGATAAAGCCTAAATGGCCCATCTAGTCTGTCCATCCGCAGTAATCATTATCTCTTTCTCTGAGAGATCTCACATGCCTATCCGAGGCCCTATTGAATTCAGATACAGTCTCTGTCTCCACCACCTCTTCTGGGAGACTGTTCCATGCATCTACCACCCTTTCTGGAAAAAAGTATTTCCTTAGATTACTCTGGAGCCTTAACTTCATCCTATGCCCTCTCATTGCAAAGTTTCCTTTCAAATTAAAGAGACTCGACTCATGTGCATTTACATTACGTAGGTATTTAAACGTCTCTATCATATCTCCCCTCTTCCACCTTTCCTCCAAAGTATACAGATAGAGATCTTTAAGTTTGTCCCCCATATGCCTTATGATGAGGACCACATACCATTTTAGTAGCCTTCCTCTGGACAGACTCCATCCTTTATATATCTTTTTGAAGGTGCGGCCTCTAATATTCTATTTGAAGTTTCTACTGTATATTCTAAATGAGGTCTCACCAAAGTCATATACAGGGGCATCAATACCTCCTTTTTCCTACTAGCCATACCTCTCCCTATGCAACCTAGCATCCTAGCTTTCGCCGTCACCTTTTCAACCTGTTTGGCCACCTTAAGATGATCACAAACAATCACACCTAAGTCCCGCTCTAGATTAGAGCAATTCCGCTTAGAAAAGTGATGGCTGAGGTGGGAGAGGAGGGTATAATTGAGATTTTTAAAATCCTGAATGGTGTAGAACAGGTAAAAGTAAATTGATTTTTACTCTTTCAAAAATTCCAAAGACTAAGGGACACTAAATGAAGTTTCATGGAAATACCTTTAAAACAAAATAGGAGGATGTGGTAACAGCAGTTAAGAGTACCTGGGTTTAAAACAGATTTGGATATGTTCCTGGAGGGAAAGACCATGGAGGGGCATAATTAAAAAGGGTGTCTAAGTCCGTTTACGTCCATCTCGCAAGTCGTCCAAAGTTAAAAAGAGCTTAAAACACATTTTCGAAAGATACGTTCAACTTTTTTTTACTTTCGAAAATCGTCTAATTATTACGTCCTGCCGATCTGATCATCCAAGCCGCTAAATCGTCTATCTTTATACCACATTTCCGTACAACATCCGTCCAAGTCCAAAACGCCTAGAACAAGCCCTGTTGGACGTGGGAGGGGTCTGCAAAGTGATGGACTGCACACCCAGACATACCACCTTAATAGTGGGATACCTTACAGGGCACCACTGTGAATTCCCAAAAAGGGTGCCATGGCTTCTCCTCACTACAGCTCCCTTATAGGTAATGGTGAGCCCTCCAAACCACTTCCAAAATCCCCTAGACCCACTTATCTACCACCCCAATAGCCCTTATGGCTGCAGGAGCCACTTATATGCCAGTAAAAAAAGGGTTTTGGGGGTGTATAGGGCAGTGCACATGTTTCAGTATCAATGCAGTGATTACAGGGGCTTTTGGACATGGGTCCTCCTCTCTATGGGTCCCTAACCCACCCCCAAGATGACTTCAGCTGCCTCTGGGCTGGACGACTAGGCTTTCCTATGCCAGGCGGCCAGGGTGATGGTCTGGAGGCTGAAATTTAAAGTTTTGAATAAAATTTTTATGGGGGGTGGGGGGAGATTGGTGATCACAGGGGTAGTGTGTGGGGGTCTGTGTTATGTGTTTGCAGTGCTTATCTGTGAGTTTAGGTGGGTTTTTGTGACTTAGACCATGTTTTACATGGTCTAATTCACAACGTCCAAGTTCCGATTAGGCTCTTATTAAACTTTCGGTTATACATACTGTACGACTAAGTTTAAACCGGCCCACGTCCCGCCCAACTTCCGCCCTCAACACACCTCCCGAAATGCCCTGTTTAGCTTTGGACGTTGAGTGGCACTATGAAGGCCTAGGTCGTTTAGAAATACGTCCCAAATCCGGTTTTATTATCGGCGCTTGGACGTTTTTGAAAAATGTTTGTTCAAGTGCCAACTTAGGCCGGTCTTTGGACGTTTTTCTCTTTCGATTATGAGCCCCATAGTCTGTAACTGAGATAGACATGGGAGAAGTGAACCATAAAGGGGAGGTCCCAGGCACATAAACCACTCTAACCACTACATTTATGGTGGAAAATGTGTGCCCACCAAACCTCCCCCCCAAAAAAAAAACAAGACCCTACTCTACTGCCATATAGTGCCCCTGCAGCCTTAAAGGCTACTGGGGTTATAGACAGACAGGTGTGTACAGTGGGTTTTGGGGATGTTTTGGGAGCTCACCAAAACCTATAAGGGAGTTCTGCTGAATGTTTATCTGGCACGCAGATAGATGATTCTAAAAAAAAAAAAAATAAAATAAAATTTAGACGTATTTTCCCGCTGCCGACTTTGGATATCTACCACCATATGTCAAAATCAGACTTAGATTGTATCTTTTGATAATGCCCCTCCATAGATAGATAGATATTGATATGTTTCAGGACTTAATAGGCCTTTATTTTTTTGCAGAAGCTGTTTTTGCTTGATTAAATCTTTTGGAAATTGCATAATAAATATTTTAAAATAAGACTTAGCAAACACCTTGCTTTGAATGGGCTTTTCTCTACAATTTAATTTGTTTAATATTCCCACAACTAATGAAGTCTATTTAAGACATCTTTTACAAAAGTTTGTAACATTAATTTAATGGAAAAATGCCAATACAACCCTAAGAACTCCATTAGAAGCTCTCTCTCTGTTAAATTAATGTTACTAACTTTTAATGGATGTTGTAATTAGATGTTATTATTAACAGGAATATTACCCAAATTTAAATCAGACCTCGGGAAAGACAATTGGTGTTTACAATAACTTTTAAACAATAGTATGTGGATATTGCAAATGCAACCTAGTAGTGCCACATGACCCTTGTTTGTTTGTTTGTTGTTACCCCTCAATCCCAGCCTCCCCCCCCCTCCCGTAGCATAAGCATTATAGCATGTATATAAACAGTCAAACCTTGGATAGCGAGTAACGTGGTTTATGAGTGTTTTGCAAGACGTGCAAAATATTTTCTTAAATTTTAACTCGATAAACGAGCATTGTCTTGCAGTATGAACACATATATGTGCGTCACGTTAATAAATATGCACAATATATGTACGTCGCATCACTGATTGCATCTGAACTTAATACATGCACCTGCAGTTCAAACGCTTAAAACATACGCACATCTCAAGCTGAGCGCGGCTGAATGTAATAAAAGCATCTGGCCCAATTCACCTGCAGTGTTTGAAACGAGTGAGATCATACAATTACAAGTACATACAGTACTGTATTTTCTATTAAAGATTTGGGGGATGTGGAATGAATCGTCCGAGTTTCCATTATTTCCTATGGGGAAATTCAGTTTGACATACAAGCGCTTTGGATTACGAGCATGCTTCTGGAATGAATTATGCTCACAAACCAAATATATATATATATATATATATAAACCTGTAGCAGTAACATATGTTTAAATCCGATTTGGACATTTGGCGCTAAAACCCAAAGTCAGCATTGGAAAATGCCCATTTTTGAAAAATGTCTAAATTTTTTCTTTCGAAAATTGTCTATCTGGTCGTCTAGGCCATTAGGTCACCACGAACACCAGGACATCTATCTTTATACCACATTTTTTGACCCAAAATTTTGTCCAAGTCTCAAACTCCCAGAACAAGACCATTTGGATGTGGGAGGGGTCAATCTTGTAATGGACTGCCACCAGGCATGACAACAGAGCAGTAGGGCACCTTACAGGGCACTGCTGTGAGCTTCATATAGATGGTACCACATAATCATCTCACCATTAACTCCCTTATAGGTCATGGTGAGCCCCTAAACCCACTATACCCACCTGTCTACAACCCCCAATAGACCCTTATGGCTGCAAGTGGCTACATATATGGCAGTAGAGTAAGGTATTCGGGGTTTTTTGGTGGGCTCACATTTTCCACCATAAATGTAGTAGTTAGAGTGATTTATGGGACTTGCTACTCCTTCTCTATGGTTCACTAGCCAACCCTCCGCGCTATTTAAGACACCTGTGTATAGCTCTACTAGGCTTTCCTATAACAGGTGCTGATGTTCTGGAGACAGGTATGCACTTTTATTCTGATCTTTGTGGGGGTGTGATGGGGTCAGTGAAACACTGGGGGGGGGGGGTCATTTATTTGTCTCTGCAGCTCCTGGTTGGTAAGGCCCGACGTTAGTACAGGAAGAGGCAGTCGGAGCATACAGCGAGTGATTTCCTTCACTCGCCGGTGCTCCGGTTGCCCTCTCCCTGCCTCTCCAGCTGCCTTCTCCTGCCCGGTCATTCGTTGTTGGAAAATACCACGAATGACCAGGACCGCGAACCGCTGACTGCGAATTCGCAGGGGAGCACTGTAAACTACTATGACTTCTTTTATCTCCATTCATATGGAGAACTGTGAAATCAGAGCACCTTTCTGTAACCTAAACATGACAAGTACCAAGGATCAGAGTTTATATACATATTTTGAGAACACACCCTCTTTTCCATATGGACATATGGCAGAGTTAGTGCTACACTTAAGATGACAAAGCTCACAACACAAAACTAAACAATCCACAAGGCATTCAAACTTAAGGGTGGGGTGAATTGTAAAACTGGGATTTGGACATTTATGCAAACACCATCGAAATGCCAGTTTTCAGACATCCAAACAGGAATATTGCTTCTAAAAGAACCATCCATTGAATTTCTGTAACCAAGGCTTGAAAAAACCCATTGGGTGAAACATGTCGGCATAGATGTCCCTACAAACTGACCACCTGAAAGGCAAAAGTTGAAAGCTTAAGTACCTTTCTTAGAATTAGTTGTTTACAAAATGTTTAAAAATAACTTTAAAAACAATTCAACTAAGACAGTTAGAAAGTTTGACAAGTGAAGATATAGTGCATGAAGCCAGATACAGTGAAATGTTTATGAGTATCGTGGTGGCATTTCTGAGGGTTGGTGAATATTGAAGAAACTTTTGACAAGTGTGAGTCTATAGAAAGGGGTGTGGAAGTGACATCCGTTTCACTTTTCAATATACAGAGTTTTTGCTTGCACAAGAACGATTACATAAAGATATAATGCTAATCTTCAAATCTATTATTTTGTCATACATCATTAATATTGTATGTGATATATTGTTTTGGTTAGGTTTTATGTTTTGAATGCAGATTTATTTGATGTACATGTGGTTATATTCTCTCATTCGATTTGTTTCATGATTTTAAATGCTCTCTTTTATGTGTTGAATGTTTCCAATAGTGTCCCCCTGAGGAAGGCGTCAGGGCAGATGTTAGCTGAGGTGGCAAACAGGGCAGCTGCCCTGGGCCCCACAGTTCAAGAGGGACCCCGCGATCCAGGCACCTCACTTAGCTGCCATCAGCTCTGCCTTTGGCTGCGGTACCGCTAAATCAGATGGCAAAAAATGAAGACAGAAGCGCAGGACATTATCCTCTTGCCTGCATCGCTATAGGTTCTGCCGATCGTGAGCCCATCCTCCTATGAAGTGACTTCATGTTTTTGAGGGGTAGGATTGAGACTGTTGGAGCTTATAGCGCATAGCAGTGCAGGCAAGAGTAAAGGTACCCTCAGCTTCTGTCTTCATTTTTTGCCAATCTGGTTTAGCGGGACCACAGCTGAAGGCAGGGTAGGTTTTGTATTTGTTATTGCTGCCCAGTTTTAGCAGGACCAGGTTTGAAGGCAGGGCTGATAGCAATCGAATGCTGGAAGAGTGGATTGGGGCCAGCAAGCAAGGGGATGTGGATCAGGGTCAACCAGCCAAGGGAGCGAATAAGAGATGCTGGATTATGAGAAAGAGGGAAAAATGTGTTGTGGGAAAGGGGATGGTAGACCTAGGGGGGGATTGGGTGTGACAGAAGGGAGATGGTGGATCACCTTGGGGGAGGACAGTTATTGGAACTAGGTGGGAGTTGGAATAATAGAGACACAAAGACAGATGCTGGACACAAGGGTGGAATATGAAGACAGAAGTAAGATGTTGGACATGGGTAGAGAGAGTAGGGGATAGAGGGGATATGCTGGACATGGTGAAGGGGGAATAGGGAGACAAGGGTAAGATGCTGGAAGGAGGGGGATATAAGATGTTGAATAAGGAATGGAAAGAAAGGGAATATGCCTGCTTGGGATTGGATGGATGATAGTGATCATGGAGGGAGTAGGGTGATAGAAGGAATTTGCTAGATTAAGAAAGGGAAAAGAGAGGAGGTACTGGAATAGGATGGGGGAAGATGGTGGGTTGGCTGGCTCAAAAAAAGGTAGAAAAGAGTTGCTAAATCAGATAAGGAAGAAAAAAAGGAACATGGGAAGATGCTGGACATGGAGGTTGTAGGGTGAAGGTAAAAAACACACATGAAGTGAGTAGGAAGACATGTGAGAGATGCTGGACACGGGGTAGATGCAGTAAGAAGAAAAAGGAGGTTCTGGATTTTGAAGTAATAGGTAGATATGGGGCATGCTGACACAGAAGGAGGGAGAGAGGACACAATGGGATGTTGCATAGAGGTGATGGGAAGAGACATTGGTTGGAGGTGGAGAGAGAGATGAGATGCTGGAGGAAAGAGGAGTGAGAATATGCTGGATGGACGGGACAAAAGAGGAAACTAGTCAGAAGAGTGAAAAGAGAGAAGAAAGAGAGAAAGAGAAGATGTTGGAAGGGGGAGAGTTAGCAAAAAAAACTAGAGAATAATAGGACGAGAGAGATAGAAAGCTATAAATAGAAGCAGATAGAGATTCAGAAAAATAAATGGAGGATAACTGAAAGGAAAAGGTTAAAGTCAGAGTTGGATGTAGGAAAGAAAGTAAAGAAGACAGGAAGGGACAGAAGTGGCAGATAGACTGAAGATCTTGGAAAGAAAATTTAAGACAGAAGAAAGCAGAAACTGGTATAAACATGAACAAAATGGCCAGCCAATACAAGTAGAAAAAATAATTTTATTTTTAATTTCATGAACAGAAAATGCAGTTTTACAGTAAATTTACACTGTTTTCTTTTTATTTTCCAAGGTGTAGAGTATTGTTTCTCTTTCTCTAGTGTTGCATTTCATGCAGCGTATGGCTTCTTCAGGTTTAATTTTTTGTCTACATATTTTAAGTTTGTTGTTGCTTACAGTTGTGTTATTCTATACAAGGACCTTTTTGCAAATATGTTAGCTTTTTTGTGTTTTTATTTATTTGCAGATAGCAGATGGGAAGGGTGGGCAGTGGCACTGAGCCCAACGTGGGTGGTATCAAATTTCTTCCCCACACTCTCCCTGCCTCCTGCTCAAATGCAAAATATAAATTACCTAAGCTGGTATTACCAGGCCATGCCAGATGAAGACCTCTTCTTACAGTCCAGTAGCCGGAACTTTCCAAGCTCTTCAGCTGGTCACAGCTCAGTGATCCTACCGCTAGCTGCAGAGCTTGGAGGTTTCTGACTGCCAGACTAGATGAGGTGGCCTTCAGCTGGCAGGGCATTGGGATCCCCACAACTACAGGAAGGGAGGTGGCTAATTTTTTAGGGATCTGGCCCTGGACCCCCCTTTGTATTCAGTACAAAAATAAGTGCATATCCAATGTTTCAGTATTTCTATTTGTGATCCCTTATTCTGTATTTGCTAAAGGTCGGTCCTGTGTTTTTCTGTGTGAAGGAGTCATTGAAAGTTGTTTTATGTGCAGTCGTAATGACTGGTGAAGAGATCAAGGAGAGAGGATCAGGGATCCCTCCTTAATTTCTGCCCTAGGCCCCAGGAAGGCGTATGCTATGTGCCAAAACTGGGATCCTTCTTAGGACCTCTGTTTTGAATAAAGACTGATCATTGGTTGATAAAGACACCTCTCTTGCCTTTTATTTGTTAGAAAATAGCACCTGGCCATTAATTCAGAAAATGGGAAAATCAGCCCATTTTCTGGCCACGGCAAAAATGGCCTTAGCGCATGAGAAAGACCCACATAAGGGGCACACTGTTGCCATTTTTCCCATAAACTGTAGTAAAAGGGCCCCTAATTGCAGTAAACGTATGTCCCCTTTTAGCATTTTTCTGTGACAAATCAGGAGATACCCAGACACTGTGATTCTTAAGCAGCTTATCCTTTTTTTTTTTTTCAATGAATAGTTAATATATTACATTTTAAAGAAAGGACCCTGTTTAGTGTAATGACCACAAATCATTACCAATGATGATTCATAAGATAGCACTGGAAATCATTAGCTATTAATGCCAATATTTTTCTTCAAATAGCAATGAACATATTTTTTAGCAAGCATTTTATAACAAGGTGTTTGGGTTGTTGTTTTTTTTTTTTTTTGGGGGGGGGGTCCTCAAAGGAAATAAATTATTCCATGCCTTGAGCTTCTAGTGCACTTGTTAAAATTGTTCTGCTTAACAATGTAATGTAGCAGGAATTAATCATTGTAGGAATGACAAAGAATATTTCTACTGTAAAGGTGGCATTAATGGTAGACTTGTCAAACTGTCATAGTAGGATATCACAAAAACATGTCTAAAAATAAAAATGCTCCATAAGGATGATGTGGAATTATTACCACTCTGGAGGAAGTCAAGTGGCAAATAACAGGCTGTGTATTGTTCTCGGGGCAAAAGAAAATAACTTTGGCCCATGCTAGTGCTTATGTAATGCTTCATTTTATCCAGAGTGTATAAAATATCAATGGGTTAAGTACTGTTCTAGTCACTGAAAGAACTAACAAAAAATGTTTTCCAAATTAACATGAAGAGGGCATCTTTCAAAAGCATTGACACAGGTAACAGGTCCTTCTGGAAATTACCCACCCTTAACTTTACTTAAAGAATCTGGAGATGAGGGGTCCAGAGCATGTGTGTTTTTAGCTACTTCAGAAAGGCATTTCTGTGGTGGTGGTGGTGGTGGTAAGAGGGGAGGGAAACAGGAAGGAGTATTTAGCCAGGGGAGAAAAATAATGTATACACCTTAATTTCAACATTCCAAAAGTGTGGTATCCACAGAGAAGGGGTCATTTTGTAATTTTTATCCAAGGGTAAACCCTGTTTTACCCTTGTAAAAAAATGTTTTAATAAAATTATCTCAGAGTATACACTTGTAAAAGTATACATGTGACTAAAATGCACATACTTTTCCATGAACTGCAAGTAGACCTTTTCAGAAGTATAGTTTGAGTTGAGCATAGGCACAGTTGTGACCCTTCCATGTGGAAATAAAATTGCTTCCATACATAGAGAGCCAGCTTAGTTTACAAACATACATGTACTGTATATGCTACTAATTAAGTAGTGAGGTTACAACTTTTTTTTTTTTACATTTTTAATGTAAATATACATATTTAAACAGGGGATTAAGAAAAATGACTCCCTCCATCCTTTCTGTGAAGCCCTGGTCAGAGCAAACTTTTTTAAAAAAAAAAAATTCTGTTTTCTTTTATTAACTTTATAAACAAGTCTCAATATAGGCACCTACTTACACTTCCTGTCTAGGTGATGATATAAGATTATCCTCAAAATAAAGAATATGTCTTTCTGATCTGCCAGGAAACTTTCCTCTGATGGGACCCACCCATAGGATTTTACATCAGTAGAAGGCAGGGAAAAATTAGTATATGGTCATTAATTCAAAAAATAGAAAAATCCACCATTTTATTCATGCAGGAAAATAGCCTTAGGTTGTGGGAATGACATCCTTAAGCATGTGCTGAGACCACTTTTTACTGCAGTTTGGTAAAAGAACCCCTATTTTTTTATTATTTACTTCACCAAAATGTCTGGAGCATCCTCCTAATATTCACAGCAACCGGCCATAAAACAGCCACTGACTGGTTAAATAGCATTTAACCAGCTGAGTGCAAGTATTCAGTACAAGACTGCAAGTATTCAGTACAAGATAACTAATTCTCTTCACTAAATATTCATGGTTCCTGACTAAAAGTTAACTAGCTATATTGTGCGATAACCAGAAATATTCAGCACTGACCAGCTAACTTTAGGAGGCAAATTGAACCACCTACTGTAAATACAGTCCTATCTTTGCCTGTTATAATTTAATCTTTCAGAGCTGAATAGCTTAACCGGTTAAGTTATAGCCAGTGAAAAAAAAACCCATAGATATTTAAATGCCGGTCACCAGAAACTGCCCGGCATTGACTATTTCAGACTCACTGATGACTATAAGTCTTAGGTAGGCTGCCTCCCATGGTCTGAAAATTAGGCTCTTATGAACCCAGTGGATTAGAGCTAGATATCAAACTGGAACAGTTGATGTCTGTATTAAAAAATATATATGGGGTCAATATTCAGCTTGGTTTAAGTAGGCAGCAGAGGCTGAGGAGTGGCCTAGTGGTAGAGCTGCTGCCTCTGCACCCAGAGGTTATAGGATCAAATCCCAGCGCTTCTCCTTGTGATCCTGGGCAGCTCCCTTAATCCTCCATTGCCCCAGGTACAAAATAAGTGTTTGTATAAATATAAACTGCTTTGAGTGTGGTTGTGTAACTACAAAAAGGGGGAAGGGGGAAAGGGGAATAGGGAGACAAGGGGAAGATGCTGGGTGGAGGGGGATATAAGATGTTGAATAAGGAATGGAAAGAAAGGGAATGTGCCTGCTTGGGATTGAATGGAAGATAGTGATCATGGAGGGAGTAGGGTGACAGAAGATATTTGCTGGATTAAGATAGGGAAAAGAGAGGAGGTACTGGGATGGGATGGAGAAGATGGTGGGTCGTATATAAGTCCTAATTCCTGCTTAAACCATGTTCAGAATCCTAGACATCAATATTCAACAGTACGGCACTTAAATAAATTTCAAATCTGACTGCTACGTTACTGCCTAGTTAGTGCCAGGGCAGTCTCATAAAGGAGCTCCCAGTTATCTGAGCACTGGTCATATTCAGTTCCAGTATCACTAAAAAGACAGATAGGACCACACAAAGGCAGTCTTATCTTTGCCCATGTAACTATGCAGCTGCCGACCCTAACTATATCAGGTTGGCGACCGACCCTGGATATTTTGTGCAAATGTCCAGGACACAGTATTAAATATCTGGCTTAATTGTGCCCACAGCAGTCATTGGCTTAAACACCACCACAGATTCAGGATATGAAGGCTTCAATATAGTTTGTATTGCTCTAATCTCTGTAAGGCTAATGCTGTTACAGTATAATCTCATTATAAGGTACTTCAAGAAACCTGGCAAAACAGTCCATAATATCCAGAGTTGCATTTTTTTAAAACTTTATTTAGGTCAACTTGAAACAATGCACAATCAATGAACAACAGTCACTGCACAAGCATATCAGCAACATCAACAACAAAATTCAGCAAAACATTGGTATGGCACGAAATGATTGCAAAACCAGAACACTAAAAGATGTTCTAAAGCATTATGTCATACTGTACTGGAAAGAAAAATAATCTGTCATTTTCTTCTGGGCTGCATTTTGATACTGTATCACTGGCACGCCATGCGCCTTGTAGGCGGAGCCTGCATGTCTGTTATAGCTGAACAAAACTACAGCTAAAAGGGCTCTGGGGACCAGATTGTTTGTCCATTATATGCAACATTCCGTTATATGCGAGTCCGCTATATGCAGTGCTTTTCTGCATGTTTGTAAAGGCACACGGCCAGGACCAGCGGACCTCATCCGCTATAGATGATATTCTGTTATAAGCGAGTCCGTTATAACGAGATTATACTGTATATATACCTGGATCTTTCTCCATGTCTTATGGGATGTGGAAAAGAAAAGCAAAGTTTAGTGAAGATACCTCAGCTCCTGAACCTAGCCCAGGTTTGAAATAGGTGATGCTGGATAAATTTGTACGAGGGACCAAAGTTGTCACCATTGCTTTGATGAGTGTGATGGGATTTCCCACTGATCATAATACTGATGGAGCTTCACTTAACCTGGTCCAAAGGACTGCTTTTCTAGCAGCGGTGAAGGGTCATAGGGCAAGATTTCATCTTAGCAAACCCTGGCTAGTGGGGGGATTCCCATCACAGTATCCACATCCTTGAAGGGAGGGGGGTGTTAAACTCCAGAGGTCAACAACTAGTAGTTGCTGGTGGAAGAGGCATCACACAGGAGGACCCCTTTTGGACTTGCTTCTGAAGGAAGCTCTATTGTATTGTTAAGACTAGAAGTTGTCACCCTAGATTCATTAAGGTATGCAATTTAAGGCTTGTATTGCTCTCTAGTAACTTATACGGATAAGATTCCCAAAGATAAAACTGTTCACATACAAGGAGTATGAAATCAAAAGACCACGTTGGTAGCATTACAGCATATGTTTGAATAACTTCAGAATTTGAGTGCTGCAATTGCAAAGGATAGAGAGATTTATAATTGGAATATATGGAAAATCAACCGAGGAAGAATAATTGTTTTCTAACTTTCCCAAATCCCTATTGATATCTGCACTGGATATGCTGAGATGGTATTTATCACCTTTTTTCGGGAATGTGAGCTATTGGAGAATCAAAGTTCAGCAGTGGTGGCTGGTGCACAAGCTCCTTTGTAAAGTTTGTTGGAAATTGTGACTTTAGTGGCTACCTTTGCCCTTGAGAGCAATTGGAATAATTTTCTTCAACTTTGAGTTTGATTTATGTCTTCACTGTGTATAGATTTTACTGTTGAAATATTTTCTGATTTATCAAGGGATACAGAAACAAGACAGTGAATTCTTGGTTGTGGCTCTGGGATTGGTATTCCATTTAAAATTTACCTGTAGATATGTTGAGTCACTGGGAGACATACCTGTCTGTTTTTGAATACAAGTTACTGAATTATTTAATAATAATAATTATTATTATTATTTTTTAGCAAGAGATGACAGTGCTGAGTAAATCTTATTTGATGCTAATCTGGTAATGGGGTAACTTTCCATCAGTCTTTTATTTAATGTTATTTCCTGGGATTTATAAACTTGTCCAGTACTTGGTCCTTGGGAACTAATTAAGACTATTCAAAATTGCAGTCATTTGTGATTTTCTGCTTATCTAAGTATATACCTTGTGTTTGAATAGATTGTGGGGCCCTTTTGCTAAAACTTAGCATACCCTAAATGCTAAGATGCCATTATATCACCAAAAGAAAGAGAATTAACTTGTCTTGCTATGAGATACAAGAAAAACAAATAAGGCAAGTGTGATTTCCAATCCAACAAACTTCAATTTCATTGTATAATGTCCTATCCCAACAAGGATCTAGTTTCTGCATATCAATATGCCTTCCTCAGGGAACACTGAATGTTGCCAAATTGATCAATAGCCAAATACTCAAATATATAGCCAACTGCAATATAGGATGAACTAAATCATAATGGCTATATGCAATCCAAAAGTAAACTATAAGCACAGGCGTGAAACACACGATGGCATGCCTGTATGGAAAAAGAAAACTCCTGTCACATCGCCATTCCTGCGTAGTGAATACATCCTACATTGCAGCTGGCTTTATACTTGAGTATTTGGCTATTGATCAATTTGACCACATCTAGTGTCCCCTAAGGAAGGCATATTGATATGCCAAAACTAGGATCCTTGTTGGGATAGAACATTATACAATAAAATTGAAGTTTGTTGGACTGGACATCACGCTTACCTTTTGTTTGCTTTTGTTTTTTGCTTTTTTAAGATGCCCATTGTATCCCCATGGCATCTTAGCATTTAGGGCCAGATTCTATAAACAATGCTGCTCTGTGCAGCAGTCAATCATCTTCTAGGTGCCACTTGTAAAATCACACCTAGTGGAGCCTAAGTGGACTTAGGTGCTACTAGGCATCCTAGAGGTAAGCGCCGGTATATCAGGTCAGGTTTTACTTTGCCTAATATACCAGAGCCTAACAATGCCTAAGTCAACCATGCTTATTCTGTGCCACTAACCACGCCTACTTTTCAGGTAATCACCGTTAGGCATCGGAGGGCGCAGTCAATTACCACACCATTTAAGCTAATCAAAACAATTTGAGTTGCACACAGATTTTAGTTAGGCATCGCTAGACATCCGCAATTAGAGCTCCTAGCGTCGCCTAATGTAGGCATCCTTTATAGCAGTGTCTCTCAAACTTTTATTGCTCTGGCACACTAAACGGAGCAAATATTTTTCATGGCACATTATAATTCAAATTATAAAATTGCAAAAAACAACAAAAAATTAAATTTGAGAGTTATTTATTTAAAGTTCTTTAAGCTATATAAGCTATGTATGGGTAATTGTAGCAATGGTGGAACTAAAGTAGATAGAACAGAATTGCTAATCGATGCGATGGATGTGCTTGTTTTTGAGTGCAAATTAACTCAAAATGTGGCTCGATAGTCGACAAACAAACATACGTTTCATCATCCACCATCTGCAGTCCTTCTCTTTTTTTCAATTTAATTTCTATCAGAGCTGAACATCCAAGTTCACAAAGATAAGAAGATCCAAATGATAAGAAAGCCTTGATTGCTTTGTTGCTCGAGATAGGATAACTACTGCATAAAAAATAAAATTGCCATTAGTTTTCATGTCGAAGAATAATGCTTGTCTAGGCAGTTGTATCCTTAAACACGCAGACACTCATAACATTGACAATCTCTTGTGTACGTGACACACATATCATCTAATCTAGTGTATACTTATGAAGGGAATTTTTAAAAATAAAATAATATTCTGGCTTCTCTTCAGGGCATACCCCAAATCTCTTTGGGGCACACCATTGTGCCATGGCACAGAGTTTGAGAGACACTGTTTTATAGAATCTGGCCCTTAGTGTGTGCATTAGCACATGCTAAGCTTTAGTAAAAGGGCCCTTGTATTTCCATATATTAATATAATATTGTTTGTTTTCTGGTATCTTATAAGGAAATAAAAAGCAGGCTGATTTTCAGGCCCATTATATTAAATTAACTGAATACTGCAGCTATATGTACATCCATACATAATAAACAAAGAATAACATACTGTTAAAGAGAGACAAAACATAATAAATTAATATAAAATAATGGAATTGTACAGTTCACAAATTAAAGTTTGCATTTGATTTTTGTTAGGGCTACTTCCTTAAGTCAAATTTGTAACTAAGACATAATTTATTTCTATCACTTCAGGTTAAAAAAAAATTCCATTGCTAATTTAAATATTCACTTCCTATAGGCATTAGAAAGAACAATTATAGCACATTTACAATGCAAAGGGTAGGCTTGATTTATAGAGAGATGCTTAATTTACTGTATTTGACTGTGCATCTGGTTGCCAATAGTTTAACCAGAAATTTATGAGATTTTTTAAAGTGACTTAGCTTAGCAATACTAATACATTCATCTGTTTCCTTCTTTTCAGACTCTGTATTCACTAGGAATATTCAACCTGCATAAATCAGGCTTCTATAAATTGTCTTATTTTTATAGAAAGGAATAATTTAGAAATGTGACCTTCAGAGAAAAATTGTTCACCTGATTCAGAAGACACATCCTTTTTCCCAGGTTTCAAGGAGTAGCTCTTTGACTAGACTAGTTCTGCAAGAGCTAAAATAATCATAAAGGAGGTGGGAGGAGCAGGATGGGATTCTGTATAGGTCCCCCAAAGTTAGGCGCTCAGTTTTGTGCATGGATCAAGTGCAAAGTAACTGGAGAAATTGGTGATAGCAATCAATGAGGTCCTAACCAATTCAGCATGTACTAACAATAGCACTCAAGAAGGCCCAGATTCTATAAAAGATACCTAAATTTAGGTGCCTAACTTGATTATTTAATTAGCTTAATTAGCGCTGATAACAAGCTTAATTGGCCCAATAACTGTCTTAAATTAAAATTAGTTACTAATTAGGCACCTAAATTGGTAGGCACCTACTGATTTGCAGTAGATGCCTTACCCAAGGTGCCTAACAGAAAGTGGACTTGGTTAAGAGTGGATCTTGGGCATGTTTTCCAAGGATGCACCTAAACTGGACTTAGGCGCCAGTATTTAGGCCAAGAAAACCCTGTCATAAATAAGGGGCACCTAAGATTTTGACACCTATCGGTTCATAAGTCCAGTTTTGATACCACTAGGCACAGTTCTAAAAATAGAAACATAATGGCAGATAAAGGCCAAATGGCCCATCCAGTCTGCCCATCCACAGTAACCATTATCTCTCCCTCTCTCTAAGAGATTCCCATGTGCCTATCCCAGGCTTTCTTGAATCCAGACACAGTCTCTGTCTCCACCATCTCTTCCGGGAGACTGTTTCATACATCCACCACCCTTTCTGTTAAAAAGTATTTCCTTAGATTACTCCTGAGCCTATCATGTCTTAATTTCATCCTATGCCCTTTCATTCCAGAGCTTCCTTTCAAATGAAAGAGACTTGGCTTGTGCGCATTTACGCCACATAGGTATTTAAACGTCTCTATCATATCTCCCCTCTCCCACCCAGGGCATGATTAATTCGTCGAGGGCCCCTAGGCACACAAGTACACTGGACCCCCTGCCCCGCCCCACCCCATCATGCGCCCAGGCAGAAACAGGAAGCTGCGTCAGAGGGAAGCTTTGGGCAAGCAGCACCGCTTGCACAATTACAGTTCCCTTTGCCTTTCTTACCCGTGCTGCTTGCTTGTCTTACTTTCCGTCGATTGGGGGGGGGGGACTGCGTTGCCGAATGGGGTGGGGCCCGCGTTGCCGATCGATGCTGGAGGGGCCCATCGCCGTTTGGAAAAAAACAATGTTGATGCCCTCCTTCATCGGGTCCCCCTGACCATTTCGGGCCCTAGGCACATGCCTACTTGGCCTATTGGTTAATCCTGCCCTGCTCCCACCTTTCCTCTAAATGGAACTAACTGAAGACTGACAATCACTATGCACCGCATTCCTCAGAGCCTTTCGGTGTCATTTATAGAATTGGAGCCTAAATGCTAAGATACCCATAGGAATATAATATAATGGGTGTCATAGCATTTATTGTGTGCTAATCGTTAGCCTGTGCTAAATCAATTAGCACACCTTAGAAAAAGGACCCCCCAAATTGGTGTTAACAAGCACTTAATTGACAGTCATTAATAATTATGCACAAATCTGCTATATGCCCTATTCTGTAGCATGCATGCCTAATTTATATAATACCTAACTCCAAAGAGGACATGACTATGGGAGGGTCAGGGGTTTTCCTAGAATACCTGCATTTCTGTGCCTATCTACCAAGGTGACAAGCGGCGTGCCCCAGGGCTCATTTCTTGGGCCCATCTTATTCAATATCTTCATAAAGTAACATAATCAAGTTTGCAGATGACACAAAACTATGTCGGGCAGTTGGTTCGAAAATGGACAGAGATGCACTTCAAAGAGATTTGAACCAACTAGAGAAATGGGCGGAAAAGTGGCAGATGAAATTTAATATAGAAAAATGCAAAGTGATGCACCTGGGCAAGAAAAACAAAGAACAAGTATATAAAATGTTAGATGTAACATTGGGCAAGAGTGAACAAGAAAGGGACCTGAGGGTACTGATAGACAGGACCCTGAAGCCGTCGGCTCAATGTGCAGCGGCTGCAAAGAAAGCAAACAGGATGTTGGGCATGATAAAGAAGGGCATCACGAGTAGATCGGCGGACGTCATAATGCCGCTTTATAGAGCAATGGTCAGACCACACTTGGAATACTGTGTCCAACACTGGACTCCCTACCTAAAGAAGGATATAACCCTGCTGGAGAGGGTGCAGAGATGAGCCACGAAGCTAATAAAAGGTGTGGAGAATTTGAGCTACAAAGAACGCCTCGAAAAACTGGGATTGTTCACCCTCAAGAAGAGAAGGCTGCGAGGGGATATGATAGAGACTTTTAAAATGCTAAAAAGTTTCGACAAAATAGAGCAAGAAACTTCGTTATTCACCATTGTCAAAAGTGACTCGAACAAGAGGTCATGGACTGAAACTAAGGAGCAGCAGACTCAGGACTAATGTCAGGAAGTTCTGCTTCACACAGCGAATGGTGGACGCTTGGAATACTCTCCCAGAGGAGGTTGTATCAGAGACCACCATTCTGGGATTCAAGGGCAAGTTGGATGCACACCTTCTTGCAAATCACATTGAGGGATACGGGTGTACAAGGTGTCCATCAGGGAACACCTAGCTTGGCCTCCGCGTGTGCGGGTCGCCGGACAAGATGGACCTAAGGTCTGATCTGGTGAAGGCATTTCTTATGTTCTTATGTTCTTATAAGCATTTATACCAGTCTTTGATGGGCATAAATGCCAGTTCTCAAAGCTAAGCATGAAAAATGTGCTAAGCCTGTATTTATATATACTGTTATAGAATTACCCTAGGGTAATTCCATAACTTGCTGTCTAGATTTAGGTGACAAGCACCTACTAAATGCTAATGCTCTAGTTATTTATGCATGTATGTGAACACATCTGCATGTAAATGTGTGGTTTCCAGCTGCTTACTATTTTGTAACTATCTGACAATATTGGATAGTGTGTACTTTGCAGGTGGGTGTTCATATGGACAATTTGGGTAGAATGTGGATATAATTATAACAAAATACAGCCTATCTGGTCAACATTTGGCTTATGGTGGGCACTGACCCTAAGGTTAGAATTAGACTTGTCTATTCAATGCCAGGCCATATTTGAGCACTGGCATTGAATAGCCAGGTTGGATCAGTAACCAGAGTTTATGCATGTTACAGCTGAATATTGACTAGACCAGCTTAAGGGTCCTAACCTAACCTATCCAATTCCTAAACCAGCAGCAACTCTAGAATGGTTTCAGTCTATTACCAGGAGTGGCAGCAGTACCTCAAGACCATCACTAGGGTTGCCAGCATTTCACTAAGTAACAATTTTTTTTGTTGTTCCTCAGTAATAAGTGTTCTTTCTTAACTGCCTACACCACAAAAGTATAGAAAATGAATATCATTCCCCTCAAACTTTGCTATTGTGACAGGACATTGATAATTTGAAAATTATATTTTTTGCACTAATTTTGGCCATAGTCCTAAGTAAAAGGGGGGTCTAACTTTCTAAAACTTTCCATCACTATAAATATTAGTACAGTATAGTTAAAGAGATCTTAAGCTCACCAATTCAGTTCTAAATGCCTAAGTGGTAACATATCTGCATTGTTTTAGATGGCATTCAGAAGCTGCAAACATCTGGCAGATGCATTTTGCTATGTATGCAGCCAATTTATCAAGACAAGAGGGGAAAAGTTTCCATAGAAGCATCTACTAAGATATGTGATGCCTGCAAGGCATATTTTGGCATGCCTGTTAGATTAAGACAAACCTTGGGCACCTCACTTCATATGTGAGCACTGCCTAAAAACTCTGGAAGGTAAGACAATTTTGTTTTTCACAAGCATGGTGCATTCAAGGAGAGAATGGTGCAAACCTTGAATGAAGAGAATGGTGCCATTCAAGGTTTGCACCATTCTCTCCTTGAATGGCATCATTCCTTTGGAAATGAGTTGTCTGGAGTGAAAGAAAATTACCAGACTATCTCAAGATCTGGGGCAACAAATTACTCGAGTGGGTTCATTGAAAGGAGAGTTAAAACAATTACAGAGCTTCTCTTCAGTGACTATTCGAGAGAAAAATATTCTGGCTTAGATAATCATATCAGGAGAAACAATTTGACGTTCCTTAATCTTCACAAATATCCGCCTATTGTTAGAGCGCAATATTTGCCGGTATCTCAATCTGGATTAAATCTCACTAAATATTTGGAGAGCTCATTGGAAGTTATTATAGAAGGCACCACTTTGTTAGTGACATTTGCTCTAGAATTGGATAAAAATAATATTTTTCATTTGTATTTTCGACATATGTGTGCAGTTTTCTTGGATTCTTTAAATTTTAAATTTTTCATGATTTAGCTCATGACACTCAGAAGACATGGAGGGAATATGTGTCTTTAAGACCTGGAGTTCTCTCACTGGATTAATCTTTTGTTTAAAAATTTTCTTGTAGATGCTTGATATCAATAAATGCAGCTAACTACATTTTCTTTGGACTTAAAAAATTGTTTGAATTTATTCTTTCAAAAGAAGGAGAAAGAGGTGTATATTTGAATGAACTTTCATGGTATTATACTGCTGTTAGATTAGCTCTAAGTATTGTCTCTTGTTTGTCTCAGTATTTAATTACTATCAAAGCAGATTATGTATTACCTGATATCTCTGTCTGATAATTTTGTGAACTAAATGTTAAATATTATTTTTCCTGATATATCTGATATAATATTTGTTTGTGTTTTCTCATTATCTTTCATAAGTTTGTTCTATGAATGATTAAGATAAATGATTATAAATTTTTTAAAAAAAATTGTCAGTATCTATAGGAAGGAAACCAGTAGCTTTATTATAGTGGAGTACCTAGCATATGTGACACCCGGGGCCCATCATTTTTTGGCAACCCCACCATCTGTACAAAAAACATGATTTTTAGTACCAAGCCACATGTCACACATGAGTACCTAGGAAAAGGCAGCATCTTACATACTGCAGTGAGCAGTACAACATCAATACACCCATTGTAAAACTAAACAAGCCAGACTAGTACAGATCAATCCTACACCGTCAATCCTAACAGAAAATCATGTCTTTCGAACACACAGAACACAGAAAACACCTTCGCCTAGTATGGAATATGTCATCACAAACTAACACCTCCCCCTTTTACAAAACTGTAGTGTGAATTTTAGCCACGGTGGTAAAAGCTCCAACACTCATAGAATTCTGGGCATCAGAGCTGCTACCACCACGGCTGGCGCTAAAAAATGCTCCACAGTTTTGTAAAAGGGGGGATAAAATAGAAATACATAGACAAAGGTTAAATTGAACCAGCAAGAAGCTAGACTCTGCATACAATGCAACACCACAGAAACAGTGACACAGGTCTCCTAAAGCAATAAATAAATAGAAAATTTTGTTCTACCTTTGTCTTCTCTGGTTTCTGCTTTCCTCATCTTCTTGTTACTCTCTTCCTTCCATCCACTGTCCCTCTTCTCTCTGCATCTTCCATTTGCTCTGTTACTGTGCCTCTCCCTTTCTCCCTCCTTCCAAATTGGTCTGGCACCCATCTTCTTCCCTCCGCTCCTCCCATAGTCTGGCATCTCTGTCTTCTTCCCTGCCAGCGTCTTCTCCCAACTCTCTCTTCCCCATTTCCCTTCAGCATCTTCTCCCCACTCTCTCTTCCCCATTTTCCTGCAGCATCTTCTCCCACTCTTTGTTCCTCATTTCCCTTAAGCATCTTCTCCCCACTCTCTGTTCCCTATTTCCATTCAGCATCTTCTTCCCACTCTGTCTTCCCCATGTGCTTTCAGCGTACTTCTCCCCCCTCTGTCTTCCCCATGTGCTTTCAGCGTCCTTCTCCCCCCTCTGTTTTACCCTGTTTTCCTCTCCACCCCACCTTTTCTTCCTTTCTCCCTCCCTGCCCCTTAACTTCGTGGCGCTTTCTCCCCCCCCCCCCCCAGCCTGGACAAAAGGCCCGGTCCGACAAACCTCCCTGCCCTGTGGCCGGTGATGTCTAAACTGCCTTCTTACAGCAGCCGGAGTGTTGTAGTTGCATATGGCTGCTGTAAAGGTTGTCTCTGATGCAACTTCCGGTTGCATTAGAGATGACCTTTACGGCAGAAACACACAACTTCAATGCTCTAGCTCAGGGGTGCCCACACTTTTTGGGCTTATGAGCTACATTTAAAATGACCAAGTCAAAATGATCTATCAACAATAAAAAAATTTTAAAAAACACAAAGCAAATGAGAAAATGTTAATTATCATTCCTATTCTGGGGTTTTTTCAAAGAGGTCAAGGCAGATGACTCTATGCACTGTCACCTCAGTAACAACCATACAAAAATAGAAAAATACCCCCCCCTCCCTTTTTACTAAAGCACAATAGCAGTTTTTAGCGCAGGGAGCTGCGCTGAATGCACAGGGCTGCTCTCGATGCTCATAGGCTCCCTGCGCTAAAAAACGCTATTGTGGTTTAGTAAAAGGGGGGCCATATTGCAAAATAAAGAGAGCAGATATAAATTCAGACACATTTTGATCACTAAATTTAAAATAAAATCATTTTTTCTACCTTGTTGTCTGGTGATTTCATGAGTCTCTGGTTGCACTTTCTTCTTCTGACTGTGCATCCAATCTTTCTTCCCCCCTTTCCTTCCTCCCTCCCTCCCATGGTCTGGCATCTCTATCAGCCCCTTCCCTTGCTTCCCTTGGATGTCTGGCATCTTTTCTCCCCATCCCCGCGTTCCAGCATCTCTCTTACCCTCCCCACGCTATTCTTTCCCCCCCCCCCCCCGGGCAGGATCCGGTGCTTGCTCATTGTTCTTCCCAGCAGCACTGCTGCAACTCTTCGGGCCACCGGCAGCATGAATGAAGTAAACATGCTGCCTTCAGTGACCCAGTTCTGGCTACCTTTTTTTTTTCAGTGAAACATTTGTTTGCTCTTCTAAAGCCGCCGCCACCCCAAGCTCATCTTCCTTGCGTCGGGCCGATCAGCCTTCCTCTCCCCAATGTCAATTCTGCCATCGGAGAGGAAGTTCCGCCCAGCTAGGCAGCGATTGGCTGGCCCAAACTTCCTCTTCGACGGCAGAATTGACGTCGGGGAGAGGCAGGCTGATCGGCCCGGTAGAGTTTTCCGGACCTGGCCGGCTGTGCACCCCCCCTCCTAAGGCTGCACCTGGGGCGGACCTCCCCCCCTTAGTACGCCACTGCTTTATTATGCAGAGCTGCTTAAGGAACTCAAGAGATATGGAAAGCAGAGGGAACCCCTGTCATTTTTCCCAGAGACATGCATGAAAAGAATCACAGCAGTAAAAGCATCACCACAGCTTCTAGAGTTGGTCTGAATAATAATGAGAAATAGCCCAACCAAAGGGCTACTCTATGACAATTGACAAAAAAAAGTATCTTTCTGAATCAGGTGAACAATAATTTTCTATTCCTCTGTCTGCACACTTTTCACTGACTATGCACATTCTTTTCATAAAAGCTATGGAATAAATTTGCCCAGTAGAAAATATTTAACCAATTATGTATAATATTCATGTCAGAATGGTTAAAAATTCAAACTTATCTCAGCTTTATCTGTGAATGTATGTTTTCGGTCAGCAGAGCACATCATAAAATTCAGTTTGCCTTCTATCATTATTTAATTTAAAGCTAGCTTCAGGTTTTTGCCTTTAGCTGCTGTTCCAATACTACAAGTGAGCAAATAAAACAAAAATACCTACAGAGAATAGAGAACAGTCCATGGGGTAAGATGGATTACTTGCATTTTCCACCAATCACCGAACAACACATCGGCTACAGCATTGATTGATGAAGTATTTAAGCTGTCAATCTTGCATCAAAGGCCCTTTTACAAATGGGTGCAGAAAGGGACTGACACCTAGATGGCACCAATGAAGACTGGCTGTGCTGCAAAACACAAAACCAGACCTCCAGCCCACACTCTGCTCCCTTGCAAAATGTCCAATCACCACTTTAGGCGACCACTAGGCCGGCAAACGTTTCACTTAGAATGTCAGTATTCTTTATTCAGGACTGCTGTTGACCTCTAAATTTACTGCCCTTGCGAGAGAAGAATTTATGTCGCTACAGTTTGGGTACAAATACGTTTTCTTCATACGTTATTTCATTTTCCATTTCTTTTTATTTGAGATTGCTCAGTACCGGTTTGTGGTACAGCAAAGTAGTTTGTCAAAAACAATGATGTTTACATTTAGTCCGTATTTTCTACATAGTAGGAAGCAGTACATTAGGAAAAGCTAATCTAGCTAATCGTTTTGACTAGTCTGGATTTTTTTTTTTTGTACAAGTGGCTTGTCTGTCTTGTTTGTGTGCAGCAGTGCTTCAATGTTTGCTATCAAACATAAAGTATTCGGAAAGGAACTGAAGTAAACATTAATCATCCTGATTCCGATAGTTTTCAGATTCTCATGCTGCATTGGTTACTTATTGCAGCTCGCAGTGCAGCCTGCTGTCTCGCAGCAAAGAGAGAATGTTATTTATACAAAGAAACATTATAGGACAGTTAGACAAGGGTGACATTTTGATAAATTCATTTCACTTTTGGTGTGCCTGACTAATATATGCATGGAAAAATAAATGCTACCAAATCTGGAGCAATGGCACCAGCTTATCCATTTGGAAGTCTGGAAAGAGGCTTTGGCAAACAGATATTTGTAAAGGCCAGTTGTTTTTAAATGCCGTTCAGCAGTTTAACAGAACCTACTCTCTGTCGAGATTGACTACTTGAAAAATGCCTAACTTTCAGTGTGCAGTGACTCACTAAGGCCTAGCCTGGCTCTGAGTAGCAGAATTTATTATCAGCCTAATTACAATAGGCTCAGTCCATATTATCCCTTCTATGGCTTGCAGAATCTCTTGGATGAGATTGAGTCCATATAGAAAAGGCAAGAAAACCACACTGTGCCATACATAGGTCTCATCATCAGCATCAAAGACAAGATAAGAAAACCTCTCAAGGCAATATTTAAACTCTATGGTAGGCATTTCTTTTAAACACAGCATTTAAACATATACCCCAATATTCACCCCTGGCCAATATCTGGATATCAGTCCTGAATTACTGGTATGGCGCCGACCACATCAGTTCTGATTACATTGTAAGTAAGCTCTGTCGAGCAGGGATCATCTCTTACATGGTTAACGTAATGTACAGTGCTGTGTGTGCCTGGCAGTGCTATAGAAATTATAAGTAGTATTAATATCCATTCTATATATGGTGCCTAAAAAAAAATGGCTCATATAAACATAAAAACCAGACAAAGATAGTAAGAGATTTTCCTTAGAATTCTGAGAGGTTTCTGACCTTTGTGTCAGGGACTTCGAGGCAAAATTATTTGCTGATGATGCTAAACTATGCAACACTGTGGGCAAAGCAACAGAACCTGATGCCGTAACCGGGCCCAGCACTATGGAGAAGGATCTGCTTTTGTTGGAGCAATGGTCCTGTACTTGGCAACTAAACTTTAATGCCCAAAAATGTAAAGTAATGCACCTTGGGAGCGGCAACCCTTGCAGAACATACACCTTAAACGGTGAAAACTTAGCAAGAACCACTGCAGAAAGGGACTTGGGAGTTCTCATCCGGGAAGATATGAAAGCTGCCAATCAGGTGGAGAAAGCTTCAGCAAAGGCAAGACAGATGCTGGGTTGCATCAGAAGAAGCTTTATCAGCTGAAAGCCTGAAGTCATGCTGCCATTATATAGATGCATGGTGAGACCTCACCTGGAGTACTGTGTCCAGTTTTGGAGGCCACATTATCAAAAGGATGTGAAGAGAATGGAGTCAATCCAGAGAATGGTCACTAGGATGGTCTCAGGACTTAAAGACATCCCTTATGAAGAACGTCTGATCAGACTGCGCTTATATTCTCTTGAGGAGCGCAGAGAAAGGGGGGACATGATAGAAACATTCAAATACATCACGGGTCGCATTGAAGTGGAGGAAGAAATATTTTTTCTTACGGGTCCCACGGCAACAAGAGGGCATCCGGTAAAACTTAAGGGGGGAAGATTTCATGGTGACACCAGGAAATACCTCTTCACCGAATGGGTGATTGATCGATGGAATAAACTTCCACTCCAGGTGGTCAAGAACATAAGAAACACCTTCACTGAATCAGACCCTTGGTCCATCTAGTCCGGTGACCCGCACACGCGGAGGCCAAGCTAGGTGTTCCCTGAGGAAGACCTTGTTTACCTGTATCCCTCGATGTGATTTGCAAGAAGGTATGCATCCAACTTGCCCTTGAAACCAAGAATGGTGGTCTCCATCACAACCTCCTCTGGGAGTGCATTCCAAGCGTCCACCACTCGCTGTGTGAAACAGAATTTCCTGGCGTTAGTCCTGGGCCTGTTGCCTCTCAACTTCAGTCCATGGCTTCTCGTCCGAATCACATTTGACGTGCTCGACTTCAAAAGTCGATGGGACAAACAGGTGGGGGCGCTACAGAGTTATGCATAAAAGATGAGTACTCCAGGGAGGGAGGGTTCTTGAGTGGGCAGACTTGGGCTGCCGGCCCTCTTCTGCCGTCATACTCTATGTTTCTATGTTTCTAAGTCTGAGCCAAGTCTTATTTGTTTAATACTGAATTTAAGCTGGGGCCTAGCAAAAAACAATCCCACGTGAAGACTGTCACTGACTACCTATATCGTTGATCATTTCAAATTTGATAACAGGAGATGCTTTGTTCGCGATTCCAGATTTTTGTTTTCCTCTTAGTAAAGGGTTGTCTTAATAAGCGATTTTTCAATAGAACTTTCGCTTATCAAGCATCCCTATGAGATAAGAGGTTTAGTAATTTGATCTCAAGTTCTAATTCCTATTTACATTTCAGGAAATTGTTAAAAATGGCTTTTTAGACATATCCATGGACATTTTAAGCCTCTGAATGCCGCTGTGCGCCCAGAGCTGAAAGGAGAAATTTTTGGAGGAGTGGTGAGGGTGGGATTCAGGCAGGACATGGGCTGACCTAGACTTGGTCATCATACTGCATGGATAATTGAAAGTTTTATGAGGCTGCCTGGATGGAAGTTTCAAGTTTCAAGGCGATCTAATGCTAGGTCTAAGTGCCCAGAAGGTATTGAAAGTGACCAGATAATACTGCAGACCCCCCCACACACACACTCACACACATACACACACACACACACTCTCCCAGTGATCACTAACCCCTCACACCGCCATAAAAATTGGGATAAAAATAAACATACCTGTCTCTGGAACATCAGCGCTTTGCTATGGGGAAACCTAGTAGAGCTGCACAGAGGTCTCTTAAGTATCCTGGGGGGTGGGCTAGTGAACCCTAGAGAGGAAGACCCAGGCCCATAAACCACTCTAACCACTTCATTCATGATAGAAAATATGAGCCCACCAAAAAAAACCCAAAACCCTACTGTACTGCCATATAGGTGCCACCTGCAGCCATAAGGGCTATTGGGGTTGTAGACCGGTGGATATAGTGGGTTTTGGAGATGTTTTGGCGAGCTCAACATTACTTATAAGGGAGTTCTGGTGAGATGTTTATGTTCACTGAGTATAAATTATATACACATTTTTTTCAATTATTCCCCCTTTTTCTTGAGCATATGGGAAGAGGCGTCTTCCTCTCCCCATATTATTTACCGATTTTGTTGAGATGTTTATGTGGCACCCTTTTCACAGCAGTGACCTGTAAGGTGCCTCACTGCTCTGTTGCCATATCTGGGTGGCCAGTCCATCACATTGCTGGCCTCTCCCACATCTAAAAGGGCTTGTTCTGGGCATTTCGGACTAGGACGAATATTTGGACGAGAATGAATGTGGTATAAAGATAGGCGTACTATCTGGATGATCAAATGCCTGGACTTACAGCTGGACAATTTTTGAAAAAGTATACTGTAGACATATTTTTCAAGAATGGACATTTCTGCCCTGCCAACTTTGGGCAACTAGCGCCCTATGTCCAAACTGGACTTAAATGTATGTTTTGATTATGCCCCTCCACGTTTCTAGGCATTTAAGCTAGAAGGTTACTTAGACTTGTTTTCTGTGTCCCACTCATATCTTCATTTTAGAAGGCAATTTTTAATAAGTTCATAGGTAACTTGTCCTGTCATACTTGTTAACTTCCACGTATCTTATATTAATCTTTTGTGACCGCATTGAACTATCTGGTTATGCAGTCTAGAAATTGGATTATTGTATTGGTTTATTGTATTGTATTATTGTAAGGTTGGGGTGGCGTATATATGCATGTCACTTCCGGTGCCCTCCCCCCCAGCAAAAACAAAATGTGATAATAGTAAAGATAGCAATGAAAACAATAATATTACCAACTCAGTTCTTAGCAATGCAACAGGAACTAAGACTAAACAGAAACCTATACAAAAAATAAGATTGCGACTCAAAGGTACCTGAAAAGCAATGACCAAAAAAACTGTCTGAGCAACAAAAATCATGACCTGCAAGACCTGATGTTAAAAGCAGACTTGGATATTGTTGCTATCACAGAGACATGGTTTAGTGATTCCTTTGGATGGGCCACAAACACACTAGGGGCTCCTTTTACTAAGGTGCGCTAGCGTTTTTAGCGCACGCAGGAAATTACCGCACATTACACGGCTAGAAATAATGGCAGCTCAATGCTGGCGTTATGGTGTAGCGCATGTGGCAATGTAGCGCGTGCTTAGTAAAAGGAGCCCTAGGTTATAATAATTTTAGAAAGGACAGAGATGGTTGAAAAGGTGGAGAAGTAGCTCTCTATTTAAAGACCAGCATCCAAGCGACTGAAATGCAGGAGGCCTAGGGAAAGGGAGAAGCAAGAAAAGAGAAGCTGGAACTTCTGTTTATGTGGGTATTGTCTACAGACCTCTAACTCAATCATAGCAAACTGATAAAGATTTGGTTGCAGATATCCAAAAGTTGGGAAAGAAAGGGGAGGTACTGTTGCTGGTTGATATCACAATCAAAGCACAGAATGGAGTCCTCAAGAGGATGCAAACCAATCAATAGAAGTAGGGATAGGAGAACTGAAGTAAAATGACTCAATACTGTCAGCGCAGTACTAAGATGAGTACCTTCGTCAAGAACTGAAACAGAGGTGACCACGTCAAAACCTTGTTTTGTCATGTAAGAACAATCTGTGAAAACAAAACAAAACTGCAGGAAAATGTACAGGATGCTGGAATTTTTAATTTAGCAAAAATCTTAAACCATACACATAAAAATACATAAAACAATATCCACAGTTCTGGTCCTAGTATTCGTGTGGACCGGACCTGACACGGGCCGTATTTCAAAGAAACACTCCTTCCTGAGGCCCCGCTGAAAAAGAAAACTGTGATTTGGAAAGGCAACTACCAAGATTTTGTTCATTTCATCCAATCTGGTTTTCTCATATTCAACGTACCAACATTTGGAACCCCTGAGGAAGGAGTAGGTTAAATTAATTTCTGGTAGAATTCCTTATGTCATGTTTATAAAATGGAGAGATTTATTGCAATACAGCGGGGATGTTTCAGGAAATTTAAAGATGTGTGGGAGCCATTAACAAAGTATTGTACTGATTAGAAGACATTGTTTACCTTAAATTTACAAGTTCAATTGTGAGGGAGGGAGGGGGAGGTAATTTTATTATTACATATTGTACAAGGTATTTGATTATATGATAGGAAAGGGTAGGAAGGGTAGGAGATAAGAGCATACTATTTGTACCATTGATGATTATTAAGTGATATATTTATTATTAATTTGTTTGGATTTATTGTCACACTTATTGAAAGTCTGAAAATGAATAAAGAATTTTAAAAAAATAAAATAAAATTCAAGGAATACAGAAAGGAATACCAGATGAAGCTTAAAGAAGCCAAGAAAGAGATATGTCTTTTGAAAGTGCAAATGGAATATCAAATGGCTAGAAATGTAAAAAAGGGAAACAAATTTTTTTTGAGGTATAATAGTGAAAGGAGGAAGACAAAAAATGGAATTGTGAGACTGAAAGAAGCTATGTAGAGAGTGATGAGGAAAAAGCAAATGTGATAAACAAATACTTCTAGTCTGTGTTCACAAAAGAAAATACTAGAGAAGGCTGGTAAAGTTACACATGAGTATAGAGAGGATACTATATCATTCATGGAAGAAAGTGTTTATAAACAACTTGAAAAATTGAAGGTGAACAAAGCCATAGGACAGGATGGGATCCATCTCAGGATGCTGAGGGAGCTCAGAGAGGTTCTGATGGGTCCTCTTAAAGATGTGTTCAATAAATCCTTGGAGACGGGAGAGGTTCCATGGGATTGAAGAAAAGTGCATGTAGTGTCTCTTCACAAAAATAGTCACAGAGATGAAGCGGGAAACTACAGGCCGGTAAGCCTCACTTTGGTTATTACATAGTAACATAGTAGATGACAGCAGATAAAGACCTGAATGGTCCATCCAGTCTGCCCAACCTGATTCAATTTAAATTTTTTAATTTTTTTCTTAGCTATTTCTGGGCAAGAATCCAAAGCTCTACCCGGTACTGTGCTTGGGTTCCAACTGCCAAAATCTCTGTTAAAACCTACTCCAGCCCATCTACTAGAAAAATAATGGAGATATTGCTGAAGGAAATGATAGTGAATTTCCTAGAATCTAATGGTATATAAGATCTGAGGCAACATTGATTTATTAAAGATAAATCATGCCAAATAAATATGATTGAATTCTTTGTCTGGGTAACCAGAGAATTGGATTGAGGACATGTGCTAGATGTAATTTACTTAGATTTCAGCAAAGCCTTTGACAGTTCCTCATAGGAGGCTCCTGATTAAACCTGATAGGCTGAAGTTAGGACTCAAAGTGGTGAACTGGATTAGAAACTGGTTGACAGACAGACGCCAGAGGGTGATGGTTAATGGAATTCATTCAAAGGAAGGCAAGGTGAGTAGTGTATGCAACATCATTTCTAGGCTTTTTTTTTTAAAAAAAAATCATAACTCTTACAGTGTATTGTTACTCCTGGACTATAGTTCATATATTGTTGCTTGAGTACTGTATCTTTATCTTTATTTATGTATAACAATTTTTATTAAGCGTTGATCAAAATTTAAAAATTACAGAAAGACAATTTAAAAATTACAGAAAGACAGATGTATCTCAATATTAAACATATATGTATTAAATTATTAGACAAACCAGGACTAAACAATAGGGAAAGGGGCGGAAATACAATTTTATAGCAAAAGTATATTAGAGGGAAACACAATAGGTGGAGGGAATTAGGATTAGAAAATTGGTAGCCTGAAAATAAAAAAAAACATTTGGATTTATTAAGATAGGTGCTATCTCATTGGCAATTATATGCATCCTTGAAGAGAAAACACTTTAAACCACTCTTAAACTTCTGCAAATTGCTTTCAGCTCTTAGATATAAAGGAAGAGAGGTCCAAGTTGAAGGGGCAGTTACTGAAAAAATAAGGGAGCGACGAGTACCAATTATCTTCAGAGATGGGACGTTGAGGGTATACTGGGATGCTGATCTTAAGGCTCTAGGGGAGTTAATGTTCATATTTCTATCTTAGTTGCTCATGTAAACCACTCTGAATTGACTTCACAGTCATTAGTAATGGAATAGAAGCTTTAAATAAACAATAAACATTCTACAGTGTCAATCCGTGTGGTATTGCCATTATAGAATATTAGTATAAGTCCGCAGTTTCACACCTAACTTTAGGCACAAACACTTACAAAGGCTGATGTAAATGCTCACACCTAACTAATGGAAAATGATATGTAGTGATTTTTGATCCAAAAGTGAATGAATGGAGCTAATTTGATGGACAACAAAGAAGGCTCTTTTCATAACAGCGGAAACACGAATATTCAATGATAGAGCATTATCAAGAGCAGCACCAATAATTTTCACAAAATCTTGGAACCGGATTGAGAGACATGGTAATAGAAAAGGGCACAGGATGGGATCCTGTTCTTTCTAGCAAATTGTGCAGTCATAGTTTTTTGAGGCACTAAATGTGAGAACTTTGCTTGTGAGCGAACTTGCAATATGCTTAATTTTAACTTAGCGTGCGGTAGGCGAGACAGAAGTTACATTCTTATTATTTTGCATGATTTGCATGACATGGGCCAGATGCTCAGGGTGCTGTGCTGACAACCTAGCCAAAGTCATCCTGGTCTTTGCCTGTTAGTCAATATATAGCCATAGCTATATTTGAGCTATAACCAAGGAGCTCAGCAGAAATTAAGTAAAAAGTTAATATCTGCAGCTGCAAATGACTCATACTTCTTCACCTTTAAGCTTGTAACTTGTCTCTGAAATGAAAGCTCTGGAGTTAGGGAGTCTAAGCAGATGAATAGAGAAAGGCAAAAAAAGAAATATCTCTCAGAGGAAATGTACTTGCCCCTTCTGATGCAAAAAATAGTACAAATAGAAGATAATTAAGGAGTAATATTAAAATGTATACCTGTCAAATCAGAAAAGATGATTAGTTTAAATGTGCATGCTTTTTATTGAAAGAAAAAAAAGAAATATATGCTATAAGATTATTATTTTGTACCTGAAAGTGCAAAGGATCAGGGAATAAAATCAGGAAAAGCGACGCAAGTACCTGGGAAACTGACATCTTAAGTATTAAGTAAGTCATCACAACAATAAAGGATCAAATGTTGACACTAGAGACATATATACAAAAGGCCATTTTGAAGTAGATTATTTTAGGAGTCTTTTTACTAAGGCACACTAACCAATTTAGCGTGCACTAAATGCTAAGGTACCCATTATATTCTATAGGTGCCTTAGCATTTAGCATGCGCTAATCTTTAGCGTGCCTTAGTAATAGGACTCCTTAGAGCTCCTTTTACAAAGGTGCGCTAAGTGTTTTAGTGTGCACTACATATTAGCACACGCTAACCACACCCTAAATGCTAATGCATGCATGTTAGTCTATGGACGTGTTAGCAGTTAGCACACGTGTATATTTAGCATGCACTAAATGCGCACTAAAACGCGTGGAGGGGCATAATAAAAAAAAAACGTCTAAGTCCCCTTTTGGCCTAAGGCCTTAAACGTTGAAAGTAGAAGCAGGGAAAATGTCCATTATCAAAAAAAATATCCAAAAGGAGGGTTTTTTTTAAAATAATGGCCTGCCTCTATGTTCAGCTGTTTAAACGCCCAGACCACCACTACGTCTAAACTTATACCATATAATTAACCTAAAAAAAGCCTAAGCCCCAAACATACAAATCAATCCCCAACCCCCCCCCTTACACCAAATCTGATCCGGCCAGGAGGGAGCCCAAGCCCTCCTGGCCTGGGAGACCCCCTACCCCCACCTCACTAAAATAGGGGCAGGAGGGATCCCAGGCCCTCCTGCCCTCGACTCAACCTCCCCCATGACCGCCTCCCCCCAAACCCCCGATCGGCCCCCCCTGCTGACCCGTGACCCCCCACCCCCAATCCCATCCCCCGTACCTGGACATCATTGGCCGGATGGATGGGTGCCAAGCCCGTCCGTCCGGCAGGCCAGCCAGCGTAGGAATGGGGCCATTTTGGCCCAAGCGGCTCAAACCCCGCCCACAGGTGGGGCCTGAGGCACCTGTGCCAACCATAATAGGCCTGGGAGCCTTAGGCCCTTCCTATGGGCGGGGTCTTAGGCACATGGACCCAACCCAGCCCATGTGGTTAAGGCCCCGCCCGATGTCATCGGGGGGGGGGTGATGTATCATGGCAGGAGAGATTGGCTATCTCCCCTACCGCGGTGCGATCACTCCTCTACACGAACTGCCACAACCTGCGGCAGGAGGGATTGGGCATTTCTCCTGCCACGGGTCTCGGCAGTTCAGATAGAAGGGTGATCGCATTGCGGTAGGGGAGATGAGGCATCTCTCCTGCCACGATGGTTGCGATGGGGGGGGGGGTAGGTTGCCGGGCTGCTGAACTGATCGCACCAGCCGCCATCAGCTCAGCGGCCCCTTTTTCAGCACTTATACCTGTTTTGACTTGGTCTAAGTCAAACGTATAAGTGCCGACTAGGCAACCTGTCAAATGTTTTAGTTATACCTGTTATACGCCTAGGTCTAGGTCGGCCCACCGCCCGCCCTTTCCCCGCCTCTAAAAACGCCTCTTTTCTCTCTGTGCATTTAGAGGCAGGGGAAAGGCCTAAGCTGGTTTTAGATACGTCTAAAACCAGCTTTGATTATGGGTACTTGGACGATCAGGCTTTTTGATCGTCCAAGTAGCCATTTAGGCCACTTTTTAGATGTGTGGGTTTTTTTTTATTATTATTATGAGCTCCATAGCGCACCTTAGTAAAACAGGGGGTTAGTCTCAATGGTTTAATTCCCCTGCACATCTGAAAAGGGGAAAAAAAATAGCCCTGAAATCTGTGCACAGGCAAAAGATTCTTCATAAAACAATGTGGAATTTGTACTTGGTGCAGCTGAAGCTGTTATTGTGTAAAGATTCTACACCACTTTCTGTTCAGGACTTTACTTGCCGAACATTTTTTTTTTTCTGCAGGATGAATTGCCTTCCAGAAGGTACACAGAATTTAACATTTTAGATTTAAAGAATGCAACCTGCTTCAAAACTGTGCAAACTGAACTGAACCTTTTGCACTTTTTGTCTTCTGACCTATGTTTGGCCAAAACTTAAATCTGGACCCAAGTCTTCTTATTACCAGCTCCGAATTCACCTACGGTCATAAAGGCAGGGCCAGGGTGAAGTGCAAAACTTGCTTCTGTCTGTGGTCAGAAATTATGGGAATGTCTTGCTGCAGTGAGAGAGTAAAGATCAACAGGGTAATGGGTAAGTAGTTAAGAGCTTCCTTGCATCTGAAGGTCAAGGACTGTGCACAATAGACTGTAGTAACCTAAACGGCTGGCCAATTACAGTTATATTCTAGTAGACAAGTTGTTCCCTGCTGCTGAAAACATCCATGAAGCATCCTCGGCTAAAGACACAAGAAAAAAATATGTATTAGTCCACACTATTTTAGGCTGTGGTTTTCATAATCTATTCACCAACCATTTGATGATTCTGTATAAAATAAAGATGTTTTATATACTCTAATAATATGGAATGATATGACATGTAGTCTCTGTAATTACATACCTTAAATATGCTGTCAGGCATGTAGTTATAGGCTAGAAGACTTTAATTACCTGACAAGTGTAATTGTAAGTAAAATCTGTACTGTGGGTTTTATCGCTGCTATGAATTATTATTGCACTATTTTATGTCTGAATTATTTCATTAGGCTTTGAAGCCATAGAGTGGAGTTCAGTGCCTATAAGCATTTGATGCCATAATTATGTAGCTCCAAACTGATTAGGGTCAGTTTACAACTCATCAACTATTTTGGTTTCATAATGCCATTTTACAATGTCAGCAATAAGAGGAATATTATAATATCATAACTGGAATGAAATCAGTACTGGTACTGCAGTACAGCAGACAGTAAAAGGCTGTGCTTAAACAATCAACAGCTTTCAACAACTGAGAAATATCGGTAATGGCACTCTTAACAATTCCACCCCCCACCCCCACCCCCTCTTTTTACTAAACCGTGATAGCGGTTATTAGTGCAGGGAACCACGCTGCTCTCGACGCTCATAGAATTCCTATGAGCATTGGGAGCAGTGCGGAACATTCAGAACGGCTCCCTTCACTAATAACCGCTATCGAGGTTTACCCCCTCTTTAACTAAGGTGAGCTATCCGATTAGCGTGCGCTAATTGAATTAGTGCGCGCTAAATGCTAACGCGTCCATAGACTAACATGCACATGTTAGTGTTTAGCGTGCGCTAATTCGATTAGTGCGCGCTAATCAGTTAGCGCACCTTAGTAAAAGAGGGCCTTAGTTAAAGGGGGGGGTGGGTATTCTGAATCAGTGAGGCTGACACCCAGAAATTTGGTCATGTTCTACTCATTCTAATGTGTAGAAAACCTGTTTAGAAAATGGCTCTGCCAATTTGTACATTTGTACATTTGTATTTATTTTCTGCACTGGGGGAAATGCCTCTTATTGGTTGAGGATTCAAAAAAATGATGGCGATCTTTTAGAAAGCAGTACTACATAGCGGGTCTTAGTGCACTCTTATGCAGAGCAGCATATATTGATCCACCCTGTGTCCTGTGTGTCTGTCATAATTAGATTGTAAGCTCTTTCAAGCAGGGTCTGTCTCTTGTATGTTTAATGTACAGCACTGCGTGCAGCTGATAGCACTATAGAAATAATAAATAGTAGTAGTAGGTCTTTCCTGCTTGCTAAGGCCACTTGTAACAGTAGATGTAATAAAATGGACAATTTTCTATTTTTGGTATTAATGGCCACATGCGAATGCTGCCATTAGCAGGGGGCCATTAGTGCATGGGTCCTTAATGCCACCTATTTTGTAGTTGGTAAAGGCTCACATACTAATAGCACGCCAATGTACAAAGTTAACCTAATGGAGGCCTCATACACCCGGGACATTACTCCAATTTTTTCATGCCCTTCCTGGGGTGGTGTATTCATCATTGGTCCTCTTCACATTATCCAATACTGGTTAGGCTGAATTTTTTTAGTACGATGAAAAATGCAAAGAAATAGAAGAAGCACAACTTTAGCCCGACGGTTACTCAACCGTTTCACTCCTTGGTTTTATCAGGGGCCGTAGCTGATTAGCATAAATGTGCCCATGTTCCACCCCCAGGCATGCCCCCTCAGAGAAAAAAAAAAATTATAAATATTTTTTAGCACTGGAATAGCACAAGCACATTTGAATCTTGCTGCGGAATGTCTCAGTGTGCTCTGGGTAAACTCTTTTAAGCTGCAGTAAGCTTGCATTCGTGCTTACTGCAGCTTATTTAATTTTATTTATTTATTTTAAAAATTTGTAGATCGCTTAAATCTAAGCAGTTTACATAAGAACAAATATAATGTTAAAAAAGACAACATATAGCTCAGATTGTAACCATAACAGTAATGCTGTACAATTCTCATTAGCATAATGGTATAAAATTACTATATCAAAATCAAAATCCGCCCTTTCTTTACCTCTCTCATAATCTTATTATTACAAGATAGCCATATTGAGAGCAATGTCCTCCCAGCGGGTGTTACATGAAGGCATCCACAAATAACTGAGTTTTCAACAGTTTCTTAAAGGTCAAGCGATCCATGCATAGTCTCAAGGTTCCGGGAAGAGAGTTCCAAAGTTTTACTCCAGCTATGGAAAACATGGACACTTTTGATTTTACATAATGGACTCTATCCTCCTTATCAGCGATCGATTTCATACCTCTCTCAGACCTCAACTTTCTACCTGGTTGCTAGATTTTCCAGAGATTTTGAAAGCGCAATGGGACAGACCAATGAAGAACTTGGTGCACAGTTGAAAGCACTTGTAATTTATTTGTTGTTGTACTGGGAGCCAGTGTACTAATTGTTTCAATATTGGAGTAATATGTGCTGTCTTAGGAATACCAGCAATCAACCTTGCAGCAGAGTTCATCAATTGCTGAAAGGCCTTGCATTTCAACTTAGTCATACCAAGGTAAAGCATGTTACAATGATCCAATCTAGTTAGTATCAATGCTTGAACCACAGATATAAAAAAATCACACAGTGAAAGCTTTGATTTAGTAAAAGGACACCATGACTATATTTTTGTAACTGAAAATAAATAATTTGTTATTAAAATATGTTATTCTGTAGCATAGGGGGGTTCAAAAAAATGTCCATCCCAACAAAAACTGAGCTTCAAACTATGGAGCCCTCTTACTAAGCACAAAGTCGTACCGCATGCAGCAAAAATGGCTTAACATGGGACACTCTAAAGCATTCCATGTTCGTTTTGCCATCTGTGTGTACTAAGCATGTGGTAATTATTGTTTTTTTTATTATTTTGTGGGAGGTATATCAAGGCAGAGGGTGGGCATGGATTAAACAGTAAAATGAGGACAAAGATTCATCCACATCCCCGTTCCAACCCCACATTTCCATTCCATCCCCTCACCATCCCCACAGTGAAGAATGCTGATGTTACCACAGCTCTAGTTGGCTAACACAGGAACCCTTAGTGCTTCCAAAATAGCACCACGCTAGACCCTCCCACTTAACCAAACACTATACATATGCCATATAATCTTCCATTTGACTTTGCTGAAGGATTTTTTTAAAACACTGAAACGCAAGAAGCGTACGGAATGTGCCCGTTTTTTTATTATGCTAGAAGTACACATTTCTCTAGCTTGTTTATTTCATAGACTATTTATTCATATGCTTTAAAATTTACCACCATCACCCCCTTATACAAAACCGTAGTGTTTTTTAGCGCCGGCCATAAAAACTCGGACACTCATAGGAATTCTATGAGCATCGGAGCTCTTACCGCCATGGCTGGCACTAAAAACAATGCTATGGTTTTGTCAAGGGGGTTAGAGAGAAATTTAAGACATTTCTTCATTTCATGCAGTATTGTATGTATGTAAATGGGCATTTATAAGATTGTATGTCTGATATGCACCTTTTTTTTAGCACCTACAAACTGAATACATTATCACATTAATGTTGCCCAAACTGAATGGAGGAGAGAATTGATGCGGGACATGCATTTATGTTTATACTTTGCAAAAATATACAAATATGCATACAAATTAATCATGAAAAGAACATCTAGAAATATAAATGCATACATTCCCTGGAATATTTTTTAAAATGGAAGTGTGCACATGCTATTCATTTTGAAAAATTGTCTGTACCCACAAAAGAAAAACAATGTACATCTATGTGTGCACTAAGTTATAAAGCTACCCTTTTGGTGAATTAAATGCAAAACTGCAAAGCAAGCTTAGATAATTTACTACTGTTTCACGAAACAATGCCCCCCCCCAAACAGGTACTTTCTGAGTTGAAGCCCCACTCAGCAATCTACACCACACACACAAGGTTCGCTCAGGGCTTCTCCCTGATAGTTTTGTAGATGAAGCTGGAGCAGTCACTCTCTGGGCCTGTCCTACAGCTGTTCCAGGTTACAAAATGGTGTTGATGACCACTAGTGGTAGTACTGCAGTATTACCACTAGGAGTTATCAATGCCATTTTGAAACTTGGGAGCAGCTATGTGACACAAGTGGAAGAGGACTGCTTTTACTCCATCCACTGTACTGTGAATCCAAGGCAGGGAGAGTCTGCAGGGTAGAGTTAAAATTACTGAGGGGGCTTCAACTTTTAATGGTACCTGTTGGGAAGGTATTTTGAGGGGAAATGCTGTCATGGATTGATTGTTAGTGAGAACTGTTATTGGGGCAGTGACGTACCTAGCATATGTGACACCCGGGGCCCATCATTTTTTGACACCTCCCATCTGTATGAAAAACATGATTTTTAGTAACAATCCACACATCACACATGAATATCTAGAAAAAGGCAGCATCTTACATACTGCAGTGAGCAGTATATCAATAAACCCATTGTAAAACTAAACAAGCCAGACTAGTACAAATCAATCCTACACAGTCAATCCTAAGAGAAAACCATGTCTTTTCGAACACACAGAACACAGAAAACACCTTCACCTAGTATGTAATCACAAACTAACCCCTCCCCCTTTTACAAAACTGTAGTGTGGTTTTTAGCCACGGTGGTAACAGCTCAGATGCCAACGCTAAAAAACGCTCTAGACAAAGGTTAAACTGAAGCACCAAGAAGCTGGACTCTGCATACAATGCAACATCACAAAAACAGCGATGCATCTCACCTAAAGCAAAAAATAAATAAATACATAGAATTTTTTTTCTACCTTGTCTTCTCTGGTTTCTGCTTTCCTCATCTTTTTGTCACTCTCTTCCTTTCATCCACGGTCTACCCTCTCTCTGCCCCTTCTATATGGCATCTTCTCTCTTTCTATTCCCATTCTAGAAACTTTATGCATCCCCCTTCCATTTCTCCCTTCACCCCATTACTCTGGCATCCATCTTCTTTCCTTCCCTCCTCCAATGGTCTGGCATCTCTCCTCTCCTCTTCTTCCCTACCCTCTCCCACTCCCACATGGTCTGACATTTCACTCTCTCCTCTCCCTTCCCCCCACTTCCATCAGCTCAGCCCCCTTTCTCTCCTTCCATCCCAATTCCATGCAGTATCCTTCTCCCTTATGTCTCTTTCCCTGCAATTCCATCAGCATCTGCCCCTTTCTCTCCCTCCACCATGCTTACATACTACCCTGACCCCCGTTCTCACCCTTCACCATGCTTCCATACCACGCTGACCCCCGTTCTCACCCTTCACCATGATTCCATACCACTCTGACCCCCTTTCTCACCCTTCACCATGATTCCATACCACCCTGACCCCCCTTTGTCACCCTTCACCATGATTCCACACCTCCCTGACCCCCCTTTGTCACCCTTCACCATGATTCCATACCACTCTGACTCCCTTTCTCACCCTCCATACCCTTCCATGCCACCCTGACCTCCTTTCACCTCCGTACTATGCTCCTTTCTTTTTCCATCCCAAAGGTCCTGTGATGACTGCTTCTGCTCCGGATGGAAGAGGTAAGTGACGTCGGAAGGGGCTGGGTTGGCAGACAGAGTTAGTTGCGGCAAGATCCCGCGATGACTGCGGCTGCCGGTCCACCCCCCTCCCCACGTCACTTACCTCTTCCGGAACAGAGGCGGTAGACAGCGCAGTCATCGTGGGACCTTCGTTCACTTCAGTGCGGCTGCTGACTTTGCTCTAAGTACGGCAGCCACGCTGAGGTGCCATTTGCAGCAGCGCGGGAGGTTCTGGATCCAGCCGGCTGTGCACCCCCTTGGAGCGAGCACCCGGGGCGGACTGCCCCCCCATGCCCCCCCCCTTGGTACGCCACTGTATTGGGGGATACTATTTTTGGGAGGGTTGTTGGAGTTAAGTTTGAAAAGAGCTGCGTCCATGCAACCAGGATGATGGTAGCATGGCTGCACTTAACACTCTCTCTTGAGGTGGTATGTGCAGCCACTCTATCGGCAGTGCCTCGAGAACCACAAGTTCCATGAGAACTTATGGCAGTGTTTCAGTCACCGGTGCAGGGCGGGGCGGGAGTTCTAAAAGCTCGCTCCTGCGTGTGCCGACCTGGGTGCGCTGCTGGCTTCTGATATCAGCAGGAGGGGCTCAGGCAGGATACACCGCTGGACCACCAGGGAAAAGGTAGGCCAGGAGGGGTAAAAAATATAATTAGCATAGGCTGGGGAAACGCGTCGTAAACTTGAACGGTCGCATGTCGCATAGGTCGTAAGTCGACGATGACCTGTATATAATTTGTTTAGAAACAAGCTAGTGAATAATTTCCTGTATCCCTGTGATAGAATAAAATAGATAGGATGTCATTTTATAGCTGATATTTAGTTAGAGGCCAGGTCACAAAACCCATTGCAACTTTTTATTATTTGTGTCTGATCTCTTATAAGACTATTTCTTTTTAAAGATAGATTGTGAGCATTTTCTTGAACACTCAGGGTCACAAGCATTCTGCTTATGTCCTGTGAAGTCAAGCTAGTGCCATGTATCGGAAAGTGTTTCTTTGCCTCAAGGAAAAAAAAAAGATTTATGCCTTTAGCCATGCCGAGTGAAATAACCACATTGTGACAAAGAAGGCAAATGTTTGCTTGTTCAACTTAAGCTCTTATTCATCTCGCAGCTGACTAAATCCGTAAAGATAAACATGTCATGACTTCTTCAGTTCAGCGATGACTGTATATTGCCCTCAAATGAATGCTGTAATATTTTTGCTCCCCTCTTTTCTGAGCACTCTTACGCTATGAAAACAGGCTGAAGTAATACCATAAATCTATACACACAGAGATTCTGTTTCATTTAACCAAACGGAAAAAGAGTATGAAGGGCTCAGAAAACATTTTTTTTTTTTCCTTGCCATGATTGGCATCTCCTATGAGCATCTTTTCATATGCTAGGAAGCATTAAACAACTGCTCTTCCAATGACTGGATCTAATCACATTCCTGGTAATGAAACATTCACAGAAACCAAAAGAAAGTGGGGAAGAGACAATGCACGTCAGCCTTGAGAACTATCAATTTATTTAAAAACATATAACCATTAAAACATGTATACAAAAATAATGTAAGCCAATCCGAGAGTCTCTAATACTTTTATAGTGGATTAGATTGGCTTATTATTTTTGTATACATGTTTTAATGGTTTATATGTTTGTTTAATAAATTGATACTTCTCAAGGCTGACGTGCATTGTATCTTCCCCACTTTCTTTTGGTTTCTGTATTGTTACACGTGAGGTTGCGTTTTCCTTTCTGTTGTGGAATGAAACATTTACACCAGGATATCCACAAAAATGATCAGGATTCAACCTTAAAACTACCGATGTATTGATCCTTATCAGCATCTATTTTAATAGCTACCATAAAAAGGGGAAAGACTTATTTCAAAAGATTTGTTTTTAGAGGGGTGAATAATCATGGATCCCTGATGCAGCCTGCCTAAATTCCAGGAGGTATTTTGATAAAAGTCATTCCCATATATATATGTTGTCACTTAAGTGTTTAAATGACATCTTATAAAATACTGTCTGGCATAAAAATATGCAATGATGACATGATAGTATGGATTTCTCTGTTGAGCTTGTCCATGGGTTGAATTTGGCTGGCGCTTGAGTGGAGTTGGCATGTAGATTATGAAATACCTTAATCTATGCATATACATACGTAAACCCCAGGATTCAGTAAAGTTCTAAGCTTGATATACCACTTTAATTACCAAAGTGGTGTACGTTGTACAAAATTTACAATAAAATAAAAAAATTTTAAATATTGGTAAAAAGGGGAAAATATAATATAAATTAGAACATATAACTGACGATACATGCTACAAAGAGAAATGGATGGGATACATTTCATAAAAATAAAAAGGAGGGAGGATGGGAAGAACGAAAGGGGGAGGAGAATTGTCTGATATGTGGCTATTGCCTGAGTCTCATATGCGTTTAATCCTAGCTATAAATCTCATAGACATCTTTAAAAAGAAAGGGAAAGGTCGTCCAAATTTGGACATGAATTCCAGATCTGCACACCAACTAATTTGTCAATGAACTGTCAACAATTCAGTTATTGATATTGATTGGCACTAATTAGGACTTAAGTACGAATCGACCTAATTCTATAAGAGGCACCTAGGTTAAACACTGCTAGGCGCCTACATCGAGGATGCCTAGTGACACCTAGCTTAAATCCATGCCTAAGTTAATTGTTTTTTAATGGGATAAATGGTGTGTTAATTGACCACACTATTAAAAATACATTTAAAAAAAACTATTATTATAATTGTTAAGTTGGGCTGCTCATTGAATACTGCACAGCTCCTAGTGACTCCTAAGTGACTTCTAAGCGGCTCCTAGTGACTCCTAAGTTGAAGCGCCCCGTGATGCCTAACCACATCTACCTGAAAGGTAGGTGTGCTTAGGGGTGGAGAATAGGCGTGTTTGACTTAGGTGGTGCTAGGCATCTGAGTAGGTGCCGGGATACTAGGCCAGGTAAAACCTAGTGCACCTAGTGATGCTTAAGTGAGCTTGGGTAAGCCACTTAGGTATCAGCTTACCAGAGTTTAGTGAATGCTAATGGACATTGCTGTATGCTAAGTACCACATAGCCCATACTTATAAAATATTGTAGGATGCAGTATTCAGCACCATCGTTAACACCCATTAGCATGTACTAAACTTTCATGAAAAGGGCCTCTTAACCATTCATTACTTCTGAGGACAGAGAAATACCTTCTGTATCTGCATGTAATTCACATTAAAATACTCATGGAAAAAACTTTCCCAGTCAGAAATCAGTAAGAAATTCTGCCTTATCTCTTATACCTTGCAATTTTTCCTCCTGGTTTACACTGCAATATTCAAAGACCTGCTATCATTTTTTTTTTTTCCTGTTACGTTCAGCCATTATACTAGCAAAGATATTCAATGAGAAAGATGTCTAGACTAAATTAATATTCCAAGCAGTCTAAAAAAGACTTCATGTCTTATATAGTGTCAAGTCAATAGTAAATTAAATTTAAAAATTATATGAATAACATTTTCATTAGCGTGCATGCATTTGGAGATCATGGCTATTTAAAATCATGCTACTTCTCAGAAAGAATCAGCCTAGTTCCACTCAGGCAATGACTGCATTATTTGCAAAGACTTTAAAAGAACCACGAGGCAAGATAAGTGTTTAAATCCCCAGGGTAGGGATTACCTCTCATTCAACCAGGCTGTAGGAGAGCCTTGCTTTTACAGCAATATTTGTCATGTTAAATGTTTCTTGGTGAGCAAATATCATTCTCTGTCTCAATGGTACAGGCTTACTGACAAAATGTTGCAAATTAATTCAAATAGTAAATAATTGTAGATTGTCTAAAGCCCTTTGTGAACATGCAGTGCTGGATATGGTGATGAAGTACTATATGCACGTTCCATATTACGTTGCTGTAGTAATATCTAGAGCTCCAGTGTGACCAGAAATGAATTTTTTTTGTGAAATGACTGTTAGAATGAGAAATGATAATTACTTTAAATCTAATAGAAAGCGGAAAAATAATAACAACCAGACTTTTAGTTCAGAAACATAAACGGTCTCTTTTACAAAGCCACGCTAGCGGCTGCGCTGCGCTAATGGCCCCGAATCCCATAGAGATTTAACGGGCTTCGGGGCTGTTGCCGCGCTGTAGTTGCTAGCGTGGCTTTGTAAAAGAGGCTGAAAGTTTGCAAATATATTTGAGTGAGAATATGAGTTGGAATATTTCCTGGTTACTGAAATCTTTAAATTTTTTTTCCAAAGAACTCTATTCAATACACTGGGAAATCCATATCAGAAAAATATTAATGTAAAGTTTTATATTAAAAATATTCCATTTGGGGGAAAATTCTTTAAATGCGATGTGTATGTAATATGCAATTTGATTTTATACATAAGTATATAATTGGTACACTTCTCCCTCTGGATTCGCGGGGGATAGGGGCAGAGCCAGACCGCGAATGGTGAAAAACCGCGAATATCCAGCTCTGACCCACCCCCGCCTTCCCGGCCTTACCTGGCGGTCTAGCGGGCTTTCGGGGCAGGAGCGATCTTCCTACGCTCCTGCCCTGTGCAGATCGCCATTAGGAAATGGCTGCTGTGAGTTCCCGTAGTCTCTCGAGACTACGACGGGAACTCCCTACAGCTATTTCCTAATGGCGATCTGCACGGGGCAGGAGTGTAGGAAGATCGCTCCTGCCCCGAAAGCCCGCTAGACCACCAGGTAAGGCCGGGATGCCGGGGAGAAGGCTTAACGATGTTTTTTTTTTTCTTTTTTCCCCCTCCCCAAAAAATCACGAATATGTGAAATCGCAATTACCGAAACCGCTAATGGGGAGGGGGAAGTGTACAGTGTGTTTTTGTATTGTATTGATTTGTACAATGAATGTTAATGTCTTATTTTGTATGTTCATATGTAACTCGCCCTGGATAAGTGCGGGGAAGAAATAAATAAAACACCCCCCCCCAAAAAAAAAAAAAATATGATGCTTAAAGTCAGCACCAAAGAATTGGCATTGGATGGTATTCTATTACTGGTATTCCGGGATAGGCATAGGGTTACCAGATTTTGTTCAGATAAAACCTGGACATGTGGCCCCACCCCCAGCCCCGCCCCATTCTACACCAGCCTCACCCCATTCTACCCAAGTCATACCCCGTTATACCCCAGCCCAGCCCAGCCCTGTCCCTCCCAAACCTCTTCTCCGCTTTCCTCCTGCTCTGGGCCGTGTCTGGAGGGGCCTCCAAGCATGTGTCGATGCAATGCATGATGTAACATGTATGTGTGTGATATCATGTCATATCCACTCGTGCTCGGAGGCCCTCCATACGTGGCCCCGAGCTTCAAAACCTAAACAAACTGCTGATTTTCAAGAATCCATCCGGAGACCCAGATAGTCCTCTGAAAAGAGCATATGTCTGGGTAAATCCAGATATGTGGTAACCCTAAATAGGCACCCTTTATAGAACAGTGTGTAGCATCGGGATCCATGTTCAACTTTGGGCGCGAGGAGTTACACCAACTGGAACCAGGTATAAATCCTGGCGTGCAAGTTGGGCATGGATCCCGCAAATTCTATAACACTGCACACATTTTAAGCGAATACTGGCCTGCCCATGCCCGTCCCTTGGTTAATGTGGAAATACTTATACAATATTCTATAAATGGACATGTGTGTTTTCCCTCATTTCATTGACTTGTATCTGTTGGAATGTTGTTTTTTTTTTTTGGGGGGGGGGGTTTAGCACTGAACATTTATCACGGAAGTAGCTCCTAACATTCAGAGCCATACATCGAATTTTCCCCTATATGTTTATAAAGTATGAGCTTGGAAGTTATGTACATCCTGCGCATTAGTCAAGGTTTTAGGGTGGTCCCTATTCTTTTTTTTTTTTTTTTTCCATGAAAATTTACTAGTAGACTCATTTCAAAATGTAAGGGTATTATTTATTTTCTGGGAGGCATGTCCTTCTGAAGACATGCTACCCATTAAAGAGTCAAAGGATCTATATTTACCAAATGTAGGCTTTGATGCCAGTGGAGAAAAATCATTACTTTACAATCATAATTTAATAATAAGAGATGGGGAGTGTGTGGCACAGTGGTTAAAGCTACAGCCTCAGCACCCTAGGGTTGTGGGTTCAAACCCATGCTCCTCCTTGTGATCCTGGGCAAGTCACTTAAACCCCCATTGCCCCAGGTACATTAGATAGATTGTGAGCCCACCAGGACAGACAGGGAAAACTGCTTGAGTGCCTGAATAAATTCATGTAAACCATTCTGAGCTCCATTCAGAGAACAGTATAGAAAATTGAATAAATAAATACTTGCATACTAAAATGTGGACAAAATAATAATTGTTGTTATTATTATTTATTGGTTTCTGCCTCAGGAAAAATGTATGATCAAAATACTAGTACCGTACTCAATAATCACTTTTTTTTTTTTTAATATTCTTTATTCATTTTCAAAATTACATTAAGTGTTAAATATATTCATTCAGATTAACATTAACAACATCACTTACAAACAATCATTGATATATTACATACAAACATATCCCTTACCTTTTCCCACCCCACCCACCCTTATATTCCATTATCATATAAAACATGTAATAATAAAATTCCCCCCTCCCTACCCCTTAAATCGATAAGTATAAGGGAAACAATTTCAAATTAATCTTTACAATACTTTGTTAATGGTTTCCACACATCCTGAAACTTCTTAAAGTATCCCCGTTGCAATGCAATAAACCTTTCCATTTTATAAATATGGCATAAAGAGTTCCACCAGAAGTTATAATTTAATCTCCTCCATTCCTTCCAATTATATGTAATTTGCTGAATGGCAACACCAGTCATTATAAGTAGTAATTTATTATTATTCACAGAAATCTGACTTTTTGCTCTCATTTCCATACCAAATATCACAGTATCATAGGATAATGCCACTGGGTTATCTAATAAATTATTAATTTGGTCCCAAATTGATTTCCAAAAATTCATAATAAATGGTAAATGAAACAGTAAATGATCTAAAGTTCCTGCTTCCAGATGACAATGCCAACATCTATTAGACAAAGAACTATCTAATTTTTGTAACCTAACGGGGGTCCACAATGCTCTATGTAACAGAAAAAACCAAGTTTGTCTCATAGATGCTGACACCGTACATTTCATCCTCCAAGACCAAATTCATGGCCATTAAGATGCAGTAATTTCATGCTTAATCTCAATGCTCCAAATATCTCTTAAACCAGTTTTTAATTTATTTTTATTAAATCCACTTAACACTTTGTACCACTGGGCAGCCTGGTGACCCAAGAAGTCTGTCTGAAAACACAGAAACTCCAAACTAAAATGTTTGTTAAGGTTTTTCCAATCAGGGAACCACACCTTAATGGCATGCTTCAGTTGCAACCATCTAAAATTTTCTGAATTTTTAAGACCAAATTTATGTTGCAACTGTGAAAATTCAAGCATAGTGCCATTATAAATAATGTCATCCAATATTCGTATTCCTGCTATCATCCAGTGCTTCCAGACTAGTCTCTCTCCGCCAATTTGGATAGATCAATAATCACTTTTAAAGTTTCTCGCAAGATCTTCAGAAGTACCTCTCATGGACTCTTAATTATGCTCCCTAAGACCTTATGCACTCAAATCGTCATTTGACCTACTGATTTCTAAAAATTTCTGATTTTTAAAATCTTATTTCTATTTTCTCTTAAGTATGTGATTTCACTTAAATTAATTAAATGTAATTCATAAATAATGTATGTCGCTCTTTTGCTCAGCATCTTTTGGGTGGGGACACAGTTCTCTGACATGTGGTTTTATCAAGGAAGTCCCCCATTTTCTCGTGCCGTGCTATTCCGACATGTGTTTCTCCCAGAGGGCATAATTAAGAGTTCATGAAAGGCACTTCTGAAGATATTGTGTGAAACTTTAAAAGTGATTATTGAGTACTGGTATTTTGATCATTCATATAGGAACAGGACTGTTCATTAAATCAGCTGCATTTACAACATAGATTTTCAGGAAAAATGTAGGCATGTTTTGGGATGGATTCTGGGCAGGACATGAGCAGGTTCATTCATGTTGTTTCTAAAATAAGTTCATGTTAGAGGCACCCATTTCCTGAATTGAAGATAGGAAGGGAACTGTTGCAAGCTGGGTAGAAGGCAATTCCAAATCTTGGGACCTTGGAACTTGAAGGTAGACTCAAAGAGGGATTTTTTTTCTTGATTTGATGTGGAAAGGAAAGAGGCAGTTTGAAGCGCTGGGTTGTTCTTGAGTTGTAGAAGAAATGTGTGACCTGAATGGCCAATGTTAGCCCAGTCAAGTTTTCCCCATATATAGCCTTGTGGACCATACATGTGACTTTAAATTGGATTCTGCTCTTAACTGGCAAACAGTGCAGTTCAACCAGTAGCAGACTCTCATACTTGGTCTTGCAAAAGATCAGTCTAGCCACTGTATTTTGCAGCAACTGCAATCTCTTAAGGCTTTGCATTGGGATAGTGCCATATAGTGAGTTGCAACAGTCCAGATACAGGAGTAAGATTGCCATTGCATACAGTTCAAGATCTTATTGCTGACCTACAAGTGTGTTCATTCTGCTGCCCCTCAATATCTCTCCTCGCTTCTCTCTCCTTTTACACCCCCACCCCCCCGAGAACTCCATTCCTCAGATAAGTCATTCTTAGCACTACCCTTCTCCTCCACTGCCAATTCCAGACTCCGTTCCTTTCATCTAGCTGCTCCATATGCCTGGAATAAATTACCCGAGTTTGTCCATCAAGCCCCTTCCCTTGTTTAAAAGCAGACTGAAAACTCACCTTTTTGATATAGCCTTCAATTCTTAACCCTACTCCTCTGCCCTCCAATCCAGTCAGCTGATTAACCGTTCCCCTTAACTGTTTCCATGACATCCTGTTTGTCTGTCTTGGCTGTTTAGATAGTAAGCTATTTCAAGCAGGGACTGTTTCTTCTTCTTTGTGATTCTGCATCTGGTAGCGCTTTAGAAATAATTAATAGTAGTAGTAGTATTCTAAAACTGGTTGGGCTCAGGGCAGGGCAGGATTAACCAATAGGCCAAGTAGGCACGTGCCTAGGGCCCAAAATGGTCAGGGGGACCCGATGAAGGAGGGCATCAGCATTGTTTTTTTCAAATAGTGATGGGCCCCTCCAGCATCGATTGGCAACGTGGGCCCCACCCCAATCGGCAACGTGCCCCCCTCCCCCCCAATCGATGGAAAGTAAGACAAGCAAGCAACACGGGTAAGAAAGGCAACAAGAACTGCAATTGAAAATAAGCCACAAGGTGTGGTAGCAAGATGTGAAATCTGGCTTCCCTGGTTGTCAGCCTACTGTTCTAACCACAAGGCTGTTCCTCATTCCATATAGCGCCACAAGAGTATTGGGCCTACACATTAACACAATAAAGAAGCATACAAAATAAAAGGGAAAAGAATTTGACATACACATCCCCCTCCATATTTGTGGGGGTTAGGGGCAAAGTCGGCCTGCGAATACAAAAAAATTGTGAATAACTTTAGGGCCGACTCTGATTCACCCCCCACCTCCCAGACCTCTCCACTGTACTTCCTTTATAAAGCCAGGTGGTCTAGTGGTGAAGCAGGGCAGGAGCGATCTTTCTACGGTCCTGCCCCGTGCAGAGTCGGGAACAAAAATGGCTACCGTGAGCTCCCGTGAGACCACAGGAACTCATGGCAGCCATTTTTGATCCCAGTTCTGCACAGGGCAGGAGCATAGGACGATCAATCCTGGCCTGCTTCACTGCTAGACCACCAGGTTTTTAAAAGTAAGTAATTGGAGAGGTCCAGTAGGTGGGGGTGGATCACGCAGGACAAAAAACCGTGAATAACCAAAGTCGCAAGTTCTGAACCAGTGAATATGGAGGGGGATGTGTACTGCTTTTCTGTGGTTACAAAGTAGTTTATATATTACACTAGTCTTTAAGCCCGTTACATTAACGGGTGCTAGAGTAGATGTCTGTCTGGTTTTTTTTTTCTTTGTCTCTCTCCTTGGAAGCTGCCTGTCTGTCATTTTTCTGTCTGTGTCTCTTCCTATGTCCTTAGTGCTCTCAGTGCCTCCTTCCTATGTCCTTAGTACCCCTTCCTACATCCTTAGTGCCCCAGTACCTCCTTCCTGCCCATAATGCCCACAGTGTCTCCTTCCCATGTCCTTAGTGCCCCAGTGCCTGTGTACTGTGTCCTTAGTGCCCCCTTCCCGTGTCCCCATCACTATCTTCCAGACTTTGTCCCCCACCCCCATGCAAGCCTGTCTGCTTGCCTCCCATCCCCCTGAGGAGCATATTTCCATTAAAAAAAACTCCACCCCCCTAAAGCCAGCCTGCATGCCTTCTTCCCATCCCTCTGAGCAGTATATTTCCATGTAAACCCCCCAAATCCCCCCCCCAAAGCCAGCCTGCCTGCCTCCTTCCCGTGTTTCCATGTAACCTCCCCCGGCGCCGACCCTACCCGGCACACCCAAAACCCTCATTGACTCCCAGACAACTCCCACCGCTAGACGTCTGACAAACCTCCCGGCTCCAGCAACATCCAAGGCACAGTAAACACGCTGCTCTGGGCATTCTACTGCCCTAATTTCCTCTGCCGCATCTCTGATGATGTCATCAGGGACGCGGCAGAGGAAATCAGGCCAGTAGAAGGACACGAAGCAGCGTGTTTACTGTGCCTGGATGCTGCTGGAGCCGGGAGGTTTATGTGCCTCTTGCGGTGGGAGGTGCGGCTGGGAGGGTCAATGGTGGTTTCGGGTGTGCTGGGTAGGGTTGGCGCCAGGGGGGAGGGAGTTGCGGTGTGTTACCTGCTGTGAAGAGAAAGATGCATGGTAAGCGCGCTTGCGCACTCTTGTGGCCACATCCCGACAGATCAGGACTCGGAACACGGGGTAAAAGTGTGCATGCCCGCTTAGCATTTTATTATTATAGATACAGACACTTTATTTTGTACTAGGGGCAATTGAGGATTAAGTGATACCTAGAGTCACAAGCAGCTGCAGTGAGAATCAAACCTAGCTCTTCTAGTTCTTAAGCTGTTGCACTAACCATTAGGCTAGTCCTCCAGCATGATATTAGTTTTGACTTTTTAAGATTCATTTAACTTAGAGGCAGTTAAAGAGATGAACTATTTCTTTGAAGGATCCTATGAGAAATGAATAAGATAATTGCAATAAGACTGCCATATAATAATGGGAATAAACAACAGAAAAATGTAATATTTTAAGTTATACTAAGCCGTATTAGCCATCAGTCATGGCTGGTACAGCATGTTGAAAATGCCTGAAATATCAAATATTTCTCCTAAGATACTGGCACAGGTTGAGAATGAATGTTATAGTGACTAAAAGCAAGAAAGAACACCCAGCTTGTGTTCACAGGAACAATTACACAGCACTATACCAACTTTAACACAAATAATGTTTTCCCCTTTGATTAAGAATTCAGATAAAGAGAATTTTTAAAATGTTGACCTGATAGCATTGCATATATTTTCCAGGTTGGAACAGTACCTCAGGGGTGCTAATTGCCTGTTACCCGTGTTTACGTGCAAATTAAAGTTTAACATTGCTATTTTTTCCACAATAGTAGGTGGGAAGAAATGTAAGTGCTATATAAAACACATCTAAATATCCAGACAACCTACACTGACCAGACCTTTCAAGTCTTTGTTGAATTACTAAAAATATTACAGTATATTACAACTAAGAATTCATATAACAATAACCAATAAAATGAAATCATTTCCTAAGCAACAGAATATGATTTAATTTGAATTATAAAAAACATTGTACATTAGCGTTATAATTTTACAGTTATTTAAAATACTCAGGAAATTTGCAAAATTCAGAAGGTTAATTGTGGAATCTAATCATATAATCCGGGAAGATTTAACTTCTTTCATCTTTGGAAATCTACATAATGGTAAAATAAGAGCTTCCTATTTTATATCATACCATAAGGGGTGGAGTGTATTCACATGTATTAGAGTCTAATAAGTGATCAGCATAAGAACATAAGAATAACCTTACTGGGTCAGACCAATGTTCCATCAAGCCCAGTATCCCGTTCTCACGGTGGCCAATTCAGGTCACTAGTACCTGGCCCAAAACCCAAAGAGTAGCAACATTCCATGGAAAGGGATGTGCTGAATCTGGTCCTCATAGTTTTGGGAAAACAGCAAAACTAATCACACTGTCGTAGCCTGGTTAATTGTCAACCATGTCATCCGATTGGGTTCTCAAAAGAATGGCTGAGGTTAAGTTAACCTCTCATTAATTGCAGGCCTCAATGAACACTTTCAAATTTTATTGCCTGGTCTGGGTGAAGTTCAACTGGCATCTGAAAATGTGTTCCTTCATTGAGTAAAAATCCTAGCCACAAACTAAACTAAACCTGTGGAGGGTCATAATCAAAAGATACATCTAAATCCGTTTGGGCCTAAGTCGCTAGTCACCCAAAGTCGGTAGTGTCTAAAATCTTTTCTCGAAAAATACATCAAAAATATATATATTTTTTTGAAAATCGTCTAATTATACATCCAGCCGTTTGATCGGCCAGACTGCTAAGTCGTCTATCTTTATATCCCATTCTCATCCAAAAAATTGTCCAAGTCAAAAATGCCTAGAACAAGACCTTTTGGACGTGGGAGGGGCCAGCAAAGTTATGGACTAGACACAGTAGTGGGGCACCTTACAGGGCACTGCTGTGAACTTCACAAAAAGAGTGAATATAAACATCTCACCACAACTCCCATGGTGATCCCCCCAAAATACCCCCAAAACCTACTAGACCCACCTGTCTACAACCCCAATAGCCCTTATGGCTGCAGGTGGTATCTATATGGCAGTACAGCAGGATTTGAGGGGTTTTGGGGGGTGCACATATTACACCATGAATGCAGTGGTTAGAGTAGCTTATGGGCCTGTGTCCTCCTCTCTAAGGGTCACTAGCCCACCCCCCAGGCTACTTAAGCCACCTCTGTGCTGCTCTACTTTCCTATGCCAGGTGCTGATGTTCTGAAGTCAGATATGTAAATTTTTTATTCCGTTTTTTTATGGAGGTGGGGGGGGTCAGTGATTATTGGGGGAGTGTGTAGGGGTCTGTACTTTGTATCTACAGTGGTTATCTGGTCACTTTGGAAACCTTCTGAGCACTTAGACCTGGTTTTACATGGCCTAAGTCACAATGCACAATTTCCGTCTAGGCAGTCTTGTTACACTTTCGGTTATACTTGCAGTACAACTAAGTCTAGCCCGGCCCATGCCCCACCCAGATCCCGCCCATACCACTCCTCCTAAAACGCCCCTTTTAGCTCTGGGCGAACAGCAGCAGTGAAAGGGCTTTAAGTTGTTTTGAGATACATCTAAAACCCGGTTTGATTATCGGCACTTGGACGACTTGTCTTACAGATCATCCAAGTACAAATTTAGGCCAGTTTTTAGACGTGTTTCCATTTTGATTTTGAGCCCCTAAGCTTATATACTGCATTTTCTCTACAGAGATAGAGCTCGGCATGATTTGCAAGAGTTTTAGAGAAAGGAAAATATAATAAGAGTTGGTGATTATATAGAGAGCAGCGGAATTTATATTTTTGAGAATAGCTACATTTTCAGATGTTTTTTAAATAATTGGAAGGAGCCCAGGTTATGCAGCTGGAAAGGAAAATTATTCCAAAGTTCAGTGATTTTAAAGTGAAGAGATTTTCCTAATTTTCCAGTATAGATAATGCATTTTAACGAGGGAAAAGATAATTTAAGCTTTTGGATAGATCTAGTAAATATCAGGTCTCACAGAATTCCAAGATAGAGGAATTAAAGGAGGAAGAGCGCCATGCAAGATCTTAAATGTTAGGCAGGCACATTTAAAGACATCACATATGGTGGGAGGAACCCTTTAAATAATCCTGAGGAAGTCGACTGAAAAACGGTGAAATGGGACCCGTCGATGGTTTATGTGGGCAATCCCTATTATGCAGTTTGAGCTGCTAAAGATTAAAGCTAAGATAATTGGCATTAAGACTTTTACTGCTTGGGACATTTGTTTTGATTTAGAAGTTATTTGACTTGATTCATAAGCTATTAACCCCTCTTCTACGAAACTGCGCTAGCAGTTTCTAGCATGGGGAGCCGCACTGAATGCAACTCTATGAGCGTCGGGAGCAGCGCAGGCCATTCAGCATGGCTCCCCGTGCTAGAAACTGCTAGCGCAGTTTCGTAGAAGAGGGCGTAAGTTATGGCAGCAAAAATGGCAATATACACTGCCATATATATATTCACTTATTTATGGTGTATGAATAACACTTAAAAAATACAAAAAAAGTTTGATAAGGCCTGAAATATTTGGCACTGCACTGTATTTTTCTGATGGAATGAAAAAAGTGGAAAATTGCTGGACCAAGGGCTCCTTTTACAAAGGTGCCCTAGGGCCTTAACGCGCGCAATAGCACGTGTTAAATTCCTGAGCGCGCTAGCCATTACCACCTCCTTTTTAGAGCATCTTTGTAAAAGGAGCCCTAAGTGTATAGCCCTCAATGGAGACTGCCCCAACTTTGTTGATTGGGATGAGAACTTTTCAGCAGCCCATATGCAAATATGAATTCCCCCGTTTTTGATAGATGGTGCTGATCCATGCATAAATTAGCTTACATGCCAATTAATTGCATTTAATTGATGCTAACAATCAATTATTGCAATTAAGAGGCTATACTTGAAATTTGTATGCACATCTCCCCATGCCCTATTCTATAACCCCATGCATCTTAATCCCAAGAGGTGTGGCCACTGCAGTGGCTGAAGCTTTCGTAAAACTTATGCGATGGGTTATAGAATAGCTCCATTTCTGTGCCAAAAGACCCAGAGTTGAACACTGACATTTAAGAACATAAGAATGGCCTTACTGGGTCAATCCAATGGTCCATCTAGCCCATTAGCCCATCTTCACGGTGGCCAAACCAGGTCACTAGTACCCAAAAACCCAAATAGTAGCAACATTCCATGCTACCGATGCAGGACAAGCAGGGGCTTCCCCCATGTGTATCTCAATAGCAGACTATGAACTTTTCCTCCAGGAGCGATACAAAGGCATTATAACATTCTTTTACTAAGGTGCGCTAATCGATTTAGCGCGTGCTAAATGCTAATGTGTACATGTTAGTGTATGGATGCGTTAGCGTTCATTGTGCGCTATTTCAATTAACATACGCTAATCGGTTTGCACACCTTAGTAAACTATTATTAACTATCCCTTTTTTAAAAATAATTCCTAACATCTTGTACTTTGTTAAATAATTATCCCTTGTATTTTGAAGCAGGAAAGTCATGCAATAAAGCATGAAAAATAGAAAAATAGGACATATTCTATTCTACTACTAAGAGATAATTTCATGCAGAAACACAAATTTTTATTCTTAATATTTTACAGAACCTTTCATGCTCGAGCACCACTAATGCATCAGTAGTTTCTTTGAATGGGTGTCATTTCATGCTACCGATCCAGAAGGGAAGGGGACACTTCTAAAGAAGTGTTTTTGCCTTCCAAATGCTTTCCTAACGAGATAGATGAAGTGTACAGGCAATAGCTGAACAGAAGCATCCAATGCTACAGATACTTTTTACTGGTTAGCTACTATTAAAAGGAGTATTCAAAAACTGTGAATGGAATTTATTATGCTAAATATTGTTCCCTGCTCCATATACGCACCATGTCAGTTATTATTAGAGATCAATGTAGAGCTACTTTTAATCATTTTAGGAAGAAAATTTGTTTACTTTTCCAGCTCTAGACACAAACAGTGCTTTGTGCTGTGAGAGACTTCCCCCAACTGCCTTCTGTAGCTCTCTTTGGGTACCTTCACTATGTCTTCCATGATATGGGAAAACTCAAAACTGTAAGACAGTTTTGATCAGCATTAGCCTATGGAGGGAATGCCTATGTTTATCCAGCTTGTGGGAATTCCTGTCAGAGAAGCCATCATAACAATCAGAGGCAGATCCCTGAGCCTGGGAAAGAAATTTCATCCCTCACGTGGCTTTCATTTCAATTTTATCAATATGTTGGACAGCAGGAAATGAAGTTCACTGAACCTTCTCGTTCATCTTTTGATAAACCACTCCCAGGGTCTACACCGCATATCCTATGAAGAGGAATTTAGAAAGCCTCTCACCACAGGTACAAAAAAAATCCTAATCTGCTTTACTGAATGGCTTGCTATGTCTACTCTGATCATTTAGATTTATTAGATTTTTTTTTCTATTGAAAAATTAAATCACCACCACCCCCTTTTACAAAACTTTAGCACAGTATTCTTTTTTTTCTCTCTGAAGGTAAAGTGTATTAAGTGCTACTATATTTTTCCATTCTTTATTTCTGACAATTTCATGCATCATTTGTCATAAATGGTATCAGATCTGAGCAGACACATTAAGCACCTGCATTATATATTTTTCATATCAAAAGGCCCAGATGTGTCTGTTGCTATTCACTGGTTGTTTACCTGTTTGATCTTTTGTTAGCATCCTCCCTACTAAAAGATCTCACAGTGTCAAGGAGAAGAAGGAACATGGAGGGGGGGGAATCAACACAAAGTTTTTGAAAAACAGCTGATGGCACGTTTCAACATAACCAGTCAAAAGCAATTCTTGGTTGTGTTTAACAAGGTAACATTCTCTACTATTTGCAGGGGAAAAGGCATAATATCAGCATTCACATCACTCCTCACACTATCAATCATTCAGCACCTTCTCACCTGAAATAATTACACAAATAAATATAACTGTATGTGGCAAAAACAATAGCCACCATGCTATTAACTCAGAAATCATAAGCCCGTTCTACTAATCTTTTCTATAGCGCTAATAACCCCCTCTTTTACAAAGGTGCGCTAAACTTTTTAGCGCGCGCTAAACACATGCTAAAGGCTAATGCGTGCATGTTATCCTATGGACGCGTTAGCAGTTAGCGCACATGTTGACTTAGCGTGCGCTAAATCTGTGCTAAAACGCTTATGTAAAAGAGTATATACATTATGAGGGAAATTCTATAAATGACACCTAAACTTAGGGGCCAGTAGGCGCCCTACCTGTCTAAGTTAATTCTAAGTTATGTCTAAGTTAATTCTGACTACAAATTAGAGAGATAAATTTTTGTACTCTGTGACAATAATTGCTATATAATCATATAATCACAGCTTTGAACCAATTAAAAACTTAACCATTAATAATGGTCCGCCCACTTTGATTGTTCCTGAACTCAGCGAGCCTTTATGAGTGTCCCTCCCTGACGAAGAGACGAAATCCGGGTCGGGGGGACGGGAATCTATACAGAAAAGAAAAATCTTTCAGGACTTTATTGAAGCATTTGCACTTTAATTTTAACAAGTCACCAATGAGAGTCAACATCTTTAATTGCTCCCTAATAGAGATAAGTATCATAAGTTGGATAGACCTACTAGTTAGGTTTTAGGTTTTAGTATACAGGGAGGGTAGGGGACTTGTGAAGGCGATGATGGTCCCCTAGTAAACCTCATTGTAGTGACATCACTATCATATGGGTTTTTTGGTCTGAGCACTTCACAAATATATTTTAATTAAAAGATTTTCCACAATTATTAATGGTTAAGTTTTTAATTGGTTCAAAGCTGTGATTATATGATTATATAAGTTAATTCTGAAACATCGTTTGAAGTAGCAATTAATGTTAAATTTAAAGCACCTACTGGCACTGGAATTGCGCCTCCGGAGGCACCTGTTGGCGCCTAATTCCACTACAGGTGTGGCTAATGCCAGAAGTGATGTTGGGCGTCATAAAGCGCCTATGTAGGTGCGATTCACAGTAGAGAATGGCACGGGGGACAAATTTTTCCCCGTCCCCACAGGAGCTCATTTTCTCATCCCAGTGAGTTCTTTCCCTGTCCCTGCCCCATTCCTGGAAGCTCCGTCCTCATCTGCCCGCACCTCAAACACTTTAAAATCATAAATGTTCGAGGCTTATGCGGTTAAGGCAGAGCTTACAGGAATGGGGCAGCGACAGCAGGGATCGGGACGGAGAAATTGAGTTCCTGCAGGGACGGGGACAAATTTGTCCCCATGTCATTCTCTAATTCACAGCAAAGACAGGCTCCAGAAACATAGGCCTTGAAAACCCTTGCCTACTTTCTGATGCCTGTCTTTCCTGGAGGCGCGATTCTCTAAATGGGTTGCTTTTTAGGTGGCCACTGATATTGGTGCTGTGTAGAGAATTTGTGCCCATATGCACAAATTCTCTGTCCCTGGCGGATTAACAATCTAGGTTTTGTACATGGAGCAATGGAGGGTTTCATGACTTGCCCAAGGTCACAAGGAGCTGCAGTAAGAATTGAACCCAAATTGCCAGGATCAAACCCGACTGTGCTAATCATTAGGCTACTTCTCCATTCTGCTATAGCATCAAGTTTCAAGTTTCATTAGTTGGCTTGTTCAATCGCTTAATCGGATTTCTAAGCGATGTACAGTAAAATATACTTTCATAGGGAAACAAAAACATTACATGCACTTAATTAATTATAATATAAACAAAAGGAAAGAGGGGATGAAATACATTTTTTTATAGTAAAGAAAGAACATACAAGGGAAATACAAAAGGAAGTTGGAAAAACAAGAAAAAGCAAAATAATTCACTAAAATAACAGTATAAAATAAAATTTACATCATAAACATATGGGGGTTGATTCATAAGTCATGGCAATTAGCACTGATTTAGCTTATTAATCAATTAAGTTAGTCATCTACATTGGCTAGGTGTACTGATGTAAGTACAAAACCTTAGCAGACTTTATAGAATTTGGGGATTAATGATTATATATGTTGTTTGTGAGATGCTCAGAATTGTAGATGGTGCGGGTTAGAAGATTTTTTTTTAAATATATATATAAATAAATATATTCCCCTGTATATTGTATTCACCAAACCAATATTATTAATTCAATAAGATCTGGTTGCTTATAACCCACTCTCATAATCTCTGTTTAGGTCCACACAGGCTTATTTTTGTGTTTTGTAAAAATTTCAATAGAAAACTTTTTGAACTGAAAAAAAAAAAAGTAATTCCAAATAAAACATATGAGAAAGACAAAACTTATTCAAAATATTTTTGAAGAGACAAGTTTTCAAATGTCTTTGAAAAAGCAAATAAGATGTTTGAAATGTTATATGTGATGGAAGGTCATTCCAGACCTGGACAGCTTAAAAGAAGGAGGTGGGTTCAAGAAGCTATTTTTTTTTTTTTTAGATATGTTTAACATTGAAAATGTAATGAATAATGATCAGTAGATCAATGAGTACGTTATTGGTAGTAAAGATCACTAAGGCCCCCATTTATGAAGCCGCGTTAGGGGGAATTCTCAGAGGGGAGGATGTTGAACTATACTGTATAGCAGTGTTTTTCAACCGCTGTTCCGCGGCACACTAGTGTGCCGCGAGATGTTGCCTGGTGTGCCGTACGGTCAGGGCCGCCATCAGGGCAGTACCACCAGTCCTGCATTCAGGGGCCCGGAGCTGACAGGGGGCCCGGGCTCCCCCAGGGTCCTAGGCCACAGTCTAGGGAGAGGGGCGGTCCGCCCTACGTGGACAGGAGAGAGCTGGATGGGGGACCCGCGGAGTTCAATACATCTCGAGCCGCGAGGCTCGTCTTCTGTTCCTGCCTGCCCTGCAGCTAACATATAGCCGATCGCAAGCGTTCCCCGATGTCAGCGCTGACGTCGGAGGGAGGGCTTAAGCAAAGCCTGCCCTCCGACGTCAGCACTGACGTCGGAGAATAATTCCGTTCGGCTATTTGTGCGCGGCAGGACAGGCAGGAAGCAGAAGACAAGCCTCGCGGCTTGAGCTTCGTTTTGCTGAGAAAGTTGCAAAGATGGGCTGGGAGGCAAACACGGAACACAAAAGGGGGGAGGGAGTGCGTTTTGGACACAAGGCATGAACTTGGGAGAGAGGGAGGGAAAGAGATGCTGAGGTGGGGGAGAGAATGGGTTTTTGGACACAGAAGGCATGGACTTGGGAGAGAGGAAGGGAGGGAAAGAGATGCTGAGGTGGGGGAGGGAATGGGTTTTTGGACACAGAAGGCATGGACTTGGGAGAGAGGAAGGGAGGGAAAGAGATGGTGAGGTGGGGGAGGGAATGCGTTTTTGGACACAGAAGGCATGGACTTGGGAGAGAGGAAGGGAGGGAAAGATGCTGAGGTGGGAGAGGGAATGTGTTTTTGGACACAGAAGGCATGGACTTGGGAGAGAGGAAGGGAGGGAAAGAGATGCTGAGGTGGGGGAGGGAATGCGTTTTTGGACACAGAAGGCATGGACTTGGGAGAGAGGAAGGGAGGGAAAGAGATGCTGAGGTGGGGGAGGGAATGCATTTTTGGACACAGAAGGCATGGACTTGGGAGAGAGGAAGGGAGGGAAAGAGATGCTGAGGTGGGGGAGGGAATGCGTTTTTAGACACAGAAGAAATGGACTTGGGAGAGAGGAAGGGAGGGAAAGAGATGCTGAGGTGGGGGAGGGAATGAGTGTTTGGACACAAGGCATGGACTTTGGAGAGAGGAAGGGAGGGAAAGAGATGGTTGTGTACACGGGGAATAGAAGAAAGGAGAATTTTTGGTCATAGGGAGGGAGTGAGGTACAGATAGTGGCATACCAGGGTGGGGGGGCGGTCTGCCCCACCCCGGGTTTACGTCCCAAGGGGGTGCACAGCTGGCCACCCTCCAGTGTTGTCCCTAGGCTGGCAAACTGCGGCTCTTTAGCCACTTGAGTGCCACCGCCGCCATCGGGAACAGGCCGGCGCCAAGTTCTCCCTGCTTTTCCCTGTGGGGCCGGCCAACTCTCGCCACTCGCGTCAATTCTGACGTCGGCGAGGACGTTCTGGGCCAGCCAATCGCTGCCTGGCTGGCCTAGAACGTCCTCTCCGACGTTAGAATTGACGACGGGTGGCGAGAGTTGGTCGGCCCCGCGGGGAAGAGAAGCAGGGAGAACTTGGCGCCGGCCTGTTCCCGATGGCGGCGGTGGCACTCAAGTGAATTACTTTATATATAGTCAATATAGGCACAGAGTTAAATTTTTTAACATTTTCTAATGGTGGTGTGCCTCGTGATTTTTTTCATGAAACAAGTGTGCCTTTGCCCAAAAAAGGTTGAAAAACACTGCTGTATAGAATCTTAAAAAAATAACATGGCAATTTAAAACCAATGCGAGCACAGATAGGGAGCCACTGCAAAGAGACTAAAACAGGAGTTGGCTATTTTTTGTTAAATTATATGAGTCCGACAGTCATGTTTTGTAACATCTGCAACTTCTTACAAATTTGAGCGGATAACCCAGAATAGATGGTGTTGTAATAGTTAATTGTGGGAGCATTTGTTGCTGGGCTAATAATGCAAAATACTCTTCATAAAAGTAGGCATGAATAGCCTTGGTAGCTAGTCTCCTGTGGCAAATGCACCAAAGCCCGAAGGATCTGAATGGACTTCAGTGTATTTGCTGCGGGAAAATCACTACTGCGGCTTTGTAAAAGGGTCCTTTAGTTTTTTTAAGATGGAAAACACTTTTTTACACAGGTTGTTTAATTGAGTATCCAAAATTTAAAGAAGGTCTAGAATTACTTCCCAAAATTCGGCTAATGTTCTGACTGGAAAAACCACCTCAGACTCTAGGGAAATGCAATTGCGTAGAGGGTTATTATTATTAATCCAGAGAATATTAGGCCCCCCTTTTATCAAGCCGCGTTAGAGCTTTTTTTATTACCGGCTGGTGAAGTAAAAGCTCCAATGCTCCTAGGAATTCCATGAGCATCGGAGCTTTAACCCCAGTGGCTGATGATAAAAAACCCTAATGCAGCTAGATAAAAGGAAGTCTTAGGGATCCTTTTATAAAGGCGCGCAAAGTGTTTTAGCACGCGCTAACCACCAGCGCGTGCATGTTAGTCTATGAACATGTTAGCGTTTAGCACGTGCGTAGATTTAGCGCACGCTAAAATGGTTAATGCGCCTTTGTAAAAGAGGGGGTTAGTCTTTGCAGCATACAGCTTTAACCAATTTCCACGCTCATATAATTCCTTACCCCCCCCTTTTTGCATTCATTATGCCAGCCTGCGCTAAAAACTACTTTTGTGGTTTTGTAAAAGGGGAGGTTAATTTTCAAAATTTTCAAATGGGCAAGTTCAAGATCTGTAAGAGATATATGTGATGAAAGAATATATGGCAACAAAATTATCATATTGCTAAAAAATAATTAACACCACACCCCTTTTACAAAAACGCGAAAGCGGTTTGTAGCGCAGTCTGGCACACTGAATGCTCTGTGCTGCTCCTGACACTCAAAGGAACTCAGTTGGCCATGTATTTTCCTCCCAGATCTGTTGACACAGTTGAGTGAGGGCCATGATAGCACCCTCTGAGCCTTTTATTAATTCAATTGGAATACCTTTGATACCACGTGACTTGTTTGTCGATACAGCTTCTGTAACTTCTTCTTTTAAAATATCTGGTTCTTCTTCGGCTTCAGTTTCCAGTTCAATCTTATCTTCATTGCCTTGTTTGTACAAATTTTCCGTATATTCTTTCCATCTCTTTTTTAATGCTTTCTGGATCATTCAGTATCAGTCCAATCTTAACCTACCCTCCCTCAAATATTATAGAGTTACATAGCTAGTAACATTCAATGACAAAAAGGTTGGATTTTTTTTAAAGATGCCAAATATGCATTAGGGTTGAGCAGCCAGACAAATTTTGTTCCATATCATATCTGGGAATATTCTTTTTATTTGCAATTCTTTCTTGTTTTTTTGTCAAAAGCAAACTCATTGAGGCCTGGATTCTGTATACAATGTCGATATCAGCAGCTGCCTAAAATGCGGCCGCTGATTGCGTGTCAATCACGCCACAGTGTCATATACAGAACTGCGCCTCCAGAGCAGATATGTGTTTGAAATGTAGGCCAGGGTTTTCCAGGCCTATATTTATGCAGCCTATCTGTGCCGTGAATCGCTTTATGGTGCCTAAAGCCACTTCTGGTGTGAACCACGCCCATAGTGACAAGTGTTGTGAAGCATGTACAGAGGCGCAATTCCAGCGCCTTTTATTTAGACACCAGTAGGTGCTTTAACCTTGCTGTTTTTTTGCCATTTCTAATGGCTTTTTTTCATTTAACGTAGATACCGGGGAAAAGTGTGCACTATCATTGGCAGACAATAAAATGTTACTTTTTGTGTTTCTTTTTCTGTTCATTTTAATTTAATAATGGCATGGGGAATATCCCATATCATTGCGTACAAATGTCCATCCTTAAAATGTGTACTGCTGATGAATAAAATACAGTAGCTTCTTAAATGGTTCCAAGGACATATTTGTAGATAAAATGATATAGAAAAGCAAAAGTACTGTTTTCTGCAACATCAAGGGTTTTTGAACAGTGAAATTAGCAGCATGAGTTTCACTATTGCAATGGTGTATATATATCAGTTGCTGCTGTTCTCCTTTTTCTACAAATATTTCCTCTAGGGTCATGACAGTCATTTCCTTCCCTTTAATCTTTTGTTTCCAGTTATTGACCTGTTAACCCTGGGTACCTCAGAGTTACTGAACAGTAGCTAGTGTCATAGAAGGAGGTTAACAGATCACTGTGCAACATATGCAGGACATATCAAGGAAGAAAAAATGTCACAAAGCAATTAGAATCGTTTGTTTTCTCATGACTAAGGCAAGTCTAAAAGTGAATTTGCCTAATGCTCAAACTAGCACCTCCCCCTCGCTATTACAAAACCGTAGCGCGGTTTATAGGGCCGGCCAAAGCAGTAACAGCTCTGATGCTTAGAGGAATTCTATGAGCGTAGGAACTGTTACCAACACGGCCGTTGCTAAAAAAAAAACGTGCAATGGTTTTATAAAAGAGATGTAAGGAGGTAAATCAGTTGGCGCCTAAATAAATTACGCCAGTCACATGTCAATCATATTTAGGCGCCATTTATAGAATTGCGGCTAGAGGCACCTATGTAAAAATTTAGGTAACTGAAATGTAGGTGAGGGGTTTAAAGGCCTACATTTCAGGTGCCTAAGATTTTGGAGAATCATGCTTAGCGACGCCTAACTCACACTCCGCTCATAGAAATGCCCACTTAGGTGTTAGGCACCATGCGATAGGCACCTATCTTTTAAAGAATCGGAAAGGCGCCCATCGCCCAATTAATTATTATTATTTTTTTTTAGCAACTATTGAGGCTATTAAGAGTATTTTGCCAATTAACCCCCTCTTTTACAAAACCGGCTGCTGGTACACCTAAGTCATATAAAGCACATGTATTCTTGATATCACATATACTGGAATTTGTAGGTTCTATTTAATTTTATGAAGCATAAGTGAAGATTAAAAAACCCGAGGGAACTATACAGTTTAGGGGTGAAGAACTTATGTGCACGACGGAAGAGTGGGACTTGGTGTGATTTTATGTGATGATCTTAAGGTGGCCAAACAGGTTGAAAAGGTGACGGCAAACGCTAGAAGGATGCTAATTTGCATAGGGAGAGCTAAGGCCAGTAGGAAAAAGGAGGTATTGATGCCCCTGTATAAGTCTTTGGTGAGACCTCATTTAGACTATTGTGTACAATTCTGGAGGCTGCACCTTCAAAAAGAATTAAAAAGGATGGAGTCAGTCCAGAGGAAGGCTACTAAAATGGTGTGTGGTCTTCGTCATAAGGGTACAGACTTAAAGATCTCAATCTGTATGCTTTGGAGGAAAAACGGAAGAGGGGAGATATGATAGAAACGTTTAAATACCTACATAATGTAAATGCGCATGAGTCGAGTCTCTTTAATTTGAAATGAAACTCTGCAATGAGAGGGCATAGGATGAAGTTAAGAGGTGACCGGCTCCAGAGTAATCTACGGAAATACTTTTTTAGAGAATGGGTGGTAGATGCATGGAACAGTTTCCCAGAAAAGGTGGTGGAGACAGAGACTGTGTCTGAATTCAAAAGAGCCTGGGACAGGTACGTGGGATCTCTCGGAGAGAGAAAGAGATAATGGTTACTGCGGATGAGCAGTCTAGATGGGCCATTTGGCCTTTATCTGTCATCATGTTTCTATATTCTACAAATGGAACCAGTACGTGCCCTACCGGCTCCTAAGTTAATTGAGAAACACTGCTTAAACTGGTAAAAAAAAGATAAAAATAAAGTGCATACCAGCGCCTAAACAAAAGATGGCAGAATTGTGCCTACGTAGGTGCTTTATGGTGCTTAACGCCACTATGGGTATGGATAATGCCAGAAGTGGCGTTGCGCACCATAAAGCGCCTACATAGGTGCAATTCATGGCATAGATAAGCACTAGAAATATAGGCCTGGAATACCCTGGCCTACATTTCCAGTGCCTATCTTTCATGGCAGCGCAATTCTCTATAGGGCGCCATCGTGTGATTGATACATAATCAGCGGCCACTTTTTAGGCAGCTGCCGATAGTGCCTTATAGATAATCTGGACCTTAATGCACATATACAGTGCACATATTAGTGCAAAATATGAGGTGTGGTAAGCTTTAAATGGAAGGATTGTGCCCAGAATATGTAAGGATAGACACTTACTACATAGTTTCCAATGTACAAGCATTGGCAGATATCACAGAAGCATGACTCCAGATTTAACAACAGCAACAACATGATCTGATCCCCTTGTAATCATCTCTCTGTCTAATCGTGTACTCTCAATCCAGTGCCTCTCGAAAAACAAGAACCCTGATCTAGCACCCACCAACACAAGCTGCCACCAATGTGGCATTCCCACATCGCTACAAGAACCCTCTGAGTCCCACAATGCAAACCTGAGCAGAGGAACCGAGCCAACTAAAGTTCTTCCCATAGAAGGGATTTCTCAAAAATCCCTGACCCTCCTCCTTCCTGAACTCCACACAACCCCCTCAACATTCATCCAAGGGTTGCCCTAATAGTATAGTGCAGGGGTAGGTAATTCCGGTCCTCAAGAGCCGGAGCCAGGTCAGGTTTTCAGGATATCCACAATGAATATGTATGAGATGGATTTGCATGCACTGCCTCCTGAGATGCAAATCTATCTCATGCATATTTATTGTGGATATCCTGAACACTTGACCTGCCTGTGGCTCTCAAGGACTGGAATTGCCTATCCCTGGTCTAGTGGATGGGGAAGGAGTGTTCTCCATTTGGCTGTAAGATTAAAAAAGCAGGCTTAAAGTCCTGTTTTAAGATAATCATTAGAAGCGGAATTGTTATACAGTGGTGCCTCACACAACGAACTTAATTGGTTCCAGGAGCAAGTTTGTTATGTGAAACGTTCGTTATGTGAAACGCGTTTTCCCATAGGAATACATGTAAAAAAAAATAATTCGTTCTGCAGCATAAAATATGCTAAGATGACATAAAAAAGATAAATTTTTTGTTATTATTTTTATTTAGATACATCTAAAAACATACATCTCCCTGTCCTTTTACTTCCACTATCTTCCTATCCCATCTCTATTCCCTTTTGTCCCTCTCCCCATGATCAATCATCTCACCACCTCTCTCTGCCCTCACCCTCAGGGTTCAAGATTGCTTCCACTCTTTTTCCTGTTGTTCTCTCTGCCTGTCACCCTATGATTTAGCATCCCTTCTGCCCTTGTCCAATATTTCCCCTTCTCTCCCTCCCTCTCATCCCCTGCTCCAACATGTGCTTTCTCCACTCCACCTTTCCTCCCTCCCTGCCTCCACCTTTGTGGCGCTTTTGCACCCGACCGACAACAGAACAGGCCCGGTCGGACAAATCTCCCTGTCCTGTAGCCGCGAATCTAAATTACCTTCTTACAGCAGCTGGATTATTGAAGCTGCTGTAAGAGGTAATTTAGATTCGCGGCTACAGGGCAGGGAGGTTTGTCGGCCGGGCCTGTTGTCGGTCGATCGGGGGACCTGACCATCTGTGCACATTCTTCGGGGCGGACCGCCCCCTCCCCCCTCTTTCGTTCGCCATTGCCTTCTTCCTACCTGCCCTGCCGCAGCCGCACACAGCCGACCGGAAGTCTTCCTGATGTCAGCGCTGACGTCGGAGGAAGGGAGGGCTTTGCTTAAGCCCTCCCTCCGACGTCAGCGCTGACATCGGGAAGATTTCCGTTCGGCTGTGTGCGGCTGCGACAGGGCAGGTAAGGAGAAGGAGACTACCCTCGCGGCTCGACCAACCCCGCTGCGATCCAACCCCGCAGGAACCCCGGAAGTATGCAGCTCGGGCGACTTCGTTGTGTGAAACGAAGTACGTTATACGGATCACGACATAAAGTTCGTTGTGCGCAGCGTTCGCTGTGCGAGGCGTTCGCTGTGCGAGGCACCACTGTATAGTGAATGATTTCAGTGGGAAGGAATGTGATGAAAAGATAATGCTATAAACAGAACACATCCAGTGGTATGAGTTCTTAATTTATAAGTAAAATCTGACCTACTACCTTAATTCACAAAGGGAACTCTTAAGCTTTCCATCCAAATCCAATTAACTACTCAATCAAAGTTGAAAAAATAGAACAAAATAGTCTTTTAAGAAAAATCTTTTGTCAATTTACCAGATTGAACCTGACTGAGAAATGAATTCCAGTTTCTGTGCAATTAGAACAGCTTGGAAAATGTTAAAATGGGGTAAAGTACATATGTATTTACTACATATATTTAAAGTATTATTTTTATAAACTATAGATAACATATCATTTTTGATCTTAAACACAAACAAACAGAATTGCACTGGATATGTAGCCAAGTAAATTGGTAATTCAAATGGCAAGAATTTAAAATCCTTTTTAATTTAGTAGTGATGGCATAAGCTGTTTCCTCAATTGCAGTCACTGTACAATATGATCATACACCCTCCCCCCTCCCCCCCCCCCCCCCCCCAATATTCAGACTGCAAGAGATTAGCCAGCCATCTTCCACAGTTTGTGGTGATACTGGAAATTCAGGGCTTGATTCTACAATGCTTGCTCTCAGCAGCCGCCTAAGGGCTGGATTCACTAAGAACACCAATCATGTCCCGGCCAGTTTGCGACCCGATTTTCCTCCGACCTGATTCACTAACCTCGTGGCCAATCATCCTCCGATCCGATCCATGCATGCAAATGAGGGGAAACGGCACGTAAAGTAGACAGGCAGCAATTCAGTAACAAAAAACTGGCCAATCAAGAAACAAGCAACTGCTGGGGACCAGTCGCTCACGTTCTTTTTGACTGCATCTCCTGCTCTCTGCCCTGACTCTCCTGCTCTCTGCCCCGATGCCGCCCTGCTTTTGCCCCGACTCTCCTGATCTCTGCTCCGACTTTCCTGTTCTCCTGCTCTCTGCCCCGACCGTCACCCTGCTTCTTCCCTGACTCACCGCCCTGTTTCTGCCCCGATCGCCGTCCAGCTTCTACCCTGACTCTCATTACCTTCCCCGCAGTGCGAGCCCGTGGTTTTAACCTGTGGGTTTAAAGCAGGTTAAAACCACGGGCTCTGTAAGCATGTGCAGACCATCTACAGATGATCCAATGCAGTCGTTTGAGGCCACGATTCCGATTGCCCCCATTTGCATGAGGACGCGTTGTGAATCAGCCCCCCAGCCACGGATCAGACTTGGATCAGATCGGTAGGGGAGTTTAGTGAATCTGGCCCCATGTTTCTTTTAGTACACAGGCTGAGAACTTTTCAGCCGCCCCTCATAAGAGTCATTTTTTATCTAGAACTCTTAAGCATGGGGGTGGCTTGGCAGTAATCTATAGATCATCTTTTGACCAACAATTGGTTAAAACCGTCCAAGATGATTGCCTAGAGAGAGCTGATGGTCCTGAGATTGTCAGATGAATTAAGTAAGGACCCATAGGGAATTTTATTGTTTTATCATCCTCCTGTGAAATGGTCCATTTCATCTTCAAAATTATTTTATTGCTTATATGTCTACTCAATTTACTAGATCATTGATTAGTGGAGATTTGAATTTGCATTTGGAGAATGATTTGGATTCAAATAGTTGTGCTTTTAAATCATATTTAAAAACATTTCAATTCAAATTATCATTTTTAAGCCCAACACATGAAAAAGGACATACCTTGGATCTGATTGTGCGGCCCTAGTGATAAATGAAGCATGGTTAGGGGTGATGCCAGACTTCCGCATCATTATGTGCTACTGGCCACGCTTCTGACGTGACCCTAGGTGCTGAAAATATAGACCTGTGAAACCCGGACCTACATCTCTGGTGCCTAGGGTCCCATCAAGCCGTGATTCTGGAAATGGTGCCTGTCGGTGATTGACACATGGCAGGTGCCCGTATTGTAAGAGCTCATCGTGGCAGGTGCTACTTCCAGAATCCGCCCCTTAACACATATTTGGTGTGTTGTAACAGGCTATGCACAAACGCTATGGAGTTATGCAGTAGTTTGTTTGTTACCACCTATTAAACCATGCATTATTGCATTTTTCTGTGAAAGGGTATGGCATGGGTAGAGAATGCCCCAAATTACTGCACAATCTTTAAAGTAATTCCAGATATTCATTCATTAATAGCCATATATTGACTTGGTTCCACTTAGAACGGAGAGATCAAGTTTAGTTTATTAGGATTTTATATACCGCCTATCAAGGTTATCTAAGCGGTTTTTACAATCAGGTACTCAAGCAACTAATCATAAAAGATAAGTTGAATGAATACTTAATTTATTATGCTAAATAAGTAAATACTTATAAAGTAATAAGTTATAAAATCAAAAACAAGATATCCATTAGAGTGGATCCGGTGAAGACTTTGCACATAAATCTTAACGTTATGAAAGGTTTTTGAACATGTAGTGGTGCATCTGAGGATCTAGTAGACATTCCTTAACCTCTGGGTTCTAAGTGGAACCAAGTCAATATATGGGTAGAGAATGGACACAGGAGCAATAGTTAGCTAAAACATTGTACTTGGTGCATGCTAATTGGCTAATGCAGAGTTGACGCAGGAGCACTTGTTGCTGCTGTTAGGTGCCATCCACTCGTACTCGAGTCCGAGCGACTTGATGGATTGCGGATCTAAAAAGAAATTGATTTTGTGCTAGTCCGGAAAGGTCCTCCAGCATCATCCCCCATAGGAGGTGGTAAGTGGTCCCATGTTAATGCCCTGCAGGTACCATGCATTAATGGATACATTGGACACGATGCAGGCAAGAATTTATTGTACCAAAGTTAAAATGCACTTTTGAGTGGCTTCATTTTTGGCAGCGTTTTCGGCGTATTTAACAGACAGGCATTTGTTGTTATCTTCATTTCTTGTGGTACATTTTATACCTTATTTACAATGGACTCCTGAAGAAGGCGTGTTGTCCGAAACACGGACCGTGTTGGGGCTCTTGGTTGGTAAAAAGGTTTTTATATTACTGCATTTTAACTTTGGTACCATAAATTCTTGCCTGCATCGTGTACATTGTCTGCAGGTTTTCCTGTTTCGGTGGTTTTCCTGCAGATTTGGTTGGATTTCTTTTTGTTGCTCTTTAATGGATACATTAACACATATCCAGAAAATAAAATAAAAAAATAGAGGGCGTGTCCCTAAAATATGCTGGAGTATTTATTTATTTTAAAAATTTCTATGCCATTTACATATTTTTACATATGTAATTCAATAAAACAAATAAGATCAAATAATCCTCAGGAGATCGACTATGAAAGAATGAAAGCCACACCAGGCTTATGCAAGGAATCATACACAAATTGTTCAGCAAAAAAACAATCATAAGGGATCAGCATCTAGAGAAATGCATTTACAAATAACTGCGTTTTAGAACAAGCTCCGATCCCATATAGGGAGGAGCGCGGCCAAATCGGCCGAAGCCAGAGCGAAAGGGTGGGAGGGGGAGGGGGAAGGGAGGAGAAGGGAAGGCCAATCCACAGAGGAAGCGCGGGGGGGGGGGTTAGGAGAATAGCGGTGAGCGGAAGGGAGGTCGCCCTTTCTGAGACGGCAATCGAGACGCAGCAGTATCTAGAGAAATGCATTTACAAATAACTGCGTTTTGAGTAATTTTCTAAAAATGCCCTTTTCATAGCATTTTCCTAACTGACTGACAAGTCAGTTCAACCCCGCACAGCAGAAGGTCATTTTACTGGTCTCAACATATTTTAGATTAGCGTTTGTTTTTAATAAGGCTAAGGGCTCCTTTTACTAAGTCGCATTAGGGTTTTAACGCGCGGAATAGCGCGCGCTACATTGCCCCGTGCGCTAGACCTTGACGCCAGCATTGAGCTGGCGTTAGTTATAGAAGCGTAGCGCGCGGTATGGCGTGTGATAATTTCCTGCGTGTGCTAAAAATGCTAGCGCACCTTAGTAAAAGGAGCCCTAAGTTTTCAGAACGCAGAGATCTATTTGCTAGATAATTGGTCATCTTGCTCTTAAACAATTCAGGTATGACACCATACAAGAATTAATGACAAATCATTATTGCTTTATACTGACATCTGAAAACAACAGGTAGCCAATGTAATTGTTGAAGATAGGGCGAAATATGATCGATATGTCGAGCCCAGATTTTAGTACACATTAGAATAAGAACCCCTACATTTGTTAATGTTTATTTTTAAAGTTTTGTTATTTTGTTTTTTGACTGTCTTACATTTATTCTATCTTTTATGTGGATGGATTTTGATCACTGAAAATTTGGATTTGCAGTTTCACTCATTATTTAGGACTGATGATTGAAACAGTTGGTAGTCAATTATAGCTTAACATATATGCTGTTGGTTTTGCATTAACGTTTTAATGGTTACCTTAATTCTAAAGTAAGGGAGTTTTGTATTATATTGTTAAAAAGTTTCAATATGACTGGCAAAAGGTCTAATGCTGCTTCCTTCTCCCCCTCCAAACTGTTTTCACTGGGTTGAGCCCCCAGAGACTCTGCCGTTGCCAAAATTAGATGGCACAAATGAGAAGTCAGCCCATTCTGAGGATATGGTCATTAATTTTGTTCAAAGGTACACAAATGAAAAATGGCTTATTTGTCACATTTATCACTAGGTTTAAAATAAATGCACAGCTCTACTAGATATGGAAGCTGAATCACAGGTAGGGAGCAGTGCAGGAGCTGCATTGAGTGAAAGGCAAACTTTACCATCTAAATCCTCTACTATCTCACACACAAAGATATTGAACAGAACTGGTCACAGGACTAATCACTGAGGCACTCCACTAATCACTTTTTCCTCTTAAGCATTAATTCCATTTACCACTATCATCTGTTATTCAATCAGTTTCTAATCAAGCCCACCCCTGTGTGCACCTAACCAACAGCTGTTCAGTTTTAGTGAGCTTTTTTTTATGTGGGACAGTATCAGAAGGTTTGCTGGAATTCAAGTAAAACCAAATCCAATGCAATCTCCTCGATCTAGTTAGATTTGAATACTATAATTCTTTCTAAGTTGATTTATCCAAATTTCAGTTGTTAGAGGCTCTTGCATGTTCAGAATATAGCAGCTCATGTAAGTTCTGGACAACGTTCTGGGGCAAGAGCAAGCTCTACAGGAGAGATGGACTGCACCTGAGCGTGGCGGGAACAAGACTTCTAGCAAACAACGTCAAGAGAGGAATAGAACAGGCTTTAAACTAAGAGAAAGGGGAAAGCCGACAGTCGACCTAGCGTCGATGATTCGGAAAAAGGTATCCCGTGAAGATACTAAGGGGAAAAAAGGCAGGGAAGAAACAAGAGACAAATTACAGGAGTCAACTAACCCAGAAGAGGAGGTTAGAAAGATTGTAGCAAAAGAGAAGACACCAAAGACTGAAGCACAGGGAAAAGAAATGAAGACGACAAAATGCCAGGATCTAAACTGCATATATACTAATGCAAGGAGTTTAAGAAACAAAATGGGGGAGCTAGAAGCCATGGCCAATGCAGAGGACATAGACATCATTGGAATCTCTGAAACGTGGTGGAATGAGGAAAACAAATGGGATACAGCACTGCCGGGGTACAAGCTCTATCGCCGGGATAGGTCAGGTCAGAAAGGAGGAGGAATAGCCCTATACGTAAAAGAAAGCATACAATCGACAAGAATGGACACAGCGGAGATGATCAACAAACTGGAATCGCTATGGGTTAAAATACCGGGTAGGAAAGGGCATGAAATAAAGATGGGCCTATACTATCGTCCACCCGGGCAAACTGGAGATAGCGATAAAGAAATGGATGCCGAGATGAAGCGAGAATGCAAAAGTGGTTACACAGTTGTTATGGGAGACTTCAACTATCCTGGGATAGACTGGAGTCTTGGAAGCTCAAGATGCGCTAGGGAGACAGAATTCCTGGAGGCTATACAAGATTGCTTCATGGAGCAGCTTGTTAGAGAACCGACGAGAGGAAATGCCACTCTGGATTTAATCCTAAATGGACTAAGGGGACCTGCAAAGGAAGTGGAAGTAGTGGGACCGTTGGGAAACAGTGATCATAATATGATCAAGTTCAAGGTTGAAGTAGGCATACCGAACGGAAAGAGAACCATAGCGACATCTTTCAACTTCAGGAAAGGAAACTATGAAGCAATGAGGGAAATGGTAAGGAAGAAACTTAGGAACACTTCCAAAAAATGGCAAACAGTAGAACATGCCTGGTCTTTTTTCAAAGACACAGTGAGCGAGGCACAAAATCTGCACATCCCCAGATTCAGAAAGGGGTGCAAAAAGGGTCGAACAAAAGACCCAGTATGGATGACTAAAATAGTGAAGGAAGCGATAGGCAATAAGAAAAATTCATTCAGGGAATGGAAAAAGGACAAAACTGAAGGGAACCAGAAGGAGCACAGGAAGTATCAAAAAGAATGTCACCGTGTGGTTCGAAAAGCCAAAAGAGAGTATGAAGAGAGGCTAGCCAGGGAGGCACGAAATTTCAAACCGTTCTTCAGATATGTTAAAGGGAAACAGCCAGCTAGGGAGGAGGTAGGACCGCTGGACGAAGGAGACAGGAAGGGAGCGGTGAAGGAGGAGAAAGAAGTCGCAGAAAGACTCAACATGTTCTTCTCATCTGTATTTACAAACGAAGACACAACCAACATACCGGAACCTGAACAAATATTCAATGGAAATCAAGCAGAAAAATTAACATCCATGGAAGTGAGCCTTGATGATGTACACAGGCAGATAGAAAAACTTAAAACTGACAAATCCCCGGGTCCGGACGGAATCCATCCCAGGGTTCTGAAGGAATTAAAGGAGGAGATAGCGGAACTACTGCAGCAAATTTGCAACCTATCCTTGAAAACAGGCATGATCCCGGAGGATTGGAAGATAGCCAATGTCACGCCCATCTTTAAAAAGGGATCAAGAGGTGACCCGGGAAACTACAGACCAGTGAGTTTGACTTCGGTTCCGGGGAAACTGACGGAAGCACTGATTAAAGAACACATCGATGAACATCTGGAAAGAAACGAACTTTTGAAAACAACCCAACATGGTTTCTGCAGGGGGAGATCGTGCCTAACGAACTTATTGCACTTCTTCGAAGGAATTAACAAACGGATGGACAGAGGAGACCCCATAGACATCATATACCTTGATTTCCAAAAAGCCTTTGACAAGGTGCCTCACGAACGTCTACTCCGGAAACTGAAGAACCATGGAGTGGACGGAGACGTACATAGATGGATCAGAAACTGGTTGGCGGGTAGGAAACAGAGGGTAGGGGTGAAGGGCCACTACTCGGACTGGATGGGGGTCACGAGTGGTGTTCCGCAGGGCTCAGTGCTCGGGCCGCTGCTATTTAATATATTCATAAATGATCTAGAAACAGGCACGAAGTGTGAGATAATAAAATTTGCGGACGATACAAAACTATTTAGTGGAGCTGGGACTAAAGAGGAATGCGAAGAATTGCAAAGGGACTTGAACAAATTGGGGGAATGGGCGGCGAGATGGCAGATGAAGTTCAACGTGAGAAATGTAAAGTATTGCATGTTGGAAACAGAAACCCGAGGTACAACTATACGATGGGAGGGATATTATTGAATGAGAGCAACCAAGAAAGGGACTTGGGGGTAATGGTGGACATGACAATGAAGCCGACGGCACAGTGCGCAACAGCCGCTAAGAAAGCAAATAGAATGCTAGGCATAATCAAGAAGGGTATTACAACAAGGACAAAAGAAGTTATCCTGCCATTGTATCGGGCGATGGTGCGCCCGCATCTGGAATACTGCGTCCAATATTGGTCTTCGTACCTTAGGAAGGATATGGCGTTACTCGAGAGGGTTCAGAGGAGAGCGACACGCTTGATAAAAGGGATGGAAAACCTCTCATACGCTGAGAGATTGGAGAAACTGGGTCTCTTTTCCCTGGAGAAGAGGAGACTTAGAGGGGATATGATAGAGACTTATAAGATCATGAAGGGCATAGAGAGAGTAGAGAAGGACAGATTCTTCAAACTTTCGAAAAATAAAAGAACAAGAGGACACTTGGAAAAGTTGAAAGGGGACAGATTTAAAACGAATGCTAGGAAGTTCTTCTTTACCCAACGAGTGGTGGACACCTGGAATGCGCTTCCAGAGGGAGTAATAGGGCAGAGTACAGTACAGGGGTTTAAGAAAGGATTGGACAATTTCCTGCTGGAAAAGGGGATAGAGGGGTATAAATAGAGGATTACTGCACAGGTCCTGGACCTGTTGGGCCGCCGCGTGAGCGGACTGCTGGGCATGATGGACCTCAGGTCTGACCCAGCAGAGGCATTGCTTATGTTCTTATGTTCTTATGTTCTTAAAAAAGCTCCCCTTCTCCATATCTGTGTTACAAATTCCAAACATATTAAAATGGTGACCAACAATTTTATAGCTCTCTCCTGTAATGGTCCAGCCCTTTGGAATCAGATTCTATATGCCCTGACAATTGTTAATAATTTAATTGCATAATGTAAATATTGCAAAGGCTAGTTATTTGAGGTGGCTTTTATTGAAGTTTTGTGTGTTACATTTTAAAGCTGATTTTAGAAACAAAGTACAGGTTGGAACTGAGATGAAGTTAAGAGGTGATAGGCTCAGGAGTAATCTAAGGAAATACTTTTTTTACAGAAAGAGTGGTAGATGCATGAACAGTCTCCCGGTAGAGGTGGTGGAGACAGAAACTGTGTCTGAATTCAAGAAAGCCTGGGTTAGGCACATGGGATCTCTTGGAGAGAGGAAGAGATAATGGTTACTGCGAATGGGCAGATTGGATGGGCCATTTGGCCTTTATCTGCCTTCATTTTTCTATGTTTCTATGAGATGTCCAGATCAGGATGTGTCAATTTCCGTTAGCATTTTCAAAAAAGATTACTAGCATCTAGACTTATTGGGGTGGGTCAGTAGAGTGGGCAGACTTGATGGGCTATAGCCCTTTTCTGCCGTCATCTTTCTATGTTTCTATGTTTACATTAGGGATTTCTATTCCGCCATTACCTTGCGGTTCAAGGCGGATTACAAATGGATTGTCAGGACATTAGAAGTATTTAGGGAGTCGTTTGTACATTTCTTTGAGTTGCTAAGGATTACATTTGAATTGTCATGGTATTAGAAGCACATATGGAGTAGTTGCAGGTGATGCTTGGGACATTTCTTATTGAGTTAGTTCGGTTTTATGTGTTTTTTGAATAGAAGGGTTTTTATTTATTTTTTGAAGGTTTTGTAGTCTGTGGTCGAGGTCAATAGGTTGTAGAGTTGGAGGTTGAGTGTTGCAGCTCCAGTGGCTAGAAGCCTTTTCTAAATTACGTGCAAGAATTGATATGTATGTGTTGGCTAGGTACATCTTCAGCACCCCATTTCCCAATTGTCAAGGTCTAAAATATCAGTGAGATCAACACAGCAAATTGCACGTGTATGTGGGCTGACTTCCCTTAATGACAGGAGTTCCTGAGCCTTTTTTTATTTAAAATTTAGCCCGGTTATTAGAAGCCTAGGGAGGTTTTCTCCCCCTTTTGGGGTTTTCTCCCTAGTTTATTGCTTTTCCGGGGTAGACCAGTAATAATCCGTAAGTCTCCCTTCCTTAAGTCTTGGTACTTCAGGGAGCAATATCCTGTGGTTTTGAGGTCCATTTAATAAACATTGATTAAGTTGGTGGCTCTGGAACCCATGACATTAGGTTTGACACTCAATTTTGTTGATTGACTACTGGTTAGTAAGTGTCTTGCAGAGATCGCTAGCACAAGTGATCCTCCCTGCAGGTTGCTGAAATGAGGTAAATGGATGCGCGGGAGGTCAGGGGGAACACGCAGGCCTTCCGGGGGGAGGGGTGCAGTCCTTCGGGGATGCTGGTGCAGGCCTTCAGGAGGGACAGGCAGGCCTTCAGAGGTGGGATGCAAGCCTTCAGGGGGGACAGGCCTTCAGAGATGGTGGCACAGGCCTTCAAGGATGGTGGTACAGGCCTTCAGGGGGGACAGGCAGGCCTTCAGGAGGAGTGGTACAGGCCTTCAGGGGGGAAAGACCTTTAGGGGAGGGGGGCCCTGGTGTAGAAGTACATGGAGGGAGGGAAGGGGGGGTTCAAAGAGACATGCATATGCTGGATTTTGGGGGAAGAAATAATGGGTTTAAAAAACAGAGGAGAGAAAGAGAGATGGTGGACAGTGGGATTTAGGAAGGGAAGGAACAGAAAGGGAGAGAAGTTGGACACAAGGGATGGTGTGAAGGGGGGATAGAGATACTGGATAGGATGGTAGTTGGGAAGAGAAAGGGAGAGATGGTGGACCCTGGGGTTGTGGGGAAGGAGGGAGAGATGCTGGATGAAAGGGTAGTTGAGAAAAGGTGGATCTGGGGATGGAGACATAAAAAAGGAAAGATGCTAGACCTCCGGGAGAGGGAAGGGAAATGGAAAGGGAGGACAGAGATAGAAGATGGATGGTTAGCACGGAGAAAGATGAATGAAGGAGACCCTGGCAAGCAAGTTATCAGAAGACAACCAGAGCCTGGGACCAACAAGATTTGAATAATGACCAGACAACAAAAGGTAGAAAAACTAATTTTATTTTCTGTTTTGTGATTACAGTATGTCAGATTTGAAACGTGTATCTTGCCAGAGTTGGTGTTAGACCGCAAATGTGAGCTAGGATTTAACAGAGAGAGGAAAAGTCTTTTTTTTAATTTTGTTTACACCACAGCGCCAGTGTGGTTAGGAGAAGGCAAAGGGGGTGAAGAGGCTATAAAAGGGATGAAGAGGCTATAAAATAAACCCACCAGGATGTTTGAAAAAAACACCCAAGTGGGCAGGAAAATTGAATCGAATTGAAAAATCGATTCAATAGGCTGAATCGAATCAAAAAATTTTTTCCTGAATCGGACAGCACTACAGTGTATGTCTATTTCCCCTAGCTGTTACAGCACCTAATATTTGCCAGTATCACTTACTGGGTGGAACAAACAACACTGATGGATTAAGGGGGATATAAATCCTCTTTGATCTCGAGAAAGAGTCATGAGCATGTATTCCCCTTCTGGTATGGGGTATGTATATGTATATTTTGGTCCCATTGTTGTCTCACCCAAAACATATCCAGTTCATGCCCCGTGCAATATGTGTCGTTTAGACATGTATGTGATATACTCTTCTAAATGTCAGTTTATGCTTATCTAGATCAGTGGTTCCCAACCCTGTCCTGGAGGACCCCCAGACCAGTCGGGTTTTCAAGATAGCCCTAATGAATATGCATGGAGCAGATTTGCATGACTGGCACCTCCATTATATGCAGATCACTCTCATGCATATTCATTAGGGTTATCCTGAAAACCCGACTGGCCAGGGGGTCCTCCAGGACAGGGTTGGGAACCACTGATCTAGATCATGACTAGGGCTTCTAAAATAACCACCTTTCCTGAATGCTGTTGTTTTTGATAACTGCAATTTTATTACTAATTATTATTTCTATAGTGCTACCAGATGCACACAGTGCTGTACAGAGTCACAAAGAAGACAGTCCTTGCTCAAAAGAGCTTACAATCTTAACAGACAAACAGGATGTCATGGATACAGTTAAAAGGAATGGTTAATTTGCTGTAGAGAGCTGCACGGGAACGGGGATGACGGAAATCCCGCGGGTTCCCCCTTCGGGTCATGGGGATCCTGTGGGGCACCCCCTAGGGACACAGGGATCCTGTGGGGATGCCCCCTAGTGTCGCGGGGATCCTGCGGGGTTCGATGCAACTTGAGCCACGAGGCTCATCTTCTTTTTCCTGCCTGCCCTGCCGCAGCACACAGCCAACTGGAAGTCTTCCCCGATGTCAGCGCTGACGTAGGAGGGAGGGCTGAGATTTTGGCGGGGATGGGTGGGATTTCTGTCCCCACGCAACTCTCTAATCTGCTGGCTAGATTGGTGGTCAATGGGGAATAGGGTTATTGATTAAATGCTATATCAGAAAGGTGGGTTTTCAGCTTGCATAATCCTCATCTCAGACAACCCACAACAATTATTCCAGTGGTTCCTATCTTAATACCTGGAAAATGAAACACAAAGAGATACTCAAGTGTAGCTCATTATATGCAGGATATTTCTCCACTACAACTTTTTTTTTTGACTCCTCAGCAGTGGCGTACCTAGCATATGTGACACCCGGGGCCCATCATTTTTTTGCATCCCCTCCCCCCCATCTGTACAAAAAACATGATTTTTAGTAACAAGCCACATGTCACACATGAGTACCTAGGAAAAGGCAGCATCTTACATACTGCAGTGAGCAGTACAACATCAATACACCCATTGTAAAACTAAACAAGCCAGACTAGTACAGATCAATCCTACACCGTCAATCCTAACAGAAAACCATGTCTTTTGAACACACAAAACACAGAAAACACCTTCGCCTAGTATGGAATATGTCATCACAAACTAACCCCTCCCCCTTTTACAAAACTGTAGTGTGAATTTTAGCCACAGTGGTAAAAGCTCCAACACTCATAGAATTCTGAGCATCAGAGCTGCTACCACCATGGGCTGGTGCTAAAAAATGCCTCCACAGTTTTGTAAAAGGGGGGATTAAAATAGAATACATAGACAAAGGTTAAATTGAACCAGCAAGAAGCTGGACTCTGCATACAATGCAACACCATCAGAAACAGTTGACACAGGTCTCATAAAGCAAAAAATAAATAGAAAATTTTTGTTCTACTTTTGTCTTCTCTGGTTTCTGCTTTCCTCATCTTCTTGCTACTCTCTTCCTTCCATCCACTGTCCCTCTTCTCTCTGCATCTTCCATTTTGCTCTGTTACTGTGTCTCTCCCCTTTCTCCCTCCATTCCAAATTGGTCTGGCAACCCATCTTCTTCCCTCGCTCCTCCCATAGTCTGGCATCTCTGTCCTTCTTCCCTGCCAGCGTCTTCTCCCCAACTTTCTCTTCCCCATTTCCCTTCAGTGTCTTCTCCACACTCTCTCTTCCCCATTTTCCTGCAGCATCTTCCGCACACTCTTTTGGTTCCTCATTTCCCTTAAGCATCTTCTCCCTACTCTCTGTTCCCCATTTCCATTTCAGCATCTTCTTCCCACTCTGTCTTCCCCATGTGCTTTCAGCGTACTTCTCCCCCCTCTGTCTTCCCCATGTGCTTTCAGCGTCCTTCTCCCCCTCTGTTTTACCCTGTTTTCCTCTCCACCCACCTTTTCTTCCTTTGTCCCTCCCTGCCCCTTACCTTCGTGGCGCTTTCTTTCCCCCCCCCCCGGCCGGACAACAGGCCGGTCCGACAAACCTCCCTACCCTGTGGCCGGCGATGTCTAAACTGCCTTCTTACAGCAGCCAGAGTGTTGTAGTTGCATATGGCTGCTGTAAAGGTTGTCTCTGATGCAACTTCCGGTTGCATCAGAGATGACCTTTACGGCAGAAACACGCAACTTCAATGCTCTAGCTCAGGGATGCCCACACTTTTTGGGCTTGTGAGCTACATTTAAAATGACCAAGTCAAAATGATCTATCAACAATAAAATAAAAATAAAAAAAACACAAAGCACACTGTACGCTGAGAAAATGTTAATTATCATTCCTATTCTGGGTTTTTTTTCAAAGAGGTCAAGGTAGATGACTCTATGCACTGTCACCTCAGTAACAACAATACAAAAATAGACAAATATCCCCTCCCTTTTTACTAAAGCACAATAGCAGTTTTTAGCGCAGGGAGCTGCGCTGAATGCCCAGGGCTGCTCTCGACACTCATAGGCTCTCTGCGCTAAAAACCGCTATTGAGGTTTAGTAAAAGGAGGGCCATAGTGCAAAATAAAGAGAGCAGATATAAATTCAGACACATTTTGATCACTAAATTTAAAATAAAATCATTTTTTTCTACCTTGTTGCCTGGTGAGTCTCTGGTTGCACTTTCTTTCTTCCTGACTGTGCATCCAATCTTTCTTCCCACCTTTCCTTCCTCCCTCTCGTGGTCCTGGCATCTCTATCAGCCCCTTCCCTTGCTTCCCTTGGATGTCTGCATCTTTTCTCCCCATCCCCACGTTCCAGCATCTCTCTTACTCTCCCCATGCTATTCCTCCCCCTCCCCCCCCCCCCCACGGGCAGGATCCCGGTGCCTTGCTCATTGTTCTTCCCAGCAGCACTGCTGCATCTCTTCGGGCCACCTGGCAGCATGAATGAAGTAAACATGCTGCCTTCAGTGACCAGTTCTTGGCCTCCTTTTTTTTTTTTTTCAGTGACACCTTCTAAAGCCGCCGCCACCCCAAGCTCGTCTTCCTGTGTCGGGCCGACCAGACCTTCCTCTCCCCGACGTCAATTCTGCTGTCGGAGAGGAAGTTCCCGCCCAGCTAGGCAGCGATTGGCTGGCCCCCCAAACTTCCTCTCCGACGGCAGAATTGACGTCGGGGAGAGGCAGGTGATCGGCCCGGTAGAGTTTTCCAAGACCTGGCCGCTGTGCACCCCCCCCTAAGGCTGCACCTTGGGCGGACCTCCCCCCTTAGTACGTTATTGCTTCTCAGTCCAACACCACCCTAAACCAAGTACAGTGGTGGGAGTCTGTCCTTGCCTTGTAATGCTAGACTGTAAAGTATAAACCGCATAGATTCCTTGCAGAAAAATGCACTGTATTGTATTGCATTTCTGGGTAAAACTGGAACAGTACACCCCTTTCTGGCCATTCCAGTGGACATTGTTATTTGTAGAATCCCACTGGTGCCCCCATAATGTCAATAAAGGGCAGTGTAAGTCACTAAGGGGCAAGTGATGACATGACCCAACATCCTTTGATGAACGTGATTCCAGTAGTAAGGCTCCAAGCTCAGCTGTATAAAGATGGAGGACAAGTGTAATCACAAATCTCAATCTGTAAACAGTCTCAGCTTTAGCTGTAAGAATTTTACTTTTGTCCAAACCAATGATAATCATGAATAGTAATTAGAGTAAATCCAAGGTTTGTGTCCATTGTAATCCCTTATGTTTTGGCAGCAGTCAAGTATAGCCCAGGATGTTCCATCCGACCTCAAGAAAATCTCTAACATTGCAAACAGCAGTAGCAAGCAAAGCCAGACAACCAATGTTCAAAATATCTCCAAAGCAATGTCTATGCACCTTCTTAAAGTACCCTTCAAGCGAGGCTTTAAAAAAAAGAAATAAAACAGTGTTTTCCATATTCCTATGGCTAGGGTTGCCAGATTTTCCAATCAGAAAATCCGGACCTCTAGACCCGCCCCCCAGGCCTGTCAAGTTCCGCCCATCCCTACCCTGTAACACCCTAATCCCGCCCCCAGTCCCACCCTAGCCCCACCCCCCTCTGCCTGCTCATGCGTGGACTTCCTCCCTGCCCGACGCGATTTGAGGAGGATTTTCCAAAACCCGGACAAAGTGCCAGGTTTTGAAAAGCCATCTAGACCCCCGGACATATACTCAAAAGGAGGACGCCTGGGGAAATCCGGACATCTGGTAACCCTACCTATGGCCCTCTTTTACTTAGTCGAGGTAGGTTTCTACCATGGCCCGGGATTCTAAATGGTTCATAAGAACATAAGAACATAAGCAGTGCCTCTGCTGGGTCAGACCAGAGGTCCATCATGCCCAGCAGTCCACTCACGTGGCAGCACTTCAGGTCCAGGACCCGTATAATAATCCTCTATCTATACCTTTCTATCCCCTTTTCCTTCAGAAAATTGTCCAATCCCTTCTTGAACCCCAATACCGTACCCTGTCCTATCATGCCCTCTGGAAGCGCATTCCAGTGTGTCCACCACGGTTGGGTGAAGAAGAACTTCCTAGCGTTGGCTCTGAATCTGTCCCCCTTTTAATTTTTCCAAATGCCCTCTCGTTCTTTGTAGTTTTTGAAAGTTTGAAGAATCTGTCCCTCTCCACTTCTCTATGCCCTTCGTGATCTTGTAAGTCTCTATCATATCCCCTCTAAGTCTCCGCTTCTCCATGGAGAAGAGCCCCAGTTTCTCCAATCTTTCAGCGTATGAAAGGTTTTCCATACCTTTTATCAAACGTGTCGCTCTCTTCTGAACCCTCTCGAGTATCGCCATATCTTTTCTTTAGGTACGGCGACAATATTGGACGTAGTACTCCAGATGCGGGTTGCACCATCGCCCGATACAACGGCAGGATAACTTCTTTTGTTCTGGTTGTAATGCCCTTCTTGATTATACCTAGCATTCTATTCGCTTTCTTAGCGGCTGCTGTGCACTGTGCCAACGGCCCTCATTGTCTTGTCCACTATTACCCCCAAGTCCCTTTTCTTGGGTACTCAATAACAGCCCTCCCATCGTGTAGCTGTACCTCGGGTTTCTGTTTCCTACGTGCAAGACTTTACATATCTCTACATTGAACTTCATCTGCCATCTCGTCGCCCACTCCCCTAGTTTGTTTAGGTCCCTTTGTAAATCTTCGCAGTCCGCTTTGGTCCTAGCCCCTCTAATTAGTTTGGTGTCATCTGCGAATTTTATTACTTCGCACTTCGTCCCTGTTTCTAGATCATTTATAAATACATTGAATAGCAGCGGTCCAAGCACCGACCCCTCGGAACACCACTCATGACCTTCCTCCAGTCCGAGTAGTGGCCCTTCACTCCTACCCTCTGCTTCCTACCGCCAACCAATTTCTGATCCATCTGTGTACATCTCCTTCCACCCCATGGTTCTTCAGTTTCCGAAGTAGGCGTTCATGGGGTACCTTGTCAAAGGCTTTTTGGAAGACTAAGTATACGATGTCTATGGGGTCCCCTTTGTCCATCCATTTGTTAATTCCTTCGTTAGAAGTGCAATAAGTTCGTTAGGCATGATCTTCCCTTGCAGAAGCCATGTTGGTTTGTTATCATAAGTTTATTCCTTTCTTGATGCTCAATGCTGTCTTTTATCAGTGCTTCCGCCATTTTCCCCAGAACTGAGGTCAGACTTACCGGTCTGTAGTTCCCCCGGGTCACCCTCTTGATCCCTTTTTAAAGATGAGCGTAACATTGGCTATCTTCCAATTCTCCGGGATCATGTCTGTTTGCAGGGATAGATTACAAACTTGCTGTAGTAGTTCCACTATTTCCTCCCTTTAGTTCTTTCAGTACCCTAGGGTTGGATTCCTTACAGGCCCGGGGATTTTGTCAGCTTTTAATTTTTTCTATCTGCCTGTGTACATCTTCAAGACTTACTTCTATGGATGTTAATTTTTTCTGCTTGATCTCCTTTGAAGATTTGTTCAGGTTCCGGTGTGTTGGATGTGTCCTCTTTTGTAAATACTGACAATAAAGAACATGTTTAGTCTTTCTGCCACTTCTTTCTCCACCTTCATCACTCCCTTCCTATCTCCGTCATCCAGCGGTCCCACCTCCTCCCTAGCCGGCTGCTTCCCTTTAACATATCTGAAGAATGGTTTGAAATTTTCATGCTTCCCTGGCTAGCCTCTCTTCATATTTTCTTTTTGCTTTTCTAACCACGAGGTGACATTCTTTTTGATACTTCCTGTGTTCTTTCCAGTTCTCCTCGGTTTTGCCCTTTTTCCATTTCTTGAATGAATTCTTCTTATCACCTATCACTTTCTTCACTTCTTTTAGTTATCCATGCTGGGTCTTTTGTTCAGCTCTTTTTGCACCCTTTTCTGAATCTGGGGATATACAGATTTTGCGCCTCGCTCACCGTGTCCTTGAATAAAGTCCAGGCTTGCTCTACAGTCTGCCATTTCTTTTAGCTGTTCCTTCCTTACCATTACCCTCATCACTTCGTAGTTTCCTTTCTTGAAGTTGAAAGTTGTCACTGTTGGTTCTCTTTCCCTTCGGTTATTCCTACTATAACTTTGAACTTGATCATATTGTGATCGCTGTTCTGACGCTCAAAGGAATTCTATGAGCATCAGAGCATTTAGAGCTCCAAGCTGCAGTAGAAACCTCTTCCACAGCTTAGTAAAATGTGTGTGTGTGGGGGGGTATATTATCAAAGTTACCCTCAGTTCACATTGACTGGGGCAAAAAAAATTAAAGCACTGGCTACACCCTCCCATCAAGTCCCTCCACATTATCATACTTTCATTTTACGCAAAAGATCTTTCAACATATTTTGTGTCTTTTTTAATGTAAAACTACAGGGACCCCCCCCCCCAAAAAAAATGTTGTTTTCCTATGTCATCAATTGTATGTAGTCTTTTGCAAGAATGTGCACTTTGCCAAAACAATGCATCCTTTTGTTGAAATAGTGTGCCTTTAACACTCAGTGTTACAGACACTAACCTGCAAGTTTTTATAAAATTGGGGAATCTTGGATGCCTACTGTATTCATTCCAACCCTTGTAATACATATGTGTACTGTACTTCCATTATGAACTCTCTAATTATCTTATAGTTGTTTGGGCATTGTAATAATATTGCAGCTGTGTGCGGTTATTGTGTTTGTTATTTATATTTTGAAAATTTACAAATTAAAACAAATTGGATTTAGCTTACACCTTTTCAGTAGTACTGTTAATAGGATTGATTTGTTTAGGACAGTGATTCCCAACCCTGTCCTGGAGGAACACCAGGCCAATCGGGTTTTCAGGCTAGCCCCTAATGAATATGCATGAGAGAGATTTGCATATGATGGAAGTGATAGGCATGCAAATTTGCTTCATGCATATTCATTTAGGGCTAGCCTGAAAACCCAATTGGCCTGGTGTTCCTCCAGGACAGGGTTGGGAACCACTGGTTTAGGAGACTTAGGGCTAGATTCACTAACCCGTTTTTCCTGGGCGATCCGTTGACGATCTTCTCAGGCCCAATGAATTCACAGCATGAAAACATTCAAATGAGGGCGCTCGGAGGAATGCCCTCATCTGGCCTACACAGATCACTACTGTGGTCTGCGCATGTATCAAGACCCCTGTGAGCCATGAGTGTTTTTTAAATTTTTAAATTTTAACTTTTTTTTTTACTTTTGTAGACCAGCAAGCCTGTAGTTTTAACCTGCTTAAACCCGCGGGTTAAAACCACGGGCTCGCAGTGCGGGAAAGGGCAGGAGCAGGCAGGAGAGATGGGGAAGAGCAGGGCGGTGATCGAGGCAGAGCAGGGCAGCAGACAGGAGACAGATCAGGGCAGAGCAGAGTTTCTATGGAGCTGGAGAGTCGGAAAGACGTTTTCGACTGGTCTCCAGCAGTCGCTTCATGGGTTGATCAGCCAGCCCTGTCTACTTTGCATGCGCTTCTCCTCATTTGCATGCATGGATTTGCATGCAAATGAGGTAAGTGAATCAGACCGGAGGAAAATTTCCTCATAAAGGGTCGCAAACCGATCGGGTACACGATTGGTTTGCTTTGTAAATCTAGCCCTTATTCTAGGGATTTCTTCTCCCACCCAATCTTTTCCTTTCCCTGCTCCACCCAACTTTTCCCTTTTTGTCTCTTTCCTAAGCCCCAGTACAGGTTCTATAATACTGAGAGAAGTTGCTCCATCTGGTGTGGCCTTTTCTCCTGCTTGTTTAATGCCACCTTCAGGTGCTAGAATTTTATCCAACTTAGAGCTAGATGCACAATACACGGTCGCTAAGACTTTGCGGGTCACTGTGGGCTGATTTTTTGGCCGATTCTGAAACAGCGACCGATGTTCCAACAAGTTTGCATGCAACTGATTTTTGCAGAGGTACGCAGTAATCCCATCTGATCGGTCGCTGTGAGAGTGACTTTGACACATGCACAGAGCCGGTTTGGAAAAGCCTGAACAGTTGAGTGGCAGGGGAAGCCCCAGAGTAGCCTCCTGCCACTCAGCTGTTGGGGCTTTTTTCTTTTTCTTTTTTAATGGCACAGATGTGCGTGTGTCACACATGCACAATATCTGTCCCCATTTTTAAAAAACTATGAGCTGCTCCACCTCCCACCTCGATGACAATCCCCACCCCCGATGACCCCTGGAACCAAAATAGAGGCAGGAGGGATGCCCACTCCCTCCTGCCACCGTGAACCCCCCCCTGCCAAACAGACTCCTCCCTCCCCTTCCCCAATTTATCAAAAATCAGCAGGAGAAATGTCCACTCGCTCCTGCCACTAGATATCCTCATCGTCCCTCCCCCCCCCCCCCGAACCTCCCCGTACCTTTAAATTATTTGACAGCAGGAGGTATGTGCAGTCTCTCCTGCTCACAGGACCACTACTCTAAAAATAGCGGGCCTTCCTCTTCCCGGTGTATTCTGAACCAATCAGGGGCTTTGGCTCCTCCCTGTGTATCCTGTCGGTATTTTTTTGTGTTGGTATCACATATCGATTCTGGCATCGATCATATGGCTGGTTTTAATATTAATGACCTCATTTTAATAGTAAAGAGGTCATTTGCATGCCAGAATCGGAGAATGTATAACCACACAGAAAACCATGCCATGAGCCGTTTTGAGAATCAGGTCGGCAAATTCCATCGGTCGCCAAGGTTTAGCGACCATCGGAACACAATCGGAGAGTTTTGTGCATCTAGCCCTTAAACTTTCCATGTTAAATATCGCACCTTTATTAAACACTCATGCCTGGGCCTAGGAATGACCAATTTGTTCTTACAATGGAGAAACTGCCTACAGATTACATTCTTTGAGTGGAAGTGAGGAGATTTTGCCTTCCTCTGGTATTCTTTCATCCTAATCAACTATGTAACTATGTTGCCTTTCATTTGCCATTCTCTCTCAGTGTGCCTATCCCTCTACTAGCAAACTAGCTGGCACTCAGGCCTGTAAAACTGTATTTCCCATCAACACGCTTGGAACTACAGCTGCCTGAAATGCCTAATGAATTTTACAATCAAAAGCTAAAGTGAATTAGCTGTAGCAGATGTTTTTACTCTGGGAACAGCCAGACCTTTCTAGCCATTCATTTATTCTTCAAGGGGATAAAACTCTGTACTTCTATTATGTGTTGTCATCGGAGCATTGCACAACTTTATCAAATGTTTTATTCTAGAAACTGAATTAATTTTCTGCAAGGAGGTTTTTGTGTGGACCTTTAATCACATTTACTGGGAAACATGTGTACTGTAAAGTTGGAGAGCCGATTATGGCTTCCCTAAAGGCCACTTTCAAGGAAAGCTACCCTCGTTCCCAATGCCCTCGGGTTTTGTGAAGAGGAAAAAATTAATTACTATTTTAATAATGAAGCCAAGCCTGCTGAAAATCCTCTTACAGAGTAACTGGGTGATGTAATGGTTAGCAGGGGGGATATTGAAAGCAGTGACCACATAGCCCAGTCTTCAGGGTCCTATTCATTCTGTGTAAGATGATATGGGCTGCTGGGTCACACATTAGTGAATGTAAAAAAATAACACAGTTGACTCAGAGGAGGAGAAAAAGCGAGAGGTTACGATGCAGGTTACTAGAAAATGAACATCCGATTGAACACTGTGTACAATGCATGGCCTGCTTCATAAGTATAAGCCAAACAGTTTCATTTTCAATATTCTCCTGTAACATTTCGATTTGCAGCATTCAGAATTACAGCCACTGGCTATTGACCCAAATAATAATAAGCCCCTTTTACTAAGATTCACTAACAAATGGGCTTAGTGCATCCTTCCTCAAGGCTTTCCTGCACACACAGTCCATTTTCAGCATAGCTGGAAATTCAGCGTTTTTCTATTACACCTTTTCATTTAAAAGACCTAATGCAGTTGCTCTTTACCATCTCCAATTTAAGGGGCACTAAGACCCATATTCTATAAATGACACCAGTTTTTAGGTGCCTAAGCTAAGTGAAAAAACGCCATTTAGCCAACAGTTTTAAACTGATTTTCAAGGTGCCTACCAGCGCTTAAAAACGGCACCAGAATCGAGGACTCATAAGAACATAAGCAGTGCCTCCGCTGGGTCAGACCAGAGGTCCAGCATGCCCAGCAGTCCGCTCACGCGGTGGCCCATCAGGTTCAGGACCTGTATAGTAATCCTCTATCTATACCCCTCTATCCCCTTTTCCTTCAGGAAATCATCTAATCCCTTCTTGAACCCCAATACCGTACTCTGACCTATCACACCCTCTGCAAGCGTGTTCCAGGTGTCCACCACCCTGTGGGTGAAGAAGAACTTCCTAGCATTGGTTCTGAATCTGACTCCATTGGTTCTGAATCTGACTCCATAGGCATTTATGGTGCCTAATGCCACTGTAGTCATGGCTAACACCAAAAGTGGCATTAAGCACTGGTAGATGATTCCATAGGCATGATTCATTGCAAAGGTAGACACTAGAAATGTAGGCCGTGAAAATCCTGGCCTACATTTTCAGTACCTATCTTTGCCAGAGGCGGCGAGAATGACAGGGTGACAAAATTCATCACCATTCCCGTCCCTGTGGACAACCACGAGACACCATTTCCATGTCATTCTTTAAAGCGAGAGGGAAGAATCAGAGTATAAATAGGCACAACCAGGGCTGGATTAATCAATAGGTCCAATAGGCACGTACCTAGAGCCCGAAACTATGAGGGGGGGCACGCCGAAGGAGGATGACTCACCTTGCCAGTTTTTTTAAACAGCAAAGGCCCCCCACCCCCGCAGCAACAGCAACGGACAGGCACCTCCCCCTCCCCCGCATCAATGGCAACGTAGCCGGATATGTTACAGGAAGGTCCTGCGATGACTGCTTCTGCCGGTCCATACCCCTCCGATGTCACATACTTGCTCCGGAAGAAGTGACGTCGGAGGGAGATGGACCGGCAGAAGTAGTCATCGCGGGACCTTCCTGTAATAGATTCGGCCATGTTACCATTGCTGTAGGGGGAGCCTGTTGCTGTTGCTGCGGGGGGGCCCATTGCCGTGAGGGGTAACCAATTGCCATCAGCTATTCTAATGCTGCTTTTGGGCAAAGGAGCTCAGCGGACAGAGCTGGCAGCTGCAATATTTGGAAGGAGAGAGAGAAAGGAGCATGGAAGGGTGATGGAAGGAGAAAAAGGGGGCAGTATGAAAGGGTTGTGAGAAGGATGGTATGGAAGGGTGGTGGAGGAAGAGAAAGGGACTGATGGAATTGGTGTGCAGGGGAAGGGGAGAGATATAAGGGGAAGGATACTGGATGGAATTGGGTTGCATGGGAAAAAAGGGGGCAGATGCTGATGGAATTGGGATGCAAGGTAAGGGGAGAGAGACATAAGGTGGAAGGATACTGGATGGAATTGGGTTGGAGGGAGAGAAAGGGGGCAGATGCTGATGGAAGCAGGAGGAAAGGAGAGGAGTGAGTGAAATGCCCGACCATGGGGGTGTGGGAGAGGGAAGGGGAGGAGAGGAGAGGAGAGAGATGCCAGACCATTGGAGGAGGGAAGGGAAGATGATGGATGCCACACCAATGGGGGGGAAGAAGAGATGGAAGGGACAGGCAGACAATTTCTGGAAGAGGCACAGAAGGCAGAAGATGAAAGGAAGAGAGTGACAAGAAGATGAGGAGAGCAGAAACCAGAGAAGACAAAGGTAGAAAAAAATTTATATTTATTTATTTTTTTGCTTTAGGGGACATGCATCGCTGTTTCTGTGATGTTGCATTGTATGCAGAGTCCAGCTTCTTGGTGGTTTTATTTAACCTTTGTCTACGTATTTCTATTTTATCCCCCCTTTTACAAAATTGTAGAGCATTTTTTTAGCGCTGGCCGTGGCTAAAAACCATACTACAGTTTTGTAAAAGGGGGAGAGGTTAGTTTGTGATTACATATTCCATACTAGGCGAAGGTGTTTTCTGTGTTCTGTTTGTATGAAATACATGTTTTTTTTGTTAGCGTTGACTAGCCTTGTTTGGCGAAATACATCAGACATGGTTCTTAGGAGCACCTTGAATTAACCTGATTTGAATCTCCTAATTTTCTGCCAATCTTCTTTTGTTTCATGTTGGATTCTTTTGTGGACTGCTTGCCTTGTTATTTCGTTGCAAGTTAACATACATGGAATGGAACGTACTAGAGGCATGGCCAGGGGGTCCAGTGTACTTGGGTGCCTAGGGGCCATCGAAGAATTAATCTTGCCCTGGATACAACCACTGACCCTCAAGCCTTACATTGAAGAATGCTGGTGTAGAAGGACTAAGGGTAAGATAGATACTAAAGAATGACACTCTCTGGTATCCAGAGCAGATATTGTGATGTCATAATGCCTCACTGACATTCACAATCAATTTAAGAACAGAATAGTCATAACAATAATTAGGTTACAGTTAGATAATTACAGAACTATTTGAGAGTCCAGCCTAGTCATAGCAAAGAGTAATTGGAGAGTAAATTGAGGAAGTTGTTCAATTGAGGCCCTATTGTTGGAAGGGGAATGTCTTTATTGCTCTACGGAAGGACATTAGTAAGTCTAGTGACCTTATCTGTGTGAGTAGCAGGTTCCATAGCTAAGGAAGGAAATGACTGTAGGAGCATTTACGTGCCGTGCTCATCTGGAGGGATCTCCCTGCAGGAATGCTGAGTCTTTGTTCTGCTTTGGAGCAGAGGGGGCAGTTAGGTGTGTATGGGTGCAGCTTGAATGCTATGTAGGCAGGGGTTTTTTGATGGAATCTCTTGCGGGTCATAACCAGGGCTTTGAAGATGCAGCGCTTTTTGACTGGTAACCAGAGCGCTGGAGTAATGGGGTCATGGAAGCCAAATTTTAGACTTTTTGAAGGCGTTTTAGGTCTCTTGCAGTGATTCCATTGAATAGGTAGTTGCAGTAGTCTAGCCTAGAGAGTACATAGGCATAGAGCAGCTGGACTAAGTCTGTTTCTGGGAGGAAGAGTTTGATCCTTCACAGTTGGTTTAGGTAGTAAAAAGATGTGGAAGCTACCTGTGAGACATAGGCAGAGAAGGACAGGTGGTCATCCAGTATTATTCCAAGACTTTGTAGCTGCTCTTTTGCTATTGGGGGGGGGGGGGGGTGGATTCCCAGGATAAGGTCGGACAGGTAAAATTAGTGTTCTTTTTCCTGATCCAGAGTAGTTCAGTCTTTGAGGCGTTCAACTGGAGTTTATGGGCAGTCATCCAGTTTTTCATATCAGAGAGGCAGTGTAGGAGGTTAGTGAGTTGAGTTGGTCAATTGTCACCTAGTGGGAGCAGTAGTTGAAGGTCATCGGCATAGGAGTGAATCTTAATGTTGTATTTGTGTGTGATGTCGATGACTGGCCTGATATATGATGCCGTTGTACAGAGCCATGGTGAGGCCTCACTTGGAGTACTGTGTTCAGTTTTGGAGACCACACTACCGAAAGGACGTGCTGAGGATCCAGTTGGTTCAGCGAACGGCCACCAGGATGGTCTTGGGGCTCAAGGATCTCACGTATGAAGAAAGATTAAAAAAATTGCGGCTGTAATCACTTGAGGAAAGAAGAGAACGGGGAGATATGATTGAAACATATAAGTACATCACGGGACGCATCGAGTCAGAAGATGATATCTTCTGGCTCATGGGACCCTCGACCACCAGAGGGCATCCGCTGAAAATCAGGGGAGGGAAGTTTCATGGCGACTCCAGGAAGTACTTCTTCACCGAAAGAGTAGTGGATCATTGGAACAGACTCCCACTTCAGGTGATAAAGGCCAGCAGCGTGACGGATTTTAAGAGAAAATGGGATACTCACGTGGGATCTTTAAGGGAGTAAATTCAGGGGAGGGGATACTTGGAATGGGCAGACTTGGTGGGCTATAGCCCTTTTCTGCTGCTTTTTTCTATGTTTCTATGTTTCTATGATATACAGATTGAAGAGGAAGGGGGACAGCAGAGCACCTTAGGAAACTCCATATTTTATTGATTTGGGGTTAGATTTGGCTGACCCCAATAGCACGGATTATGTGCTTTGATCCAGGAAGGAGGTGAACCACTGTAGGACTGTTAGTCTAGTAGAAGTTGGTGATCAATAGTGTTGAAAGCAGCTCTAAGGTCAAGCAGGACCAATAAGGCATCATTTCCTTTATCAAGCATTGACCAGCTGTCATCAATGAGTATGAATGGGCATGAATTAGTATGAATGGGAACAACCACTGATCATCAAGCCTTGCATTGAAGAATGCTGGTGTAGAAGGGCCGGAGTTGAGATAGACACTAAAAGAATTATATGTGTTTTTTTTCCCGCGGTTATCTGCGGGGATGGGAACAGTGATAAATTTTATCATCGTGTGATTCTCTAAACGACACCGTTGTATTATTGATATGCATTTAGTGGCTGCTGACCATGGCAACATTTTTAGAATCTGGGCCTAAGGACTCATAGATAACCAGCTATCATAACAGTACAAAAGTCAGCATGCTAGCCAGGGCAGGATTAATTAATCGAAGACCCCTAGGCACACAAGTACACTGGGCCACCTGTCTCGTCCCGCCCCACCCCACCATGCGCCCAGGCGGAAACAGGAAGCTGCGTCAGAGGGAAGCTTTGGGCAAGCAGCACCGCTTGCACAATTACAGTTCCTGCTGCCTTTCTTACCCGCGTTGCTTACTTGTCTTACTTTCCATCGATGGGGGGGGGGGGGCTGCATTGCCAATTGGGGTGGGGCCCGCATTGCCGATCGGGGGTTGTCCACATTTCCGATCGATGCTGGAGAAGCCCATCGCCATTTGGAAAAACAATATTGATGCCCTCCTTCATCTAGCCTCCCTGACCATTTCGGGCCCTAGGCATGTGCCTACTTGGCCTATTGGTTAATCCTGCTCTGATGCTAGCTGATTAGTGCATCCATGCATATTCTCCACCCCTGATATGCCTCCTCCAAATAAATACAAAAAAAAATAAATGCTTCATGCTTAGCATGTGCAGATAACACAACTAACAAAGAACTTTAACACAGCTTAGTAAAAGGGTCCCAATAACAACTGTGATTGGAGCTCTTGGAACAATACTGAAGGACTCACAAAATTACTTGGGCAGACTTGCATAGTTTGGCTGGAGAAAGCTTCATTGGAAACTCCAGCGCTGCTCCTTCAGGAGGTCATGCAAAATGCGGGAGGTGTGTGATGTGCCCAGTCATGATGGAGACTCAACTGTATGTGCATCCTAAGACTCTTCAAATGTTTCATTTAAAGAGCAGCAGATCTTGTGTGACTTTGGGGGTGATGTGTGCCATCCAGTTCCCCTGTGATTATTTGTGTGTGGGCCAAACTTTTTGAGTATTTAAAACACCAAGCAGATGTATGAACCTCTGGTATCCCACTGTACTCAGTTCCAATATGATTTTTCTGCCTTAAAATGCTGTGTGTTAGAACATTGCCCTAAACCAGTTCGGAGAGGGGACTTCATCAAAAGGACAGAGCCGGATCTTTCAATTACAGATAGTAGAGCGCATGTTGAGTGGGCGGCTTTTTTCTGATTTGCCTGTAGAGGGATCAGTTATAGCTGATTGGCTGCTGATGCACAAGGGCGGAGTCATTACAGCTTTTTCTAATCAGCTGGTGCTGCCGTTTGTCTTCCCCAGCGCCAGTTTTGTGTGGTTTGATTCTGTGGCCACTGGAATTAAGTGGTGCGATGAGTTTGATGTCATGAATTGAGACCCCTGATTCAGAGAGGAAGTTACCTGTCGGGTCCTGTTGTGGATTTTCCTGCTCGTGGTGTGAAGAATCCAGGAGAATCGGGGATTACAGTATGAGCAGGATCATGTGACTAGCAGCTAAGTACTTTCTTTCTCTTTGCCTTCAACCATGTTTTGTTGAAACAGTGCCTAATTTTTGGGATATGTGGGATTTTTCAAGTTTCTTTAAAAATTTGATTGTATCGCAATTACAGAGTTCAAAGGGATATGCAATATAAAATGGGTAAGACAGACAATATGGTTCAATAAACAATAACACAAATGATGACAACAAATAGGCTATGAATAAAAAAATAAGAGGGAACCGGGAGGAACTACAATCGGTAAAGGAAAGATAACAGTAAAAGGGAAAGACATGAGGATTTGTAAGCAAGGACTTGTATGAATCCTATATATCAAATGCGTTTTTCTCTGCATTTTGAGTGTTCTCCTCATATGTTTATATAGAGGAATACTGTGGATAGATGCCTATGAGATTGTTGCTGAGAGACTTGAAAGTGGAGTTTTTTGAACCCATGAAGCCAAACTGAGGTATTTTTCCTCCACTTTCTTTCTTTGCTCTTTTCCCTTGTTTTGGGGCTCTTGCTGTGTATTGTTGCCATTAAGGTCTCCTTTTATGAAACTGCGATAGCGCGGGGAGTTCCTTTGAGCGTCGGGAGCAGCGCAGGCCATTCAATGCGGCCCTCCATGCTAGAAACTGCTATAGCAGTTTCGTAAAAGAGGGGGGTTAGTGTAAGTTTATATCATTGTTTGCCATACACTCAATCCAGGGGGATTCCTTATAGTGAGTGCTTATAGAGCAGTGGTCTCAAAATCAAACCCTTTGCAAGGCCACATTTTGGATTTGTAAATACTTGGAGGGCTTCAGAAAAAAATAGTTAATGTCTTATTAAAGAAATGACAATTTTGCATGAGGTAAAATGCTTTATAGTTTATAAATCTTTCCATTTGGCTAAGTCTTAATAATAATATTGTAATTTATAGCTAAAGAGATATATGATCAAGAAACTGTTTCATTTTACTTTTGTGATTATGATAAACATACCGAGGGACTCAAAATAGTACCTGGCGGGCCGCATGTAGCCCCCGGGCTGTGAGTTTGAGACCACTGTTATAGAGTATGGGAGCTTAATATTTTGTGATTTAGCAGACTCTCTCCTTTTTTATGATAGTGTGACATAAGGATTTCCCCAGATTAGCAACTAAGTCCCATAAAGAATCAAGAGTAACTTCAGGAGGTTTAATCAAAGAAAACTTTTGCAATTCTAAAGGCTGTTCGCCAGTCAGTATTTCCTCCCAATTACCTCCGCTGGAATCCAACTCCCTCTCAGAAATTTGTATACTCGCAGAATCCTTTGATGATCCGTCCTGCAATCGAGGAAAATCCAGGCCCACTGATTTTTCCATTTGAGCCTCCGGATCAGGAACTACCACCAATGTCGCTGTACCCTACCCTGCCGCTGGGAAATGGCATTCAACAGCTGAGGGGGAGGAGCTCTACAGTCTTACAGACAAGCTGCTAAGACTTCTCGCTTCTATCTCTTCAATATCACCAAAATTTGTCCCTTCCTCTCTGAGAACACTACCCGGACCCTTGTCCAGGCTCTCGCAACCTCACGCTTAGATTACTGCAATATACTCCTAACTGGTATCCTGCAGTGTCGACTTTCCCCCTTTCAATCTGTGCAAAACTCTGCTGCACGACTCATCTTCTACCAACCTCGCTACGCTCATGTCACCCCTCTCGCTCCCTATCTGCCATCGCATACAGTTCAAGATCTTATTGCTGACCTACAAGTGTGTTCATTCTGCTGCCTCTCAATATCTCTCCTTGCTTCTCTCTCCTTATACACCACCCAGAGAACTCCGTTCCTCAGTTAAGTCACTCTTAGCTTTACCCTTCTCCTCTACTGCCAATTCCAGACTTCGTTCCTTTCATCTAGCTGCCCCTATGCTGGAATAAATTACCCGAGTTTGTCCATCAAGCCCCTTCCCTTCCCTTGTTTAAAAACAGACTGAAAACCCACCTTTTTGATATAGCCTAAAATCCTTAACCCTACTTCTCTGCCCTCCATCCCAGCCTGCTGATTAACCGTTCCCCTTAACTGTATCCATGACTTCCTGTTTGTCTGTCTTGCCTGTTTAGATGGTAAGCTCTTTCGAGCAGGGACTATTTTCTTATACTTTGTGACTCTGTACAGCGCTGCATGTGCCTGGTAGCGCTATACAAATAATTAATAGTAGTAGTAGTAGTAGTAGTAGTAGTAGAACGAAGATAAGTGGATCTTCCTCCCATGGGACTCCAAAAGAAGTCATTGGCCTGGGAGCTAGATGCAAGTGGAAGCTCCGAGCTGAAAGACTGGCCACTGCAGCACCAGCCATAAATTCTGGTTCATTTTAGATGGTTTGTTAGATTACTCCGTTTTGGATTGTAGATCACACATCTGAGTCCCTCCATTCTGCTCTGTTGAACCAGCTGATAGAATCCCCAGGAAGAGCAGCAGTTAGGAGAGATGAAAGAAAACACAGTTTTCATCTTCTCTTCACTCTCTTCTTTCTATACAGCATCTGTCCTCTCTCTCCCTTCCATGAAACATCTGCCCTCTCTTTCTCTACCCCTTCCATCCAGCCTCTGCTCGCTTTCTCTACCCCTTCCATCCACTGTTCACCCTCTCTCTCTTCCATATGGCATCTTCCCTCTTTGTCTGTCTCTTCCATAAACTGTCTATCCTTTGCTCCTTCTCTCCTTTGTACATAATTCATTTCAGCTTCACCCCATCATCATTTTACTGTCTTCACCCCCCCCCCACTCCCCCCCACCCCATGCTCTGGCATTTCTCTCTTCTCCTTTCCTTCCTTCTTTCCCACTCCACCTAACAGTCTGTCATCTCTCTTCTCTCCTTCCCTTCCATCTATCCCTCCCCCTCCATTATCTGGCATCTCTTCTCCTTCCTTTCTTTCCTTCCTTCCTTTCCTATGGTTTGGCATCTATCTCCTTCACTTCCCTTTCCCAATGCTCTGGCATCTCTCCCTTCCCCTCCATGGTGTGATATCTCCTTCCTTCCTTCCTTCCTTCCTTCTCCCTCCCTCCCTCTTTCTCCCCAACTGGTTGTAGCCTTTCTCTCCGCCTCCCTTCCCCTCTCTCCCTCCCTCTCTCTCTTTGTCACCCCCTCCCCATCCACAGTGTAGCTTTCACAACTCGTTGCTCTTGCTGGCTTCGGGCCTTCCTCTCTTCCGGGTCCTGCCTACTTCCTGTTTCCAAAGGCAGGACCTGGCAGGGAGGAAGGCCAGATGCTGGCAGAGAAGCAAAGTGTGAATGCTACCACAGCTGGAAGCTGTCACTATGGGAGTGAATTGGCTGCTCCTAACATTCTGCCTGCCAGCCCTGGAGCTCAAGGGGTGCTCGGTGAGTCAGCCGTGGTAAGGAGCCCCTATGGTCCCATCTCTCTTCCCACAGCTACAATGAGCCCCCAACTGCCTAGTGAGGTGAAGTAAGCTTCCCTCCTTTCGACTCCCTTGCTGCACTCTCTCTCACCGCTGCCACAGCCTTTAAGCAAATTTAACCCATGCTGTAGGGCTCTAACACTGTGCATAACACTGCTGGCTTCCCTTCTCCTCCATCCCCTCATGATTAACTTCCTGTTTCAAAAAGGGAGGAGAAGGGAAGTCGGCAGTGAAACACAGTGTTAGAGCCACACGGCATGGGTTAAATTTGCTTACAGGCTGCAGCAGCGGTGGGAAAGAGGGCAGCAAGGGAGTCAAAAGGAGGGAAGCTTACCTCAACTCATCAGGCAGTAGGGGGCCCCTTGTAGCTGTGGGGCCCAGGGTAGCTGCCCTATTTGCCATTCCCCCCTCCTCCCAACACGCCCTGCCTGCACGACTGAAGGCTATTGAGATGAGGTATACTCGAGTACAACAGTATTTTCCTATTCCTGGAGGGAGGGCTCAGCATTTAAAGAAAAAAGTTGTAGGAGGATATGAACCTGAGTGCCCTGGTTTTCAGAGCTGCCACTCTGCTCTTCAAGGATGTCTGAGTGGCCATTTCTATAAAAATACTGCCAGATAGATGCCCTTATTCCTGGATTTTGATGTTCATAATATGGGCATTTCCATTAGTAAAATGGCTACTCATTTTAGATGTTCTCACATATTTTTGAACAGAACTTTGGTGACCTGTGGTAAAAATATGATCACCTAGGTTATAGAATTGCTCCATTAGAGAATATATTCAATTGCTAAAAAGATCATTTTTAAAACTGCCTCCCCCCATTTATATAGATAATCTCTAACCTTAAGCCCCATGTTACTACTAATGTACTACTATTAATCATTTTTATAATGCTACTGGACATATGCAGTGTTATACAGTGTTCCCCCGCAAATTCGCTGTTTGCGAATCGCAGACTCATTCGCGGTCTGCTCTGACTGCCTCTTCCTGTAGTAAAGTCAGGCTACACCAATCAGGAGCTTCCTGCCTGATCCTGTGCTGCTCAGTGATTGGCTGAGGTCCAAAGGTCATGCTCCTGCGTCACGCCGCTCTGCTACCAAAGCCAGCCATATAGCAAGAGAGCGCACTGCACCACCGCAACTTTAAAAAGGTACCGGGAGGGGCTGCGGGCAGCTTCGGGGTATAGGCGGGCTGCTTTGGCTGCGGGCAGCTTCGGGCTGCGGGCAAGCTGCTTCAGCTTCCAGTGGCTTCAGTGGTGGGCGGCTTCGGGCTGTGGGCTGCGGGCGGGCTACTTCAGGCTGCGGGTGGGCTGCTTCGGGTTTCTTACCACCAGACCACCAGATGCACCCCCTTGTAAAGGAGGACATTTTTGTTCCTTGGTTTTTCCTCCTCATGGATGGGTGCGTCTTATAGAACAAAAAATACGGTACTTATGCACAAAGGACTATGTTGTAAACAGATGCATAAATGTTAACAGCATATAGCTGGAAGGTGGACACAAACATGAACAGCTCTTGGGTGCTGCACACAGTTATACATGGGTAGGGATACCAGACGTCTGGATTTCCCCGGACATGTTCTCCTTTTCAAGGACATGTCCGGGGGGGCCAGGTCAAAATCAGGAACGGGTATCCGTGCATGGTGGTGGGTCTGGGGGGCAGAACGGGGCATGGCACAGGCGGAACAGGGTGGAACTGGGCGAGCCTGGGGGCGTAGCCATGGGTCTGGAATTTTCCTTCGGGAAAATCTGGTAACCCTCCACATGGGGAATGAACAAGAGGCAGGAATCTACGATACTATCAGCAGCAATAACAACAGCAGACCACCGAGTGTATTCAAAGCAGCAATAGAAGTAGAAACTTTAATGCAGGGATGTCCAATGTCGGTCCTCGAGGGCCGCAATCCAGTCGGGTTTTCAGGATTTCCCCAATGAATATGCATGAGATCTATTAGCATACAATAAAAGCAGTGCATGCAAATAGACCTCATGTATATTCATTGGGGAAATCCTTAAAATCCGACTGGACTGCGGCCCTTGAGGACCGACATTGGACACCCCTGCTTTAATGCATATTTAAAAACACAAAGCCCATTGTGGCCATGTTTCACATACAAGACTATGTCAGGGGCAATTAAAAGAAGGGTATACAAGCGGGCTTCTCTGTAGCTTAACATAAGAACATAAAAGTTGCCATACTGGGACAAACCGAAGGCCCATCAAGTCTAGTATCCTGTTTTCAACCCATGTCACAAGTATCTGGCAAAATCCCAAGAAGTGCAACAGATTGTATGCTGATTATCCTAAGAATAAGCAGTGGATTTCCCCAAGCCATCTTCATAATGGCTTGTTTTAGGAAACTGTCCAAACTTTTTTTTAAACAGCAAGCACTTGTATACAGGTATTCTGGTTGCTGGTCACAGTTATATATGTAAATTATATATACTACTATGACATATTTGCATGCTTTTTTGCAGTTTATGTATGCATTTACTGGTATGCCACCTGACATAGGTAATGGTGCCTGAATTATAGGAATGTATATTTGTTCATAGTATTTCATATAAACAGCCCTTCTGGCATGAGCCATCAAGGGTAATGCATTTGATATATTGCCTTTTCTATAGTTCAACAACAGCAATTTATATATTATATACAAAGTACTTTCTCTGTCCCTAGTGGGCTTACAATCAGCCTAATCCCCACTTCTTAGGTTTGAACAGTGGCTGCCAGTCTCCTACAGAATTAAGTCATAAGATACATACCCCAGGTAAATCCCTATATCTCTCCTGCCTTCTGAATTCCTATATGCTGGTTAAATCTCTTCATTCTATGTCGCAGAATCTACTTACTGTCCCTTCCCTTTGTCACGTCCATCATGGTTTCATCCATGCTTGTACATTTGGCATAATTGGCCCCAATCTTTGGACTACACTGCCTCTGCCCCTTCGTATGAAAAGCTCACTTACAAAATTTAAGAAGGGCCTCGAAACCTTCTTGTTCCATGAAGCATATGGCCAATGACAGGCTGTGTTTTTAGCGCCTTGGCCAGACATGGGCAACTCCGGTCCTCAAGGGCTGGAATCCAATTGGGTTTTCAGGATTTTCCCAATGAATATGCATGAGATTATTTGCATGCACTGCTTTCAATGCATATTCATTGAGGAAATCCTGAAAACCCGATTGGATTCCAGCCCTCAAGGACCAGAGTTGGCCATGTCTGGCCTAGGTACTGCTTTTTTTTTGCATCTCTCTTTCTTTCCTGTCAATATTGTACTTCTTTCCTATTCCTTTTTGCTCTTGTTGTAAACCGCTCTGGAAGCTGCTTCAAGAGCAGTATATCAAATCCTAATAAAATATGAAATTTTATGGTGCAATGGAGGATTAAGTGACTTGTCCAGAGTCATAAGGAGCAACTGTAGGATTTGAACCCAGATGCCCTGGTTTTCAGTCTATTGTACTAACCATTAGATTACACCTCCACTTCAGTAAAGTTTGCAAAAAAAAAAAGTGTTTCAGCTCAATTCTGAATTTGATCTATTGCAGGGATAGACAATCCCGGTCCTCAAGAGCCAGAACAGGTCAGGTTTTCAGGATATCCACAATGAATATGTATGAGATAGATTTGCATGCTGCCTCCTTGAGATGCAAATCTATCTCATGCATATTTATTGTGGATATCCTGAAAACCTGATCTGGCTCCGTCTCTCGAGGACCAGAATTGCCTACCTCTGATCTATTGCATTAGTATTCTAATAAGTGTCACATAGGCATTTAAATAAAGTGCATTGCTATAGAATTGCCCTCCACATGCATACTTTATAATTGTATTAAGAGCAAGCTTCTTTATAACAGCCTACTGACTAGGGAAAGCTGTATTTTACATTTGAAAAATGACTTTGAAATTGCCCTTTAAGAGGTTAGTTAAAAGGTCTGGCCAGCCTTACTACTCTGATTGGTTCACTACAGCATCTATTGAAAACCCTTAGGGCAGTTCTTAGGGCCATGTTCTGCATTAGTATATGAAAAGATATGATAAGCCATGCTGCATCAATCCAAAATACATTGAGTCTAGTACAGTTGCAGAATGGATCATAAATACATGGCTGATTCCAAAAGGAGATCAGTTTCTCAAGAGAAAAACAATGGCTTTCCCAAGTTGACCTGGCTAATAACTTTTTGTGGACTTGTCTAATTCACTTTTAAAACCCACTAGATTAGTCTCTTTCATGACATCCTCCAGCAATATACGCCACAGTTTAATGTTATGCTATGTTATATGCAGTAGTAGATCCCGCAAAATCCTAAGTGAAGTTGAGATGAGTTACAACACTAATCAAAATGCAGCATGAAACCATTATTAACAGTGAAGATATAGCCAATGATTCCTAGTTTGGATACTTAGGGCCTCTTCTATTAAACTGCGCTAGCAGTTTCTAGCACGGGGAACTGCGCTGAATGGCCCGCACTGCTCCCAACGCTCATAGAGTTCCTATGAGCGTCGGGAGCAGCGCGGGCCATTCAGCGCAGTTCTCTGCACTAAAAACTGCTAGCATAGTTTAATAGAAGAGGGGGTTTATTTACTAAAAGGGTGTGGTTTACTGTGTTGAAAGCTGCTGAGATGTCGAATTGCACTAAAATCATTTGTATACCTTTGATTAATGCCATTCTTGCTCTGGACACCAGATCTAATAGAGAAGTCTCTGTGCTATGTGAATTTGTGAACCCATGTTGGATAGCAATAGTAGATTCCAGCATTAGTTGGGGTTGCAACTATAAATTCTGTCAATTTGGTTAAGAAAAGTATACTGGAAATCGGTTAAGATTGCTGTCGAGGGTAAAATTGATGATGTCAGTATCTGATTTTTGGACTGTAATTCAGTGTATGCTGATCTCCAGGCTAGATTTCTGTAACTCCTTGTTAGACATTGCAAAATGCAGAATGAAAGGGTTGCAGATAGTGCAAAATGCTGCCGCCTGTATGATCACATTATGCCAGTACTGAAGAGTTTACATTGGTTACCAATTCAATCAAGAATTGAATACGAAATTTTGATAATTGTTCATCAGGTAATTTATGAGGAGACTCCTTTGTACCTATGACAGCTCTTGAAGCAGTATTTAGCCTCTAGAAGTTTGAAACTCAATCCGCAATGAAGTTATTGACTGTTGAATTAGGTGAAACACATTACAGAAGAACACAGCTATTTCGGTCGTTGGTCCATATTTGTGGAACACTTTGCCATGATACTTAAGATTATGCAAAAAGAAAAAGTTATTTAAGAAGCAATTGAAAACCATTTTATGTGCCAAAGCTTTTTGTTAGTTTAGTGTAATACTACATTTTATGGTTCATGGAGAATGAGCATTTTTATGAGCTTTATGCTAGTTTTAGCGACATGTGAAGAATAGGATAGGATGCATATATTATGATATGTTTGAGTATGTCCTGAATATGTATGTTTTCTACTGTAACCCTCTTAGGTATTAAGCGGGGGAATACATTTTTTAAATAAATAAATAAATAACTGGCTGCTTTTGGAATAGGGGTAACTGGGTTTTCTCCAAATGCTTCTGAGAACCATCTTTTTGCCAGCGTGGAGTTTATCATCAGAGTTAGCCATCTGAGAATTTATTCAGCCATTTTGTGGTATAGATATGGTGGGCATAGACAGTGGCATAGCACAGGTGAGAGGCGCCTGGGGCAGTGGTCACCTCCCCTACCCTCTTCTCCACCCCCTACCTCCACACGCTCCTTCCCTGCCACCCGTGTGCCACTTCCCTTCCCATGTACCTCTGTAACATTCCTTGCACAAGCAGCAACCCCCAAGCTGATGTCGTGCTAGCGTTAGCTCTTCCTCTGACATCACTTCCTAGGCATGAGTCCCGGAAGTGACATCAGAGAAAGAGCCAACTTACTGGCGCAGCAGTAAGTTGGGGGTTGCTGCTTATGCAACATTACAGAGGTATGGGGGAAGGGAATTGGTGCACACGCACGGCAGAGGGGCAGGGAAGGAGTGAGGGTCCGAGAGAAGGATGGGTGTCTGTGCCCTCACCAAGATGGCACACAGGGTGGACCGTCCCCCCCCCCCCTACGCCACTGGGTATAGATCTAGTTTGCAGCCCGTTTTGGATAACCTGTTCATTTGTTGTGACTGTGTTGAAGTTTATCCATGTTCTCTCTGTTGGGATGTTGACCAGGTTGCTCTCAGAAGAGGTATGCTTTGTTTGGATATCTGTATTATTGTCGAATAATTTGGATATTATTTCCATTTTGGTTGAGCAATACTGGGCCAGTGTGCTGGGTGGGGGGGAATTTGTATTTGCAGGATTTGTAGGCAAGCTCCCTTTTATTTGGTTTATCTGTTCCTATTATTTCAGAGTAGTATTTGAGTTTGTGCTGTTTGATATAGGAGTTATTTTGTGAGTTTGCTTTTCTCCATTTTTCTTTAAGCTGTTGATCACCTGATTTTCTTCGGGTTATTCTCGTTTGCAGTATTGTTTTTTCAGGTCTGATGCGAACCAGGGATTTTTCTCACTTTTAGATATTTTCCTTTCAGTTAGTTGGGCTATGGAGTTTAATGTGGTCTCTATGAATTTTAGCCATTCTGTTTGATTTAGGTAGGGATTTTGGTTTGGGGTTTGTAGTATTTTATTTTATCCCAAATATCTGAAGATCAATCTTGCCTCGAGTTTTGATTGTCACTCCTTTTGAACTTGGATTTGAAATGGAAGGTTTTTAGTTTAGAGTGAAATTGTATCACCATTGCTTGAAAAAATTACCGGTTATGAGTTGAATGGAATGTTTTCTGTTTTTAATGTTTGAAAATTATACAACAATCCCACCCATGATTTTATACATTTTTATTATATCCCTTCTCAGTTTTCTGTTATCTAAACTGTCAAGACCTAATCTGTTTAGCATCTCTTCAAATGGTTGGTGTTCCATCCCCTTTATCACTTTTGTTGAACTTTTCTGAATCTCTTTTTGAGATGGGGCAAACCTAAATAGCACAAAATACTCAGGATGCAGTTGCAACATATAGGGCCTCTTCTATCAAACTGTGCTAGCAGTTTTTAGCACAGAGAGCCGCGCTGAATGGCCCACGCTGCTCCCGACACTCAAGGCCGGAATGGGAGGGAAACGCGTGCCGATGCCCGCAACACAAGAGTGCTACGATAACCGCCGGTGGCTTTTTGGATCTCGGTGCAATGCCCACAGCAGGAAGAGAGCAGGAAGAGAGAGACCTGAGCAGGTAACTAACTGTTCTGAGCCTGGCGCGCCGCTTCAAAATGGCTGCTCCGGGAGAGGCCACTTAATTTAAAACTCCCACTGCTCCTCCCCTCCATCTACCCCTTACTGGCCCTCCCTATTTCCCAACCTGCCTTTCGGTCCCCTGGAGTCCAAACCCCCCCCCCCTGCCTACAACTAGGGCTTATTTTCGTGGGTAGGGCTTATATTAAAACCTACCCCGAAAATTATGCCAGGGCTTATTTCAGGATAGGTCTTATTTTCAGGGAAACACAGTAATAAAGCTGCAGCCAAATGATTCTTCTACTAATATGAGTTATGAGATTATTTAGTTGTGGTGAGTCATGCTGTTGGTGGTAGGTGACGGAGTGTGAATGCTAATGTTATGGTGGGTTAAGTGACTTGCTCAGGGTCAGAAGGAGCAGTTAAGTTTTGTCTGAACAACTCATTGTGTTAACAAAATTTAAATGGGCAAATAGAGGTGGCTCTGAGGCAGTTGTAGCTTCACAGATATTCACTGTTGTCCTGCTAATAATAGCCAGCATTATCTGGTCATGGCAGAGGACTAACCTACTGTTCTCCTATTTTTTCTTGAAAACTCTTCCTAATTGCTTCAAGTAGCAGGTTTGTCTAGATAAGCATTGTTGACTATCCAGTTAAAATTATCCAGCTAATTTTTACTCTCACCTTCTTGTTAAATACTGACCTCTGCCTTCATATATATATAACATACGGTACCTTAATTCTATAAATACTGTAATCTATCTTAAGTATTGGGGTGGAAGGAGATGTACACAGATGGATCAAAAATTGTTTGGCAGGTAGAAAGCAAAGGGTAGGAGTGAAAGGCCACTACTCGGACTAGAGGAGGGTTACAAATGGTGTTCCGCAGGGGTCGGTACATGGACCGCTGCTGTTCAATGTATTCATAAATGATCTAGAAACAGGGACGAAGTGTGAAGTAATAAAATTTGCAGACGATACCAAACTATTTAGTGGAGTTAGGACTAAAGACGACTATGAAGATTTACAAAGGGACCTGAACAAACTAGGAGAGTGGGCGACAAGATGGCAGATGAAGTTTAATGTAGAGAAATGCAAAGTCTTGCATGTAGGAAACAGAAACCCGAGGTACAGCTATACGATGGGAGGGCTAGTAATGTACCCAAGAAAAGGACTTGGGGGTAATAGTGGACAAGGCAATGAAGCTGTCGGCACAGTGCACAGCAGCCTCTAAGAAGGCGAACAGGACGCTAGGTATTATCAAGAAAGAAATTACAACCAGAATGAAAGAAGTTATCCTGCCGTTGTATCGGGCGATGGTGCACCCGCACTTTGAGTACTGCGTCCAATATTGGTCGCCGTTGCTTAAGAAGGAAATGGCGATACTTGAGAGGGTTCAGAAAAGAGCGATACGATTGATAAAAGGTATGAATAACCTTTCATATGCTGAAAGATTAGAAAAACTGGGGCTTTTTCCCTGGAAAAGCGGAGACTTAGAGGGGACATAATAGAGACTTACAAGATCATGAAGGGCATAGAGAAAGTGGAGAGGGAAAGATTCTTCAAACTTTCAAGAACGTCAGGGCATTCTGAAAAATTAAGAGGAGACGGATTCAGAACCAATGCTAGGAAGTTCTTCTTCACCCAAAGGGTGGTGGACGCCTGGAATATGCTTCCAGAGGGTGTGATAGGACAGAGTACGGTATTGGGGTTCAAGAAGGGATTAGATAATTTCCTAAAGGAAAAGGGGATAGAAGGGTATAGATAGAGGATTACTATACAGGTCCTGGTTCTGATGGGCCGCCGCGTGAGTGGACCGCTGGGCATGATGGACCTCTGCTTATGTTCTTATGTATTATTTAGGAAAGTGAATGATATATCCTAATTATGATTACTACGCATGTCAGTGAAGCTATGAAGCTGTCAGTTCTTGTGAAAAGCACAGATATCTCTTTTTTCGCCGTAACACCTACTTCAGTTTCTATCTGGATCCAGCACGTTTATGTCCATGCAGAGAGGCCTACCAACAGGGCCAGACTCCTCTCACCCATCTCCAATCAGCTGACTCAGAATTCCCTTCAGTGCTACATGGATCCTTCTGACTCCTCTCGCTGGTAGAATACCTCTAGTTACATCTTCACAATTTCAGGGCTGACAAAGTACAGAAGGTGCAAAGTATGCTTGCTTTCAAAATGAAATCCCTGACTTTACCTTTTTCATACCTGTTCATTTCCTCTGCATTTGGAAGCATGTGTGCTGTGAAACAGCAAACATGCTTTAATCTAGCCAGTCACAGTAGGACAATTTTCAGCCTGGGGAGTTAACCCAATTACCTGATAAGTTACTCAGGCAAACTCCTTAGAAAACTAGCTTCATAATGGATTCCTATTGATATATGTGGATTCATATCTAGCCATTTTCAAGCCCCAGACTAAAAATTCACCTTTGGTCAGGTTACTTTTACATCTAGACCACCTCTCTATGATATATTCTCATTGAGTATCTTGATTGTCATGTATATTTGTCTTGACTAGATTTTAAGCTCTGAGGAGCTGTGTCTGAACAGAATTGCATAGATCTAGTACAACACTTTAGAAATGAATAGAAGTAGTAGTGGTAGTGGGCCTAACCGCATAGAACTTCACGGTATTGTGGTATATAAACTGTTATTATTATTATATATAATTAATTTCTTAATATTTAAATATCAAGATCCATATGGCATTGGTAATAGCCAGCAATTGGCAACATCATTAATTCCACAGCCTGATCAAAAGCCATATTGTCAATAGTTTATGTGAAAACCTTCTAGTCATCAAACAAACCAAGAAAGTTCTTTGTCTCTTTACAAAGTTCTATTTGTGGAATCGTGTACACAGAACGCTGTCTCTTTAACTTTAGTTTTGTGGGTTTTTTAGTTTAAAGATTATATTTAATATCTATTTCCCAGCAGTGTACAAACTGACATCATCTACTCATAAAAGCAGAATGCTTTTGCTTTTTTAAGCTTCAAGCTGAATAACAAATTGCCGCAGATGACAGCATAAAAGAATAACAGAATGGAATCAAAAGAAAATTCATTGTCAACAGAAACCCCCTGCTGAGGAATTTCAATTTCATATATCTAATTATCCCTGTCAGTTGGAAGAACTGACAAAAAGCATTCTTTGTTCTCTCTTTCTGCCTCCCGCATCTCACTCTCAATTAATTCCGGCATACAAATATGACTAATTGTCTTTGCAGTACTCAAGAGCTCTGTATATAAATGTTCATGAACTGAAAATGATTAGTAGGGTATTCAGGCATCGATTTATGATATTTGAACACAATAGGCATGCATAATTCAGGTGACCATGTTAGCACCCTCACAAGCCCTTATTACAGAGATTAGGCAGGATTCTCTTTTCACATCCCTTTTTCATATCTGCTTTGTGACAATAACTCACTTTGTGCCTATTGAAAGAGGAAGCATTATATGTCTGCTGTGGCTCACTGAAATTACCATGAACAGGACTGTCAGCAATTAAATAATATATGGCATGGAAAAAAAAAAATTAAGATACTTTGAAGAGAAATTTTTCAAAAAATTGCCACTCTGTCGAGATTATTGGGTCCTTTTACTAAAGCCAAAAGCACGGGCTGGCATGGTAAATACTCCGACACCCAGAGGAATTGACTGATGTTGGAGCATTTGCAGCTCGGTACTCGACTGTGTGACTTTGTAAAAAAAAGAGGGGGGAGGGGTAAAAGTTTTCTCAACCTCCGTCAATTCACAAGCTTTTCGAATTGTAGCGTTCCCAAGTTCTGTATTCAGAAATAATAAGTGGACATGCATTGGTAGCCCTGTAACTTTCAGAACTTTATTTTAATGGGGTTCAGTGAACTTCTGATTCTCTCCAGTTGAGGTCATCCAACTGCATAATGAAATGAGCAGTATTAAAAAAAAAAAATGCAATAAAATTTATTACTGTAAGGAATTGTTTTTACCCCACAATTTAAAGACATCACGCAGTTTCATGGGGTTTTCTATTGTTTACAAATAGCAATAAGCCATGTCCTCTTGGAACTTAAATCAAGTCCAGTGCTAAGAAGCTGTAATGGTTTTGGAGACTCAAAAAAGAATTAGAAAACTTCAAAATCCACCAGCAGGAGTCAAAATCTGGGAAAAAAAAAGTGTATATGTAAGGGATTCTCAGAGTATTTTCAAGTGTTTTTTGTATTCGGTTATAGCCACTCATCTGACCAACATAACATAAATTGCTCATATGAATGCCACCATTGGTTATTTCACTGTTCTCTATAAAATGCACATCCTTTACATTACATTACATTACATTTGTGATTTCTATTCCGCCTGTGCCTTGCGGTTCTAAGCGGATTACAGTTAAAAGAGATCAGGACATTACCGAGAGAATTACATTACAACGATTTAAGTAAATTATATGTTGTGGTATAGAAATACAAGTATAAGATATCTGGATTTATCGATAGAATAACTTGACAGGGTTCATGTAGTTACAAGGTTCAGTGAGGAAAACAATATAGGCAACTGAAGAAAGATACTTAACTTTGAAGGAATCAGTTAAGTGGATACCTAAGGGAGATGCTTATTTAGGAGAAGGTTAAATGGATACCCAAAGGAGATGCTTATTTAGGAGTTTGGATATTTTGGGGAAATGAGGTTCAAGGGGATGACTAGTGTGTTATTTGCTGGGGAGAGTGCATGTGTGATTGGGGAGGGGAATATTAAGTAAGGACGTGTTTTTTGAAAAGAAATGTTTTGATTTCTTTACGAAACACTTTGATGTCTGTTGTTTTGATCATCAGTTTGGTGATGGTGGGGTCAATTTTCGCTGCCTGAGTTGCTAGAAGGCTGTTGTAAAGTTTCTTACGTCGGGTACCATTATATATCAAAAAATGTCCACATTCCAATTCTGATTTAAATTATGCCAATGTCGCCATTTAAATATGGCCTAAGTGGTGTACAAAAGTCTGCAAACTTTTTGTGTTAAAACTTTACTTATTGAGCTATTTGAATTTTATTTGGTTCAACAAAGTGCTCTGTTTTGTAATCCTGCATTAGGAACTGGTGTTCAAGTGTTGCAATCAAGTGTAAATATGGTGACAACTTTTATGAGTTGGTTGATAGGCACCTCCCCTAAACTTTACAAGTCTAAGAAGGCCTAACCTGCTTGAAGCTACAAAGGTCTACACAGAATTCTGAGTGAAGTGTAACAAGTAGATGTGAATCGTTTGTTTACTCTTTACTAGAACTGGGGTTATGCAATTAAGAGTTCCTTTTATTAAGGCGTGCTAATTGATTTAGCACGTGCTAAATGCTAAGGTGCCCATAGAACATAATGGTTGCCTTAGCATTTAGCACGTGCTAATCTTGAGCACGCACTAAATCGGTTAGCATGCCTTAATAAAAGGACCCCTAAGTTACTAAGGGCTAGATTCACGAACCTGCCTGATTGAGCCCAATCCGGGCAGGTCTGATGAATTCTCGAAGCCCCAATATGCAGATGGGGGTGATCGGAGGAACACCCCCATCTGCCTGCCCGGATCGCTCAATAGCGATCCCAGCGCATGCGCAGACCATCTGTAGATGATCTGCGCCTGCACTGGACCTCCGGGCCCATCAGAGATTTTTTATTTTTATTTTTACTTTTGGAGCCCGTGGTTTTAACCTACTTAGGGCCCGTGGGTTAAAACCATGGGCCTGCACTGTGGGGAAGGGTGGGAGAGTCGGGGCAGGCAGGCGATCCGGGGCAGCGGAAGAGTTTAGGGCAGCAGGAGAGATTGGGGCTGCAGGAGAGTTTGGGGATGAAGGGGAGTTTGGGGCTGCAGGAAGAGTTCAGGGCAGCAGGAGAGTTCGGGGCTGACAGGGCAGAGAGCAGGACAGTCGGAAAGGGCTTGAGCGACTGGTCCTCAGGTGTCGCTTATTTGTGATCGGCCAGCCCAGTCAGTGTTGCAGGGTTTTGGTTTGTGAATCGCATTCCTGCCTACTTTGTATGCCGTTGCCCTCATTTGCATGCGTGGATCGAAGAATGGTCAGCAGAGAGGTAAGTGAATCGGGCCAGAGGGAAATTTGCTCGTAAAGGGGTCGCAAACCGATCGGTACACGATCGGTTTGCTTTGAGAATCTAGCCCTAAGTAATACTGTAGATTTGAAACAAATCAGAGAAAATATTTCTTCACTCATCGTGTAATTAAACTCTGGAATTCATTAAGTATAATAGTGTAATGTATAGGATTAATAGTAAGACGGAGGCGATAAGCAGCTTATAAGCCGCTCACAACCACGAGCTGAACTAACCCTGGTTATCTAATGCCGAGGCATATGTGACTCCCAGCATTGAATATCTGGGTATGTATACTGACCCAGAAGTTAACTGAGCACTGGCTATTACTCAGACTAATACCCACTTAATTCAGCACATAAAGGGTCTCCTTTTACAAAGCCGAGGTAGTAGCGGCTGCTGCGATAATCGCTCCGATGCCCAGAGATTTAATGGGCGTCAGAGCATTTGCCATGTGGCAGCTGTTGCCATGACTTTGTAAAAGAGCGGGGAGAAATTAGAACTGCCTTTTAGCTTGTATAACTTTATTTATTTAAAAAATGTCTAATCTGTTCCATCTACAGCTCTGGGTGAAGCACAACCAGTATCCGCTATCAATACATCAGAAAAATAAGCACATAATATACAATAGCCATAATAACAACAAAAAATGAATGTTATAAACCAGTGTTCTTCAATCGCTGGTCCACAGGGCCGGCACGTCCATCGGGAGAAGACAGTGTTCTTCAGCCGCTGGTCCATGGTGCGATCAACGCGGCGTCTTCGTGAGTGCTGCAGTGCACAAAGCCGTAGGAAAAGGTTCTTACATGCGTCCTGCGCCTGAACCGGAAGCCTTCTCTCTGACAGCACAACATCAGAGGGAAGGCTTCCAGATGAGACTCAGGACTCGCGCAAGGAGCCGCTGCCCACAGCTTTGTGCAATGCAGCACTCAAGGAGCCGGCTCGAAGATGCTGCATTGATCGCACCGTGGACCGGCCTGAAGATAACGCCGGGGGGCAGGCCAGAAGGCAAGGCACAGCATGGAGGGAGAGAGACAACAACAGTAGGGGGAATGCTTTTATTTTTTTATTTAGTGATTGATTTACATCTGCTGTCTGTTCAGGAAGAAATGCATTTGTTTCTTTTCCTCTGGGGTTGTTCTTCTTGCAGAGTCTTGCATCTTAGGATTTGTTTGTACTTTTAGTTTTTGGTCTTTCATTTGCATGGGTTATCTGTTTTCTGGTAGGAATGAATGTTGAAAAGCATACAGTGTGCTTTGTATATTTTAATTTTGTGGTTAACCATTATGTGTTGTTAATATATATTGTGTGTGTGTATATAAGAAAAATGAATGGAAAAAACGGTGTTACAATTAGTACTATTATGGGGGTGGAGTCTGGGGCAGAGATTGGGTGGAGATGGGCATGACTTAGCCCAGTGTTCTTCAACTGCCGGTCCACAGACCGGTGCCAGTCCACAAAATAATTATTTTATTTCTGTCGGTCCATAGATGTTATAAGGTTGAGGAACACTGTTATATGAATGCCACCATTCACTGTAATATGAATGCCACTCATAATACGTATTATTCTTATCTTGACTCAAAATACAAATTTCATAAGCAAAAAAGTGATTGCTGAAATCAGTGAGTCTCCTCAGAAATATTAAATGCACTTGAAAACAATGCAGTCTTTAAGACCTTTTTAAAGTCATTCAAATGCCTGATCATTCTATTTCTATTTTATTTTATTTTATTATAATAACTTTATCTTACAAGATTACTCTTGTTAATGAAATACAGATAAGAAAAAAAGTGGCAATACACAAGCTGAAAATATTAAAGTTCTTCCTTAGACCAGTGGTTCCCAACCCTGTCCTGAAGGACCACCAGGTCAGTCGGGTTTTCAGGTTAGCCCTAATAAATATGCATGAGAGAGATTTGCATATAATGGAAATGACAGTCATGCAATTCTGCTCCATGCATATTCATCTCTCCAGCTCTGAATCCTTCAATGAGTTTGTTGACACGTATTGTTGTTAGTAAAGGTTCCAAAGCAAGATCAAACAGCAGGGGGGATAGGGGACAACCCTGTCGGGTACCTCGTGTCGGGTGGAAAGCAGAGGACAATGTTCCATTTATAAAAGTTCTGGTAGTTGGAGCTGTGTAGAGTATCTTAATCTTCTGGATGAAAGCCACGGAGAAACCATACCATGCAAGGACTCGAAAAAGGAAAGCCCATTCCACTCGATCAAAGGCTTTCTCTGCATCCAGCCCTACCGCTATGAGATCTTGATGGCGGTTCTGAGAGTGTGCAATGATATGTGAGAAGGTTCTCGAGTTGTCAGTGGAATACCTTCCAGTGATGAAACCACTTTGATCTGGCTTGATTAAATTGGTTATGACTCCCTGTAGCCTATTGGATAGAAGCTTGGCATAAATCTTCGCGTTCACATTTATGAGAGAAAGAGGCCTGTAATTAGTTACTAAGCGAGGATCTTTATCAGGTTTCGGGAGGACAATGATATGCGCTTCAGTGAATGAACCATGTACTAGCCCTGATTCAATAACTGATTGAAGAAATTGTAGGTAATAAGGATTGAGTACGTCTTGGAATTCCTTGTAAAACTCAACCGTTAAGACCATCAGGCCCGGGAGCTTTATGAGGTGCCATTGATTCAATCACTTGTGTGAGTTCAAATAAAGTGATGGGTTCATCAAGTGGTATGTTGTCTTCCAGAGAAAGAGTGGGATGAGGGAGGTCATCTAGAAACTGAGAGGTGGGCTCTGTATTATCTAATTCTGAAGTATATAGTGTCTCATAGAATGACTTAAAGGCCTGGGAAATATCTTGATTATTGGTTAAAGTGTTTCCATTTTCTAGCTCGATTGCTATGATGTTCTTTTTATCTGCTCTTTTCTTCAGGTAAGAGGCCAACAAGTGTCCACACTTGTTGTTATCAGCGAAATAAGAATCTGACTGTTGAAATACCGAGTTAGCAGCCATTTTGCTAAGCATGGAATTGTATAGATATCGAGCCTTCACTAGATTAGTAAGAGTGGGGATGTCCAGCGGGTCACGTTGATGTTTCTTTTCCAGGTCTTTGATGTTGCTTTCCATCAGCAGTGTAGCCTCCTTCTGTGTCTTCCTTGTACATGCAGTGTAGGAAATGATGACTCCCCTTATGTAGGCTTTGAAGGCGTCCCAGCAGTTAATCCAGGAAGTTTGCTCAGGTGTATTGAAGGAAAAATATTCCTCTATGGCCTTGCGTACTTCTGATTTGAATTGTGGCTCTTGGAGCAGTGAAGAATTAAAGCACCACTGTCGATGAGGTATCGTAGACATACTATATTTGAGTTGGAGAGAAATGGCCGCATGATCTGATACCGAGATCGGTAAAATGTCAACAGATGTGACTGAGTCACACAAAGATCTGTCAAGTAAAAAGTAATCAATACGAGAATACGACATGTGAGGATTGGAATAGAACGTATATTCCCTGTCTGAGCTATGTGTGGTTCTCCAAATGTCCACTAGGTGAAGATCCGAAATCATATGATGTAGAGCAAACCACGATTTAGATTTTTTATATCTAAATTGGGATTTTCTATCAATTTCTGGGTTCAAAACCTGATTAAAATCGCCTCCCAGCAACAGGTGAGAATCGGAGTCCTGCAGTATTGATGAAGAGATTCCATTGAAGAATTCAGGAGTATCCATATTGGGACCATACACATTGAATAGAGTTAACAGCCGTCCATTGTATTCAATCTTGACCTTGACCCATCTGCCCTGCAGGTCATGTGAGGAGGAGATAACATTAAGATCATGTTTGTTACGAACTAGAGTCAATACACCCCCCTTTTTCTCTATAGCTGGAGAGTAGAACGCAGGCAAAGCCCAGCTGAAGCGAACTTTATCAGAAGCCACACTGTCCAGATAGGTCTCTTGCAGCATAATGATGTCAGGTGCTTGTTGCTCAAGGTATAGCAGAATTTTCTTAAGTTTGATCGAATTGTTTAGCCCTTTAGTATTTAGCGAGATACTTTTAAGGGACATATAAAAGTTCACATAGATTAGCAGAAAATTTGAGATAAACCAACTTTAATGAGGTAAGAAAAATGAGTTATTGCTAGAGATCTGCTGCACAACCTAGGGGAAAAAGACATGCTAGCATACTTCATGACTTGAAACAATTGAGGACCAAAATACCTAAGAAATGACCTAAAGCCATACATTTTAAAACCCATGTGCACTGTGAGAGTGAAAACAGCAGCCATTAAAGTGGAGCACCCATATGAAGAAAACAGTGTAAAAAATGTGTTGTCAGACAGGAGATTCAGTATTGATAAACAGCAAGCAATATGACAAACTCTCCTGCATGTAACTGAACATTAAAGAACTATTGCAGACAGCAAAATATCATGGTATAGACAAACATAGTTGAATTAGCCCAGTGACAAGCAGTTAAACCTGGTGAATGGGAGTGGGAGACTGCAGCTCAATGAAGGCAGCTAAATCCTCAGGATTGGTGTAATCCTTAGTTTGATTGAAGAGAGTTACTCTCATCCTGGCCGGATATAGCATGCCAAATTTAGCATTGAGCTGCTTCAGCTGGGGCCGGTATGAGAGCAGTTTCTTTCTCCTTGCTGCTGTGGTTTTGCTCAGGTCTGGAAGGAAGAGAATGGTGGCTCCGTCATGTTTAATGGGTGCTCTGATTTTAGCACGCTGCATTATGTCCAAAACATGCTGGTAGCGGAGGAGCTTGATGACTACCGGTCTAGGGAAACGGTCATTCGGATTTTTTGAAGAAGGGACTCTGTGAGCTCTCTCTATCTCAAACTCACGAGTAAAGGTAAGATCCAGCAATTTAGGAGTTAAATCCTCCAGATATTAGATCAGATCTTGATCATGAGATCCCTCCTTGAGCCCAAGGAGACAAATGTTACATCGACGAGATCTATTATTATTATCCTCCAGTTCAGATTCCAAGTGTGCAATGCGTCTGGTTTGTGCTTTCAGCTCTGCCACGTGTTGAGAGGTGGCCAACGTAACTCGTTCTTAACCTGGGGACTGCTTGTACTGGCAACATGTCTGAAGTGGTGGTTCAGGTGAAAGACAGGAGAGGAACTTGTGCTGTTTATACAAAGGGAGGTCATAGGCTCATCTTCCTAATACGGCCAATCCAACCATTAGGCAAGAGACTGGATGACTACCAAGGACAGCAGCTTCTTGGGGAGGTGGGGGGGGGGAGGGGGGAGGCAGCAAACAGCATTGTAGTGAAAGCAAAACAATAGATTCTGACAACCATACAAACTTAAAGAATCTTCAATGCATACTTTTATTTTTAAATGGCCCATGTTCCTGGCCTCATAAATTTGTGCGTGTATGTAATACCTACTGATTGGTGGGGGGGGGAGGGGGCAGATTAGGGACCTGAAAAGCAATGGAGGAAGGGCCATAAGGCTGAAGGTGTACCTAGGATATCTGATATTTTTTTTTTACCAGTCCTGCTTCCTAAAGTTGCAGAAAAACAGAAAGGAAGGCTGCTAGGAAGACTGGTATTATCATTTATTAAGCTAGCATTATTTTAGTTCCTTACAGTGATTTGTTTTATTATAGCACAATTTCACAGGCTCAAAGTTGGATCAGAGAAGACATACAGTGATTCAAAAGGGAAAGGCATTAGGACTTATATATTGCCTTTTATAGTTTTACAACCACACTCAAAGTTTACATATAGGTACTTCAAGCATTTTCTTATCCCGAGGTTGTGGACACTGGAAGGTCGCTCTCTCAGATCGCCACTCTCACCTCCTTCTCGCCGGCCACGCCACGTGATGCCTCGACACCCACGTTGCTCCGTTGTCTTGCGCTCTCTGACTTTCACTGCCGCTGCCCAGCGCCCCCGATGCGGATGGCAGCAGCAGGTAGGGCTGATGCCGCCAGGTGGGAAATGGAGTTGATATCCCCGGAGCCGCCGTGAGCGAAAAAGCAACCAAACATCCCGGCGCGCTACTGGCGTTATGATGCCCGCCGGTAGCCGATCGTGAGCGTGCGAAGCCTGCAGTAGGAAGCAGGAGATAGCTGTCTAAAGAGGCCCAAGCAGGTAATAAGATGTTCTGATCCCAGCGCGCCGCTTGAAAATGGCTGCGCCAGAAGAAGCCACTTAGTTTAAAAATTCCCACTGCTCTTCCCCTCAACCTACCCCTTTGCTGGCCCTCCCTATATCTTGACCTGCCTTCTGGTCCCCTGGAGCCCCTCCCCCCATCTTGTGCCGGCCCTCAGCTAATCGCCTCGGGCCTCTTCTTTTCCCTATCTGTCCTAGTGGACTTACAGTCTCTCTATTGTATCTGGAGCAGTGGAAGACTTGCCCAGGGTTAAATTGAGCAGAGCAGGGTTTAACCCATAACCTCATGGAACTATAAGCTCCTTTTACTAAAGTGCGCTAGCATTTTTAACGCACGCACAAAATTAGCGTGCGCTATAGTGCGCACTAGCCGAAAAATTACTGTCTGCTTAAAAGGAGGCGGAAGCGGCTAGCGCACGCGGCATTTTAGCGTGCACTAAGCACGCGCTAAACCCGCTAGTGCGCCTTTATGAAAGGAGCCCTAAGTCTGTAACTCTAACCATTATGCCACAGTCTCCTCCTGGTTTGGGCACCTCTGTTAAATCAAACATAAGACAACTAAAGTGAAGTACTTTCAAGCTTTTGATAATAGTTTTCCAGATTCCCAACAGAAAACTGAAAGCAATGACTATGGGCATGTATTAAATATAATTTACCAAGATGATACTGCAGTTTATTGCACAGATTTACTCTGGGTCACAAACATTAAGAAAAAAAAAGGTCAAAACTGCAATTCTATCTACATCACTTAATTGATTACGGGCTGCAGATACAAATCATTCCTGGATAGAACCTTTAAGTTCCAAGCGAACAGACAGCAAGTTTGGCTGAAAAACTACATAAACGAACCCAACCTGTCTTACAGTGCATTCCGCAAATCGATCAAAACCGCCCTATTCGAAAAATTCACGGACTAAAATTGTCCCCTCCCGCACTAGGACTCCCCTCCCTCTAAACGCCTTTCTTTCTTTCTCAAGATGCCCCTCATGTACTCAGATATTCGCTATCCATAGTACTCCAATTCAAATGGAAGTTCTAAAGAAATACTCAGTTACTCATTACCCATTGAACCCCAATCTGTAACTTTCCCCTCTTCACTATTGTATTATATTTAGACTCATTGTACGATACTGTATTAGACTTATGTATGGTGTTGTCTTTAGACTTATTGTATTGTAGTATATTTAGACTCGTTGTATTATATTGTACTGTGTTGTATACACTCATTGTATTGTATTGTACTGTATTGTATTGTTTTGTCTTGTATTGTATGTTGACTTATTGTATTGTATTGTGACCTTGTTATTCGCTGAATGTCCAGCCTTCTTACAGTGTGAACCGCCTAGAAGTCACCTGACTATGGCGGTATAGAAAAATAAAGTTATTATTATTATTATTAAGTAGATTTATGAGGTATATCACCATGTCAACGAGGCCTGTCCACACTGAATACAATCAGTACTCTTTCTCTCAAAATTTCACATTTCATTTGAAAATGCCAAATCCTAATGACAGAAATAGAAATAAAAAGCATGAGTCAAATTGCTTTTAAAAATGCACCACTTGTAAATGTAGACACATGCCATGGGAATAATCAACCATGAGCAGCAGCCTCCTCTTTACTTTGCTAAAATGCCGGATCAGTCAAAACTGGCAAAATGTGCTCAGTACACTCACTTCTGATGTGAACCTATTCACACAACTCACACCGCCACCTTAATTATGTTAAGAAGGAGTTATTTCCAGAAGTTTACATCTGATGAGAGCTGAACAGTGCCTGACATACTGGTACAAAATTACAGGTTTTTAACTTGTGAACAATTACGAAAGGTAGAAAGCCGAGAGCCCTTGATCCATTCTTACTGTACAGTTATGAAGAGAGTTTTAGCAGTTTATCTAACAGTTTTTAAACCTTTGATTAACTCAGCAGTAGCAAAAAAAAAAAAAAATAACAGCAAGCTAAACCACAGCATTTCAACATCGTGTTAGCTACAAAGAATGTTTCAAACCGGTAGTCTGGGTTTTGTCTCAGTCAGTCATGCATCAGACAGGAAATATGCTATCAGAGCACATCTCTGAGCCTTTTTCAAAAAAGGCATTTTTCTCCATTCTCTGCCTATGCAAAGCACTGCTGTGAATAAGACCCATTGCTCTGTAGGGGTTTATAAAGTTATTTGGTCCTGTGAATTCAGATAGTGATCTGATACAGCCATACAGCTGAATATTAGCTAACATTCCTCCACAAGTCTGCTTTCCCACTATTAAAGGAATAAAAAGTGCGGCCAATTTTTGTCGATCGTTTTCTCTTTTATTCATAGAAGTTGGGAATGCCCTTCCTTCTATAATTATGAACTTTTAAAGCAGAACTACTGCAGCATCTGAAAAACTGGAACACAGATTTGGCATGGAGGAGAGATAGTGCAATGCAACAAGGAAATGATCTTTGAATTTTTTTTCACAAAGAGTTTATAAATTTCTTACCCAACCCTTGCCTTACCCAACCAGATATTTTTAACAGCATTTTAGACTTTCTTCAGTCTGACAGGTTGGTCCACTGGCTCCATCAACCCATTATATTACATTAATTGGACAATTGCAGTATATCCCACACTAGTGTCATGAGTTCAGTGTGGCTCATAATTGCAGAAAAAGGACAAGATGACTCTCAGATCTCATTTAATTATCACAAAGCTTTGAAACAGAAAAGGGTTTTAACATCCTTTATACAGTAACTGTGAATAATTGGTTTGATATCTAATCCTCTAGGTAATCTTCCACAATTTGGCCAATTGGTAAGGAAACACGGCTACATGAACCGTTGTATAAAAACTTTTCCTAGAATTTGGATATAGTGGCATTTTTTTCAAAAAAAAGTCCTTAATATCCTTATTTTAGCGTCCATTGTGGAGGAGTGTAAAGTAGTATAATAATTGGTGAACATCCAAAAATTGCTCATCAGAAGTTACGAGTTTCCCCTCTGTGCTATTAAGGTAAACAATTCTATGGCTGGCCTTTCAACTCTTAAGTTATTGCGCTTGCAGTCTCTCAGCCTTATTGTTATGAGCATAATAAGTTTTATGCTTAAACAATGAGGTCATGTCTGTCTTACTGAGCACTGAGTTGTAATTAATTTTAAGATTTTGGAGGGCTAGCAGGCTGTCCTAAAACGGGGAGTGGACTCGTACTTCTGCTCCAGCTGGGATATCTATTTTTCAAGCTCAATGTGCTGGGTTTATTGATCTTTTCACTTCCTACCTACCTCGGTGAAATCCTCCCCGTGAATATATGCTTTAAAAGCAGCCCATGCCATTGTTGGTGAGACATCAGGAGTGGCATTTGTTCGTAAATATATTTTAATATACTTCTAAAATCTGTATAGTCAAATAAGATACGATTGAGCCACCAAAGTAGATTCTTGGAGCCCTGGCCTGCATGTTATAAAACTAATGAAACAGACACACGGTAAGAAACTATTATTTCACACAATTTTGGGTGCCATTGTAATAGTAGACACTTAGGGCTCCTTTTACAAAGGTGCGCTAGCGTTTTTAGCGCACACACCGGATTAGCACGCACTATGGCGCGCACTACCCAAAAACTACTGCCTGCGCAAGAGGAGGCGGTAGAGGCTAGCGCACGTGGCATTTTAGCGCACGCTATTCCACGCGTTAAGGCCCTAACGCACCTTTGTAAAAGGAGCCCTTAGAAACTATGAAATAATCAATTCTGGTATAAGGGCTGTGAATTACTAATAAAAAGAAAGTAAATATTTTTCCCGCTAGCAAATACAGTAGGGATCAAGATCTTACACATGAGAAGATCTAGCCTGAGACATATGATCTAAGACTGGGTTTAAAGCTATGTTAAAATCCCCCCCCCCCAACACACATATACACTAACTGGGCCATTAATTTTCAAGAGCTCAACTGTGGTCAATAAAGAGAAAAAAGAAGGATCTATGCTGGGCCATAGAGACTGAGGACAGTTATGAAGAGTTCTTGACCATTTAAGGCTAAACTCAGGGCTCCTTTTACAAAAGTGGGCTAGCGTTTTTAGCGCACACAAAGGATTAGCATGTGCTATAGTGTGTGCTACCTGAAAAACTACCGCCTGCTCAAGAGGAGGCGGTAGCGGCTAGCATGCGTAGGCATTTTAGCACATGCTATTCCGTGCGTTAAGGCCCTAACGCACCTTTGTGAAAGGAGCCCTCAGTAAATGGCACCCAAATTTGGGTGCTGAAAAAATACGCACTAAAGCCCTGATTCTATAAAATCTGCTTAAATTTAGGTGCCGATAGCTACGCTTAATTTAATTGAGCAATAGGTTTAATCCGTGCCTATATTGGAACTCAACACCTCACAATCAGCTTTAATTGGACTTAATGGAAAGTTAGGCACCTAACTCGATTCTATTAAAAGTAGACGCCTAGCTCAAAGTGCCTACACTAAAAGTGGGCATGTTTTTGAGTTAGGTGCCTCTTTGTGAATTAAGTGCCATTAGACTCTGAGATCGAAGCCTAACTTTAGTCCTAGAAAAACCTGGCATAAATTAGGAACACCTAATTGTTAGGATTCTGAGCACTGCCTAAGCAGGCTTAGGCGACGCTGTGATTCTATAATGAGCACCTAATTTTATAGAACTGGTGCCTATATCAGTGCCTAACTTTAGGTGGACTTTATAGAATCAAGGCCTAAACGCTATTGTATAAATGGTATTCAAAGCTGGGTGTCATTTATAGAATAGTGCTTAATGCCGAGATCTGTGCCCAATTATGGCCACTTGGTATAAACCTTCACACTTATATTAGCCATATTCTTTAACACTGCACAGAGGCATTTTAGAAATGCCTCTGACACCCCACCCCCTTTCATCAATGCCCCCTTTTTGGATCTTTGCATAAGAATGTACATGTGATTTCAATCATTCTGTTTTGTGAATGAGCTGACATGGTCTGCCCGGATTGGCTGGTTCGTGTTCAGCTGACTTGTCACATGATCTTTCTCCTGACAGGGCTGGACATGGTTATAAGCCCCACAACAGTGCTTTTAAAGTTGTGGTTGAAAGCAGCAGTTAGGATCTGCGTACTGTAAGTAGTTGAATGAGCTTTTGCTCTTTTTCAACTTTCAGCAGGTGAGCAATTTCATTTCCCTTTTGGGTTTGTGTTTTGTGTTATAGGATAGCCTGGATTTGGCGCTAAGGCCCTGAAGCAGTGGTTACCGGCCACGAAACGATCATCGGCCTGGCCTGTTTGTGTTCAGTGGTTTTTACCATAAATCATTCTCGGCTATTTTTTTGCTCCCACCTGCTAACTTTAAACTTGTGCGAAAGTTTTTTGCCTATGATGCTTGGGTGGAAGAGTGTGGGTACACCTCTCCGTTTGTCTGAGGCTTTTCTTTTGCTTAAGTAATAAGCTAGCTTTCTTGGCTTGTGTGGTGCTTTTGTTTTGGAGTGATATTTTGAATCTTTGTAAGAATTTACACACACATCTTTAAAGAATACTGACTAGGAAGGTGCACCTGTAAATTCAAATTGTTGGTCAATTATCTCTAATAATTGATTGTTAGCACCCAATTATTAGCACAAATTGGTTCGCAATTCATTTATGTATTTATGTTTATTATTATTTATATACCATTCTTTGTTACAACATCAGTGTGGTGTACATCAATTAAAAGAAAAAGAACGCCAATAATTACAGCACAGGTGTAAAGGGAAAAAAATCATTTAGATTTAGTTGCTGCCAATGCCCAACTAAAATTTAAAACTATATAATAAAAACAAAACTAGGAAGGAAATGCCAACCCAAATAAATAGGTTTTTAAAGAAGCAAAGTGACATGATCATACCTTTTAGCGTTTGTAATCACTCTAATGGCAGTGCTTTAAACTGTCTGCAATTTCTTAAGAGAAGCCTGTGGAATTCCCATACAGATAGTATTACAGTAGTCCAATTTTGATGTAACCAGCACATAAATGGGAGAGTCATAGCAGGAAGTATCTATATATGGTCATATAGAATGTATCATACACAGAGAATAGAAGCAAGATCTAACTACTGAGCCCAACTGAGGATGAAAAATCAAAGCTGTATCTAAATTGACTACTATAGAATTTTGTTTGCGCAAATTGGGCACACGCTCAAATTTACACGCAATTTTGAGCACCATGTATAGAATTTAGGCATTAATGTAATGAAGACGGTCACTCTCAGAGGCCCCAAAGGTGACATTAAGGACTCGATGCACAAAAGGTTTCCATGCCAGTAAGACTTGTTAAAGTACTCTTTCTGGCATGGAAACCCTTCTGCCAAAGCTCAAAAAGGTTCTCTGAGACTGCGACTGATCCTCGTAGCAGCCACTGAGAGCCCTATGCCAGGGGTAGGCAATTCCCGTCCTCGAGAGCTGGAGCCAGGTCAGGTTTTCAAGTTATCCACAATGAATATGTATGAGATGGATTTGCATGCACTGCCTCCTTGAGATGCAAATCTATCTCATGCATATTTATTGTTGATATCCTGGAAACCTGACCTGGCTCCGGCTCTCGAGGACCGGAATTGCCTACCCCTGCCCTATGAAAATGCATCACAAGGAGCTCATTAATATTTAAATGAGCTCTTCCTGCGATACACAAATGGGAACTCCCCCCAGCACTGAATTGTGCTGAAATTGCGATCCTGCCCTGACTCAGACACCTAAGGCCCCTCCAAGTGCATCCGAGGATATACCTGGCAGGGGCAGGGCTGCCAATTTCAAGAGGTAGCCTTCAGGCAGGAGAGAGTGGGCATCCCTCCTGCTGATCTTTCATGAAAAGGATACAGGAGTGTTGGAGGTCCCAACCCACTAGACCACTATTTTGGGGGGGTCTCAGCATTTTTGGGGGTGGGGGTCTCAGAATGTCGGACCCCTTTGAGCCCTTGGGTAAACTCAAGATGTGGATATTGCCATACCAGTTTCAATTAGCTAAGTCCTTAAGATCTCACCACATGATGTCTAACTGCTGAAGTTTCCTGGCAAGCTCCTAAGTGCAGTGATCTTTGGTTTCAATCTGAAGTTCAGCTTCAGTGAGGCGATCTTGGAACATGAGTTCCAATTGAACATGAGTTGTTGAATAGTTACTGGCAGTTCCGGTTTGATTTCCACCACATTTTTCAGATTAGTTTGAACCAGTTTACACATAGTCTGAGCTCTGATAGGATTGTGTTATCTGAATCAGTAGATCAAATCTCAGCACCAATTTTTTCAGGGATCAGTGGCTCCTGCTTCAGCAGTTTGGTTGCATAATAAAGCTGATTCTGGCTTACTGGACATAGGGCTAGATTCACAAAGCAAACCGATTGTGTATTGATCGGTTTGTGACCCCTGTGCAATCAGATTTCCTTCCTGCACTATTCACTAACCTCTTCTATGATCCACTTCAAATCCGTGCATGCAAATGAGGAGAAATGCATGCAAAGTAGACAGGGACCCGATTCACCAACCAAATTTTTAAAACTGACTGGGCTGGCCGATCAATCCAAGAAGCGACTGCTGGGGATTAGTCGAAAACGTCTTTCCGACTCTCCAGCTCCATAGAAGTCCTGCTCTCTGCATGCCCTGCTCTCTGCTGCCCCGAATCTCTCCTGCCTGCCACCCCGATGCTCTTCCCCGGATCTCTCCTGCCTGCTCTGCTCCAAATCACCACCCTGCTCTGCCCCATCTCTCCTGCCTGCTCACCCTGAATCACCGCCCTACTCTGCCCCATCTCTTCTGCCTGCTCGCCCTGAATCACCGCCCTGCTCATCCACAGTTTTCTCCTGCCTGCCACCTCAAATCTCTTCTGCCCTTCCCCACACTGTGAACCCATGGTTTTAACCCACAGGTTAAAAGCAGGTTAAAACCACGGGCTCAGTGGGCTAAAAAAAAAGTTAACCCCCCAAAAAAGTTGTGGCTCAGACGGGTCTAGATGCATGTGCAAACCATCTACAAATGGTCTGCGCATGCGTCGGGATCGCACACCAGCCATCTGTGCCGGCAGATGGGGGCGTTCCTCCAATTGTCCCTATTTGTATATTAGAGTTTCAAGAATCCATCGGACCTGCCTGGATCGGGCACGGGTCAGTCCCAATCAGGCAGGTTCGTGAATCTAGCCCATAGTCTAGCCATGAAAGAGACACCAGGTGTGGCATGCAGTCTAGATATTTTTGTTAGAAGGACACCAGAAATTCCTATGGGAAGCTTGTGCTTCTGGCTACCATTTTCACTGGGCTTACGAGCACCCCTCTCCCTTGATTACTGTCCTTTAAAGAATAGGTTTGACTAAGATGGTGTTAAGTAGGATGCATATGAGAGAGCTTCTTTTTCCTCAGGTATAGATTTTCTTATCCGTGGATCCTCTTGCTTTTCAATGCCCTAATGAAGAGAGAAACAATGGACCTTCCCTCCAGCCATTCTTGTCCCTTCTTCTCCTTAACAGAGCACTATTACTTCCTTCAAGGCCCCTGCTGTGGGAGCTAGGGAAGAAGCCTGATATAGACAATGAAGCTTTGCTGAGCCCAGGTGGTCCTGTTACTCTTCCTCTGAGCATGCAGCAAGAAATCTCAATATGTGCATTGGAGGGACTTGGCAATGATGCCGAAATGTTTTTGTTTTGTTTTTTAATTTATTATTTATAAGATTTTCCATTTTAAATACAAGCATTGCTTTATATGATGCTACAGATCCAGAAATTATGTTCAATAAAAGTTATAAAGGAAACATTAACTATATCTTATTTAGTCCACAAAAATGAAGATCAAGAAAAGAAATAAACTTCCAAATAGAAATAACAAAATTAATTAAGGTCACGGCATTAGATTCCCGAATTACAGCCAGCTGACAGGTCATACATCACTAGACATGGTTACCAATCCTTCTTTTGATCCAATAAATTCCAAAAGTTGTTTAGGCTCAAAGAAAAAAAAATTCTTAACTTGATAAGATACATAACACTTTGCAGGAAATTTAACAAGACATGTAGCCCCCAAAGCAAGAGTTCTTGGCCTCATGATGCCGAAATGTTATAGTAGATACCTCAGCCCCATCTGGAAATGTTTCCAGCGATAGCATTGGTATCGAGTGAGGCACAGCCTTCTTTGAGAGGAGATGTGCTGTTGAACACTGGCCATCTTGCTCCCTCTCAATTCCTGATGAAATCATGGCCAATAAATTTGGATGCCCTATGGTGTGTCATGGAGAGCCTTCATAAGATATGTTCCAATTTTGTGACTATTTCACAGATTAATACTGCCAGGTTACAAAACCTTGAGACAAGTTTACAATAATATTAGTCTAGAATTGATAATGTGGAACAGCGAACTACAGAAGTTAAAAATATTGTTGCTCAACAGGTGGGAGGTACTGAAGAAAACAGAGAACCTGGAGAACGTTTTATTAGGTATTTATATACTGCCTTTCAAGTTATCTAAGAAGTTTACAATCAGGTACTCAAGCATTTTTCCCTGTCTGTTCCACTGGGCTCACAATTTATCTGACATACCTGGGGCAATGGAGAATTGAGTGACTTGCCCAGGGTCACAAGGAGCAGTGCAGGGTTTGAACCCACAACCTCAGGGGGCTGAGGCTGTAGCTTTAACCATTAGGCCACTCCTTAAATTTTCCAGTCTCCCAATTTGTGGCCCCTGGGGAAACCTTGCAGACATTTGTGATGTTTTGAAGTTTTTATACTCAAATATACCTCCTGTTCAGAAGTTATATTGTCTTCCAACATCAAACATAGAAACTGAATTTTTGGAAGGAGGAAAGGACTTGAATATTTCTGGGCTTTTTGAGTCATCTGATATTGAAACTTCTGGTAGATCCGCACATCTTGTCTCCTTTGTTTTTCTTCAGAACAATGCTATGAACTTGAGACGGCAGATGATAGGTTGTATCAAGAGAAGCTTCGTCAACAGGAAACCTGAAGTCATGATGCCATTGTACAGAGCCATGGTGAGACCTCATCTGGAATACTGTGTGCAATTCTGGAGGCCACATTACCGTAAGGATGTGCTCAGAATTGAATAGGTTCAGCGGATGGCCACCAGGATGGTCTCGGGGCTAAAGGGTCTCCCATACGAAGAAAGACTGAGCAAATTGCAGCTCTACACTCTCGAAGAGCGTAGGGAGAGGAGAGACATGATTGAGACATTTAAGTACATCACAGGATGGGTCGAGGTGGAAGATGATATCTTTCTTCTCAAGGGACCCTCGACCACAAGAGGACATCCACTCAAACTCAGGGGAGGGAAGTTTCATGGAGACGCCAGGAAGTACTTCTTCACGAAGAGAGTGATTGAGCATTGGAACAAACTTCCAGTGCAGGTGGTCGAGGCACGCAGCATCCCAGACTTCAAGAACAAATGGGATACCTATGTGGGATCCCTACGAGGGTCATGCCAAGGGATAGGGTCACTAGGGTATGGGCTTGAATGAGCGGGTCAGTAGAGTGACAGTATAATTACAATTATACTTTAGGGGGTCAGTAGACTTAAGAGGGTGGGTAAATAGTGTGGGCAGACTTGATGGGCTATAGCCCTTATCTGCCGTCATCTTTCTATGTTTCTATGTTTCTATTCTAGAGCGAAAAAAGTTTATTTTATTGGGAAAAGAATTCTATATTTCCTGATGACTCAAGATGGACTCAATTATGTAAGAAGAAATGTTTTGCTTTTCATCAATTTATAATTTTGTTAGGAACAACATTTCAATTGGGGAGTGTGTGGTGCAGTGGTTAGAGCCACAGCCTCAGCACCCTGAGGTTGTGGGTTTAAATTCATCACTGCTCCTTGTGACCCCCGGGCAAGTCACTCAATCCCCCATTGTCCCAGGTACATTAGAGTGTGAGCCTACCAGGACAGATAGGGACAAATGCTTGCGTATGAATGTAAAAACCACTTAGGTTATACATGGTATATAAATAAATAAAATAAAGTTGTGGTTTCCCTATAAATGCTTTATTTCCTTTCAAGAGAACAGAGATATTTTCTGTGACCCACCTCATCTGCAATTTTTTCTAGAAGGTAAAAGTATTCCTATGGCATCTCCTAGTGTACCCGACATTTTAGGTCTCATGTATTAATAGTGGCATTATTTCCACTTCTTTTCTTTGATCATTTCCTATATGTTCCAGCTTCCTATGGACAAATATCCTTGGTTCTCTCCCTTTTCTTGTGAACTGCAATAAGTAATTTGTTTCCTTTCATTTTTACTAATCTAATGTGTTAGCTTCTTGCAATTTCTGAATTTCTGTTCAAAGTTTATTCTTTGATACAATGTATAAGTGCAAATAAGAAAAAAAAAAATAAAGAATAGTTTCCATATAGGCACCCCCTTGAGCAAATAAATATAGGTGCACTATTATAGCATTAATATTAAGCCCCTAAAAGTTAGACAACCAAATGGGCTTCAAAATGTCAGGTGTAACTTGAAACATCTAACTAAAGACTCTTCAAGTTATACATGTAGATTTAGTTGTGTCTCCTAAATGGGTAGCATTGCTGTATATAAGTCTATTTTGAAAATTTCTAGATTAGACAATTCAGATTTTAAGTTCACTGCATGACTGAATCTTGACTGGTACGGAGGTACCTGTACTTTTCTTTCCTGATGTGAAAATTTTCATAAGTCTCACTACTGCAGTAATCAGACCATGGTAATAGAACACCTACGGTTAACAATTTATAAATGAAAGAAATGATGGAAAATACCTATACGAATGATAAACTCTCTCCCCCTCTTCTATGAAACTGCGCTAGCAGTTTCTAGTGCAGGGAGCAGCGCTGAATGGCCCGCGCTGCTCCCGACGCTCATAGGAACTCAGTGAGCATGAGGAGCACTGCGGGCCATTCAGCGCGGCTCTCTGTGCTCTCTCTGCACTAAAAACTGCTAGCGTGGTTTCGTAGAAGAGACGGTCTGTTTTTCTTTAAATTAAAAAAAAATCTTTATATTTGCACTCATAGATTATAAAAATTTCCTTTCAAAAATACTACTTTGATGGGCTTTTTCCTTCTTGAAATCGTGATAAATAGCATTTCAAGTACTAGGCAAAGCATACAGAGGCAACCAGTCATAAAACTAGGAACATGCCAGACTTAAGTGACTGCAAAAACAAAAGATACATTAATTATTTTAAAAAAAATTAAAAGGTTTCAGTCAACAGAGTAAAGGTGAAGTCAAGGTGAATTTGAGATGAGACCACAATAAATTAAAGACACGTGGGTTCTCAGATGACATCCAGACCAGCTATGTAGACTCACATTCCTATATGGAGAGGGAAGTTTTAGCAGCATGAAAAAACTGACCAATCACATTTTGAATCATCATTGACATCAATCACCTAGCAGTCCTTATAAGGATCGAAACATTATTGCTACAAGGAAGGCTTCTCATTTTATTCCAGATATCCAAATAGCTTTGACCCAGTCATGGATTTAGCCCACCATGTACAAGAACTTGTAATCTTATATTTCTTATATAATACAATTCAGAAACATAACTACAAATCCCTGCTCATAATGGGATAAACCCAGGAATAGATCAACTATGTCAAGTGAATCTGGAGCTGGTTGGCAACACTATACTCAAGCAATCTAGATCCCAATATCCCAATCTAGATCCCAAGTTACCCAATTACAGGAGGAAGATATTTTTTGACCTGGCTAAAGATCAGAATGCTATTTTACGTTGATAAAGACATTTTTTCCCATATAACATAAGCGCTTTATAATGTTAATATTATAATGTTAATATAATAAGGTTAATAGAAGATACCCTCAGATGTTAATTTCACCCAACACACAATATTAATGATCCAACAGCTGTTTCTAGGGTAACGTGCTATCTTCATCCATAGGGATTCATCACAGTGCACATTTAATAAAGGATTCAGTAATATGTTACCCAAATTTGGGTGCACAGATTTGGGCACAGATCTGCGTGTAAACTAATTAAGAACATAAGAGCTACCATATTTGATGGAACTATCTGGATGTAAATGTTTATATTGCTATAACCTGATTTGAATTTTGTGTTGAAGCAGGATATAAATATGGATATTAAATTAAATTAGCATTCACACCTGGCATAAAATTTTGACCTTTGCAGCTGTTCCTCTATGTTCTTAGGAGCTAACGATCAATAATGTGCATTAACAAACACTTGATTGTCAATAATAAGGGGTTATGTGCAGATCAGCCCTATGGTCTGTTCTATAAAATGCGAGCTCATGTTCAAAAAAATAAAAAAAAGCCAAAATGTGGCCTAGAGGGACAGATGGATGTTTTTCTTGCCAAACCCTTCTAATTCACTATTTTAGAAAACCAGTTTCTAGACAAATTTCTATGGTGGTGGTGGCAGTGCATCTAAATCTGAAAGGGGCGTATTGGAGGTGTGGTTGGGGCAGGACTACGGTAGGCTTATTCTTTGGATTCATCTGGGGAGGAACCTAAGGCTTTAATTGGCCTAGATGCATAAAGCCCCTCCTATGGATGGGTCAATCAGAGCCTTAGAGACACTGGTCATGTCTCCTGCTGCCTTGGGGGGGCTGTCAGTTGGGCGGGAGTGGTGTCAGTGGGCTCTCAGTGGTGTGTGACAGTTGGTTGTGGGAGAGTGTAAGCAACTCTCCAACTGCCAAGGGGGGTGGGGGTGCGTTGGTTGGCGGCAGGAGACATTGGTCATATCTCCTGCTGTCGTTTTGCCCATCACTATAACTAGTGATGGGCACATGCTAATTTAGTGAGTCTTCGCTATTTTCCGCCAACCTCGTTTGCACGAGCGTGTTTTGGAGAATGACTCACTTTTTTAAAGCTGCTATTATAACAACTGCGACAGCAGCCCATCAGTTTTTTAAGCTTTTTTTTTAAAAAATCTAGCCCTAAGAGATTGCTCTATTTGATTATATCTAAGTAACTGTTGTATTTTTTAACTATTTGTATTTTGCTGATTGTCCAGCCCTCTTCTGTGTAAACCACCTAGAAATCATTTGGTTATGGCAGTATAGAAGAATAAAGTTATGTTATGTTAAGTTATGTTATGTAATTTTAAATCTTCCGGCAGCCACTGTGCAGTGTAAGTGAGCAGGTCTGCCCCGGAAGTCTTCATTCTGAAGCGATGCTGCGCAGCAGATGTGAAGCGGCTGCCTTGAAGATTTAAAATTACAGCAGCTGGGAGGAGGTAGGTGGGGGGGGGGGGGTTAGAGACGTAACCGATCTTCTAACCACCAGTTTTCTAGCCTTCCCCTTTCTGATGCCTGTGGGAGGGGCTACTTATATTTTTGAAAGTTTGTGTACTATAGGGTCAATAGAATGTGATTATGCAATTTTTATCACAACTTTGATGTTTTTCAAGTTTCAAGTTTTATTTTGATTTGATAAATCGCTTATTCAAATTTACTAAGCGAGATACAATACAATAAAAATGAAGATACATTTAGACATATTGTTTAAAATTTAAAAATAATGGGTTAGACCGACAAACTTACAGACTAATTGATACACAAGGGATGGAGGAATAAAGTTACAAATCAGTGCTTTAAAGTAGAAAAAAGAGCCATAGATGGAAAAAAAAAACATTAGGGAGAGGGTAGTATAATCCTGGAAGGTAACTACTTTACAATTTGAGTATAATTTAAAGATTAAAAGCATCTTTAAAAAGAAAAATTTTTAAGTTATTTTTAAAACGGCGGAGATCATTTTCCTCTCTTATATATTGAGGCAGTGTTCCAAAGTTGTGGGGCCATCACCGAAAACATATCATGTTCTACGACCTAAAAGCTGGAGATATGTGATATCAGGGATTAATTATTATCTTTATTGATAATTGTTTCTCATTATTTTAAATATGAAATTAGTTCATGCCTGAGGCTGAAAGTTTGTATAGCTGTTATAAGGTCTCACATGGTTTGGCACCTAACTATCTTGCTGACCATTTCACTTTTACAAGGTCTAGACCAGTGTTTTTCAACCGCTGTTCCGCGGCACACTAGTGTGCCGCGAGATGTTGCCTGGTGTGCCGTATGGTCAGGGCCGCCATCAGAGCAGTACCACAAGTCTAGGGAGAGGGGCGGTCCGCCCCACGTGGACAGGAGAGAGCTGGACGGGAGACCCGCGGAATTCAATACATCTCGAGCCACGAGGCTCGTCTTCTGTTCCTGCCTGCCCTGCAGCTAACATATAGCCGATCGCAAGCGTCCCCCGATGTCAGCGCTGACGTCGGAGGGAGGGCTTAAGCAAAGCCTGCCCTCCGACGTCAGCGCTGACGTCGGAGAATACTTCCGTTCGGCTATTTGTGCGCGGCAGGTCAGGCAGGAAGCAGAAGACAAGCCTTGCGGCTTGAGCTTCGTTTTGCTGAGAAAGGTGCAAAGATGGGCTGGGAGGCAAACACGGAACACAAAAGGGGGGAGGGAGTGCGTTTTGGACACAAGGCATGAACTTGGGAGAGAGGAAGGGAGGGAAAGAGATGCTGAGGTGGGGGAGGGAATGCGTTTTTGGACACAGAAGAAATGGACTTGGGAGAGAGGAAGGGAGGGAAAGAGATGCTGAGGTGGGGGAGGGAATGCGTTTTTGGACACAGAAGAAATGGACTTGGGAGAGAGGAAGGGAGGGAAAGAGATGCTGAGGTAAGGGAGGGAATGAGTGTTTGGACACAGAAGGCATGGACTTTGGAGAGAGGAAGGGAGGGAAAGAGATGGTTGTATGCATGGGGAAAAGAAGAAAGGAGAATTTTTGGTCATAGGGAGGGAGTGAGGTACAGATAGTGGCATACCAGGGGGGGGGGGGCGGTGTGCCCCACCCCGGGTTTACGTCCCAAGGGGGTGCACAGCTGGCCACCCTCCAGTGTTGTCTCTAGGCCGGCAAACTGCGGCTCTTTAGCCACTTGAGTGCCACCGCCACCAACGGTGTTGTTGGCGGTGGCAGCATTATAAAATACTTTCTTTGTGTTTATTTGATTCCTATTCAAGAGAATTACTTTATATATAGTCAATATAGGCACAGAGTTAAATTTTTTAACATTTTCTAATGGTGGTGTGCCTCGTGATTTTTTTTCATGAAACAAGTGTGCCTTTGCCCAAAAAAGGTTGAAAAACACTGGTCTAGACGTCCATTGTGTATTGCAACTAATTCATATTCTTATTTGCATTTTAGGAAATTATTGAAAGATTTTCTACTTGTTAAATTTTTGGAAAATTGATGATTTGGATTTTGCATTTTTATGTAAATGATTTGTATTTGAATTACTCAGTATTCTTTAACCGCTTCTCCCCCTCCCTTTTACAAAAGTGTAGCTTCCGCCAACAACATTTTGCCTTCCTTGTTCAATCCATCATCCTTTCCAGGCTAGACTATTGCAATTCCATCTACCTAAGTCTAACTAAAAAAAGTCTTCAAAGACTTCAACTAATTCAGAACACTGCGGCCAAGTTGATCTTCGCAAAATGCAAATTTGACCACGTTTCCCCACTTTTGTCCAAACTCCACTGGCTCCCAATAATTTCCAGGGTTCATTTTAAATGTGCCTGCCTAGCTTTTGAAATCATACACGGCATCCTCCCTCCCCTAATCCCACTATCTTGGAACTCCTCGAGTCCTGACAACACCAGGCCCACCCAAAAACTTAAACCATCCTTCCCCTCACTAAAAAGTATCCTCTATGTGGGAAAATTGGGAAAATCTCTCTTCTTCAAAATCACAGGGCTTTGGAATAACCTTACTACCCCACTACAGAATCAGGTCTCCTTCCAACTATTCCGTAAGCACCTGAAAACTAGGCTTTTCACAAAAATGTAATGCTCTCCTCCCCCTATACTCGACCACCAACCCAATGTGTTATAACTTCCTTTATTAAGCTCATGTGAACCGTGCCAAGCTCTATAATCATGGAGAGGATGCAGTATATAAACTTAAGATTTAGTTTAGTTTAGTATGGTTTTCAGTGCCAGCCGCGACAGTAACAGCTCCTATGCTCATAGGAATTCTATGTCATAGCTGTTACCACCCCAGCCAGCGCTAAAAATTGTGTTATACTTTTGTAAATAGTGGGGGAGGGGTATTTTGTTAACCGCACTTATCTGCAAAGTATTGTGGTATATAAATAAATTTTTATGTTATATTATGTTTATATCCCTCTGTCTTGTGGTATAAATACTGTATGTACAACACAAAAACAAAATCCAACGAAAACTGCAGTACCTCCAGCCAAAGCTAAAACAAAACACAAACTGCAGGCAACTATGTACGAGATGCAGGCAATGTTTATAACATTAGCATTCGCATTCCCGTCACCTGCAACTGAAAGCTAATCACCATCAATCAATAATCACACAACTCAGTTTTATTGGAATAAATATTTGGCCGCAGCTTTATTATCTATCTGAATATTATCTTCACTTACAATGCAATCTGTGTCCAAAAACCAACAAACCCCCAATGCATATTTCACACACCCCAAGGGAGCTATTCGGTGTCGAAACTAGCTCCAGTTAAGTCTTTAAATTTATAACATTCCCCCAAACGGCCCACGGTGACGCAAGGCCATGCTTCCCCTCCCCTCCCCCCCAAACATGACCCACGGTGACGCAAGGTCATGCTTCCCCTCCCCCCAAACATGATCCACGGTGACGCAAGGTCATGCTTCCCCTCGCAGCGGTATCGCATACGAGTGTCACATTTATTTATTTATTAACTGCTCATCTCCCAGATCCAACTGGGCCAAACCCCATTTTCCGCCACAAGCGGTGACAGCCTCGAGCTTGTCACCGCTCCCCCCACCACATAAGCTGCGGCCAACAGCTTTAAAACAAGTCTCCAATAAAATAGGCCAAACCTATGCCTGAAAGGTTGACAGCATCAGGACAATAATGTCCATGGAAAATAGCTGCAACAAACTCATGAGAAACCACTCTAAACCCCCACATGCTATCCATAACTCCAAAAGCTTAGTATTAAACCCACTCAATAGCAACCATGTCCCAATCCTCCTTACACACTCAATAGAGGACCAAGCAAAACAAAAAGGAGTGGGGGCATTAGGGAAAACACAGACAGCAGACAACAGATCCTGCCTCAGGGGCAGTATGAAATCCTCTCCCTTTGCTGAACAAATGTCACAACCCATCAAAAGAATCATAAGGGAAGCAGAATAGAAGATTAGGAAACTGTCTTTGCTGGAAAAGGATTAGCAAGGGTCACTCCCAACAAATACTCCATATACCTAACCATAAAATCTATAGTCCATGCCCCACTGGACTCAGAAACAGCTAAGAAAATCCTCACCAGCCCAATAGAATGGTAAACAAGATATTGCACATTCCCGTTACTCCACACACACACGTATAAAAGAATCCAAATTCCTGATCCTTCCAAGAAGGTGACCGGGGAATAGGCAATTGCATTTAACCTGCAGTCAACCCAACATCTCCAGACAGCTACCCCATGAACACAATAGCAGGTCGAGAAGGTGCCAGTTTACCCACTCGATAATCTGCCTAGTGCTGCAAAAAGGCTAATCGCCAGAGCACCACTACAAATCATGAAGTGCACACATTAGGCAATACTGCAAACAAATGTCACTAAACCCTCATACAAAAAACAAACAAACAAGTAAACCCTGCACATGGACACCAGATCACACGCACCCACAACCAATTTCATAACTTCCATAAAATCCCCACACCAGCAAATGTCAAGTGAACCATCTTCTAAAATCATCCTACAAACAAACAATACAGTACTAATAGAACATGCGGCTGCTCCATATGAGAAAGGAGCAATGCACCTCTGGCACCCAAAATTGCAGAAAATGAGTCAAACAAAGCAGTTTGGCTCTCAGCACCTATCCAGCGCCTTGCAGTTCCTCCAGTCTAAGGACACAAACAAAGCCACTTAGAAAAAACATAAGGACAGATAAAGACCAAAATGCCCAGCCAGTATACCCCTCCACAGTAACAATTAACTCCTCTCTCCCAGAGAGTCCATGTGCCTATCCAAAGCCGTCCTGAATTCAGAAACTATTTCATGCATCTACTACTCCTACACCTACTGGAATTCCAAAACTATTTCATGCATCTACCTCATCTTCTGTAACAATGTAGCGCCATACCGTACTGCAGAGCCCAGCACTGCTGCACTGCATCCCCTGCCCTCTTACTTTGGATTTGCTGTCAAATAAAAGGGGAGTCATCTCATGTATAGTTAGGCCACATAGGTATTTAAACATCACTATTATCTCCCTTCTCATGCTCCTCCTCAAAGTATACAGATGGAGATCATGAACTCAGTTCCCATATGCCTATAGGACATAGACCATCAACCCTTGTAGTAGCCTTCCTTTGAACTGAACTTAAATGTACACAAAATTCACAAGGAGGTCTCACCAAAATTTGTAGAGGGGCAGCAAACTTCCATTGTCCTGCTGGCCATACTGATTCCCATGCATCCAAACATCTGTCTAGCTTTTGCTAGCACTGTTACAACCTGGTTGCCTCCTGAAGCTCATCACATACAAGCACACCAAACCCGCACTCCTCATTCGTACACCAAGGTCTTCACCCTTTAATCGCACCATTCCCTTGTGGTTTAGCAATGCAAATACATGACCTGGCATTTCTAAACATGAAATCTGAGCTGCACAATATGAAGCCATTCTACAACTTAAGCCCATCCTCGTTAGGCACACCATCAGGACTGTCTGGTCTATTACTGCTTTGTCACAAACTTCAATGTACCAAGTCAAGGAATCCCAAGATTAAAATTCAAATAGACTTGTAAATCAAGAATTTAAGAGGTATAATCAGCCTGTACTCTCAGATACCTGCTTGGTAGATCATCAAAAATCTCAATGACCAAATTTTGCAGGTTCAGATATCAATCATTGAGTACAGGGTGAAAACTCAAAAGGTGTACTAAAGTGCTCAAACTAAGAATTGAAAATAAATAAATGAACTTATCTTAGTGTAGTGTAGTTAAATACAACCCTACGGGGACCCGTTTCACCATAACTTGGCTTCTTCAGGGGTCTATAATCTACAACGGAAACAAATATATATTCTTATTAAAACCATCTTAAACCGAGTCTCAATACAAGTAAGTCAGAAACATTTCTTTAACTTTTTAAAGTTCACTTTGTATATTGTCTATTTATATTTATATATATCCTTCTTTTAATGGGTTTAAGATGGTTTTAATAAGAATATATATTTGTTTCCGTTGTAGATTATAGACCCCTGAAGAAGCCAAGTTATGGTGAAACGGGTCCCCGTAGGGTTGTATTTAACTACACTACACTAAGATAAGTTCATTTATTTATTTTCAATTCTTAGTTTGAGCACTTTAGTACACCTTTTGAGTTTTCACCCTGTACTCAATGATTGATATCTGAACCTGCAAAATTTGGTCATTGAGATTTTTGATGATCTACCAAGCAGGTATCTGAGAGTACAGGCTGATTATACCTCTTAAATTCTTGATTTACAAGTCTATTTGACTATTACTGCTTTGGCCTCCTACAACAATCCCACTTACATAATTGTGAAAAGAACAAACCCAATAACAAACCTTCAAACACACTACCGATAAGATCCTCCCTTGGCATAACCATCTCCTGGGACCACAACCCACTGACACCTTACTGACCAACTAGTTCCTGCCCCAGACCACCAGTGGAGCCCTCCATACCGAGAACACTGAATACGATATGCCTATGAAAATGGTAAAATGACTAAAATCAAAATACACCATATTCACCACACTCCCCTTATCTAATGCCAAGATCACCCAAAGAAAGTAAGCAGATTTGTCGATCCAAATCTATCTCTAGTGAATCCCCAAGCTCTGTTGTAAAAGTGTTTCTATTGAGATACTCACCAATAAGTCAAACTTACCGGTCTGTATATCCCTAGTGCTGCCTTTTCTCCATTTGTTGTGGAGGGAAACCATATTCTCCCTGCTCTATTCATGCATTACCCACTCCCTACTCTACAGAAGCAGTGAGAAGGTAGTCAGCAGAGTCACCAGAACTACCCCCAAATTCTTGCAGTACCCTTGGATGTACCAGCCATTCCCCTTGTGGTATCCACCCGTAGTTCTAACGAACCCTCACAAACCCAAGCCACTGAAAATCAATCAGGGTTTTTTACACCTCCTGCCCCAGTCACATGAGGTGTTTGTACACCCTCCCCCCCAAACACTTCAGCTGTGAACCCAGAACAGAAAATATTAGTGAAGAAGTCATCTATCTCTTTACCATCTGCTACTTATTGGCCTCTTGTACCCTTGGGTTCCACAATGCCACTTTTGCATGTCTTCCTATCCCTAATAAATCCAAAAATGTCTTGTCCCCCATCATTATCGTGGCAGCTATTTATCCTTCCATCTCTATCTTTACTTTCCAGACTACTCGATCAACCCCTTCCCCCCCTTAACTCTATCCAATAGTGCTTCTGATGCCTTGCACCTTATAAGAACAGAAGAACAGAAGAATTGTGATACTGGGACAGACCAAAAGTCCATCAAGAACAGTATCCTGTTTCCAACAGTGGCCAACCCAGGACCCAAGAACCTAGTGAGATCCTATAATCCAAATTCTATGCCCTAGTAATAAAACAGAAATTATGCTGCCTATCATAGGAATAAGCAGAGGATTTCCCCAAGCCATCTCAATAAGGCCTTCTCGGTTAGGAAAGTACCCAAACTTTTTTTAAACCCCGCTAAGCTAAGTGATTTCACCTCATTCTCCAGCAATGAATTCCATAGATTAATCACATGTTGTGTGAAGACATATTTATCTGGTTTGTTATAAATCTACTACTTAATAGATTCATTGCACACCCCCTAGACCTAGTATTTTTGGAAAGAGTGAACCAGCGATTCACATCAGCCCTTTTCACTGCACTCCACTCAGTAATTCCTATACATGACATACACAATAGGTTGTTACCCTTACAATAACTTTGTTTAGGTTTGCTCACCACTTACCTAGATGATTCCCCACTAACACCATAAAAACTTTTACCCTTTAATTTCTCCAGCACAAATAAACCAAACCCTCAACTTTACTACAATGAACCCTCTCCCTTTCCACAGAGATAGACACCAAGAAATCTATTTCCCCCTAACACACACACCACACACCCAGAAAAACACCACAAGTACATAATATGAATGTACCTTAAACACCAAGAACAGGTCATCTCCAGCTGAGCTAACAAATCAGGACAGCTGACACCATGCTGAATCACCACAGAAAGAATGTCAGACACAGGAAGATCCAAGAGACCCAGAAAGGCCATAGCACAAAAGGAAAATTAGGAAGATGGCCCCTATTGACACTCCAAACAAAATTTTTAAATCACAATACTGTGAATGCTGATGCCATACAGTCATGCAGCCGCTGAGCACATAACTATTGCAATGGCAGCTGCCAGTGCTCCTAAGCTCCCAGACACGGGAACACCAAATCCGCGAAGGCCGCAAATCCACAACTCTGCCTAGCTGTAAAAACAAACACCTGAATGCAGCATCGGCACCTCCCAACTCCCTCCTTCTAACACCAGAATTTAGAGTCAAAGCCTCAAACCTATCTAGAAGTGCCCTACCATGTGGCACACAGACCAGCCAGTCACTACCCTCGTGAACTAAAGACCAACCACCTGCCAGTTCCTCCAAACTAGCCTACTAAGAAACAACCTGGCAAAAATTACACCTCAACAGAAAGACCTCTCTGTGTCACACGAAATAACCCCAACAGGTAAGTCCCTCTCTGACACACTGTACATTAGCGAGCAAACACCTTTCACATCCCATCTCCCTCACAGCCAACTCACTCTGCCCACGGTCGTGCAGACAACTCACCAAATGGCAGCCCAACGCTAACTGCTGCTCCACACAGGGGACTGTTGTACTGCCAGGCTGTTAAACCTCCACAGAAGAGCCCAAACTGCTCCTCTCCATTGCAGTCTCTGCTTAATCAGGCAACAAATCCAGCACCTGACAGACAAAATAGCCTACTCTGAGTAAAACACAGACACAGAGAAAGTTAACAAGGCAAAAAATTCCCTTACTCAAAATAAACCAAACTTCCTAACATTAAAATCACAATGAAAAAGAATATTTTTAGTAAGAATTAATATACTCTGAAGAGAATAATCTTTTCCTGAAGAGACTACTCTACTGTTCCCCTTTCCTCACAGAATTCACTCCAGAGTGCCACAACATCCAACCAATCACGTGACTGCTCCACCCCATCACCTTAGCAACCTCCCTAATCATTTTTCTTTCTTACAAGCTCTATCTATTAACCCTTTCTTACCTCCTCTTATAAAATTGTCAATCCTTATTCTACAGACCCTTGATAACACCTCATATATTCCCCTCACTATCTGTCCCCCCTCCCATTTTACCCACACCATCATTCAATAAATATTACCAGCCGGTGACATCAGCTCAGCTAATGTTATATCACACCAGATGAATCTGGTGTTCTTCTTTATACCAAATATTTCATTTATGCCAGGGGTGTCCAATGTCGGTCCTCGAGGGCCGCAATCCAGTCGGGTTTTCAGGATTTCCCCAATGAATATGCATTGAAAGCAGTGCATGCACATAGATCTCATGCATATTCATTGGGGAAATCCTGAAAACCCGACTGGATTGCGGCCCTCGAGGACTGACATTGGACACCCCTGATTTATGCAGTTAAAAATACCATCTTATAACAAACCAAAGGACCTGACACGGTCCGTGTTTCGGAAAACACTCCTTCCTCAGAGATCCATGGTTGCTAAGCTGCATAAAAGGTATAAAACAACCGCCTATCTGTAATCCTTCTTCACTTGGAATGTGTGACACAAAAATAGTCAAGCAAAAGTGACCGCTGAGGAAGGAGTGTTTTCCGAAACACGGACCGTGTCAGGTCCTTTGGTTTGTTATAAGGTAGTATTTTTAACTGCATAAATGAAATATTTGGTATAATAAACATCTCGTACATAGTTGCCTGCAGTTTGTTTTTTGTTTTTGATAAATACTTTATGTCCCATACCTCACTTATACTACCCTTTGCCTCAATGGGTCACAAATAAATCTTCCCAACTGGTCCCAGAAATCTTCATTCACTATTGACAAACAGAAAAAACTTTTTTAAACTGTCCATAAAACGCAGTACTGTGAAAATTGAGAAACAGCAGAAGTTTTTGATCGCTCTCTTTTTTTGCCTTTTATTACAAGTCCTTATTTTATCAAGGATGGTCTATTACAATATTGCATATTTAGGATGTTCCACATCTCTTATACGGGGGATGCAAATATGCAAAACACTGCAGTTTGGATGATTTATGCTGTTCCTAAACTTGATACTACTATAAACTTCATTGGTTACTGGTTATGGCTTGAATTCAATTTAAGCTTATTACAATGATCCATAAGGTTTTATATGATTATACACCAGTTTACATGTTGATTCACATACAATCTGCTCATGGTATGAGGGTTAATTGCATCAGAAATCTGGTTTTGCTTCAATTTCCAAGTGTTAAAAATGTAAAGCTCTTTAAATCAGTGTATCGCAAACTGTGTGCCACAGTACACTCGTGTGCCGTGCCAGATTCCAGATGGGCTGTGAGGCGCCGGCAAGGAGTTGAAGCGCTGGTGCCATCTGACCTCTTACAGGACGCACCTCTCACAGTGAGAGGCACGTCCTGTAGACTATCAGCTGGCACCAGCACTTCTCCTCCTTGCCGGCATCACTCCTCCCTCCACACCTCTTCTCCGTTAGTAACCCCTGCAGGCCTAGAAATAGTCTCAGGGCTTCTCCGTATGCACATGCGTGACCCCTTTGCTTCAGAGTCTTCATTGGCTCCCGGTTTATTTTAGAAGTCAATTTAAATACGCTTGTATTTCTTTTAAAATTCTACATGATATCTTTAATCCTCTTATTCCTTTATTTTGGAACATTTACTGATTCTCCTTTGCAAGAGGTATCCAACAATTTAAACTCTCCCTTCCTTCTAAAAAAGGGATTAAAGGAGTCAAGATCTTCAGTCAATCTTTGGTCTTTAAACTCTCTCAACTCTAGGATGATCTCCCCCTTTTTTTTTTTTAAGGAGTTTCAGTTCATTTCAATTTTTCCGTAAATCTTTAAAAACTACTCTATTTGCCAAACATTTTGAAAATTAATTCTTTTGAAATTTTGCCATTATCTTCTATTTATCATTTTGTAAATCATTCCCTGTTTATTTAATTGCTGTAAACCGAGTCGAGCTTTCTCAGAATGATGAGTTGGTATATAAAGTTACACTTTAGTTTAGTTTAGTTTAGTCACTCATGCACATGACATCATCGCACTGTTTCAGGATTTTTACCCCATGCAGTGGTGGCGCCCCCCCCCCCCCACACACCCACCCACCACATTTGCACTCTCCCTTCCCTCCCTGTACCTTTTTAAATCTTCACCAGTATGAACAGCTTCTCTAGTCTGCTGCATACGCCGAGGGTTGGCTTTCCCTCTGATGTCACTTCCTGGCTTCACAATCTGGACGTGATTTCAGAGGGAGCCATGCCGGTGCAAGCAGAAGACCAGAATAGTTGCTTGGGCTGAGAAAGATTTTAAGAGGTATGGGGGCGAGAAAGGGAGGGTACGAGCATGTCATGGGGGGAAAGAGAGTTGCCAGCGCCTCCATCAAGATGGCCCCCTTAACTATGCCACAGACCCCACATAAGGGAGCACTAAGAAGCTAAATGGTTGTAACAACATAGGGTTACCAGATTTTTCCGAAGGAAAATCCAGACCCATGGCCATGCCAACAGGTCCGCCCCGTTCCACCCCATTATACCTGCGTCATGCCCCGTTCTGCTCCCCAGCCCCGTTCCTAGACAGCATCTGCGCATGCCCCCTCCCAACATGATTTTTCACAGGAAGCTTTTCAAAACCCAGGCAAAATGCCGGGTTTTGAAAAGCCGTTCAGACCCCTGGACATGTCCTCGAAAAGCAGGGCATGTCTGGGGAAATCCGGACGTCTGGTAACCCTATAACAGCACCTAATTCAATTGAACACTAGCCTAGAGTTGAAGTAAATATAATTGGCTTAGGGTTCCCAAAAGTAAAGGAATGTGAACAGGTCTATGAACGTATTGAAGGAATAGTTATGATTGTTCCTCTTCCTGAAAGCTTCAAATGTCTTTTCAGATTCTGGACTCTTTTTTTTTTTTCTTTTTGACAACTACCTTTTTGAGGTTTCCCACGGTTTACTCTTTAGATGCCAAAAAAATAATGTGAGGGGAATTTATAACCTTCTGTTTTTCTGGCTCTACAGCAAATGGGTTCTATTTGGTTCTACGGAACAAACAGTTCAGGAAAGCAAAATTAATGACATGGAGAAATGTATAGAATGTTTGTTATCATGACGATGCCCTCAAACATATTACTGTAACTAAAACTGGCTGAGAAAATAAGAAAGCCCTCAGTTTCAGGCAAACGCATTGAAGTTTCCATCACCACCTTTAATTAGAGTATCTGTGCAGTCCAATTAAGAACATAAGAACATAAGAAATGCCTTCACCGGATCAGACCTTAGGTCCATCTAGACCGGCAATCCACACACGCGGAGGCTAAGCTAGGTGTTCCCTGATGAATACCTTGTTTACCCGTATCCCTCAATGTTTAGAAGTGTACTCCTTGACTCTTAAAGATAAAAGTCTAGCTCAGAATGGCATGTCCTGAGGAGGAGGAAGGCAAGCAAAAACCAAAACAAAATGTGATGAATGCAAAAAGGTAGATAAATGAAGAAAAAAAGAAAAAGTCAGAGAGAGGGACGTGAAAAGGGCAGAGCAGAGAGGAGGGGATGACGGTTTGAACAGACACTCAGATTGTACACTGGACGTTGGGCAGATGTGGGGACAAAAGTGTCAAGCGTGAAAACAAAAAAGAGAAATATGGCTATTTTCTATTCTTCACACTCTTCCAATGAGCTGTTTGCTCAGTTGCCATGGCGCAGGCAGTGAGATTTCATAACTTTCCCCCTGCTTGCCATGTGCTCATGCAACAAGGGGAATTTAATCAGCCCAGACAGTTGTGCGGGTTTATGGCCATGTGAGCGGAATAAAACTTCTCACCAGCAATACTGACTAAGTAGCTAAAAGCCATAAATAATCAGGAGTTCCTATGATTTGCACCTGCTTGTTTTATTTGCCAGTGAGAGAAGAAAAATAAAGGTCTATATATTGCAAAACCTTCCCAAACTTTGTTCAACCTTATATATCTTTCATCCTCCCCAAAATATTAAAAAAATGTAATAAAGTCAAATAATTTATATGGACAGTATATACCTATCATTTTCCTAAAATTATTCTTGTTATATGCATGCTTTGTAATTAAAAAGTAGTGTATGCTGGGAAAATAATTTAAACAGGCTTTTCAATTAGAACATAAAAGAATGTCTAACAGTGCAGGGATCCTATATTTATTATTTAATAATTTTCTTCCAATCTGAAATGGGGCTCTTAGTGGCTCATTTACTAATGGTACGTGCAGAATCATGAACTCACTTTACAACTCAACCTATACAGTGGTCTAATTACAAATAGTCTTAGATTCAATAAATGGCTGTAATGGATGCACTTCAGTAGCCTTCCGGCATACAGGTGGCTCATATATTTAGAAACAATAGGTAGTTTTCTGTTCCTGGAAGGCCACAGGCAGCAGGATGCTATTTTGTTGGGGGGAGCAGGGGCTCCGCAGAGTCCTACTGCATGACATCTCACCAGTTCTCGACTCCCCCACCTACCTCATCCCAGTGCTATTCTTTTAGCCTCTGCGCAGTGTCAACAAGCAGGCCTGCTCCCAGAAGTAGAATGAAGGATTCTGGGACAGGCCTGCTTATTGACGCTGCACGGCTCCTCCTGTGGCCTCCCCCTTTCTGACACAAAACAAGAGTTAATGTGGAATTTAAGCTTGGGTCTCTTAGTTTAAAGTTTACTGCATTAACCACTAGGGGCTCCTTTTACTAAGGTGCGCTAGCGTTTTTAGTGCGCGCAAACCACGCGCTAAATGAAAAATACTATCATAAGCTCTATGGAGGTGTTAGTGTTTAGCGCCTGCTAAAACCACTAGCGCACCTTAGGGCTCCTTTTACAAAGATGTGCAAGGGCCTTAACGCATGCAATAGCGCGCGTTAAATTCCTGAGCGCGCTAGCCACTACTGCCTCCTTTTTAGGAGGTGGTAGATTTTCAGCTACAGCGTGCTTTAGCATGTGGTAATTTTGTGTGTGCGCTAAAAATCCTAGCGCACCTTCGTAAAAGGAGCCCTTAGTAAAAGGAGCCCTAGGCTACTCCCAAGATCTGCACGCTGTCCTATTCAGAGTGCCCATAATACCTGAGGCTTTCACATAACCCGCTATTCCTTTCCAGTTTCACTTTCAGGGATGAGGGAGGGGAGATAAGCAACCACTGGGGGATTAAGGAGATGTCTCTCCATTGGTCAATTGCTCAATCAGAGCAAATTTTGTACCATCGATTTGACTGAAACAGGTCTAAGGACTTCCTTTTTTTTGGACTTTCCCTTCAGTAATTGATGTTGGACTTCCTGATTTTGGGGCTCCCTAGATCTGCACAAAACACACCCACAACACTCTTTCTTGCTATTTGGACTTAGGGCAGTGTCAGAGGTCCAAATTCTGCTTAGCAAAATCAGGATTTAGACGTTTCAAGCACATGGATATCCATTTCAGATTTTTGGAATGTTAGTATGTTTCAAAAATACGTGCCTTAGGTGCCTAAAATTATTATATCTTCTACCCCCCTCTTCTACGAAACTGCGCTAGCAGTTTCTAATGCAGAGAGCCGCGCTGAATGGCCCGCGCTGCTTTCGACACTCATAGGAACTCTATGAGCGTTGGGAGCAGCACGGGCCATCCAACGCGGCTCCCCACGCTAGAAACTGCTAGCGCAGTTTCGTAGAAGAGGGGGCTAATGTTTCTGCTGAAGAGTCTGGAGAGATCCAGGGAGCTGAAGCAGAGACCTTCCATACTGAACAATTGTTCTGATTATTTTCTTCTGGGTAAAAAAAACCAAAAATTCAGCAGAATAGGGTTACCAGATTTTATGTATGAAGAAACCCGGACACATGGCCCCACCCCATTCTGTCCCTAGCCATTCCCTGTTCTGCCTCTAGCCCTGCCCCATTCCGCCTCTAGCCTCCCACCCCACCCCACAAAGTCTCGTCTTTGGTTTTCAACCTCCTGGCTGCATCTGGAGGGTCTCCGAGTTTGCTCAGATGCCTGAGATGTCATCCGGGCATGTTCAGAGGCCCTCCATCTGTGGCCGGGAAGTCAGGGCTTTCCAAAACCCGGACAAACTTCTGGGTTTTGGAAAGTCCATCCGGGCACCCAGACAGTCCTCTAAAAAGAGGACATGTCCAGATTTTCCTGGATGTCCGGTAACCCTAGCACAGAGGGTAAATGTTTCAATGAAAACCTGAAAGCTCAGGTGTGCGAAGGATCCCTTGAAGAGGCTTCTCAGTTTAAGGCACCTTGTAGGTCTCCTTCACTCAGAAATCCAGTTGTAACTGATTTTTGCAACTTTAGGCAGTGGCGTAGCAAGGGTGAGAGGTGCCCAGGGCAGTGGTGCCCTTTCCCTGCCCACTTCCACGCCTCCCCCTGCCACACACATGCACCCTTTCCCCATATCTTTTTAATTTCAGTGCAAGCAGCCACCAACTTACTGCCCACATCACCTTCAGCGCTCTCTCTGACATCACTTCCTGGGCACGGATCCCGGAAGTGACTTCAGGGAGAGTGCCGAAGCTGACGTGGGCAGCAAGTTGGGGGCTGTTTGTGCCGAAGTATAAAAGGTACGGGGGATGGGGCGCACAAGCGACAGGAGGAGGATTGGGAAGGGGATAGAGAGGAGGATGGGTGCCAGCACCCCGAGCAATATGGAGCCCGGGGTGGAGTGGCCGCCTCGCCCCCCCCCCTTACTACGCCACTGACTATGGGAATTTTTTTCGGCGCTGTAAGGTCTGGTTGTTCCCACACTTCTGCAGAAATTTTTTTAAAAATCTTTATTGATTTTTAAACTTTGATAGTGTAATACAAATTTAAAAAAACATACAAACTGCATGAAAACACACTATTAATTATAGAAATATTACATTAAACAATCATTTCTGCAGAAATATTTTAATTAAAAAGAAATATGTAGAATTTGGTACAGATTTTGTTTGTGGTGTCTTCACAAATGTTTAAGTAAAGGGGACTTCTAATGTTTGCAATTCTAGGGAGGAAAGTCTGGAAGAATAGGGATTTGGGCAATGAAATTAGCTTAGAGAGGATTGTTCATCTTAATCAAGTTCTTTCTTTCTTTAAAGAAAGCTTCTTAAATTATTTGGATCATTTTTTTTTCCACCAGGTTTTGGCTGCTATAGCATTAGTTATGCTTAGTGTTTTAGATATTATTATTATTCTAGATCAGTGGTTCCCAACCCTGTCCTGGAGGACCACAAGGCCAGTCGGGTTTTCAGGATAGTCCTAATGAATATGCATGAGAGAGATCTGCATATAATGGAGGTGCCAGGAATGCAAATCTACTCCATGCATATTCATTAGGGCTATCCTGAAAACCCTACTGGCCTGGTAGTCCTCCAGGACAGGGTTGGGAACCACTGTTCTAGATCATTATTCTAGACATTGTTATTATTCTAGAATCAGAAAATAATAGTAAATATTGAAGAACTAAGGCCAGCACTGGGCAGACTTGCACGGTCTGTGTCTGTATATGACTGTTTGGTGGAGGATGGACTGGGGAGGGCTTCAATAGCTGGGATGGTGTAGATCAATGGTGCAATCTAGTTGGGTTTTCAGGATTTCTCCATTGAATATGCATGAGATCTGCACTACTTTCAATGCATATTCATTGGGGAAATCCTTAAAACCCGACTGGATTGCGGCCCTCAAGGAGGGACTTTGAGATCCCTGGTGTAGATGGACTGGAGCAAGCTTTGACGGAGACTTCAGTAGTTGGAACCAGTCTGTGTGTGACTTTGGTTGTGAGAGGAGCTGAAGAGAGAGCTGCAACTGGGAACCGGAGGCCTGTGGAAGGTGGGAGCTAGGCCTAGCTCTGTGCCCCAGGCAGAGCTATAAAGCCTGGGGTCCCTTCCCAGGGAAGGTCCTGGTTTGGAGGGCCTACTATGGAAGGAAGGAGGGAACCAGATGGTGAAAAGCCTGGGCCATCAGGCTGGAGGAGGCCAGAAGAGCCAAACCCCAGAGCTCCTAGAGGAAGGGTTCCTGTTCCAGAATTGATACCAAGGAGCATGAAGGTACAACAGGGGTCTGGCAGGGCCTGGGAGTTGGAGGTGGAAATGGAAATGGAAATGGGCAGGAAGAAAGCCCAGGCTGTTACAGTGGTGGAGAATATGGAGTACTCACAAGGGTCAGAGGAGGATATTTTCAGTGGGGAGGAGGAGGTGGAGAAGGACTTGGATTTGGCCACAAGAGCCATATTAACAGTTAAGGGGATGGCTGGACTGGAGAAAAAGCTGCAGGACTTACAAAAGAAACAACGTATGGTATCCACTCTGTATAAGCTGGCTCCAGAGAAGCAAAAGAAAAAGTATAAGAAAGAACAGCAATACCTTCAAGGCAGGTGGAGAACTGCATAACAGAGATGGCTGGTATTACAAAAGATGTGTCTAACCCCATGGCTGAAGTGTATCGGAACAGAGAGAGAATGGCAGGGCTGCAGCGACACCAGGGGAAATTACAGGCAGCAGTTTCTGCAGAAGAACCCTGTGCAGAAGCAGGACAGTTGGAAAAAGTGCAGGAAACTCCCACAGCAGTGGAAGAAAAAGCTACCACAGAGGCTACTGGAGAAAAGTTGTGAGACAGCCTGAATTGGTACAGCTGGGAAAAGAGTGCAGACACAGCAGAAACCAGAGTGGAGGAGGGGCGGACAAAGGAGCTCAGGAAGAAGAAAGCCACACAAAGAGTGAACTACCTGGAACAAGCAGGGACTGAAAAACTTCATATAGAATTTGAGCAAGTATTGGCAGGGACTGAGAAACCACGAACAGAAATTGAGCTACCACAAACTTTGATAAAGGCACCTGAGGGAGTGCTGGAACAGCAGGCAGCTGAGACTAGTTTGCCTAGTAACTTGCTAAAATTCTTGGAGGAGGAGGAGGAATGTGATTTGAAAGTGATTGAGCAGCAGCCTGGATTGGAAACACCTGAGTTTCATCGCAAGGAAAATCCCAGAATGCAGCTCAGGGGAGGAGTTCCCAAGAACTGGTGGGTGGAATCTTTTGTGTGACTGAGAATGTGACTGAGAAAGGGGTGGAGTCTTCTCTGAGCTGTGCTGAGGGAACTCAGCCTAATTCAAAGTGCAGAGTACAGCAAAGAGGTGTTTCCAGTGTGTTGGAAGGAGTGAAGTGGAGTCAGGAGCTGGAACCTGAGAATCTACAGAGAGAAATACAGCAGGAGGTGGCTGTAGGTGATGAAACTGTGCTGCCACAACGGCAGCAATGGACAAAGCAAGTTTTGCCTTGTTCTAAAGAACTGCAGTTGAAAGAACTGAATGCAGGACAGATCCCTATGGATGTGAATGGGGGAGAGGGGGTGGGAGAGGGTGGGGGATCTGGTGGTGGTGGGCATGGTGCCCGGAAAGGGGTTAAACGGGGAATATCTTTTACAGATGTGGTGGCTGGGGGATCGGGGCAGGGGGGTAGGAATCGGGGGAGGGGGAATGCGCAAGGGGAGAGTGGGGGGAGGAGGGAGGATGGTGGAGGGAATGGGAATGGTGGTGGGGGGTGGGTTAGCAGGGGAGGGGGAGAGGGGGGTATTTTCAAGAGAAGAAATGTGGTTCAGTTGAAGTGGGTGGGGGTGGGGAATAAGCCAACAAGGGACAGGGTGTTGAGAATGGTTCTGGGGTTGGGCTTCATCCCTGAGGACCTGTATGCCTGTATTTATCCGGTAATGGTTCCGGAATATGACATCAGTTTCCAGAGACAGAGGGGTTTAGAGTTACTTTGGGAAAAATATGAGGGGGTGAGGGGGAGGGAGCAGTGGGCAGAATTTAAGCCATACCTGTGAGTAAGCCTGACCTTGTGCAAGTGACAGTGTTGGTGAGAAATGAGTCCATCCCCAGTTCAGACCTGACATACTGGTTGAATCGGTATGGGGTGCTTCGGACTCCATTAGTGAAGATCTTGGACCCGAGTAGGGTCTGGGCTGGTGGATGGACGGCCAGCATGAAGCTAAGCAAGTGGGTAATGTGATACAGCATGTTCCACCAGTGGCATACATTGGGAGAGAGCGCATCCAATGTTTTTACAAGGGGCAGCCCAGGGTATGTTTTCGATGTGGATCGTTTAGGCATCTAAGTATAGTGTGCCCTACCCTGATGTGTGTAAAATGTGGAGGGAAGGGGCATATTGGGGAGGAGTGTGTCCTCATTCGGTGCAACTTGTGTGGATGTCTGGGGCACCCGTTCAGCAAGTGTCCGAGGGCTGCACATAACAGGTGGCGAGAGGAAAATGATGGGGGAGGGGAGGAATCGCGGGAGCGGGCCCAGGAGGAGGAACGGGATCAGGAGGGTGGTCAGGAAGATAGCCAGGAAAAGGTGAGGCAGAGTGAAGGGCTGGTGCAGGAAGCAGAGGGGGAGAGAGAGGGTGGGGGTGGGGATGAGGGTACATGGGGAAAGGAACGTAATAAGAAGGTGGGGAAACACCAGAGGAAAAGACGGGGAAATAGGGTTGAGGATACTAATAGGTTTAGTGTATTGGCACAGGAGGAAGAGGATGGAGGTGGGGTGTCCCAGAAGAGGAAAGGGAAGAAAGGTCGGGAGGGAGGGCAGCAGGAATACCCGGCGGTGATTCTGGAGAGGTTGCGGGTTGAGACAGTGGGAGAGGAAGGGGATGGGGGAGGGGCTTTTCTAAATACAGAGGTGGGTGGGAAGGAGGGTATGGAAGTAGATGGAGGGGATGTTTTGCTGGTGGGGAGGGATGTGATTAAGGAAGGGGAAGATAAGGAAAGGGAAGGAATTGGGGAAGAGTTGATTCTGGCGGAGGGCGAGGCGGTCCCGCCAGGGGTGGTGGTGAAGAGGGGAATGGAAGAAGGGAGCGGAGAGAAGGGGGGGAAGAAATCTAAATTAGTGTCATGATGGGGGGTCCCGGTTTGAATATTGCAACTTTGAATGTTGCTAGTCTCCGAACGGAGAGAAAGCGGTTTCTGGTTTATGAGTTCCTGGCTTCCAAACAATTGGATGTTATCATGTTGCAAGAAACAAGGGTTGACCACCCAAGTTTATTGTGGAAAGCTAAAAGGGACTGGAAATGGGGGCCGTCATACTGGGTATTAGCCCAGAGGCTTATGGGAGGGTGGCAATTCTGTTTAACTCTAGAGCAGTGGAAGTGCATAGGGTGGTGGAATTGGGTGGGGGGAGGGGGCAGATATTGGATGTAAGGATGGAGGGAGAGGAGGTAAGGTTGGTGAACATCTACGGTCCTCAGAGGAAGTGGGAGCGTAAAGCTCTAATCTCCTGGATCAGACCATATTTATACACGGCCAGGAGGGTGGTGTGGGGGAGGGGATTTTAATGCAGTGGTGAGGCGGGAGGATAGGGAAGGGAGGAAATTTTCTTTAGGATATGATGAATTATTTTTGAAACAGGTGGGGGAGGGGGCAGGGCTGGTTGATATTTATACAGTTTTTGGGAAGCAAGGGGGGTTTACGTTTGGCAGGGGGAAATGCCACAGTCATATCGACAGGTTTTTTGTAAGGAGGGAAGACTGTCAGGACCCTCCCCAAGTGCAGCATGTTGAATTTACAGATCACGCTTTGGTGAGCATACAGGTAGGGGGGAAGAACCCAGTTATGGGTAGGGGTCTGTGGAGGCTCAACAATGCATGGCTCCAGGAGGAGAGTGTACAGGAGGCCTTTAGGGAGTTCTGGACAGACCAGCTGTCTACTGTAACCGCATACGGGTCATTGGGGGGATGGTGGGAGGTTGTGAAGGGTAGGATCAAGGATTTTTTTCAAGAAAATAAGTAGGAGGGCATCACAAAATAGGGAGGGGAGGCTGGTAGCCCTGAAGGAGGAATTAAATTGGAGGGTGGAAGGGGGTGATAAGGGGGAGGGGATTCAGGTACTCAAGGGAAAAATTGAAGCACTACAGTACGATAGATATAGGTCTTTAGTGTGGGAAAGGGACTATGGGCATTTCATCTCACCAGACCCTTTCAGGTCATGCAAAGAGAGGATCAGGCGGCGGAAGGTGGGGAGTTTGTGGGACAATGAGGGGATAGAGCAGGAGTCACGAGAAGGGATATTGAGGGTGGTGGGAGAGCATTTTGGGGGGCTCTTTGAAGTTGGGCAAGAGGAAAGGGAGGGGTGGGAGGAATATATAGAGGGGACCCTGGGGGTGGGGGGAGGGTTAACAGAGGAGCAGGCAGAAGCGCTGAATGGCCCATGGACGGTGGAGGAGGTAAGACGGGCGATAGCCGGCCTGACCAGAAAAATCACCCGGTCCAGATGGGTTGACAGCCGAGTTTTTTAAGACATTTTGTGAGCAGATGATACCTTTCTTGGTGTGGCTGTTTACGGAGCTTAGCTGTCAGCCTGTTCTGCCGAGGTCCATGAGGGAGGCGGTATTGGTTTTGATTGTGAAGCCAGGGAAGGAAAGGTCAAGGGTGGGAAATTGGAGGCCGATTTCTTTGCTTAATACAGATAGGAAAATTTTAGCAAAGATGATGTGCGCAAGACTGGGAGAGGTGGCGGCATCAGTACTGGCACCAGCACAGATGTGTGGCGTGCAGGGGAGGGGGGGTGATAGAAGCAGCGGTAACAGTAAGAGAGGCAGTTGAGAGGGGTCGAAGGGCCCAGGGGGGGCGGGTGCTTGTTAGTTTGGACCAAGCCACAGCCTTTGATAGGATGCCATACAAATATTTGTGGGGGGTTCTTACAAAGTATGGGATTCCTGTGCAGTTTGTGAAGGGGTTGAAGACTCTGTATAGGGAGGCAGCAACCTTTCCCTTGGTGAATGGGTGGAGGGGGGAGCGTTTCTCCATTGGGAAAGGGGTGAGACAGGGCTGTCCCTTAAGTCCATTGCTATATGTATTTGCCATCGATCCATTGCTGCAGTGGCTGGAGAAGGGTGGGGGTTTAACAGGGATAGATATGGGGGAAGGCACAAAGGTCAGGGTGGTGGCATATGCCGATGACATCTCTGTGTTTGTGTCTTCAAATAGAGAGTTTAAATGGATGGAGGAAAAACTGGGAGAGTATTCAAGAGCCACAGGGGCGTGCATTAACCAGGAAAAGAGTCATTTGTTGAAACTCGGGAATCCGGCATGGGAGGTGGAGAGTACAAGTGGGTTCTTGCCTCCAGAGGGGAGGGTAAGGATGCTGGGGGTTGTCTTCAATGGGGATGAGGCATATCAAATGGAGAATTGGAAGGGAAAAATCCAGGAAGGGCGGCAGAAGGTGGAAGCTTGGAAGCAGTGGAAGCTGACATTTCTGGAACGGGTGCGTTTAATGAAAGTATATTTGGTTCCTTTATTCCTATTCCTTAGTTATGTGTGTTTGCTCCCACAGGGGTTGCACGCTACGTTGTACAGTCTTTTTTTTTCAGTGCCTCTGGGGTAACCGCTTAAATCCAATAAAGAGGGGGGTAACGTATTTGGCAAAAGAACAAGGGGGCTTGGGGATGGGGAACCCCATTCTTTTTTTCTCCTCCCTCTTCCTCCAGTTCCATTTGGGGGGGTTGGTGAGGGGACAGCAGGAAAGGGTGGCATGGATAGAAAGTGTACAAATGTGGGGTACAGTGTTTTGGAAAGGCTGGTTGGGGGGAGTGGAAATAGGGAAGAAGCGGGTGGTGGGGGTTTTGGCAGGGGTGCCGGGTCAGGCGGACATGGCCCGTTTAGTTAGGAGTTGGAGGGTAACGGTGGATGAAGTGGTGGAGGGGAGGAAGACATGGACGGAAAGAGTGCTGCACCAGTTTTATGCAGTGGAACCTCTGCTGAAGGATTGCCCGGGGATACGTCAACAGCAGGCACTCCGTTATGTGGCGATGCCACGCCTGCCCCCTAAGTACTTCGATGTGGCATGGCTGGCACTGCATGGCAAGATGTATGTCCGGGCGAATCTAAAGTGTAGACCTGTGACTGACAGGGAGTGTCCAAGGGGGGAGTGCCAGGGAGTGTTAGAGACAATGGAACATTTTTTGTGTTTTTGCCCCTTTTCAGTTGAGGTGGGGAGGAGGGTGGCCAGGGATTTGGGGTTTCAGGTGGGTTTGTTTGAAAGTCTGAATTATGCGGATTGGGTTTATGGGGGTGGTGGGGGGAAGAGGGTGTATGGTGAAACTTTTTTTTTAATTTTATCCATACTGAAGTATTTCATTTGGATGGCACATTGCCAGATGTCGCTGAGGCAGCGACAGCTGGCACCGGACACAGTGGAGATGGATGTGGTGCGAGCAGTGTGCCAAGTTGCAGAAGCAGAGAGAAAAAGAAGGAGTGAACAGCAGTGGCGTTTACTGTGGAAGGGGGTGCGGCTTCGGCCTCCCTGACACGTGTTACAGTTTTTGTTTTTACTGAGTTTTTGTATTTATGTTTATTTATTGCTGGGAGGGAGGGGGGGTTTCTAATCATTTTGTGTACAGGGTTTGGGGATGTTTAGTTTCATATGTACAGGTTTGGTGTGGGGATAGTGAAATGTCAGTTTATGTTTGTATTATTTGTATGATATTTGCTGCTGTCACTTTGTAATGTATTGAATTGTAATGCTTTTTTGGTGTAAGTCTATATAATAAAAAGAATTTTTCAGTAGTTGGAACCTAAGAACAGTACTGGGCAGAGCTTTGGATTCTTGCCCAGAAATAGCTACGAAGGAGAAGAAAAACAACAACAAATTTATAGATTGAATCAGGTTGGGCAGACTAGATGGACCATTCGGGTCTTTATCTGCCGTCATCTACATTACATTAGTGATTTCTATTCCACCATTACCTTGTGGTTCAAGGCGGATTACATAAGAATTGTTATGATATTAAGAAGTACATATTGTTATAATATTAAGAAGTACATAAGGAATAGTCTGAACATTTTCTAATTTGCTAAGGCAGGGGTGTCAAAGTCCCTCCTCGAGGGCTGCAATCCAGTCGGGTTTTCAGGATTTCCACATGAATATGCATGAAATCTATTAGCATACAATGAAAGCAGTGCATGCAAATATATCTTATGCTTATTCACTGGGGAAATCCTGAAAACCCGACTGGATTACGGCCTCGAGGAGGGACTTTGACACCCCTATGCTAAGGAGTAGATAGTATTGCAGGTGCATTTTGGGACATGTCTGGTTGTGTTATATTGGTTTTATGTATTTTTTGAAGAGTAGGGTTTTTGTTTCTTTTTTGAATGGTACTATATATTCTTTTGTTTTCTGTTGAAAAAAATCATTTCTGCACTTTTGTGTCTCTTTGCTGATTTCACATTTGCCTTGAGATTTCTGCAGTACAAATGTGATAAGTAAAGAAAATATAAAAATAAATCTGGGAGAGACAGTTGTGAATGAAAGCTCGTGAATCCCAGCCCCTGTTCCAACTGAGATGGCATTTAAAAGATCCAGGAGAAGAGTGTTGCGGCTTTTGTAAAAAGTACTGTACTGAGAATTAAAAAAAATGCTACTGCAAAGTTTGAGGTTTCTCTTACAAATCAGTGTCAAAGTTTTGTACTTACCTCATGTTAGATGCAAAAATTGACATGTGGTAATGAAAAACATGTATACTATCAACCCGATTCTGTAAATGGTGCCTAAAAGTAAGACACCAAGTAGTGTGGCACTAAGCACAATTCTATAATAGTCACACTTTATAGAATCATATTTAGTGACACCTAAAGTGGGCTTAGGCATTGGTAGGCATCATAACCTTAGGTACAGCCTATTTATGCCAAGGTTTTCTTGGCCAAAATGAGAACACCTAAGGGCTAGATGCACAAAACATGGTCATTAAGACCGTGTGAATCGCTGTTGGCTGATTTTATGGCCTACAGGATTCAGAGGGAGGAGCCTAAGGCCTGATTGGCTCAAACACTTAAGGTCCCTCACCTTGGGAGGGGCCTTAGTCATCTAAGCCAATCTGGGCCTTAGGCCCCACCCCATGCATCACATGAAACACCGGTGAGGGAAAGACCCACCATTTTGGACTGGCGAGCCTCAGAGAAGGAAAGACCGAGCTTCCCTCCTGCTCTCAACTTCTCAAAAAGGTCCAGGGGGAGGTTTGGGGGAGCATCCAGTGGGCATCCCTCCTGCCTTTTTGGGGTATGGGAAGGGGGAGGGGAGGGGATGGTTCAGGTGGTGCCTGGTGTCGGGAGGCATCCGTTGGAAGGAGGGAGTGGATATTGCATTGTTTTAGTTTGTCTCTTGATGGTTTTCCCTCATGCCATTTTTTGTTTGTGCAGGAGGCAATGGCTATCCTTCCTGTCAATTTTCTCCCACATTGGGGGAGGGGGGGAGTTATTAATTTCAGGGCTGAACTATCAGTAAGACTCGTGACTGATCATGACCAGTTGCTTTTATCAGATTGCTAAAACTGTTCACTTTTTTTTTTGTGTGCATTGCAAAGCGATGTTAGAGCAACAATCACTCAGCTAGTTTACATGGCATTTCAATATTAATTATTTTATTTATATGGCCAGATCGGAGAATGAGCAATCATGCCAAAGCCACATGGTGAGCCATTTTCTGCATCAGGTCAGCAAATGTCATCATCGCTAAACCATTCAAAACTGGTTTAGTGACAATCAGTGGCAAACCAACGGGAAGTCCGCCCCGGGTACACGCTCCAAGGGGGTGCACAGCCGGCCGGGTCCAGAAGCTCCCATGCTGCTGAAAATGGCACCTCAGTGCGGCTGCCTTATTTATTCCAGAGCAGAGTTGGCAGCCACGCTGAAGTGCACGAAGGTCTTGCGTTGATTACTTTAGCTGCCGCTGCTTTGAAAGAGGTAAGTGATGTCGGAGGGTGTGGACCGGGACCTTGCCTCTGCCGGCCCAGCCCCCCTCCGACATCACTTACCTCTTCCGAAGCAGCGGCAGCAAAAGTAATCATCGCGGGACCTTGCTGATTTTGATGGAGAAAGAAAGAAGCATAGCTGAGTGGTATTGAAGTGTGGTGAAGGGTGAGAAAGGGGGTCAGGGAGGTATGGAAGTGTGGTGAAGGGTGAGAAAGGGGGTCAGGGTGGAATGGAAGCATGGTGAAGAGTGAGAAAGGGGGTCAGGGTGTTATGGAAGCATGGTGAAGTGTGAGAAAGGGGGTCAGGATGGTATGGAAGCATGGTGAAGGGAGAGAAAGGGGGCAGATGCTGATGGAAGTGGGGGGAAGGGAGAGGAGAGAGTGAAATGCTAGATCATGGGGGTGTGGGAGAGATGGAAGGGGGAGGCATAAAATTTCTGGAAAGTGAATAGAAGAAGAGAAGATGCCATATAGAAGGAGCAGAGAGAGGGTAGACCGTGGATGAAAGGAAGAGAGTGACCAGAAGATGAGGAAAGCAGAAACCAGAGAAGACAAGGTAGAAAAAAATTATTATTATTATTTTTTTTTTTTGCTTTAGGGGAGATGCATTACTATTTCTGTGATGTTTCATTGTATGCAGAGTCCAGCTTCTTGGTGCTTCAGTTTAATCTTTGTCTAGGTATTTTTATTCTATCTCCCCATTTACAAAACTGTAGAGCTTTTTTAGCGTTGGCATCTGAGATGTTACCACCATGGCTAAAAACCACATTACAGTTTTGTAAAAGGGGGAGGGATTAGTTTGTGATTACATACTAGGCGAAGGTGTTTTCTGTGTCCTGTGTGTTCGAAAAGACATGGTTTTCTGTTAGGATTGACTGTGTAGGATTGATCTGTACTAGTCTGGCTTGTTTAGTTTTACAATGGGTTTATTGATGTACTGCTCACTGCAGTATGTAAGATGCTGCCTTTTCCTATATTCATGTGTGACGTGTGGATTGTTACTAAAAATCATGTTTTCCATACAGATGCGGGGGTGTCAAAAAAATGATGGGCCCTGGGTGCCACATATGCTAGGTACGCCACTTGTGACAATCGTTAGATAATTGCTGATTTTAGTGCATCTAGGACTGTTAGCTGCCTACCAGTGCCTAAGTTCAAAACATGCCTACATAAAAACACGCTTACAAACTGCCCCTAACCATGCCTGCAATTAACGTCATTTTCAAGTTGTTATTTACCAATTATCAGAACCTAGCAAGCCCTTTAAATAATTAACCCTCCCCCCTTTAATGAAGCCATGTAGCATTTTTTTTATCATTAGCCATGGCGGTAAAAGCTCCGACACTCATAGAATTCCTATGAGCACTGGAACTTTTACTGCCGTGGCTGGCGATTAAAAACGCTAACGCGGCTTCATAAAAGGGGGTAAGTTAGGCACACTGATACGGGCACCTAACCTTTCAATTTTCCATACAATTCTCCCTGGGAAGCTCAGAGAGGTTTACATGAATTTAGTCAGGCATTCCAGTATTTTTCCCTGTCGGCTCACAATCTATTTAATGTACATGGGACAATGGGAGGGGGGAGGGGAGATGAAGTGACTTGCCCAGGGTCACAAGGAGCAGCATGGGTTTGAACCCACAACCTCAGGGTGCTGAGGCTGTAGCTTTAACAACTGCGCCAAACTCGATTAACTTAGGGTTGGGGTTGCTGCTCACGCCACCAACATTAAAAAGGTATGGGGTGAGGTAAAGGGCGTGCTTGCATGGCAGAAGGGGGCAGGGAAGGAACAGATAGGGATGGGGGCGGAGAAGAGGGCGGAGGAGGTGCACCACCGCCCCAGGCTCCTCTCATCCTCATTACGCCCACTGTTTTAATTCACATGCTTTAGAAAAAGGACCTCTTTATTAGGATTCACTTTTTTTTTTTTTTTTTTTTAGAAATCAATCACTAAAAAAAGCGATTACCCCATGATCTCATTCGTGAAGCTACACCACCAGTCGGCTCCCTGCAAATTAGTCCTGTCCCTGCAGTGAGTCGGTCCACATCTATTTAGGATGTCGGTGCCCTGAAGTGGTAAAGAGCCCTGTGCTATGCTGCTTTTGTGGCTAAGTTTATTAATGAGACCAGTATACACTTAAGTTCAATTGGAGCCACAGAATGCTTAGTGTCAATATCTTCTACAACTAATTTGCGATTATTTAATCACAGAGTATGTTCGCTAAACATCTGCCAATTACATGTGGCTGGGTTGTTTGCATTCTGCTTTTGCATAACCATTCTGTAATGTCTGCAGTTCAGTTGAATGTCCCTAGGGCTTGCATGCCTGCATTCTGTTCATCTGAAATAAATCTAAACACACTCTCGGTCTATTTTGTAGCCAGAGCACACAAGTACTGTACATCATAAATACATTAGGTATCTGTTTTTACAATTGTTCATTTTCCTTATAAACTTCAGCTGGAGCGTTGGTACAGAAACCAACTTAGGCATTTCTTTACCTCTGGTTGTCTTGTCCTTTACTGTACTGAGGTCACATCGAGAAATAACCTGGGTCAGAGAAGCTGTTGCTAACCAAAGGAAAGCTTAGGGACTCGAAACTAAGAACGTTGTAATGCCTCTGTATCGCTCCATAGTGCGACCTCACCTTGAGTATTGTGCTTAGTTCAGGTTGCCTTATCTCAAAAAAGATATAGCGGAACTAGAAAAGGTTCAAAGAAGAGAGACCCAGATGATAAAGAGGATGGAACTCCTCTCATATGAGGAAAAACTATAAAGACTCACTGATCTTCAGCTTGGGAAAGAAACAGCTGAGGGGATATATGACTGAAGTCTACAAAATCCTGAGTGGTGTAGAATGGGTACAGTGGATCAATTTTTTATTCTGTCAAAAATTACAAAAACTAGGAGACACTCGATGAAGTTACATGGAAATACTTTTAAAACCAATAGGAGTAAATATTTTTTGCTCAGCGAATAGTTAAGCCCTGGAATGCATTGCTAGAGGTTGTGGTAAAAGTGGTTAATGTAGCTAGTTTTAAGAAAGGTTTGGACAATTTCCTGGTGGAAAAGTCCATAGTGTTATTGAGACAGACATGGGAAAAGCTTCTCCCCCCCCCCCATCCACCAGTCCAGAATCATACTCCTTCTCTTCCCTTTCTCCTTTGATCCAGGCTCTCTCTGCTTTTTCCCTCCCCATGCAACTGAGTCCAGCTTCAGCTTACCTTTATTCCATCTCCCCCTGCCCCCTCCCCGTCTTCCAAACGCTGGCAGACATCGGCAGAGGAAGTAAGGGACCTTTCTTCTGCTGCAACCCACTCACAGGAAGTTGCCTTTGCCATGACCTGCTAGCATTTGGAGGAACGGAGGGGAGGAATGGAGGTAGGCAGATGCCAGACGTGCACGGGTACATGAGGGAGGGAGATGCAGACCCAGGCACAGAGGGGTGAAGGAGGCTACAATGTCAAGCAGCCTCTACCATTCAGCAGCAACCCTGGTCATTTTGCCAGGCTGTCTCAATGATAATTATACCCCTAAATGTCAACAATTCATAAAAGAAATAGAACCTATCCAAATAAGTTTTATCTTCTCTTTAATTTAAATTGATGTAGAACTACCGAATGTTCCACCAGTTAAAAAACCCCAAAAAACATATTTCTGAGGATATTAAAGAAATAGGTATCAGCAGTGTGATATCATCTGCATAACTATAATATTGTGCTCCTAATTGAGCAAAGCTTTCCCCACAGGAGCTCAAAAAGACATTAAATAGAATAGGGAACAGAGCTGATCCCTGAAAACCCCCAAGATTAACGTTCTACATACCAGAAAGAACTCACTTCATTTTAATTCTATAAGACCTAGCTGTGACGACGTTCCTAAGCCATTGTAATATGTTGCTTGCTATTCCCAGTTCATTCAATCTTAGCAACAACAATTAATGATCAACTATATCAAAAGCAGAACTCAAGTCAAACTGCATAATAATAGCTCAACAACCTATGCCAAACAATGACCTTATTTCTGAAATAAGAGTTCACAAACAGCCTGTACTATGATTTCTTCTAAATCTGGATTGAGAAGAGTGTAATATATCATATGACTGTAGATATGATGTCAATTGCTTTTCAATCTAGATGAAAATTAATATACTAGCCAATGACCTATAAATAAAAGAACATTATAAACCATACTTTGGCTTTCAGGTAATGAAGTTAGCATAATATACCCTAATATTATGGGGAAACAACATTGCATTAACGATCTTTCTGTCCACATCATGAGCCATGTGATAAATGCTGGAGGAGGTGCTTTAAGAAGATAAGAAAGGCATAAATCTAGATAACATTGAGAAGCTGCACATTTCTTAATGAAATATTGAATTTCTGATGAATAAACAGAAGAAAATGTATCCCAAAGTCTGTCTCCCAGTATAACTTTGTAGTTTATACTGTCTTGGGATAGAGAAAGAACAACCAATGCTGTTTGACAGACTGGCATAGAATTTTGAATCTTTTCTATTTAACTTTTGCAAAAAATTGCTCATTTGTCAGCTGGTAGAGGAGTTTGGGAAGAAGTTGTAGTAATTTCTGCCATATGACATAAAACATCCTCTATACTAAACAGCTTTTTTGATCTATAGGACCTGTACCAATTATCTTCAAATAATATCCCTTCATATATTTTTTAATATTAAATTTATACAAAGTGATTAACTTCCTGCCAAAAATCTTTTATGTGTCTTCTCCTGTCTTCAGCTATTTACATCCTAACTTCCAAATTCTATAAAGTTTGCCTAAAGGTGGGGGTCCTACATTGGTGTGCCTAGCCGACGAAGGCATCTAACTTACTCCTCCCCCCCTGTTATGAAGTGGTATTAGAAATTTTTATCGTTATAAGTGGAATTACTATGAGCGTTGGAGCTAATTCTGCCACAGCCGGCGATAAAAAAGCCTAATGCGGTTTCATGAAAGGGGGCTTAATTGATTAATAGGCTTAATCAGCATCAATAATTGGCAGTTAACAGCTTGTAATTGGCATTAGTTAATTGAAAGTTAGGCATGCAACTCGGAAAGCATGATTCAATAAAAAGTATGAGCCTAGCCCAGGAGTAGGCAATTTCGGTCCTCGAGGGTTGGAGCCAGGTAAGGTTTTCAGGATATCCACAATGAATATGTATGAGATAGATTTGCATGCACTGCCTCCTTGAGATGCAAATCTATCTCATGCATATTTATTGTGGATATCCTGAAAACCTGACCTGTCTCCGGCTCTCGAGGACCGGAATTGCCTACCCCTGGCCTAGCCCAAAGCACCTACCTAAAAGTAAGTGTGGTTAGGGGCAAATCATGGGTATGTTTTTGAGATAAGACACCTAATTTAGGTGCAGGCATTTAGGCCAGGAAAACTCTGACATAAATATGGTGCGCCTAGAAGTTAGGATGCCTAGCGACACCTAAGGCCACTTTGGCTGTGCTAAGTGCATCTTTCTTGCTTTCAAAGAATCGTGCTTAGCACCGTACTAGTTGGTGCCAGTTTTGTAGGTGACATATATAAAAGTAGGACCTAAAGGTCTACTTATTTGTTTTGGCTTAATAGTTCCTTTGTATACCATTTAGAGATTTGAGGGCTCATTTTTTTAAACAGAGAAATGTGCAAAAAAAAAACCCAGCACAACACAGCAGATGGACAATTTTTTTTTCGCTAAGAAGTCCAAATTACTATTTTCAAAATTCGTTTTTAAGGTTGTGTTCTTTTCCACAGTTCATCTAAATCTCAAGGGGCATGTTGGGACATGTTTGGGACAGGACTAGGGTGAGCTTATGATCTGGACATTATTATGCAATAATGGAACATTGTACAAATATCCAGGGCAAAAAAAATAGGACATTCTGGACTAGACTTATTTCAATAATGATTAACTGCCAAAAAGGTGCCCAAACTGTCCAGGTGATCACTGGATGAATAAAGAAATGATGTCCCTAGTTGTCATTGACCCCCCCCCCCTACCCCTGTTAGAAGTAAAATTGACAGTGCATATTAGTCTCTAAAACATCTGAAAACATAAGGTCAATCATCTTAGAGCAGCAAGGGGATACCTGGAGCAGTCTAGTGCTCAGTGTGCAGTGGCAAAAATCCTTCCAATTTTGGTATTTTCAAAACCAATCATCTAGGTGGTTTTCTATGCAGTTTGTCAGTAGTTTGTCTAAATTTCAAGGGAGGGGTGTTAGAGGCATGGTGTGGGCGGGACTAGGGCACATTTATGATTTGGATGTTTTCCTATCATAATCACACATTTTATAAAAACATCCAGGGTACAATTTGGTCCCTGGGTTTAGACCTGTTTTAATAACAAGTGCTAAAATAGAAGTCCTAACTTTCCAAATGACCACTGGAAGGATTAAGGCATGACCCCCCTCCCCCCTTTTCCCCACCACTATATACACACACATACACACACACACTTCCCCAGTGGTCATAAGAACATAAGAATAGCCTTTCTGGGTCAGACCAATGGTCCATCAAGCCCAGTAGCCCATTCTCACGGTGACCAATCCAGGTCACTAATACCTGGCCAAAACCCAAGGAGTAGCAACATTCCATGCTACCAATCCAGGGCAAACAGTGGCTTCCCCCATGTCTTTCTCACTAACAGTCTATAGACTTTTCCTCCAGGAAAATACCCCCACCCCCCCCCCCCCCCCACACACACACACACACAAAGATGTGAATGAAACAGTATATGCCTGCTTCAGATGGTATGGCAAATCCTATTAAATCAGCAAACAGATCTCTGGGGTAGCCTGTTGTCAGTTCAGTGGACTCCAGAGAATCCAGACCCATATCCCGCTCTAACTACTACACTTGTGGTGGGAAGTGTGAGCCCACAAAAATCTACCCATATGCCACTATACCTACATATAGGTGGCACCTGCAGGCATAAGGACTATTGGGGTTGTGTACAGTTAAGTCCAGGAGGTTTGAGTGGGTTTTGAAGGGCTCACCATACCCTATCATAGGGGTTATGGTGAGATTTATACCTTGGACCTTTTATGTGAGGTTCACTGCAGTGCCCCCCTAGGTGCTGGGATGTCTTTGTGGTCAGTCTAATAAAAATGCTGACTTCTACATCCCAATGGTTTGTTTTTCTCAGAAATGGTCTGAAAAGATAGACAATTTGGTGCTTTGAAAATTGCCATTTTCTTTGATGTTTGGACGCACTTCCTTAAAATGCCTAATCTCAGACTTAGATGTCATATGGAAAAAGGCCCTCCACATCTATCTTATCAGCTTTGTATCCATCAGAATGTGGCGCTCACCAAGGTTCAATTCTTTCACTACTAGTTGACTGGATAATAACCAGTGAGCAACATTTTCAAGACATTTTTGCAAAATAGAGACGTCTGGAGAAAAAGCATCAGTGTGGTGCAACAGAAGAATATATCATCAGTGTATATGTGGAAAAACATGTTACAAATTTGAAGAATAGATTCAAGTGGACTGATAAAGATGTTAAAAAGTAAGAGGGATAAAATGGATCCCTGGGTACTCCACAGGGAAGATGTTTTGTCTTAGAAATTGGTTGAATGAGACCTGATAAGTATGACTGGATAAAAATTATTTAAACTAGGCTAAGACTGTATGTGATAATCCCATGTCTTCTAAACAAGAAAGCAGTAATCCATGATTAACTAAGTCATATGCGGCAGAAAGGTCTAATGAAACAGCTAGTGTTACTTGATGTTTGTCCAGAAAATAATAAGTTTCACTAAGAGCAGAGGCAAGAATTGTTTCAGTGCTACATGAAGAGTAAACTCCAGATTGACAAGGATGAAGAACAATTTCTTTTCTCAACATACTGAATAAATTGTAAGAAGACCACCTTCTCCTTTAACCTCCTTGACTTTTTGATACAAAGCAGAGATTGGAAATGTGTCTATAATGAGCAGGAAAAGAGGAATCGAAAGATGAGGTTTTTTAAAATTGGATAAATGATGGCCGCCTTCCAAGTATTATCTTGGTTAAAAGAAAAATTATTAAACCTAAATTGGGAAGCTTAATCCAAATTTGCTTTGCCAAAGCCATCTTCAGAAAAGCAAATATGGAAGACGAGAGCATTGGTTTCAAAGTTGGTGGTTGAAACATAAACAACCTGTGATATGTAGATGATACAACGCTCATCACCAGCAGCAAAGAAGACATGCTATATCTACTGAAAAAATTCAAATCTGAAAGTCATAACATGGGATTAGAAGTGAGCATAAACAAGACGAAGATCATGAACATGGAAAATGATGAAAATTTTGAGATTGAAAACAATAGAACAAAAGTCGTAAAGAATTTCAATCTCCTGGGCTCTTTTGTAAACAAAGAAGCAACTAGCAGGGAAGAAATACTCTGCAGAATAGCACTTGGTCACTCTTCAATGAAGGCTCTCAACAAAGTATTTAAAGGCAAGGAAACGAAGATCAGAGCTGTCCATGCATTCATTTTCTCAGTGGTCAATTAAGGATGTGAAAGCTGGACACTGGAAAGAAGACAGAAAGAAGATTGACTCATTTGAGCCTTGGTGCTGCAGAATGATTTTATGCATGCAGTAGACCGCCAGAAGAACTAACAAATCGATTCTGGAAGAGATCAAACTAGCTATTTCATTCGAAGCCCAAATGATGAAATTGCAACTGTCTTATTTTGGTCACACTGTCAGAAGAGAAATCTCATTGGAGAAGGACATCATGTTTGGGAAGATTGAAGGAACTAGGCAAAGAGAGTGACCTGCAATCAGATGGATGGACACATTGAAAACAACCATGGGGATGATGTTAGTGGACCTTACCGGATTAACACAAAACTGATTTCTTTTTAGATCTGTAATTCATCAAGTCGCTAGGACTTGAACATGAGTCAATGGCAGCTAACTAACTAACTAATACAATTAGAAGGTATAGGATCCAAAGCACACAAAGTTATGCACATAGATGCTAAGGTCTTTATAATATTGAAGTCTAGGTTTGAAAGGTTGTCCATGTTGAGAAGAAAATGCTTTGCAAGTTAGAGGAAGATAAGTCCATTTGTGTTACTGAAATTGTTGGAGAAGAAATAAATAGGTTCAAAATGTTAAACTTTTATCACTAAATAACTCAGCTAGGTTGCCACCGGAAGGAAGAGTCAATAAATAAAGTGCTGGTGTTATTTTGCATGTCAGAGAATGAAAAATAGAGTAAAATTATTTCATTAGATATGCAGATTTAAGCAATCTATTGGTGAAGTGCAAGCATTTGACTTTTTTAAAATTAAAGTTATAATGAAGATGTCTTTCATGACATAAAGTGTAATCGATCGGAGCATTAGTTTTCTTCCATTTTCTTTCAACCTGGCAATATTGTTGTTTATTTAGTCAGAGCTGCTTATTGCCTTTTACCTTGGTTGGTAAGGCAGGTGCAATTCCATCATGAGCTTGTGACAGAGTGGATGTCCATACTTGGACTTGATTTGATAAAGGGATATCTGCAAAATTTTGTGGAAAAGATGTAGAAAAAGCTGGCCATATGCAATATTATAAAGGCAAGTAATGTTTGATTTAAAATTATGCTAATCCTAGATGGTGAGATGGGAAAACAGTCCTCATTTGTACATCATTTGTATGATAAAACCAGTCTAAAACCCAAATAATTGTATATTTTATTTATTTAAAAACTTTTATCCATAAACATACAAATAAATAAATGAACAAACAACAAATACATATCAAAACTAGACAGTAAAAATTAGAATAAAATGGTAACAAATACTTTTGGCAAATTAAAATAAATCTTCACAAATTATTAACCTTCACCCCTTCTGAAAAATATGCGCTTATAAAGCCTTACAGAAAGTTTGATACACTGGGATCTGATGAATAATATCAGACAGGAAATTCCATATTTGTGGTCCTACCACAATAAAAACCCTGGAACAAATAGTTGCTTTAGTAATAGATCACAAAGAGGGCACCTTCAGCAACTGCCGTGATTCTGACCTCAATGACCAAACAGGCTCATATGGTGTAATAAAATCTAGCATTGCCTTTAGCAGTACATGTTGAAGGTTCTTAAACACCAACACCAGGATCTTGAACAGGACTCTCCATGAAATTGGATGCCAATGTAACTTAACCAGTAAAGGAGTGACATGTTCATACTGAGGAATACCTCCAACCACTTTTGGAATTGCATTCTGTGCTATTTGCAGCGCCTACAACACATTTTTAGGAAGTCCACAAAAAAGGGCTTTGCAATAATCCAAATATTGAATTATATGTCAAATATTTCTGCAGATAAAAGCTTACTCAATCACAATACTACCAGAATCTTAAAAAAAACCACCGTCTTACCACTGAGGCAATATGCTCTTGGATAAACAGAAGAATCCAATAACACCCCCATACTTTTTATTTCTTGATCTATTGGAATTACCGCCATACTCAAAAGAGACAGGAGCATTCTGAAAACCAGTAACAGTCTTTGTAATAGTCAAAGTCCATTGTTTTTCATCAAATCTACAATAGCTTCAAAAATAAGTACATAGCATTTGAAACCCTCGGAACTATTGGCAGGCACCTCAAAAAGAAATTGCAAATCATCTGCATATAGCCAATAATGAACTCCTAACTCCAAAAACAGCTTGCCAAATGTGGCCATAAATAAATTGAATAACATAGCAGATAGGACCAAAACCTGAAGTACTCAATATACAAGATCAAAAAATTCCATTCATAGAAACATAGAAACATGATGGCAGATAAAGGCCAAATGGCCTATCCAGTCTGCCCAGGCACAGTAACTATTATCTCTTCCTCTCTCTAAGAGATCCTACGTGCCTATCCCACACTTTCTTGAATTTAGACACAATCTCTGTCTCCACCACATTTTCCGGGAGACTGTTCCATGCATCTACAACCTTTTCTGTAAAAAAGTATTTCCTTAGATTAGTCCTGAGCCTATCATCTCTTAACTTCATCCTGTGCTTTCTCATTCCAGAGCTTCCTTTCAAATGAAAGAGACTCGACTCATGCGCATTTACGCCATGTAGTTATTTAAACATCTCTATCATATCTCCTCTTTTCTGCCTTTCTTCCAAAGTGTACATATTGAAATCTTTAAGTCTGTCCCCATACGCCTTATGATGAAGACCACACACCATTTTAGTAGCCTTCCTCTGGGCTGACTCCATACTTTTTATATCTTTTTGAAAGTGCGGTGTCCAGAATTGTATACAATATTCTAAATGAAGTCTCACCAGAGTCTTCTACAGGGGCGTCAATACCTCCATTTTCTTTTTGGCCATACCTCTCCCTATGCATCCGTGCATCCTTCTAGTTTTTGCCGTCACCTTTTCATCCTGTTTGGCCACCTTAAGATCATCACATACAATCACACCCAAGTCCCGCTCTTCTGTAGTGCACGTAAGTTCTTCACCCCCTAAAAGTGCCTTAAAAAGCGTTAGTTTAAGAGAACTTAAGAATGCCACACTAATAAAAGTGGTAAAAATGGTCATCAATCTAAAATATCTAACAAATGTACAGTATAGATATAAAAAGCACAGTGTACAAATATATGCCAAAATAAAACATGATTCATCCAAAAGTCATACAAAAAAGGTACAAAGTCCAAATCTTGGTTTAAACCATGTGTATATGAGATATTCATTTCAAAGATAGATCTTTGCTCTTCACGAAGTAGCAGGTGATCAAGATCTTCCTCTCTCCATTGTTGTTTCATTATTTTGAGGATAAAAAAAAATGGATATCTTCTACTGTATGTTGTTTTTCTAGCTAATGATCCACTAAGGGTACTGATTTGACTTGTCTGGAGAAACAACTTCTATATTTAATAATCCATGCATGAATCATTCTCTATTTTACCCACATACAAGTGGTTACATGGACATATAATACCTATGTAATCTTAATCTATAGCCCGTTCTTTGGGGAGGTTGGGCTATAAAAATAAATAAATAAATCACATATTTTGTATTGCAATTGCTGTTAAACCACAAGTTATAGGATTTCCAGTTGTAAGTTGTTGAAAAGAGGACAGTGAAAGAGAGTGACAGCTAACTGAGCATTTGCCACATGGGGCATGTCCTGAAATGTTGGGTGGATGTATTCAATCATGTTAGCAAAACAGATGGAACCTGTTTATTTCCAAGATTCCTATCAAATCTATGTGCAATGGTAAGTTTCTTGTCTTTGAAACAGTTGTGAATCTCCAACATGTTTTCTAATAATCCTCTGGATATCATGTGAAAGATGTGAAAAGTTAAATGTGCAGACAAAATCTGGATGAACCTTAGGATTATGACTGTTGATAATAGATCTTCACGATGCTGAAGCTTAGACTTGCAATATTCTTTCTGAATGCAATCCCTAGGGTAGCACCTGTGTTTGAATTTTGCTACCATGACTGCTGCTTGTTCAAAATCTTTGGGCTCTGAGCAAAGGCAATATAACCATACTGTAAGGTAAATTGTCCTCCGTACGTTTGTTGTGAAAACTGGTATAATGCAGATAACTGTGTTTATCAGTAGGCTTCTTGAAGACTGATGTGATAAAGCAATGGGCTCCCTTTCTAACTAAAATATCAAGGAAAGGAATGACTTCTTTGTTGCATTCCATTTTAAATTTTTGAATATCTCTGGTGTTTAGCCAGTCATGGAACATTTCTAAATGTGTGATATTTCCCTTCCATAAGATAAAGATATTGTCTATGTGTCTCTTATAAAGTCTGAGTTCTGTAGTGAATGGATGATCCTGTAGAAACTGAAATGGATCACCTATAAATTAGCAATTTCTGGGGCCATGGATGCCCTCATAGCTGTCCCCTTGATTTGTTGATAGAATTTTCCATAACATTAGCATTCGCATTCCCGTCACCTGCAACTGAAAGCTAATCACCATCAATTAATAATCACACATCTCAGTTCTATTGGAAGAAATATTTGGCTGCAGCTTTATTATGTGTCTGAATATTATCTCCACTTACAATACAATCTGTGTCCAAAAACCAACAAACCCCCAATGCATATTTCACACACCCCCAGGGAGCTATTCGGTGTCGAAACTAGCTCCTGTTAAGTCTTTAAATTTATAACATTCCCCCAAACATGACCCACGGTGACGCAAGGCCATGCTTCCCCTCACCTCCCCCCAAACAAGACACACGGTGACGCAAGGCCATGCTTCCCCTCCCCTCCCCTAAACATGACCCACGGTGATGCAAGGCCATGCTTCCCCTCGCAGCGGTATCGCCTACGAATGTTACATTTATTTATTTATTAACTGCTCATCTCCCAGATACAACTGGGCCAAACCCCATTTCCCGCCCCACCCAAAGCTGCGACCACCTCCCCCCAACCCCATAAGCTCCACCAAACCCACCCAAGTCGATATATAACATGTACACCCCCCACCCCACCCCACAACACTGACACAAAACATAACACCAGCACAAATGGGAGGGAGGGAGGGATAATCTTTTCCTGAAGAGATTACTCTACTGTTCCCCTTTCCTCACAGAGTTCACTCCAGTCTGCCACAACATCCAACCAATCACGTGACTGCTCCACCCATCACCTTAAAAACCTCCCTAATCATTTTTCTTTCTTACAAGCTCTATTAACCCTTTCTTACCTCCTCTTATAAACTTGTCAATCCTTATTCTATAGACCCTTGACAACACCTCATATATTCCCCTCACCCTCTGCCCCCTCCCCTTTCCATTTTACCCACACCATCATTTAATAAATATTACCAGCCGGTGATATCAGCTCAGCTAATGTTATATCACACCAGATGAATCCGGTGTTCTTCTTTAAAACAAAAATAATTGTGGGTTGCGCATGTTAATATGAAATGGTTTGGTACACAACGTGGCATTTCTCGGTTTTCCAATGTTTTTGCGATAATATTTGTGGGATGTTTATAGATATATAGATTCTATATCTAGAGTCACCATATATATATCGCTTAGATCTCCATTGAAACTGTCAACAGTCATAATCATATCTACTGAATCACTCACCTAAGATGGAATCTTTGGAATGTACGGACATAAAAAATAATCCACAAAATTTGAGAGTGGCTGATGAGCAGAGATCATTACTGGAAACAATGGGTCTGCCAGGAGGGTCTGTTAGTGATTTATGTACTTTGGGTAATAGGAATCACAGAATATGGAACTATCTCTAGTGATTGTGACATTTCAGTGCGATGCACGCCGGCCCCTTAGCCATTTATTGACCAAGCTCTGGTTCCCAGAACAGCCTAGTTTTAAGTGTAACTCATACTCAGCAGGGAAATATTTTCACCCCCACGGAATCTAGCAATTGTATACAGTGGTTAGGTGGCTCATGGCCTTTGAATATCATTCCTAACATGTTTAACTATTCTAAGTGTTCTTCAGTTGTAAAGATAGAAAACATATGTGCTTGCTCCCTACCACTGTTGTGCAGTTCTCAAATTGTACTTCAAATGATGTTTCCCTTCAGAATCAGACAGCATAGTAATGAATCAACTGCATATAAATGTCCACATTTCCTTATATACAAAATGTTTTTAAACCAGGGTGGCTCCCTTTGAAATGACCTCTTGCAAATGGAAAGAGGAAAGGCAACTTTAAAAGCCAGGTCTTGCATTACAGCAGTGTTTTATACAACTCCCAGTATTATTCCTTAACCCAACACCATTTTAGCCTTTGTGATGAGCCAAAAGACCGACTATGTTTGTTAACTCTATGTAGGCTAACTTATAAAACCGTGGAAGTGGTTTTTATTGCAGGCCGGCGCAAATGCTCTACACTGCTCCCAATGCTCATAGAAGCACTATGATTGTCGGGAGCAGTGCAGAGCATTCAGTGCATCAGCCTGTGCTAAAAAAACGTTTTCGCGGTTTTGTAAAAAGTGGAAGGGGGAAGTTACATAATAAACCAGTTAACCTAAGATGACCAAACTGTATGCCTATCAACCTAAGATGATCAAACTATCCTGTACACATGTAAATTTATAACCCGTTTGTCTATGCATTATGTATGTCAACCTGTAATCCATTCCGAGAACAGGATAAAAAACAAACCAAATAAATAAAATATTGTTGTATAATTTTTATTATATTTTCCAACTACAATTGTGCATACAAATAATTCATGTACATATAATATTACAAGAAAAGCACAATAAACTTACATATAGTAATAAGCAATTATTTCCCCCTACCCACCCACCTATTAATCAAGAAAATAAATACCCACAAGAAACAATCTAAAAATTCACCAAAACAATTCCAGTGCAAACCCCTCCCCACTCCCACCCTGGATGTGCATGTTTAAAGGTCAGTAATAGTGCTGCCCGATTCACGATTCAAATTGGTTCACCGATTCACTTCGAGTGAATCAATTTGAATCGATTCAAAACAAAAAAAAAATTGGTTCCCAATTCGGCTGACCCTCCCCCCTCGCCCCCTAAAGCAGGAGCGGCAGCGCTGCTCTTACTGGCCGGCCGCTGCCGCACCTACTTTAGAGGGCGAGGGGGGAGGGTCTGTGAGAAGTGCTGCTGTCGGGTTCCCCCCCCCTGGCGTCCGGTTCTCCCCCCTGGCCTCTGTTTCAACCCCCTAGCGTTCGGCTTCCCTCCCCCCCCCCACGGCCTCCCCGCATCATTTACCTGTGAGGAACAGCCTGCAGATAAGATCACGATGCTAGCGATCTTTCCACTGCTTCAGAGCTGTTTTCTCCACGATCATGCCTCTGACGTCAGAGGAGGGATGGGACCGCGGCAGAGGAAACAGCTCTGAAGCATTGGAAATTTTCAAACAGAAAGTACAGCTGCTAAGACCTGTCACTTCTATCTCTTCAATATCACCAAAATTCGCCCCTTCCTCTCTGAGCACACTACCCGAACCCTTGTCCATGCTCTCATAACCTCACGCTTAGATTAGTGCAATCTACTTTTAACTGGTCTCCCGCAGTGCTGACTATCCCCACTCCCTTGCAATCTGTGCAAAACTCTGCTGCATGACTCATCTTCTACCAACCTCTCTACACTCATGTCAGCCCTCTCCTTAAGTCACTTCACTGGCTCCCTATCTGCCATCGGATACAGTTTAAGATCTTATTGGTGGCCTACAAGTGTATTCATTCTGCTGCCCCTTAATATCTCTCTTCACTTCTCTCTCCTTATACACCTCCCAGAGAATTCTGTTCCTCAGATAAGCCGCTCTTAGCGGTACCCTTCTCCTCCATTGCCAATTCCAGACTTTGTTCCTATCATCTAGCTGCCCCCATGCCTGGAATAAATTACCTGAGTTTGTCCGTCAATTCCCTTCCCTTCACGTGTTTAAAAGCACACTGAAAACCAACCTTTTTGATATAGCCTTCAAGCCTTAACCCTACTCCTTTTTCCTTCAACCCAACCAGCTGATTAACTGTTCCTCTTGACTGTATCCATGACATCCTGTTTGTCTATCTTGGCTGTTTAAATTGTAAGCTCTTTCGTGCAGGGACTGTTTTCTTCTTCTTTGTGTCTCTGTGCAGTGTTGCGTGCGTCTGGTAGCGCTATAGAAATAATTAGTAGCAGTAGTAGAATATGGCATTTTTCCTTTGAAAATTAGCTGATGTAAAGTACAGTACATGTGAACGTATTATATATGTTGGTAGCTATGAGGGGAAGGGTATAATAGCATGCCTGTTGCTAACAATCCAGTGCACCTGTTGATTAATTCCCATATCCTAGAAAAGCCTCTTTCTGCCGGAGTGAGCACAAAATTTTAAGTGCCAACTAAAGTAAGTGTTTATACCATGAAAGGAATGTTATTATCCATAATAATAAAACCCTTAGCGCGCATGTGCACTTGAAACTCCGTGCCTCCACATGTGCAGTAGGAGCTTGCGGCAGTTTCTCAATTGGCCTCCGTCCTCAAACGCATACTCGGCAATGGCTTCCCCCTCCCACACCCCAGCAAGCCTGCGCCTCGACAAATGGCAAATGTCCAGGCCTCTAGGGGTCAAGGCATCGCTGCCAGGTGCACAGACAGAGACTAGCGGGGTTTCCATAGCCCGAGGGTAGTCGCTGGGCGTGGGGGAACATGACTGCAGCTCTTCGGCATTGTGACTGGGTTCGCTTGCCGGAAAGCCAAGGAGCTGGAGGTAAAAGGGAGGAGAGCTAAGATCAGACATTTTGCTGGTATCTCGGGGATGCATCCTATCCACCTCCGCAATTGCCCCAGCTGGAAAACGCAGAAAATCCAACTGGAAAGGAAATGAAATCCTTGCAGAGCAGGGGAGACAGAAAGAAAGAAAGACAGACAGAAAAGGGACCAGGGAGAGAGACAGACAGAAAGAAAGAAAGACACACCACAGAAAGACAGGGGGGCAGGAAGAGAGACAGAAAGAAAGAAAGACAGACAGACAGGGGTGTAGGGAGAGAGACAGAAAGAAAGAAAGAAAGACAGACAGATGGGGCAGGGAGAGAGATAGAAAGAAAGAAAGACAGAAAGACAGGGGGCCAGGGAGAGAGAGAGAAAGAAAGAAATAAATAAATACAGACAGGAGGCCAGGGAGAGACAGGGATGCAGGGAGAAATACAGAAAGAAAGGCAGACAGACAGCAGGCAGGGAGAGAGAGAGAGATAGAAAGAAAGACAGACAGAGCTGGCTGGGAGAGAGACGGATAGAAAGAAAGAGACAGGATCCAAGATGGCCGTACGAGGAGTTGTTTGAGCTTCACTCTCCCTGAAGCTCCTTAAAATATCTTTGTCTACTGCAACTATTTACCTGGTTTATAATGCCGAAGAGGAGGGGACGCAGCGCTGCTGGAGCCTCGCAGCGCTCCAGAACGGCCGTCTTCGGAAACATCGAGGAGCTGATGAGGAGAATGCAGGGCACGCCGACAGCTTCGGGGAGTTCCCCACGGGAGACGCATGGTGGAGGCGCATCTGTGTCGCTCTCCATGGGGCCGGAGACATCGTTGAGCCCCGAAGTAAGGGCACCTCCCCCACGCCCTCAGTCAACCAGTTCCCCGTGAGAGGAGGTACTTCCTGAGGTTGGAGTTCACCTCCTCCCGGAGGCTAAGGAGAACAACGGGGGAACTGTGTGGCAGGACTCCCTGCCGGTGCAGAGGAGTCTGAGCGAGGAGACTGAGGAGGAAGCGGTGGGGGATGAGAGAATTCGACAGACTGCCGTAGGAGACACTGGGTGAGCTAACCAAATTAAAATTACAACCTTTTCAAATTGAGAAGCCCCGAGAGGTTACATTAGATTCTCTGTGGGATCTTGTGGCCAATTTGGCAAGATCTATAAACCCACAACTACAACAATTAGAAAAGAAACTTAATAACCATGAAATTGAGATTAAAAATTTAAAGACTGAACTTGAGGACTCAAAAACTTCAGTACAGAATGTCTGTCAAGAATTAAAAGTCTCCCAACAAATTACTGAGACATTAATTAAAGACAATACTAACCTAAGAAGGAAGATGGAGGCAATGGAAAATTTATTTCGTAATAATAATCTCAGACTGATAAATTTCCCTAGGGTTTCTATGATAGCCCCAAGGGAAATGTTGAAACGTTATATGACGGAAGTATTGGAACTTTCTGAAGAGTCGTTACCACCATTTACGCAGGTCTATTACCTTCCAAATAAAACTCAAGACCAACAACAACAGAAAATGGGACCTGATTTAATGAACATATCTAATATTTTGGAAATGTCTGATAGAGAATTGGTGACCCCAGCCACTTTACTTTTGAAAGTAGCTCTCGCACCAGATAAAAACTGGTTGCTGAGACTCTTCTTTAAAAATAAACACAAAGAATTTTTAGGTTGTAAAATTCAGATGTTCCCAGATTTGGCTAGGGATACACAGAGAAGGAGACGAGAATTTTTGTTAAGGAAACCTGGTGTTATATCTCTGGGGGCGACCTTTTACTTGCGACATCCATGTAAATGTGTTATTAATTATCATTCTCATAAATATGTTTTCTTTGAGCCATCTCAACTGACAACCTTTCTCGCAACTGCATCTCTGGAGAAAGAAAGTGCTTAGTTTAAGAAAGGGTGCTTTAATCTCATTCAACTAGTTATTGCTTGGTTTAAATATAATTACTTTGATTCGCCTATTACCCCTCTTGGATCTGATTGAGGACTTGAGTAGAAATTTATGCTTATATTTGATATTCTTTTATATATCTTTTCAATTGTATTAATTTCATGCTGAATTTCCTTTCTGTACAAGTTTTATGCTTGATTATATTGAAAAATTCAATAAATATTAAATAATAAAAAAGAAAGAAAGAGACAGACAGAGGGCAGGTAGAGAGAGATAAAGAAAGACAGACAGACAGCTGGCTGGGAGAGAGACAGAAAGAAAGAGACAGACAGATAGAGGGCAGGGAGAGACAAAGACAGACAGACAGCAGGCTGGGAGAGAGACAGAAAGAAAGAAAGACAGACAGGGGGGTCAGGGAGAGAGACAGAAAGAAAGAGAGACTCACAGAAAGACAGGTGGAAGTGAGAGAGACAGAAAGAAAGAAATATAGACAGCAGGCAGGGAGAGAGACAGACAGAAATAAAGACAGACAGCAGGCAGGGAGAGAGACAGAAAGAAAGAAAAACAGACAGGGGGCCAGGGAGAGACAGAGGGCAGGGAGAGAGACAGAAAGACAGACAGACAGACAGCTGATTGAAAGAAAGAAAGAGACAGACAGCAGGCAGGGAGAGAGACAAAAAGAAAGACAGGCAGACAGGGGGCCAGTGAGAGAGACAGAAAGAAAAATAGATATACAGAAAGACAGCGGGCTGGGAGAGAGACAGAAAGAAAGAAAGACAGACTCGGGGCCAGGGAGAGAGAAAGAAAGAAAGAAAGAACACATCAAAATGGAAGATGAAACTGTTCTATCTTATGCCGACGGCATCCTCCTCCTCCTCATCCCCATAACCAATAACCATCCTAATATTGCCGAAAAAATCTCAAACAATATTGATAAAATTCAAACCTGGGCAACAAACAACAAGTTGAAACTAAACTCTACCAAAGCCATTGGTTTCCGCACCGCACAAAAGAATGTCATATCTAACCTCACTCTCTCATCATAATGGAAGAAATCCACCAGGGTACTAGGCTGCATCTTAGACAACATTCTCACAATGGAACCATAAATATCTAGCCTTTGGAAAAAGACCATCTACACTATGCGTTAACTGCGACTCACAAGATCATACTTCTACCCATACCACTTTGCTCTGATTGTCCAGATGATGGTCCTGCCTCAACTAGCCTATTGCAACTCCGCCTACCTTGGCATCAACACTACTCTAATCCACAAACTGGAACTAATCCAGAACACAGCTGTTAGACTAATCTATATATTAAAGAAATTTGATTCAATCACAACCTTCATCAGGCAACTACATTGGCTCCCAATATCATCCCGAATAATTTTCAAATCGGAAACTCAGCAGCCCCTCTCATCCAATTATTCTCTACTATTTGGTCGACATTAAAAAATATCCTTAACAGAATCCAACTAAACTTGCCATCCACAATTAACATATGGATCTGGAATGGCTGAGTTGTGCCCTACAACCCCTGTCCCCCCACCCCCTATTCCCCAATCATCAAAGCTCTCTATCCCCAACAATCCGAGTTTAACCAGCCTAGTAATTGCGACTATACACACAATAATCCACAGACACTTTATTGATGGTAAAACCAGGCCGCAGCTTTGTTTATTGGGAAAATAAACAATCAACAATTGTTTCAGCTCCCGAGCTACGAACATTGTGTAAATGACCAATGCAGAACTGTAGTCCTCTGACCCTGCCACATCAGCAAGAGCCTAGGGACCTCCATGCCCCCATTCTATGGACCTCCATGCCCCCATTCCAGGTCAACTGCCTCGAAGAATCTTCACTCATCAGAGCTCACTTCACCATAGCCGCTCATCCTGATGAGCATGGGGGTAGGCATGTACCTCCATGCCCGCTTTTAAGGGTCACCTGACCCGAAGCGTAACCGCTCGCCTGAGCTCACTTCTGAATAACTACTCATCTTCTGATGATCCAAAACCTTGTAGCTCGGGATTACCGCCACAGGCCTGTAGAACTTACAGCCCCCCCCAAAAAAAAAACAAAGCTGCGACCCAAGGTCCCTGGTATAAGGCACATGCAAGAGACCAGCATGCAGTCAACTATGTCACCCGCTCTGCCACAAAGAGGGCAATCTCTGCCCCGCAAGCCCCACAGCCATGGCACCCGCTCCCCCAGAGCCACTGCAACAGCTGCCAGGGATCTAGCCTTCGCCCATGGGGCATCTGCAACTGGACCTCAGGACGACTCCTCGTACCCCTGCCGTCCCTATGCCAGGACGAGAACAACCCTACCAGATAAGTCAGTCCAACACCACTCCAGACAGTGCTGCCTCAAAGTGCACCAGGCGTCGAACACTATTCTGACAGCTCAACAAACTGTAGACCCCGAAAAAGTCTCCTGACCCAAACCCAGAGGAGAGCAGCCCCTTGAGACAACCTGAAACAAAACCTACCAACACATGCACACACACGCAACCACCCTACAGGCTCACCATGCCCTGGCACCCCTCCCCCCCCCGCAGATAAAGCGTATTTCCATCAGAAGAGAACCTCCTGAGTGCCCAGGTGGAAGACAACCCCAATTGACAGGACCTGGGCCACACGCCATCTTCCACACCTCCCCCCAAAAAAACCCACTAAGCAGACAATCCAAAAATACCCACTGGCCCCTACATTAAAGACACCATGCCAGGGGTGTCAATGGGCACCCTGACGGACCCAACACCGGCTGTTGCCATACAGACGGGCTAGAATACAGAACCCCCCCCCCCAGTAACCCGAGAAAGCCTGCTGAAAATCGGAACCAGACAAAACCTGATCCACACCATACAGACATCAAGATGAGCAAAAGACCTGCGCTCCTAGAGGGCCAGGACACACCCAACAAGACCCTCAGTCCCAAGGAAAAGGCTGCCAGTGAGAAAACCAGCGAGCCCTACAACCTCTGCCCACCTCAGAACTCATGCCGACAGATCCAAAAAAGGAGATATCTCAGGAATTATGCACCCAGCCAAACCAGGCCATAGTGCCCCACACACTGGAGAATGAGCAACACTAAAACAACTAACCAAACAAAACTGAACAACATGCTGAAAAAAGAACAGACCCAGGATCCCCAGTATACAGCTCACTGCCCCAACCACCAAACTGCCCTGGACTCAGCAACAACCAACTGGAGACCCAAACAAGCCCGACTGCCAACACTCCAGCAGGGACCTAAGTCCAAGAGGTCCGATAGCGGCACCACAATGAAAACTTCAAGGCAAAAGTAAGCGAAGCAGAGATCACCCAAACCCTCATGTGACCAATATAATGCATTCCCCCTAGAGTGCAGCCAGATGGAAAGGTGCTAGCTCTGCAAAAAGCACTTGTCCCAGCGGCAATACTCAACCTGATGAAACCAGCTGACTCGACAGAAAGACACCACGGACATAGAACCGAGAATGGGGACCGCTCAGAGAAGGAAAAACTAAACCCAATACGCTACAGGAGACAGCAACAATTTCATCCAGATAAGAGGGATCTACCGCCACCCCAAACACAGGTGGAAGTGGGGACCGTCCCAAATACAAGACCCCTTGACTGGATCCCAAGAGAGGAGCACCCGACTAGCCGAGCCAAGTACCCCACCAGCCCCCTCCCCCCCACCCACAAAGGAAGGTACCCCACACACATGTCCGCGACCAGATCATGTGCATAGGGAACGGGCAAGCCACCAACAAACAGCCAAAAGCAGGAAAGCCCACCAAGGATCAGCAGGAATCTCAAATCACCTAAGGCCCCCCCCTTCAAGTAACAGAGTCTACAGCAAGACAATCCATGTGGCGAATGCCAAACCACAACTCATTCCCCCCCAATGCCCAACCAGAAAGAGACCGTCCCTCATAGGCCGCTGCCTATAAAGAACTGCACCTCATGGTCCCACCGCAAGCTATCATCACAAAAGCGGCAGGAAAAACCCAGCCACCAATCCTGCTCGCTCTTCCCAATGTCCTCCAGGAGCCAATCCCAACAGGCCAATACGCAAGCCTTCCAGCCCCGCTGTACTCATGCCCGTCAAGCCCAGCTCTTGGGCTGCCTTAACAACCAGCCAAGGAAATGCCTGGTTGTGCCATTGCACCCTAACCCCCCCTCCCCAACTAATGTGATACCCATTACCAGGAATACGTAATACAAATAACCACAGACACTGAAAGCTGAAAAACCCCTGAGTATAAGAACCACTCATAACACTGAATGGACAACGCTTGCGCTTTGAGATGATACCCCATGCGCAGCCACGTGCACTTCGCCTTCGCCTCAGGCCACAGAGATCGGGGGAAGGGGTATGGCAGATACCTGCCTGCCTCTCCAAAAAACGCACTTAGGACCACACCAACCCATCCACCAACCATCGCCAACTACAGCCAAGGAGGAACGGACCTCCACAGCAGAAATCCGAAAGACCCTGAACACTTAAAAGACCACAACAGACCCAACCAAAGCGGTAAAGCACCACCGGTGAAACAAGCCACAGACCAACCCTGCCACACCAGAAAAATGTGATACCTGGCAAACCCACCTTGCCAGGCCAAGTAAGCTAGGGCCCAAGGGCTGACAAGGAACTCCCTGCATCCAGGGAGAGTCCCAACCCAAAGAAGACACACTGCATCACCACCTGTCTCTGTGAGTCGAAAGCCCACAACACCCCCTGTCCAGCCACAAGATAGCCACATAATCCTACGTATCCTTCCCAGAAAACCGCTGGACCTCCCCGGAACTGCAACCCCCCTACCTGGGGGAAACTGAAAACCCACCACCGAACCATGAAGAGCCACATTAGCTGCCACAGAACAGCCCCCATGTCCTGCGATCAGTCAACAAAATGGTGTGCCATGGGTTCCATAGCACCCCACCAGGAACCACTGGTTCCCTATCCAAGCCCCCCACAGAACCACCCCGGTCCTGCCCTGCCCCCGGGGAAACTGGAAACCAGCTACCGAGCCAAAAGGAACCACATCGGCCACCATAGGACATCCCCCCATCCTGCCACCATATGACAAAAAAGGGTGTGGCACAGAAACCGTGGTGACCCACCAGCAGCCACCGGGTCCCCATTCGAGCACGGGGGCACTGCAGAACCACCCCGGTCCTGCACCCCCCCTGGGGGAACCGCAGAACTGCTTCAGTCCTGCCCCCCCAGAGAAACCAAAAACCAGGCACCGAACCCATGTAGAGCCAAGTTAGCTGCCGCAGGACAGCCCCTCCACGTCCTGTGACCGTCCGACAAAAAAGGGGGGTGCCACGAAAACCTTTGGCAACCCACTAGCAGTCACCAGGTCCCCATCCAAGCCCGGGAGCACTACAGAACCTCCCCGGTCCTGCCCCTGGGGAAACCGAAAACCAGGGACTGAACCCATGTAGAGCCATATTAGCTGCCGCAGGACAGCCCCCACATCCTGCGATCAGCTGGCAAAAGGGTGTGCCGTGGAGCCCGTGGAGCCCCAGCAGCAACCACCGAGTTCCTATACAAACCTGGGTCCAGATGTAATAGTGCCACCCGCAGCAACCACCGGATCCCTATTCAAAACCTGGTTCCAGATACAGTGGCGCCACCCACAGCAACCACCTCGCCCCTGTCTGCTGCCACACTTCGCTCACTGAATCGCAGCTTCGATAGGCTAGGAACCACTCCCGGGATAAGTCCTGGCACCAAGGAGAGCATCTGCTGGGTCGCCTGTCATCGCCCTGAAAAGAAGCAGAAAGAACAGCAGCAACAAGCACTTTCCCAAAAACCCCTTGCAACTACTCCGATAAAGCCCAACTGCAGGAAACCCCCCTCCCCCATCCCCAAAATAGGAAAGAGTAAGGAAGAGGGACAACCATGACTCTGGCCCACCAACAGGGACACATTCCCCAGTCCTGATCCCTCCAGCCTCCCACCGAGCTAGCAACAGGAGTAGCAGTCATGGGAAAGAGGAGTGTTCTCTATTTGAGGTGGATTTTTTGTATTCGTTTTTTTTTTTTTTTTTTTTTAATGTAAATGCAGACTGACCAGAGGCCTAATGCTCGCCCACAAAAATCAAGCAGGAGGCAGCCAGAGCACATGATGAGGGGGAGAGAGGCCCGGCACAGCAGGCCAAGAGAACCACCCATCCCTGCCTAGAACACCGGGTACCGCCAAACCCACAGGCACTGAGGACAAGAACAAACCCCACGTGCATGCAAACCTCGGTAACCCGATCCCAAGGGCGTGATGCTGACAATGAAATGGACCGCCAGGGAAGCGGAGCCGAACAGCCCACTGCCAACACGTGCAGGAGCATGTAGCCAGCGATGCCCCAGCCACCAACGGAGAACCAGAGGCCTAATACCGCCAAGGGCCAACACAGCTCAGCCACTACGCATGATTCCGATGTGCAGGGGTCGCGTGCAGACAAGACAGAGGCAAGGCAGAATTCCAGGAACCGGTCCCCCAGGAGACGCTCGACGGTCCTTGGCTCCCCCACTTATGGACCATCCCCCACCACCCTCTAAAACAAATAGTGGCCGAACAAACCTGAGAAGGCCGCCTCTGAGGAACAGGGAAAAAACCCTGGGCCTTGGAGGCATAAGTCCTTATACCCTCCTCCCATAATTCTTTGCTGCTCCCTGCCTGCCAATCCTCTGGCTCACTGATTAGGAAGTCGAGTTTCCCTCACGCCTCTGGTTGTCCCCGTTGGCTGACTACCCTAACTGCCCGCCTTATCAAGCTGCCTCTCCATGGGCGACCAACTTGGGCCATCCAGCCCATTGTTACAGCCGCCCATCGAGACAAGCTCTTGGGCTCTTTTATACCTTCATTTCAAGCAAATTTTTCACTCTATGTTAACTTATCTGGGTGTAAAAACCTGGAATTACTTACCTGAAGCTATCAAGAAAGAGACAAACTACACCACATTCAGAAAAAAACCTGAAGACTCATCTCTTTGACAATTGTCTTAGTTTCTGTATAGCTCCTGCTACTTTTATGTTCACTCCTCTATCTTCTCCATACCCCCTTCCTCCTCTACTTTCCCTTCTCTTTGATCTGTCGTCTTTAGCCTGTATAGGTATGTGCGACTCACAAATGGAAGATTAGATTAGATTAGAAAGAAAGAAACGCCTCAGCGCCCCATTGTGCTAAAAGTCTACACATCTATTCTAGCAAATTGAATAAGCAATTCATCAAATATCAATGTAACGAGCTTAAACACTAGTATTATATTGAGGAATAGAATATAATGTTTTCCTTTCCGTATCTGACAGCTAAATGGGTCCTACGCCCTGACGCAGCATTAAGCGAAACACTGGCTTGCCTTTATGGCGGATATGATTTAAACAGGCTTGAGAGCGTGAGTTTAAAAAGTTATCATAATAATGTAAATAATTAAAATGTTATAATAATAACGTAAATAATTAAGATGTCTGTCAGTGCATAGGGAATTTAGGAGGAAGGAGGAGGGTTTTCTTTATAGCCAATGAGGTGGTTTCCCTTTCTAGTTTGCATGCAAAGATAAGTTCTAGCGGCAAAGGGGTATCTAAGGCTTTTCCCTCCTCGAAACAGATACATTTGTGCTCTATTGTGGAATTTATAGTATGCTATGTTCCCTTCAATGGTATAAACGTCTAGTGATTCTTAATCAGATTTGTGCTCTAGTTGTTCTGTACGGGCATTACAGATTATTTGTTGTGTTAGGTTAAAAATTTCTGTTTGAACACCACCGAGTTTTGTAGTATTTTCTTTTATCATTTCTTTAATTGTGTGCAGATCTGATAATACTTGATCTAGCAGCTCCGCAGAATCTTTCGGCAACGGGACTTTTGACGGAGTGGGAGGGTCTGGCTAGGGCCTTTTGGCCGTTCCCATCACCACAAATGCTGTATCCAGCCGCGTTTGCCTTCCTGAAGACATATTTAATCTTCAGATTTGATCGTCTTCCACGATCGAAGAGAAAAAAGCACTCAGGACTTTCCAAAAATAATCTTTAGTGTAAGGTAAGGGAGAGCATCGAAATCACATGTCCATTTTACAACGTGGCCAAGCTCTGAATTTTCAGATTTGTCATCTCTCAACTGTTTGTATACATTGTTGTGCTTTGATAAAGCCTCTTTTTAACCGAGCTGAATATCCATAGAGTGTGGAATTTTAGTTGAAATGAGTGAGTCTATTTTCCAAACATGCTAGTTTACCCAGGTATACTCGTATAGCTTTGAAAATTGCCAGCAGTGTGTAAGCATTCTAGCACTGTTTGATCTATGTAGCATTTTGAAGTCATCCATTGCGCTTCCACTGGTTGTTTTTTTTTTTTAACTGTAGCTGATTCCACTCATTTACTGTATGCACTTAGAGCACTGGAAGCCTTCTCCATCTTTTTACATTTTTCTGAGTCATTTTAGTCCTCCTAAAACAACACCAAGTATGGGTGACGATACAGTAGTTTGGTTTATCCTGGACCCGAATCACTCATAAAATAAGCCAAAACTCTGTGGGAAAGGAAATTTTACAGTGATAAAGAAAAAGTCTTTTTTTTTTTTTTTTGCAATGTTTGTTTTCAAGTTCCAGACTGTCTTTGCCTTTCCTATTACCATTTCGTTCTTCATTTATTTTTGAAACACAATATTTTCTTTCGAAAGAAAGCCTGATTTTGTTTTTGTTTTTTGCTCTCCTCTCTAAGACTCAGCTAAGAAGTGCATTCCAGAAACGCAAAGTCCTGGCTTCGCTTACCACAAGTAGGGGGAATAGACTGCCCTCGATCTCAACCCTGGGGAAGTGATAGCCCTTATCGAACCTTAGAACTTAAAAGTTGAAATTGTTCCTTCATGGCTACAGTGAGGCTGCTGTGTGTATCAAACAATCTTTTATGCATTGCTCTCCAAACACCTGTTTATGTGAATGTAGGACACGTCCTGGGATTTCTGCTCTGTAGCCCCAGGTGTCTCTGCCTGGGGCTTAAAAGTAAATGCCAGGAGGCCAAGGGAGGGAGAGAGAGTGGAGAATGCTGATACTGAAGAGGAAGGGGGAGGTCAGAGATACTTCATAAAAATACCACTGGTAAGGAGAAACTACTGTACTTTGCAAATATATTAGTTTTAGGCAACAGAGCCGTAGCTGTAGCTTTTATTTGTATGGCAACTTCTTCCCAGTGTATGAATAACATTTGTGTCTCTCAACCAAAATATGGATGTTGAATTTCCTGAATGCACTACTAGTTCACAAATATTTGCAAATGAAAAATGCTGGTGAATTTACTGAACGCCTGTGACATGCATGTAGATTGCTGACAGATTTTAAAATCTTGCCCCAAATGCAGGACAGCTCACCTTTAACTCCCACTTTATGCTCATTATTACTACACTGCGGTAGAGCTTCTTACTGGGGGCCGGCGAGGTAAATTCTCCGATGCTCATAGAAATTGAATGAGCATCAGAGCACTTACCTCGATGGCCCGCAGTAAAAGGAGCCCTTAATTTTTTCATACTCATGGTCTTGCTATCTTAATTCAAAGCTTTTAATTTGTTTCTCATTGTGCACCTTGTCTGTCTGTCCTGAGCTAGCTCTAATCTCCAAGTAGTACGGACTTTCCATTATGTCTCTGTATGGTCTGGGCATATTTAGTATTCACTATACAAATCATTATCCCAGGACAAGCAGGCAGCATATTCTTGACTGATGGGTGACGGCACCGACGGAGCCCCGGTACGGACAATTTTAGAGTGATTGCACTCTAAGAACTTTAGAAAGTTCTAGCTAGGCCGCACCGCGCGTGCGCGAGTGCCTTCCCGCCCGACAGAGGCGCGCGGTCCCCAGTTTTCTTAATTCCGCGGAGCTAAGAAGACGCGTGTTTCCAACGGCTGTTGGAAGTTTTTTTCTATTTCACTTGCCTTCCCGCTCGCGCGTATTTTTCTCTTCATATTTTATTTCTTTCCTTCTTTTTTACCTTTTGTGTAAAAAAAAAAAAAAAATTCTTATTTTTCATTTTTTTTGTCGAATCTGACCCGGCGGGGCCTGTTGGCACCATCGAAGCCTCGGGCTTCGATTTTGCTACAGCAGTATTTCCCTTCATGCCCCCGTCACCGGGTTTCAAAAAGTGTCAGCGGTGTGCACGCCCTATCTCCCTTTCCGACCCACACAAGTGGTGCCTCCAGTGTCTGGGTCCGGACCATAGGGCTGAAACCTGCACCCGCTGTAGTTCTTTACAAAAAAGAACTTTAAAAAATCGACAAATTCAGCAGCGGATCCTTTTCGGTACCGCTATGGAAGTTGCACCGGTATCGACGTCGACGACTTCCTCCAAATCGACTCCGACTACCTCGGCACCGCCAGATCCATCATCGGTGTCGACTCCTGTAGGTAAGCCGGCTAAGAAGCCTTCCCCTACTGTTCTAGGCCAGCCAGTCGAGCATGCAGTGAGCCAAGTCCTGCAGACTGAGCGCCGGCCCCGTAAACGCTCCGCTCCCATTGAAGTCTCGGCCTCTTCATCGGCATCGACTTCACCCGAGCGTCGAGCGGCACCGAAGGTACCGAGCAAGAAAAAAACGGTACCGGTGCCATCGGGACCAACGTTGGATGAGCGCATTGCCTCTATCCTCCAGGTCCAGCTTCAGCAGCAACTCCAACAGTTGCTCCCGGCTCTAGACATGGGGGAAGCCACTGCTTGCCCGGGTATCGGTATCATGGAATGTTGCTACTATTTGGGTTCCTGCCAGGTACTTGTAAACTGGATTAGCGCAGTGGTTAAAGCTAGAGCCTCAGCACCCTGAGGTTCTGGGCTGAAAACCATGCTGCTCCTTGTAACCCTGGGCAAGGCACTTAATCCCTCCCCCTATTACCCCAGGTACATTAGATAGATTGTGAACAGACAGGGAACAAAATGCTTGAGTATCTGAATAAATTCATGTAAACCATTCTGAGCTCCTCTGGGAGAACAGTATAGAAAATTTAATAAATAAATGTTGGAAACAGGATACTGGGTTAGATGAACCATTGGTCTGGCCCAATATGGCAGCCAGAAATTTTTTATTTCATTTTGTTCTGAATGATATTGATAATGTAGACTTTTCTTACAAAAGGCCTGATTCTATATAGTGCGACCAAATTTGCGCATGCAAATCCATATGCATTGTTGATTTGCGCATGCAACCGAATTGTTTTACAAGCTAATCAGCAATGATAATTGGCAATTAACACCTCATAATTGATGCTAATTTGGCACTAATTAGAAGTTACAAGCACAACTTTCTAAGCATATGCTATAAAGTGGTTCATGTAAATTCTAGTGCACGAATCTCAAAAGGGGCTGTGGTCAATGGAGGAACATGGCATATCATGGACCTTCCTAAAAGCTAGGCACATTGTTATGGAATACACTCAATCTGCGCACAACTTACGTGCAGGTATTTAGTCCTGGTTATCACTGGTCTAAATGGGTGCGCCTATGGGTTAATCATAGGTGCAGGCGCTTAGTGTGATTCTATAAACTGCACATAAATTCAGAGGTGTTTTATAGAATCACACTAAGCACCTTTTTTAGATATCATATATAGTACCGTATTTTCTCGCATATAACGCGCGCGTTATGCGTGGTTTTTACGTACCGCGCACACCCTTGCGCGTTATACGCGTGAGCGCGTTGTACAAAATTTTTTTTACATAGTTCCCCCCCACGTCTGATTCACACCCCCCCCCCCCGCAGGACTGCTCGCACCCCCACCCCGAAGGACCGCTCGCACGCACCCGCACCCCCACCCCGAAGGACCGCTCGCACGCACTCCCACCCACACCCACATCCCCACCCTGAAGGACCGCTCGCACCCCCACAGCCTCCCGACCCCCCCCCCCCATCATGTAGAAGCTTCTACCGGTGTCCTGCTGCTTCCTCTTGGCGGTCCCGACACGATCGGGGCAAGAGGGAGCTCAAGCCCTCTTGCCCCAGCCAACCGCGGCACCCCCGACACGATCGGGGCAAGAGGGAGCTCAAGCCCTCTTGCCCCCCTGACTCCCCGACACAATCGGGGCAAAAGGGAGCCCAAGCCCTCTTTCCCCGCCGACTCCCCAACTCCCCGACAATATCGGGCCAGGAGGGAGCCCAAGTCCTCCTGGCCCTGGCGACCCCCCCCCCCACTAGTTGTTCGGGCCAGGAGGGAGCCCAAACCCTCCTGGCCACGGTGACCCCCCTACCCCCACCCCGCACTACATTACGGGCAGGAGGGATCCCAGGCCCTCCTGCCCTCGACGCAAACCCCCCTCCCCCCAACGACCGCCCCCCCCAAGAACCTCCGACCGCCCCCCCAGCCAACCCGCGACCCCCCTGGCCGACCCCCATGACACCCCCACCCCCTTCCCCGTACCTTTGTATAGTTGGCCGGACAGACGGGAGCCAAACCCGCCTGTCCGGCAGGCAGCCAACGACGGAATGAGGGCGGATTGGCCCATCCGTCCCAAAGCTCCGCCTACTGGTGGGGCCTAAGGTGCCTGGGCCAATCAGAATAGGCCCGGGAGCCTTAGGTCCCACCTGGGGGCGGGGCCTGAGGCACATGGGTTCAAACCGACCATGTGCCCAAGGCCCAGCCCCCAGGAGGGACCTAAGGCTCCCGGACCTATTCTGATTGGCCCAGGCGCCTTAGGCCCCACCAGTAGGCGGAGCTTTGGGACAGATGGGCCAATCCGGCCTCATTCCGTCGTTGGCTGCCTGACGGACAGGCGGGTTTGGCTCCCGTCTGTCCGGCCAACTATACAAAGGTACGGGGAAGGGGGGTGGGGGTGTCGTGGGGGTAGGCCAGGGGGGTCGCGGGTCGGCTGGGGGGGCGGTCGGAGGTTCTTGGGGGGGCGGTCGTTGGGGGGAGGGGGGTTTGTGTCGAGGGCAGGAGGGCCTGGGATCCCTCCTGCCCGTAATGTAGTGCGGGGTGGGGGTAGGGGGTCGCCATGGCCAGGAGGGTTTGGGCTCCCTCCTGGCCCGAACAACTAGCGGGGGGGGGGTTCGCAAGAGCCAGAAGGACTTGGGCTCCCTCCTGGCCCGATATTGTCGGGGAGTTGGAGAGTCGGCGGGGCAAGAGGGCTTGGGCTCCCTTTTGCCCCGATCGTGTCGGGGAGTCGGGGGGGCAAGAGGGCTTGAGCTCCCTCTTGCCCCAATCATGTCGGGGGTACCGCGGTTGGCTGGGGCAAGAGGGCTTGAGCTCCCTCTTGCCCCGATCGTGTCGGGGAGTCGGGACCGCTAAGAGGAAGCAGCAGGACACCAGTAGGAGCTTCTACATGATGGGGGGGTCAGGAGGCTGTGGGGGTGCGAGCGGTCCTTCAGGGTGGGGATGCGGGTGCGGGTGGGAGTGCGTGCGAGCGGTCCTTCGGGGTGGGGGTGCGGGTGCGTGCGAGCGGTCCTTCAGGGTGGGGGTGCGAGCGGTCCTGGGGGGGGTGAATCGGACGTCGGGGGGCATCAGGCTTTCAGGGTGGGGACAGGACTTCAAGGTGGAGAGGAGAGTCGGGCGGGCGAAAGGAGAGTCGGGGTGACCAGAGGAGAGTCGGGGCTGGCGAAAGGAGAGTCAGGCGGCGACGGGAGAGTCGGGCAGCATGCGCGGTATACGGGTGTGCGCGGTATATAAAAATTTCTGTACATAAATTTGTGTTTTTTGCGCGCTATACCCGTGTGCGCGTTTTACACGGGTGCGCGTTATCTATGTGAAAATACGGTATATGGCCTAAAGTGGGGGTTATATGCACAAAAGAGGGAATTCAATAAATCCATGGAAAATTCAGCGCCAAAAAAACTTGAAAGCTAGTCTATAAAGGGAGTACCGTATTTTCACGCATATAACGCGCGCGTTATACGCGTTTTTACCTACCGCGCATACCCCTCGCGCGGTATATGCGTGAGCGCGGTATACGAAAGTTTTAAAACATAGTTCCCACCCCGCCCGACGCCCGATTCACCCCCCCAGCAGGACCACTCGCACCCCCACCCCGAACGACCACTCGCACGCGCTCCCACCCGCACCCGCATCCACGATCGGAGCAAGAGGGAGCCCAAGCCCTCTTGCCCGGCCGACTCCCCGATGTCCGATACATCCCCCCCCCCGGCAGGACCACTCGCACCCCCACCCCGAAGGACCGCCGACTTCCCGACAATATCGGGCCAGAAGGGAGCCCAAACCCTCCTGGCCACGGCGACCCCCTAACCCCACCCCGCACTACATTACGGGCAGGAGGGATCCCAGGCCCTCCTGCCCTCGACGCAAACCCCCCTCCCCCCCAACGACCGTCCCCCCCCCAAGAACCTCCGACCGCCCCCCCAGCCGACCCGCGACCCCCCTGGCCGACCCCCACGACCCCCCCACCCCCCTTCCCCGTACCTTTGGAAGTTGGCCGGACAGACGGGAGCCAAACCCGCCTGTCCGGCAGGCAGCCAACGAAGGAATGAGGCCGGATTGGCCCATCCGTCCTAAAGCTCCGCCTACTGGTGGGGCCTAAGGCGCGTGGGCCAATCAGAATAGGCCCTGGAGCCTTAGGTCCCACCTGGGGGCGCGGCCTGAGGCACATGGTCGGGTTGGGCCCATGTGCCTCAGGCCGCGCCCCCAGGTGGGACCTAAGGCTCCAGGGCCTATTCTGATTGGCCCACGCGCCTTAGGCCCCACCAGTAGGCGGAGCTTTAGGACGGATGGGCCAATCCGGCCTCATTCCTTCGTTGGCTGCCTGCCGGACAGGCGGGTTTGGCTCCCGTCTGTCCGGCCAACTACCAAAGGTACGGGGAAGGGGGGTGGGGGGGTCGTGGGGGTCGCCAGGGGGGTCGCGGGTCGGCTGGGGGAGCGGTCGGAGGTTCTTGGGGGGGGGCGGTCATTGGGGGGGAGGGGGGTTTGCGTCGAGGGCAGGAGGGCCTGGGATCCCTCCTGCCCGTAATGTAGTGCGGGGTGGGGTTAGGGGGTCGCCGTGGCCAGGAGGGTTTGGGCTCCCTTCTGGCCCAACTACCAAAGGTACGGGGAAGGGGGGTGGGGGGGTCGTGGGGGTCGCCAGGGGGGGTCGCGGGTCGGCTGGGGGAGCGGTCGGAGGTTCTTGGGGGGGGCGGTCGTTGGGGGGGAGGGGGGTTTGCGTCGAGGGCAGGAGGGCCTGGGATCCCTCCTGCCCGTAATGTAGTGCGGGGTGGGGGTAGGGGGTCGCCGTGGCCAGGAGGGTTTGGGCTCCCTCCTGGCCCGATATTGTCGGGGAGTCGGCGGTCCTTCGGGGTGGGGGTGCGAATGGTCCTGCCGGGGGGGTGGATGAATCGGACGTCGGGGGGGGGGGTGAACGGAGAGTCAGGACAGCGCACGGAGAGGCGGGGCAGTGCACGGAAGTCAGGGGGGTGAACGGAGAGTCGGGACAGCGCACGGAAAGTCAGGGCAGTGCACGGAAGTCAGGGGGGGTGAACGGAGAGTCGGGACAGCGCACGGAGAGGCGGGGCAGTGCACGGAAGTCAGGGGGGTGAACGGAGAGTCGGGACAGCGCACGGAAAGTCAGGGCAGTGCACGGAAGTCAGGGTGGGTGAACGGAGAGTCGGGACAGCGCACGGAGAGGCGGGGCAGTGCACGGAAGTCAGGGGGGGTGAACGGAGAGTCGGGACAGCGCACGGAGAGGCGGGGCAGTGCACGGAAGTCAGGGGGGTGAACGGAGAGTCGGGCAGCATGCGCGGTATAATCGTGAGCGCGTTATACCAAAGTTTTTGTGCTTATCATCGTGATTTCTGCGCGCTATACACGTGTGCGCGTTTTATACGGGTGCGTGTTATTTGCGTGAAAATACGGTATGCCTTTTATAGAATACCATTCAGAATGTATCCTGCTAAACTAAACTAAACCTTAAGTTTATACAGTAGATCGGATCATTCCCAAGAATATGGAGCTCAAGTCAGTTAACAGTCATAAATTTGATAGTAATAATAAATTAAAATAAAGAGAAGGAAAAGGAATATAGACCAGAATTCATAGAGATGACATTAAATAAAGATTAAGAGGAGTGGCTCATTAAATATTTTGAAAATAATAATGTTTTCAAAGTTCTACAAAATAATTGAAAAGAATTTAAATCTCTTATCGTAAGTGGAATTGCATTCCAGATCTCAATTAGTTTAAACATATAGGGATTCACCAATTCCTGCAGACCTAATTCCCTAAAAAGAAGGAAACGAGAGTTTTAATCTTTGTGTACTCCTCACAGGGGTAAATGCAGGGCCCAACTTAAGCGTGCTTCGGGCAAATTCTATAAATCCATGCGTAACTTTTTGGGGAGCCTCTCTGATGTGCGCACAAAGTTTGGCGCATAACTTTCAGCGCAATGTATAGAATCTGGGGGATAGTGTGCACTTTCTCAACAGTACACACATATGTGAATCATCATGCTATTTTTAAGTGAGTATTTAGCTCACACCTTTTCAGCGGTGCGCTATGGGGGGAATTCAGTAAATGACGCCCAAAGTTGGTCACTAGAAAGATGGAATGACCTTTATAGAATACTAGTGTAGAGCAGATTTTGTACCTAATGGCTCTTACACCTGCAGAAACCTAATACAAATGCTAGCATAGTGGTTGGGCCCATAGATCTATCCTATAACATCACACTATCCTATAACATCACACCTATATTCTGGGAATGCCCCTCACCCGGGGCTACACCATGCACACTGAGTTGCATGCCATAAAATTTAGGTGTGTATGTTATAGAATAGGGCACAGGGCAGGTCCAGGTATAACTCCAAATGAGTACAATTAACACCAATTATTGATTGTTAACAATTGATTAATTCATTGGTTTGTATGTGGATCTGCCTCCAAATTTGCACTCTCAACTTTCCACTGCCCACCAACCCAGCCAGCATATTAACCGTTCCCTTTAACTGTATCCATGACATCCTGTTTGTCTTGGCTGATTTAGATTATAACCTCTTTCAAGCAGGGACTGTCTTCTTTGTGACTCTGTACAGCACTGCATGTGTCTGGTGGCGCTATAGAAATAATTCATAGTAGTAGTGTGAAGAGTTTCAGTCGTTGGGAAGCAGAGCTGAGATTGTGATGTCATAATGCCTCATTCCACCAATAAGAGCCAACCTCATCAGTGATGTCACAATGGCTTGATTGTCCTGTACTACCCTCTGCCCACCAACCCAGCCAGCAGATTAACCGTTCCCCTTAACTGTATCCATGACATCCTGTTTGTCTGTCTTGTCTGTTTAGATTGTAAGCTCTTAAGAGCAAGGACTGTCGTCTTTGTGACTCTGTACAGCGCTGCGTACATCTGGTACCACTATAGGGGAAAGTGTGGCACAATTGGAGAGAGTGTGGTGTAGAGGTTAAAACTACAGCTTTAGCATTCTGAGATTGTGGGTTCAAACCCACGCTGCTCCTTCTGACCCTGGGCAAGTCACTTAATCCCTTCATTGCCCCAGGTACATTAGATAGATTGTGAGCCTGCTGGGACAGACAGGAAAAAAATGCTTAAGTACCTGAATAAATTCATGCAAACCATTCTGAGCTCCTCTGGGATAACGGTATAGAAAGTTGAATAAGTAAATAGAAATAATTAATAGTAATAGTAGTATAATCTGAGGATACATGTAAATTGCGGAGGAGTGGCCTAGTGGTTACAGCAGTTGCCTCAGCACCCTGCGGTTGTGAGTTTGATTCCCACTGAAGTTCCTTGTGACTCTAGGCAAGTCACTTAACACTTCATTGCTCCATGTGAGCCATTTTGATTGTGTAAATTACACAGAAAAAAACAGTATATCAAGTCCTTTACCCTTACCCGGTTATTGATGAATGATATTCCTTTCAAACAGCCAATCCCTTCAGATCACGATATCAATGTTATACATGCCCTGAAGGTATTGTTGCCCCATTCTCTGCTATCAATAGGCAGCAATATGGCTTAGAAGTTACACCAGCAAAGGAAAAGGCCGTCAAACTCAGGTTCAGATAACTCTTACGGTGCTAACTTTATTCCTCCCATTTAACCTGCCTTTCTTCAAGATCACATCATTCTATGAGGCGCTGGTCAGAGCCTTGTTGTCTTTTCCTTAACATAATGCAGCAAAAATAAATAACATAATGCTGCCAAAAATAAAAGAGTATTATGACTACGGTTTTGTCAACATTTTGCACTCAATGTGATGTTACATGTGTTATTATTGTGCAGTTATTTGACAGCACAGATTTGTGCCATAAAGCTATGGTTATAAAGACCGTGAGGACAACTAATAAATGCTTATTTCACAAACATTGGACATTTTACAGTATACTCAGCTATTAAAAAAAAAAAAAGAAGCAATCTCAAGGCTTGCAGAAATATTATGTTCTCTGTAACCAGAGTCTGTGGGTGGGAAACTGCGGCCCCGGCGTCTGCCAGGTGCTTAACTTCTCTTTATAAGAACTTCACAAAGCAAATCACAAATGGGCTTCACATGGGCTTGATTAAGGAGTTTACCTACCACGAATCATTTCGCTTACAGGGATAACACAAATCATGCCCCTTTGAAGAGCGAGGCATTTGAATGGGGCCCTGTGCACATCTCAGGCACCGATTCAGACGAGAAATGCCTTTTCCCCCTCTTGAGCAGGCAGAGAGCTCATGTGTGCTATGTCACCAAGAATTTTAACAGATCCATCGGTAGTTGTTTTATTCTTTCAGATGAAAGGGAGAAAAGGCAGTTAGCAAACCTTCAATTCAATTTTCTAGTATGCAGACTGTTAAAATATGAGACGTTGCATTTCTAGCCTGTTTCAATACGGTTTCTCAGTTAACAGAGAATACATTATCCAAGTATTGCAAGCTTACTATTCATGTATTAGCAATTCACTGCCGAATGTTAAATAGTTTACCAAAGAATAATAGATGCTTTACATTTTATGCATACTTAATTCCAGGACAGAGGCCATAAAAGTTTTCTATTACCATGTAAGCAGAAGAAAAAGTTGTTTTTATAAAAAAAAAAAGAATGAAAAAACCTTGATAAATATACATAACTCCTTTACAATAGGGCTGTTGTGTTGCTAATGGGGATTGCTAATGGAGAGTTATATTTCCAGGATTATATCTTTATTCAGTTGCAAATGGTTTTTTGGGGGGGGAGTTTTAATACTCTGCTTCGGTCTATGAATAATAGCATCATTTGAATGCAGCGGACACCTGGTGCAGTAAGAAGGGCAGTGGGAGCTCTAGACTGACCTGGTATGACTGCCAACTTTGCATTTTCCCAGCCTTTCCTATCCGCTCCATTCAGCATCTAATTTCATTCTCCCTCAGCAAAATGTTAGACACTTGTAACCTTATTCTCCCTTTGCAAAACCTTGCTCTCTTGTAAGGAGAAAAATCCTGGAAAAAAAAAATCATCTTATCAATCTCGACTTATACAGAGCCTAGTAATTTGAAAGCTGGCTAAAGTTTCAAGAAAAAAAAAAACCCTCCAATTAAATACTGTAAAAAGATAAAATAACAGTGGTCTTACTGCTGCCCAATAGCTTTACTGAGGCACTCTTTTGTAGATTTATTATACATTAGCCACTGAGCCATGCAAAGAACATTACATTTCAGAAAGAGCTATTCGTATGCGGCCTGCGTCCACTCCAAAGACAATCAAGCCTGTATTGCATTTTGCAAATTTATACCAGGATGTTGGTTTAGAGTGTTTCCCTGAAAAGTTTTTCAAGTAAGTGTCTGCTTTCATGGGCAAGAGTGATTGAGGCACACAAACAAACCTTTGTTTCAAAACTCACAGATGTATGGCTGGAGCGGAGCTTTGTTTTCCGCTGTAAGAAGTATTCTCAGATTTTTGTTTTGAGCACAACACAGGATTGTACAAAAAAAAAATCAGTTTGAGGATGAATGTCTCATACAATCTTAGGCTTTTCCAGATTTTCCCAGGGTTAATTTTTTTTCCACTCAACACAGGTTGTTTTAAGCTGTTGTTGCTACTTTTAGTTTTTCTTTTTTAATTCAGTCTTCTTGAGAAAGAAATCTCTAGATGCTTTAGTCTTTAATGACTTTAAGAAACTTCATTTCAAAATTATTTGAGAGTTACAGTATGCATCTGAGAGGAGTACCAGTCCATTCAAGGATTTTAAAAAAAACAAAAAAACTGCCCACCCTGAATATGGGTAAAAGAGTGTACATTGTGGAATAATGCATTTACTTATACCTACTTTTCATGGAGATGTTCTGAGGGCAGCCAACATTGGAGGTTTGTATGCGTGTGCTGTTTATTTGTAGCTTCTTGGATTTTTTGTGACCTTTATATATGTGGAGGGGCATAATCAAAAGGGACTTCTAAGTCCATTTGCATCCAACTCGCAAGTCGTCCAAAGTAAGACACATTTTTGAAAAATACATCCAAAATTTTTTTGTTTCGAAAATCATCTAACTATACGTTCTGCCGATCTGATCGTCCAAGTCGCTAAATCGTCCATCTTTATACCACATTTTCATCCTACTTTTCGTCCAATCAAAAACGCCTAGAACAAGCTCTGTTGGACCTGGAAGGGGTCTGCAAAGTGATGGATTGAACACCCAGACATGGCACCTAAATAATGGGGTACCTTACAGGGCACTGCTGTGAACTTCACAAAAAGGGTGCCCAAACTACCTCCAGAATCTCCTAAATCTACCTATCTACCACCCCAATAGCCCTTATGGCTGCAGGAGTCACATATATGCCAGTAAAAAAGGGTTTTGGGGATGTATAGGGGAGTGCACATGTTTAAGTATCAATGCAGTGATTACAGGGGCTTATGGGCATGGGTCCTCCTCTCCATGAGTCCCTAACCCACCTTCAAGATGGCTTAAGCCGCCTCTGTGCTGGACGACTAGGCTTTCCTATGCCAGGCGGCCAGGTGATGATGGTCTGGAGGCTGAATTTTTAAAGGTGTGATTAATATTTATATGGGGGGGGTCGGTGATCACAGGGGTAGTGTGTGGGGGTCTGTTTTATGTGTTTGCAGTGCTTATCTGGTGACTTTAAGTGGGTTTTTGTGACTTAGACCATGTTTTACATGGTCTAAGTCACAACGTCAAAGTTCCGTCGATCCTGGGCTGTATAACTTTCGGTTATACATGCTGTACGACTAAGTCTAAGCCAGCCCACGTCCCGCCCAACTCCCGCCCTCGACACTCCTCCTGAAATGCCCCGTTTAGCTTTGGTCGTTCAGCGGCACTATGAAGGCCTATGTCGTTTAGAAATACGTCCAAAACCCGTTTTTCATATCGGCACTTGAACGTATGTGGACAATGTTCGTCCAAGTGCCGACTTAGGCCAGTTTTTGGACGTTTTTCTCTATGAGCCCATAGTATATATATTTTATATTTAAGACAGCCAAGGACCCAGTAAGAACCCTGAGTAAAGCATTTTTATTTTGCTGAAACACGGCCAGTGTTGGCTCATTTGTATTTTACAAGATAATCAAACACAAGTGGTGCCCAACTAGCAATTATAGAACATATTGATAAGAAGGTATCACTATACTTAGGTTTATTTTTATTGAAATTTTTGTTTTTGTTTAAGGAGGAAAAAAGACCTCATCGGGGTAGGCAGGCTCACTGTATTTGGTACTGCCGCAACTACCCACAGTCTAATCACCAGTCAAAAAAACCTCCTTCATCCAATTAAAATTACTAACATTTGTTCAAAATGAAAACATTTTTTAAAATTAAAGTAGCACTTAACTTCAAGCTAATCCCAATGGGGTGCTGCCGTTTCACTGTTGACTTTGTCAGGTGAAAACCGTGCTTCAACTGCAATGGTATCAGCACTTCATGCTACAAAAGAAAAAAAAAACAACAAGATTTAATGTTTATAAACGTGCTAGAAAACATTTCTTCATGGTTCAAACAGCTTGCATATCACACGCAGATGCAGATGTACCAATATATTGCCTAAACATAAAACTAAGCCTCAACTTCAAATTGGTTGTGGGCACTTTTTAAAGACGTCGGGAACAAAACAGCCAATGGTTGTTCACTACGTAACCGATGATGTATTAGAGCTCTCAGACTCATTTCCAAAGTGCTGACTATTGAATATGGTTATTCAGACCCACAGGTTCCAATGATTGCAAGCGAAAAATCTTGAATGCACTGGGAGATGGGCCTAAGATTCCAGTTGGCCCAGGTGCCTTAAGCCTCCTACAGATAGATGCCTAAAGCCTCCTACAGATAGAAGCCTAAAGCCTCCTACAGATAGAAGATGCATCCAAACTTTTGGCACACCCCATTATTCCAGGGTTTTCTTGGCCTAAATGAGGTGCACCTAAGTCCAAAAGAGGCACTTACATGAAAAACAAGCCAATGCTCTGACCTCCTAACTTTCTGGTAGGCACCTGCCAAAGTGTGGCAGAGAGTGTGGTGCAGTGGTTAAAGCTACAACTTCAAAAATGTTATGAGATCTAGGAACCTCAGGTTTTTGGATTTTCCTATATCCCATTTTCTCTCTCCTTTGGAACTACTAAAAATGTATTTAAAAGATGTACTTTCTTATACTGGTTTAGAAAAGTTTATTCCAGATAATCTTTATTATTTGCCTAGCAGCATTAAAAAGATATCAGAAGAAGGGGGGGAAGACCAACTAGTTTCACCTGATAGTTTAAACATTTCCCAATTTCTTGAGTCATCAAAAGATTATATAGCCAAGAGAGCAACATTACTAGTCACTTTTATGACTGAAATAGAGAAACAAGATATACTTAAATTGTATTTCTTGATCAAAAATGCCCTGTTTTGAGGTCAACAGATAAACATCTTTCCAGATGTCTCCAGACAAACACAATACAGGAGAAGCAATTCCTGCAACTCAAGGCTAGAACCTTGGATGTGGGTGCATCATTCTTTCTTAAGTTCCCCTGTAAATGTTTGGTGACTTTTCAGAATACTGAATATATATTTTTAGACCCAGTTCATTTAGAAAATTTTCTTTCAGACAAACCTAAATTGGATATATTACCTGTTACTAGTGCAGAAGCTGAGAAGGAATGAAATATGAATATTATTATTGCCTGATGTTAGAGTTTATTAGAATATTGATGTTTAGTTCTTTACTTTTTTGGAATATAAAATCGGCAACAAGATTAGTCAACCCTCAATAATGTGGACTTGTTAATGTTTATATTTTAATTTGAATTATTTTCTTTATATTTTGTATATTTGCTTGAGTTTGTTATGATGTAACAATTAATAAAATTTATAAATAAATAAAAAAGCAACACCTTCAGCACCCTGAGGTTGTTAGTTCAAACCCACACTACTCCTTGTGACCCTGGGCAAGTTACTTAATCTCCTCATTGTCCCAGGTACATTAGATAGATTGTGTGCCCACTGGGACAGACAGGGAAAAATGCTGAATAAATTCATGTAACAGAAACAAAAATTCATGTAAACCATTCTGAGCTCCCCTGGGAGAAAAGTAAAGAAAATTAAATAAATAAAGTGGTACCCTGTTTCCCCGAAAATAAGACAGTATCTTATATTCATTTGGGGCCCAAGAAAGGCACTAGGTCTTATTTTCGGGGTATGCACATGATCATCTCTCCCTCCCTCTTCTTCACCCCAATTCTTCCTCTTATTTTATTTTCAGGGAAACACGGTAGGTGCCTACCATCCAATTAAGTACAATTTATGTCAATTACAAGGTATCGGGGGGCTTCAGAGCGAATGTACTTGTAGGTCAGCAGGAGGAGTTTAAACTGTATTCGGAAATGGACGAGGAGCCAATGAAGCGACTTGAGGAGAGGAGTAACGTGAGAATAGCGGCTCTCATGGAATATGAATTGTGCAGCAGCATTTTGAACGGATTGAAGAGGTGAGAGACAGGTGCGCAGGAGACCCAAAGTACGTTGCAGTAGTCTAAGTGCGAGGTAATGAGAGCGTGGACAAGGGTTTTGGTCGTGTATTCAGAGAGAAGAGGACGGATTTTGGTAATGTTATAGAGGAGGAAGTGACAGGATTTGGCGGTCTGTTGGATCTGAGCAGAGAAGGAGAGAGAGGAGTCAAAGATCACTCCAAGGTTGCAAGCCAACGAGACAGGGAGGAGGATAGTGTTATCCACAGAGATAGAGAATTGCGAGAGGGGGGAGGCGGATATGGGGAGAAAGATAAGAAGTTCAGTTTTAGCCATATTCAGTTTGAGATGGCGGCGAGACATCCAAGCAGCAATGTTGGACAGGCAGGCTGAAATTCGGGCCTGAACTCCCGCAGAGATATCCGGCATGGAGAGGTAGATCTGGGAGTCATCAGCATAGAGGTGATATTGAAAACCATGAGAGGAGATCAAAGTACCAAGGGAAAAGAGGAGAGGGCTCAGGACAGAGCGAGATGGCAGCGGAGGAGGATCCACCGTAACATACGCTGAAGGTATAACGAGAGAGCTATGAAGAAAAAGCTAGGAGAGAGCAGAATCCCGGAATCCCAGCGAGGACAACGTGTCAAGAAGGAGGCGGTGATCAACAGTATCAAAGGCAGCAGACAGATCGAGAAAAATGAGGATAGAGTAGAGTTAATTGGATTTGGCCAGGAACAGGTCATTAGAGACTTTAGCAAGGGCAGTTTCCATAGAGTGGAGAGGGTGAAAGCCCGATTGAAGCGGATCAAGAATATTATGAGAAGAAAGTCCAGGCAACATCGGTGAACAGCAAATTCGAGTAGTTTGGATAGGAAGGGGAGACTTGCCCTGAGTCATAAGGAGATGAGTGGGAATTGAACCCAGTTCCTCTGATTCTCAGACCACTGTACTAACCATTAGTCTGCTTTGTCACACAATTACATTTTAGTATTCGTATCTAAGGCTACCATATTTGGAGCCTCACAAACCCGGACGCATTGCCACGCCCTATAGCGCCCCCATCCCCGCATCTTTCCGCCTCACCCAGTTCTGCCTCAAGTCCTACCCCATTCTGCCCAAAGACCCGCCCCTTCAAAGCCTCATCTTCTTCCCTGACGTGTGTGTGACATCATCCGTGCATGCTCAGAGATCCTCCATTTTGCAGCCAGAGTTCGTCAGGGCTTTCCAAACCCCGGACAAACTGCTGGGATTTAGAAAGTCCATCTGGGAACCCGGACAGTCCTCTAAAATGAGGACATGTTCAGGTTTTACTGGATGTCTGGTAACCCTACACGTATCAGCCCTATGTTTTTCAAGCTGCAAAGTATCATATCCTTGATATACAGCTTTGTTTGCTCAAAAATAGGGAATATACCAATGGAAACATTACTGCTTGAATGTCAGGTCTGCAGTACTTCTCTGTTCATGTATGCCCTGAATTACAATAATGATATCAGAATTTTGATAAGCAGTCATTATTCTTGTGATCCATAGTAGCTCCGATACAGAAAACGAGCAGAAAAGTGATGTTCTGTTTTCAGCGAAGTAGCATCTCTCCACTGAGTGGAATTCACCTACTTTTCAGCAAAAGTGTTGAGTCTGCCTTTGACACTCATCATATCAAGCACTGTGAATAAAGCAGAAATTATGATCACTCTCCAGAGGGGATGCGAAAACTGACCAGGATAAAACTCAGGCAAAGTAAGCAAAGCAGCCACCATCTGGTGCATTGCAATTAGGCTTAAATGAGCTTTTTAAGGCAATTAAGATTTTTGGTTTTACTGCTTTAAGAACATAGATGACTGAACTACATTGTTTTGAATAAATGCAGTACAGCACAGAACAGAGTGAGTGACTGTGGTAGAGCTAACCACTGAAGAATGGAAAATGTGTAGCTGTCATCCCATAGTGTACTCTAATGTTGTGCATTGCTGGTCATAGTAGCAGAATTTCCTGTGTTGCAAGTACATTTACAGAATATCTGCTCAAATTTCTTACTCACGCGGTACATGTTCGGGGGGTCCGGATGGCTTTTCCCAAAACCCAGCACTTTGTCCAGGTTTTGAAAAGCTTCCTCAAAATCACGCGTGGGTGCCCTCCTGACTGATGAGAGCAGGCAGCGGGGGTGGGGCTAGGGTGGTATTGGAGGTGGTGCTGAGGCATTATGGGTTGGTGATCAAGTTTCAAGTTTAATAAAATTTTGATTAATCGCTTAATCGTAATTCTAAGCGATGTACACAGTACTAAAATTACAAAATTTAGGGAACAATGCAACGCATAACAAGAGCTAAGTCTTGACAAACTTGACAAACCTATAAAACACTAGGGAGGGAAGGAAAAAAGAACTACATGTTATTTGAAAGTAAGCAAGACATTCAAGAATGGGTAGAACTGGGCGTACCAGGGGGAGAGGCTAAAGTAAAATACGGTAGCCCTACGAAGAGTAAGTGTGTTTATTATTTGGAATATGTTATGCCTTTTCAGTGAAAGCTTGTCTTTATTCAGGGACATCTTCCTATAGTTCTTTATGTATAGAGATGGTAATCACATCTCTTTACAAAAAAATCAAACCAAAACAAATCAAAACACAATAGCGCTGGAGGTATAAATATTCTTTTTCTTTTTCTTAATCAGTCTCAACATAGAGAGTACTTCATGGGAATTCAGATCTCCACCCATATCACACAGATGCAGGTGGTGGGATTCTTCATTATTCCCAGGCCAGTACTTCATCTATTTTCCTACTTCCTTTTCAATTTTTGATATATATTTAACTTTTATAACTATTTTTTATTCATTTCATTTGATGATTTCCTTATATAAATATATAAATTCAGTAACTTAGCTTTTGTTAGTAGTCAATTCCCCTTCCCGATGCATTTCGCATAGTCAGGGGAACTATAAAACAAATAATAAAATATAAAAGTTAATTTATCAAACACATTATTTCATTTCACTTTAGTAAAATCAATCCTTAACTTATATTTTACCTTAACATTACAGCTGAGCTTCTCCTGTTATAACCAGCCACCTGCGGTCCAAAGATGGCAACGGCGTTCTCGACCAGCGCTAAAGTACACCCTCCCTAATTGTGACATCATCACCCTGCCATGCAACCTAGCAACCAATCACCCATACAAAAAAGATTAATTTCTAGGGAGAGCTATAGCTACAGCTGTCAACTTTGTCCATCCAATCCGAGGTTTCATTAAGACCATTCGGGGCCATAGTCTAGAGTTCAAACACCCATCGTACTTCCCTAATGTTCAGCGTACGTTCTATATTACCTCCCTCCCACCCTATCTTAATAACATCTAAAACCCTCCATTTTAAATCTGATAGCTTATGGCCACATAATTTCCAGTGTCAAACCAATGTGGAGGCTTTGTTCTGAATGTAGACTCTAGATTTATGTTCAGTTAACCTTGTTTTAATAATACGAGTCATATGTCCTATATATAGCTTAGGGCAGGGGCATTGAATGAGGTAAATGACATGATGAGAGCTGCAATTGGTTGGATATCTGGCTTGGTAGGCTTTACCCATAATTGGATGATTCCATATCTCCCCTGCCAAAGTATACGGGCACCACTGACACTGCCTACAAGGTAAATGTCCCCCCAAAGTGTTAGATATTGGTTCTCTCAAGATACTGTGGTTTATGTTTCCAAGTTTCCAAGTTTATTAGTTTTTTAATATCCCGACCATCAAGCAAATGTCTGGCCGGTTAACAGTGTTTTGTAAAGGCTAAAAATGTTATAAAATAATGTGAACATATATGTCGTAGACTAGACAAACTGGAGAGTGAGGGAGATAATGGGAGGAAGGGAGAAGTTACATAATTTAGTAAAGAAGGAGAAAATGGGGAGGGGATAGAACGTGAGGATTAGGGTAACATTGTTGGAGCATATACTTATTCTCTGTAATAGTCAGAAAGAGGGAGAGTGGGAAACAAAAAAGAGAGAGATTAAAGAGAAGAAGGAGAGAGATTTAGATTCAACCGAAGGCATCTTGAAATAAGAAAGTCTTTAAGCCGGTCTTGAATTTATTTAAATTTTGTTCGTCCCGTAAATGTTGTGGAAGAGAATTCCATAGTGTAGGTGCAGTTACTGCGAAATTGGTTTCCCCAATTTATGCTTTCCCCAATGCTTTTCCCTCGTTTATATGAACATATTGGTTTTTCAATTATGGTGGGTATAGCTAGCTGTACAATATGCCAGTGTTTCAACACTATTTGGGAAATTTTCTGAGCGTGGATAGAGTATCGCTGAACAAAAGCTACAGTATCCTGGTTAGTACTGTTATGCGAATCGTACTGTAAAAGTAATTCGCGTTGGGCATACTTAGCACGCTTATACGCTTTCTGGACAGCATCAAAGGGGGTTGCCTCGCTGATAGAACCATTTTTTCATATCTTTAGCTTGAATCCAGAATTCTTCCATCGAATGACATAATCTCCGTAACTGGAGAAATTGACTAATTGGAAGACTACGTTTTAGACCACTAGGGTGGAAACTGGAATCAAAGAAAGCTATTTCTGTTGGTTGGCTTCCTGTAAAGCGTAGTTATTAATTTTCCGTTCAGATTTTCTAATTTTAATGTTTAGAAAAGCAATTTCATGAGTATGGGTAGTAGCTGTAAATTGTATATTTACATTAATTTGGTTCAATCCCTTCACAAAAGCCTGAAGTTCTTCCTTTGTGGCTGATCATATGCAGAAGATGTCATCTAAAAACCTTTTCCAAATAATCACATGATTAAACTCATTCATTCTATATATATGATCTTCTTCAATCATAGCCATGAATAAGGTTGCTAATGATGGTGCTAAAGATGCACCCATAGCAATCCCATGGGTTTGGAGATAGAATTGATTGTAAAACCAAAAGTAACTTTTAGTGAGCATCATTTCTGCCATATCACTCAAAAATTCCTCAGTAATATTTGATCTAATCGTTTGTCTTCGAAAGATTTTCTGAAGCAGAATCAGCGCTTGATCTACCGGTATCATTGTATATAATGTAGTTACATCCAGTGTAACCAATATCCAGTGAGGTTCTACTTCTTGAATCTCAGACAACATTTTCAGCATACGCGTGGTATCTTTCACATGTGACCTTATTTCAGCCACTTCTTTCTGAAGAAAGATATCAAGGAACTTCAAGAGGGGTTCAAGTGGTGAGTCCTTCATAGATACTATTGGACGCCCTGGGGGTGCGTAGCATCTTTGTGAATTTTAGGGAGGAGGTAGATTTTAGGAGTTATATAAAATCTTGGGCTTAGAAATGCACAGCTTCCCGGGTAGTGATCATCTTTTGCTTATACGCTTTTGATACAATGGTAGAGATCTTACTCTTCAGTTCCACCACAGGGTCCCCCGGTAACAACTGATAGAAGAGGTTATTAGTTAAATGTTTATAAGCTTCTTGCAAATATGCTTCTTTCAGGAGGACAACTATTGCTCCCCCCCCCCCCCCCCTTATCAGCCCTAGTGATAACTAGGGATGTATCTTTTTTAAGATCTTACAGTGCTCTCCATTCATCTCTTGTGAGGTTGAAATTGGGCTTGTGATCACCATAAATTTTCTCCATATTTTCAATATCGGTTATAACCAAATCCCAAAATGTCACAAGATTGGGATGCAATGGGGAGGTAGGGCACCACCCAGATTTCCTAAATATTATGGTGCCATCATCTACATATTTAGTGTGCATGCATTTTAGCGGCAGATGATCAAAATGGCTTACCATGGTATTTTCTGAGTTTTCTAGCAGTCTCCGATAATGCCATACAAATGTAGTACAATGAGGTCATTAATATTAAAATGAGCACTCCGAGCAATTCTTTATAATCGCTGAATGATTTCTAACTTAGCTGTGCAAGATTTGAGACCAAATTTTCCAACATGTCTGAGCTGTTATAGCTTTACTTTCTGAATACCAGAGCGCTGATTGGCTCAGGCACTGACAGGAAAGTAAGATTTGACAGCTCAGACACCCTCCCCACACACCCACACACACATACACACAAAAAAAAAAAATTACAATTTAAAAAAACAAACCTCAAATTGAAGATCGGCAAGAAAGATGCCTACTCTCTCCTGCCATGCCGCACAATCACCCTGACTCTACACACACACACACACACAGCGGGAGAGATTCCCACTCTCTCCCACTGTCGCCCAATCCCCCTATGACAACTCCCCCATGCTCCTGATGAACCTGCCCTTCCCTACCTTAATCAGGAAGACCAGCTGGAGGGACACCTATCTGCTCTGGCTGGCAGGCACGCCTCTTACAAAATGGTGGGCCTTCCCCTTTTTGGTGCATCTTGGGATACGCTGGGGAGGGGCATAAGACTCTGATTGGCCAGGTTGCTTAAGGTCCCTCCTACACGCTGTTTTTGGAGAATGACTCGCTTTTTAAAAATTTTTACACAAACGGCTTCGACAGTGGCCCATTGAGTTTTACCACGAAGCTTTGAAAATCTTCCCCTAAGTTAGGTGCCAGCAGGTGCAATCTTTAAGTTTAGGTGGCCCTTACAGAACTTCCCTCAAGGAACATCTGAAACCTGGCTACATGAAACGAAACCAAGGTATTATTGCTATCTGAATTATGCCCAACATATTTCAACATTCAACATCAACCAAGACCAGGGAGACAGTATGGAGGGATAGCAGTAATGATCCAGGACACAATCAAACCGTGCAGAATCACAATCTTCCATCTAACTGAATCAGAATCTCTTTTAATCCATATAGAAAAAGAGAAACCAATCTGACTGTCATGGTATACTGAGTCAGTGGCGTACCTAGGGTATGTGGCACCCGGGGCCCATCATTTTTTGACACACCCCCCCCCCCCCCCCCATGTAAAAAATTTTTTTTTTTTTTTTTTTTTTGCAATAACCATGAAATGGAATAAATGGTCAGAATAGAAACAGGCAGTGAAAATTTTCTTTTATTGAACCTCATATATGTAACCATTATTCCAAACATAACATAACATAAATTATGTCTAAATTGTCATGACATTAGAAGTACATATGGAGTAGTTGCAGGTGATGCTTGGGACAGTTCTGATTGTGTTAGTTCGGTTTTATGTGTTTTTTGAATAGAAGGGTTTTTATTTCTTTTTGAAGGTTTTGCAGTCTGTGGTTGATATCAATTGGTTGTAGAGTTGGGGGTCGAGTGTTGCAGCTCGAATGGCTAGGAGGTTGTCGAACAGTTTTTTTCTTTTGACGTTTTTGGTTGGAGGGTGTGTGAATGGTGCACAAGTTCTCCTATGTCTGTTTGAAGTGGATTGAATTATTTAGCTGAAGAAATTAGTTACCCCCCATTCCACACACATTAATTCTCTTCCATTTTTGTTCCCATTATAAAAAACACTGATAAGTTCCCAGAAAAAAAATACATTAAAATAAGAAGTGAAAACAAAGGCCCCTACAGATGAGAACATAACATAAGAATAGCCTAACTGGGTCAGACCAATGGTCCATCATGCCCAGTAGCCCATTCTCATGGTAGCCAATCCAGGACACTAATACCTGGTCAAAACCCAAAGAGTAGCAACATTCCATGCTACCTATCCAGGGCAAGCAGACACTTCCCCCATGTCTTAATAACAGATTATGGACTTTTCCTCCAGGAATTTGTCCAAATCTTTCTTAAAACCAGCTACACTATCTGCTTTTACCATAACTTCTGGCCACTTCATTTTTAAGTTTAGATCTTTCCTTTCAAACAGAGACCTTGCTAGATGTCAAATACAGCACAAGGTAACTTCACATGGACTTAGCTGTGCAGGAAATGTGAATCTCCTCATACACCCACCATATAGTGCAAAAATGTGCAAAGGTCTGTTTTTTTCTTTCGATCACTACATAGCCTAATGCCACACAAGCAGCGCTGTTACAAACATATTCTGTAGGTCAATGCTAAGGATAACAAAGTTTCCTTCCTTGGACCAGAAGGAGATAAACCACTGGAAGAGATCCCAAAACAACACCCAAAGACCCACTCAGTGTGTGAATCAGTTGAGTGGAGTGGACTAACTGGGGGGTGGAAAGGGGCCCGGAGTTTGCTCAGCAGAATTTCCCAGACCACCTCTTCCTCTCAACACATTGACACGCTGCCACCATCACCACTAGGAACACCTCACTGGGTAGGCCAGCTATGCTATAAACTTTATAAAACACATTATTATATTTTCTTATAAAGCACATATTTTAACTGACCTCTCTGACATCCTCAGCCTTTCCATTCACAAAAATAGAAGGAAGAAAAGTTCCCATTTCCTGCTGTCTCATGTCCCCGGCCTATACAATATTTTTTTTTCTGCAGACCCTTCAAAAGTCTGACCAAATCCTCGTTTCACTTGCATTATAAAGTACTGAGGATGCCATCTCTCCCCAATCCCAGGTCTTAAAGTCTAAGACAGTAGCGCAAACTAATGCTGCCAGATACAGGAAAAAAAATTTTTGATTCGATTCAGCCCTATTGAATTGGTTTTTCAATTCGATTTTCCTGCCCAGTTGGGTGATTTTTTTCAAAACTCCTGGTGGGTTTTATAGCTTTTTCACCCCCTTTGGCTTCTCCTAACCACACTGGCGCTGTGGTGTAAATAAAATAAAGAAACAAAAAGGACTTTTCCTCTTTCTGTTAAATCCTAGCTCACGTTTGCAGTCCAACACCAGCTCTGGCAGGATACACATTTCAAATCTGACATGTTATAATCACAAAACAGAAAATAAAATTAATTTTTCTACCTTTTGTTGTCTGGTTATATTTCAAATCTTGTTGGTCCAAGGCTCTGGTTTTCTTCTGATAACTTGCTTGCCAGGGTCTCCTTCTTTCTGCATGCTAACCATCCATCTGCCAACTCTGTCCTCCCTTTCCATTTCCCTTCCCTTCCCAGGAAGTCTGGTATCTTTCCTTTTTTTCATCTCCCTCCACAGATCCACCTTTTCTTAAATACCCTTTCATCCGGCATCTCTCCCTCCTTCCCCACCATCCCAGAGTCCACCATCTCTCCGTTTCTTTTCCTAATTACCCTCCTATCCAGTATCTCTATCCCTACTCCACACCATCCCTTGTGTCCAATTTCGCTCCCTTTCTGTTCCTTCCCTCCCTAAATCCCATGGTCCATCATCTCTCTCCCTCTCCTCTATTTTCAGACCCATTATTTCTTTCCCCCCCCCCCAAAGTTTGGCATATGCATGTCTCTTTGAACACCCCCTTCCCTCCGTGTACTTCTAAATCATGGTCCCCCCCCCAAAGGCCTGTCCCCCCTTAAAGGTCTGCCTGTCCCACCTTGAAGGCCTGCACCCCCCTTGAAGGCCTGTCCCTTCCCCTTGTAGGCCTGTCCCCCCCTTGAAGGCCTGCCTGCCTGTCCCCCCCTTGAAGGTCTGCACCCCCCGAAGGCCTGCACCCCCCCGAAGGCCTGTCCCCCACTTGAAGGCCTGTCCCACCCCCTTGTAGCTTCTTCCCCCCCCTTGTAGGCCTGTCCCCCCTTGAAGGCCTGCCTGCCTGCCTTTCCCCCCTTGAAGGCCTGTCCCCCCTTGAAGGCCTGCACCCCCTTGAAGGCCTGCACCACCTCCCTCGAAGGCCTGCACTCCCTTGAAGGTCTGCACCCCCCCCCCCCGAAGGCCTGTCCCCCACTTGAAGGCTTGTACCACCCCCTTGTAGCTTCTCCCCCCCTTGTAGGCCTGTCCCCCCCTTGAAGGCCTGCCTGCCTGCCTTTCCCCCCCTTGAAGGCCTGCACCCCCTTGAAGGACTGCACCCCCCCCCGAAGGCCTGCACTCCCTTGAAGGTCTGCACCCCCCCGAAGGCCTGTCCCCCCCTTGAAGGCCTGTCCCACCCCCTTGTAGGCCTGTCCCCCCCCTTGTAGGCCTGTCCCCCCTTTAAGGCCTGCCTGCCTGCCTTTCCCCCCCTTGAAGGCCTGTCTCCCCCTTGAAGGCCTGCACCCCCCTTGAAGGCCTGCACCCCCCCTTGAAGGCCTGTCCCCCCCCCCCCTTGTAGGCCTCTCCCCCCCTTGTAGGCCTGTCCCCCCCCCTTGTAGGCCTGTCCCCCCCTTGAAGGCCTGTCCCACCCCCTTGTAGGCCTGTCCCCCCCCTTGTAGGCCTGTCCCCCCTTTAAGGCCTGCCTGCCTGCCTTTCCCCCCCTTGAAGGCCTGTCTCCCCCTTGAAGGCCTGCACCCCCTTGAAGGCCTGCACCCCCCCTTGAAGGCCTGTCCCCCCCCCTTGAAGGCCTGTCCCCCCCCCTTGTAGGCCTGTCCCCCCCCTTGTAGGCCTGTCCCCCCCCCCTTGTAGGCCTGTCCCCCCCTTGAATGCCTGCCTGCCTTTCCCCCCTTGAAGGCCTGTTCCCCCCCCTTGAAGGCCTGCACCCCCTTGAAGGTCTGCACCCCCCAAAGGCCTACACCCCCCCCCCGAAGGCCTGCCTGCCCCCCTTGAAGGCCTGCACCCCTTGAAGGTCTGCACCCCCCCCCCCGAAGGCCTGTCCCCCCTTGAAGGCCTGCCTGCCTGCCTGTCACCCCCTCCCCCTTGAAAGCCTGCTTGCCTGCCCGCCCGCCCGCCCCACCCTGAAGGCCTGATGCCCCGACCCACCCCGAAGGACCGCTCGCCCCCCTGGCCTCCCCGCACCACCTATGAACAGCCGCAGCAGGATCGCGAAGTCAGCGTCAGCGATCCCTGCGCTGCTTCCTGCGCCACGGTCCCGCCCCTCCTCTGACGTCAGAGGAGGGGCGGGATCGCGGCGCAGGAAGCAGCGCAGGGATGCTGACGCTGACTTCGCGATCCTGCTGCGGGCTGCTTCACAGGTGGTGCAGGAAGGTCAGTGGGGCGAGCGGTCCTTCGGGGGTGGCGGGGGACTGAACGGCAAGGCCGGGAACACCCCCTTAGGGCTGGTACCCGGGGCGGCCCGCCCCCCCCTAGGTACGCCACTGTACTGAGTATGTCCTAACAAAGCATCATTTGTGCAAGATCTACTGGATCTGATTACAGAGAGTGATTGAGTTTCTTTAGGCTGGTGAATATAAGAAACTTTTATCTACATATTGAAACCCCAAATACCATCACAACTATCTTCCTAGACTCAATAACAGCACTAGGATTCACAAAGGTGATCAAGTTTTCAACCTGCGCAAAGGGTCACCTAGTGTTCCAAAAGAGGGTTTGCATTCCAGAATATCAGATAATGGTACTGAAATAAAATCTCTGCCATAAACAGACCACTTTATAATCACATTTTATCTAGATGACCACCAAGGTTTGGAAGAAGATCAAAGACAAGAAAAATCTGATTGCTGAGAATTCCCTAAAGGCCTCTAGACCAGGGGTGCCCAATACATCGATCGCGATCGACTGGTTGATCGTGAAGGCAAAGTGAGTTGATCACGGAGCCCATCCCGGCTTCCACGATGGACTCACGTTGCCTTCGCAATCTACCGGGCCGATCAGCCTTCCTCTCCCCAACATCAATTCTGCCATCGGAGAGGAAGTTCCGGGTCAGCCAATCGCTGCCTGGCTGACCCAGAACTTCCTCTCCGATGGCATAATTGATGTCGGGGAAAGGAACGCTGGTCAGCCCGATGCTTCTGCAGGGAGAGCTTGGGGCAGCAGTGGCTTGGGGGCCTGTTCCCGATTGCGGCTGCAGTGGCTTGGGGGAGGGCAGGGAGAAAGAAAGAAAGGGGCAGGCAGGGAAACAGAAAGAAAGAAAGGGGGCATGAAGAGAGAAAAAAATAAAGGGAGGCAGGGAGAAAAAAAGGGCAGGGAGAGAGGAAGAAAAAGTTGGGGGAGAGAATGAGGTCTGGAGGAGAGGAAGCATATAGGAGACTGAAAGAAGGGAAGAAATATTGGATGCACAGTCAGAAGAAGAAAGTGCAACCAGAGACTCATGAAATCACCAGACAGCAAAGGTAGGAAAATTGATTTTATTTTCAATTTAGTGATCAAAATGTGTCTTTTGAGAATTTATATCTGCTGTCTATATTTTACACTATGGCCTCCTTTTACTAAACTGCACAAGCGGTTTTTAGCGCAGGGAGCCTATGAGCATCGAGAGCAGCGCAGGGCATTCAGCGCAGCTCCCTGTGCTAAAAACTGCTATCGCAGTTTAGTAAAAAGGGAGGGGGGTATATTTGTCTATTTTTGTATGGTTGTTACTGAGGTGACAGTGCACAGAGTCATCTGCCTTGAGCTCTTTGAAAAAACCCCGGAATATAAATGATAATTAACATTTTGTCAGCGTACAGTGTGTTTTGTGTTTTTTAAAAATGTTATTCTTGGTAGATCATTTTGACTTGGTCATTTTAAAACTAACTCGCAAGCCCAAAAAGTGTGGGCACCCCTGCTCTAGACTATCTCTATGTGCATTAAAAAAACACAACTGCAGTGTCAAAGCAGGTTGATATTTGGATAATACTTGCAACACTAGCCCCAGTGACATAGGAAGGGGCGGGGGAGTGGACCATCCTGGGCACCATCTAGACAGGGGTGCTGTCAAAAGCTTCCAGCTTGGGACCATATTGGGAAGGCCTCTGCGCATGTACGGAAGCAACGCGGTAATGTCACACGCATGCACATGTGTGTGACATCATCACGTCACACATAACCAGATGCCTTGCTGACGTGGCTCAGATCACAAGAATAGGTTGAGGGGGTGAGGCTGGGAGGGGTAATGCTGGGGTGGTACAGGGCGTGCCTTGGGAAGAATAGAGCAAGAATTGGTGGAATGGGGCGGGCCTGAGGGGACGGCGCCATGGGTTCAGATTTTACAATGGTAAAATCTGGTAACCCTATGAAGACCTAAGGCCAGTACTGAGCAGACTTGCTTGATCTATGTCCTATATACTCTATGTTATATCACACTTTGTCTTACTGGTGTCTCACTAAAGGCAGATGGTAAATACACGTGGAGGGACATAATTGCAAGGGACATCTATGCCCATTTACATCCAACTCGCAAATCGTCCAAAGTAAAAAACAGCCTAGGACACATTTTAGAAAAATACGTCCAAAATATTTTTACTTTCGTAAACCATCTAATTATACGTCCTGCCATTCTGATCGTCCAAGTCACTAAAGTATCCATCTTTATACCACATTTCCATCCAACTTTTTGTCCAAGTCCAAAACGCCTAGAACAAGCCCTGTTGGAAGTGGGAGGGGTCTGAAAAGTGATGGACTGATCACCCAGACATGCCACCTAAATAGTGGAGTACCTTACAGGGCACTGCTGTGAACTTCACAAAAAGGGTACCATGTCTTCTCCCCACTACAGCTCCCTTAAAGGTCATGGTGAGCCCCCCAAAACACCTCCAAAATCCCCTGGGCCCACCTATTTACCACCCCAATAGCCCTTATGGCTGCAGGAGCTACTTATATGCCAGTAAAATAGGGTTGTGGGGGTGTATAGGGGAGTGCACATATTTCAGTATCAATGCAGTGATTACAGGGGCTTATGGGCATGGGGACTCCTCTCCATGAGTCCCTAACCCACCTCCAAGACGACTTAAGCTGCCTCTGTGCTAGATGACTAAGCTTTCCTATGCCAGGCGACCAGGTGATGATGGTCTGGAGGCTGAATTTTAAAGGTGTGATTAATATTTTTATGGGGGTGGGGGGGTCGAGGATCACTGGGGTAGTGTGTGGGGGTCTGTTTTATGTGTTTGCAGTGCTTATCTGGTGACTTTAGGTAGGTTTTTGTGACTTAGACCATGTTTTACATGGTCTAAGTCACAACGTCCAAGTTCCGTCGATCGTGGGCTGTATAACTTTCGGTTATACATGCTGTACGACTAAGTCTAAGCCGGCCCAAGTCCCGCCCAACTCCCACCCTCGACACTCCTCCCGAAATGCCCCGTTTACTTTGGTCGTTCAGCGGTACTATGAAGGCCTAGGTCGTTCAGAAATACGTCCAAAACCCGTTTTTAGTATCGGCACTTGGACGTATTTGGGAAATGTTTGTCCAAGTGCCGACTTAGGCCAGTTTTTGGATGTTTTTCTCTTTTGATTATGAGCCCCTTAGTATTCTTAATTATAGTTTTTATTCTAAATTGTATGGACCTTCACTCCACAGCCGGGCACAAAGCTACCGGTTGCTTTACTCTTCGTCTTTGTTAATTAGCCTTTGTTAATTATTCATTTAGACTCATTTTCTAATTTTTATCTTTTGTTTTTATATTTTAATTTTCCAAAAGAACGTCACTTAACTTTCTAGTGATCTGTCCTTCATTCATCTCTCCCGACATGCATGTTTCATAATGAAATCTTTCTTCGGGGTCGAGGGAAACAAGTTCAAATAGGCTCCCTCAAATGTTTCATTATGAAACATGCATGTTCGGGAGAGGTGAATGACGGACAGATCACTAGAAAGCTAAGTGACCCTAACACGGCTTAGTAAAAGGAGCCCTATATCTGGGGGCTGTTTCGTGAAAGTGACTTACAATATAATTGCAAATCTCAAAAAACTACACACTTCTAAAACCTTTTCTAATCTTCAATATAAATACATGTTAATTGTGATTCATGTTTCTTTTTATGACTTTATAAGAATGAATAGATTAAAATGTGGTGTTTTCACAATTTAAATAGGTAAATTGCAAAATGTGACTATCCTGGTTACAAAAGCATATTTTGTGAAAATAACAGACATTTTCTATACTTGTTAGGCATGACTAATTAGGAAATTACATTTACTGTCCAAGAATAAAAATTGTGGTACATGGTTTAATTGATTGTTATCTCCTAATTCAGTGGTTTTTAAACCTGTCCTGGGGGACCCCCAACCAGTCAGGTTAACAAGATATCCCTAGTGCAGGGGTAGGCAATTCCGGTCCTCAAGAGCCGGAGCCAGGTCAGGTTTTCAGGATATCCACAATGAATATGTATGAGATGGATTTGCATGCACTGCCTCTTTGAGTTTTTTCACCCTCTGGAAACTTAAATCCATTAAAGCATACTTTGATAACTCTGCCTTCAGAATCTTGGTACAATCCCTCGTATTAAGTCAACTCGACTACTGTAACATCGTCTACTTAGCAATCCCCCAAAATAATATGCGACGATTACAACTAATGCAAAACACTGCGGTCAGACTAATCTTCGGTCTAAAGAAGTTTGATCACGTGACGCCATATTTCAAACAGCTACACTGGTTGCCGATGGAAGCTCGTGTAAAGTTTAAATTCGCCTGCCTCTGTTTTAAAGTTTTCTACGGTCTAACCCCTAAATACATCACTGACCTATTCTCCTTCTCAGCCAACAAACACAAGAGAAGTTCCCACTCGCACTTCGTTTCTCTCCCGGTTAGAGGATGCAAACTAAAAAAACACCATGAGCATCTTCTCTCACATCAGGCTGCTCTATGGGGTAAAGACCTAGAACAACTCCTATTGCCCACCACTTATGAGGTATTCAGGAAACGCCTCAAAACCCACCTATACCTGAAATACCTAGACAGTTGACCCACTTCCCTCTTTCCCCTCCCTTGCCCTTTCTCCCCATTGTTCCCCACATCCCTTAAGTTAATTCAACTTGTACGTCAACTCAACTTGTACTCCACTAATCTTTTGTAAACCGCATAGAACTTAACGGTATTGCAGTATATAAACTGTTATTATTATTATTATTTGGGTATTTTGTTTATGTATTAAGTAGAGCTATTAAAAAGTCTTATAAGTCCCACTGGGTTAATTAATAGTGAATATGCATGAGAGAAATTTGCATGCCTACTACCTACTTTATAAGCAAATCTCACTTATGCATATTCATTAAGGATATCATGAAAACCTGACTGGCTGGGTGTCCCCCAGGATGGAATGGGATGATATAATGGTGCTAGAAAAGGTTCAAAGAAGAGCGACCAAGATGGTAAAGGGGATGGAACTCCTCTCATATGAGGAAAGACTAAAACAGTTAGGGCTCTTCAGCTTGGAAAAGAGACGGCTGAGGGGAGATATGATTGAAGTCTACAAAATCCTGAGTGGAGTAGAACGGGGTACAAGTGGATCAATTTTTCACTCTGTCAAAAATTGCAAAGACTAGGGGACACTCGATGAAGTTACAGAGAAATACTTTTAAAACCAATAGGAGGATAGTTAAGCTCTGGAATGCATTGCCAGAATATGTGGTAAGAGCAGATAGCATAGCTGGTTTTAAGAAAGGTTTGGAGAAGTTCCTGGAGGAAAAGTCCATAGTCTGTTATTGAAAAAGACATGGGAGAAGCCACTGTTTGCCCTGTATTGGTAGCAAGGAATATTGCTACACTTTGGGTTATGGCCAGGTACTAGAGTCCTGGATTGGCCACTGTGATAACGGGCTACTGGGCTTGATGGACCCAGTAAGGCTATTCTTATGTTCTTATGATTCATCGTGGTTGTTTCTTCATAGAATGTTTCAATGCGGCTGCAATGAAATGGCCACAATGAATTGTCCCATTTTGGGGAGGCTGGGCTTCGGGCAGCACAGACACATGCACTAACCTCCTCCCCAGCCTCACCCCGTGGCCTGCTGTTCTGACTTGCTTGGAGGTCTAATTCTGAGGGGGTTGGGGGGGGGCATCGTGATATAATTTGAAGGGATATGGTGAGGCATTCTCCCAAATGCTGAATCGGATTCATCGCAGCCAGTTCATTGTGCTGAAATGGCCATGATGAACTGGCCACGATAAAACAGTGTGATGAATTGTCCTGGACCTCCCCCAAGACAGATTGTGATGGTATCTGACACAGGTTTCTCTGGCTTGCACCCTGGTGCTCCAACCATTAGTCTATTCCTCTTCTCAATGCTTGTGAATGCAGTGATATGCTATGCTTTGCTAAAGTGTGATAAAATTTATATACCACACATAAAGGAGGAAATTCTATATATAGCGCTGAGCGTTAGGTACCAAAAAGATCCACATTGAACCTCTATTCTATAAAGGGCACCCAACCTTTAAAAAATACTGGCATATCACACAGGTTGGCTCCTGAGTTTGGATACTGGATAGCATTTGGATTGTCATTCTCATACTAGACACTGACATGCTCCTGGAAAACTTCTATCTGCTGAATCTAGTTAATATCGTATATACTCGAATATAAACCGATCTGAATATAAACTGAGGTAACCTTTTCCCCCCAAAAAGGAGGAAAAAAGGTTGACTCGAATATAAACTGAGGTTAGAAATTTGGGTATGTGAGTGTCATTTGTCAACCCCACCAGAACACCTGGCCTCAGTCACACATGCAGAAAACAGAAGAAAAAAAAAAAAAATCCCTTTTCAAATACAAACCGACAAACTAAGGGCTCCTTGTACTAAGGTGCGCTAGCGTTTTTAGCACACGCAGGAAATTACCGTGCGCTACACTTCTAGAACTAATGCCAGCTCATAGTTGACTTATTTCAATCACTAAATTGAAAATAAAAACCATTTTCCTACCTTTGTTATCTGGCGATTTTATTTTTCGGGTCATCTTGTTCTATCTGTGCTCTTTACTCTGTTTCCAAGACCTCTTTATGCATTTGAAATTGAAAATCAGTGCCAAAGAAGGATATAGTGTAAAAAGTAAAGGAGAGGAAAGAAACATCAATTTTCTTCCATTTTTCTGTCTCCATCTCAAATCTATCTTTCCAACTCTTCCCCTTCCCTCCATCCATGTGCGCCATCTCTTCCCTCCTTCTCCACTTCCTTCCATCCATGTACCCCATCTTTTCCCCTTCCCTCCATCCGCGCCCCCATCTCTTCCCCTTCCCGCCATCCATGTGCGCCATCTCTTCCCTCCTTCTCCACTTCCTTCCATCCATGTACCCCATCTTTTCCCCTTCCCTCCATCCGCGCCCCATCTCTTCCCCTTCCCGCCATCCATGTGCTACCATCTCCTTCCTTTTGCTGCCCACAGCCTCCCCTGCACCGTTCCTTTGCTGCGGTCCACCCAAGCGGAAACAAAAAGTTGCTTGGGAAGGAGGTGGACCATGGCAAAAGAAAAGTACAGAGGAGGCCATCCACCACTCCCCGCTGCTTCCTGCCCCAGAAAGTGGTAGGTGCCTACCAGCCAATTCATTTTAATATAAATCAATTATAAGATGCTAATTATTTGTTATTGGTGCTGATTATGCTTCTTAGATAATTAATCCCCAAGTTAGGCTTTTTTATCGCTGGTCGCGGATGAATTAGCTTTGACATCCATAGGAATTTTATCAGCGTCAGAGCTAATACCACCGTGGCCAGCAATAAAAAAGCCTAACACTGCTTTTTAAAAGGGGGGGAGGGGGTAAATTTGACAACTAGATTGGCTTGGTGCATCGATTTAGGCACCTAACTTTAGGCGTGTTTTATAAAATCTGCCCGTTAGTGCTTAGTGTACATCTTCCCAGCACCTAAATTTTGGCAATGTATAATTTTAGCAGTAGATTTTACAATATTTTGTTTTCCTTTCTGTGAATGTAATTCCCTCTTCTAGCCTTTGCTGAAAATCTGGTGTGGTATATCGAGAGGACAAAGGACTTTAGAACTTTTAACATTAAGGCCTCCTTTTATGAAACTGCGCTAGCAGTTTTTAGCACGGGGAGCCGTGCTTAATGGCCCTCGCTGCTCCCGACTCTCATAGAGTTCAGGAACCATTCAGCGCGGCTCTCTGCGCTAGAAACTGTTATCGCAGTTTCGTAAAAGAGGAGTTAAGGGCATGTTAAATTGCAGAGACACACTTTTCAAAAACTCTTAATGTAGCTCGGGGAAATTATGGGCTCCTTTTACTAAGGTGCGCTTGCGTTTTTAGCACAGACAAACCAGGCGCTAAATGAAAAATTCTAACGCAAGCTCTATGGAGGCATTAGCATTTAGCACGCTAAAACGCTAATGCACCTTAGTAAAAGGAGCCCTAAGTGTGTACAAATATTTCCACATGAGGAAAAGAGATGCCTCCAGGGCAGTACATGCAGGGAGTTGTTGTTTTATTTTGTTTTTTTAAGTCTTAGATTATTTTAGTTGCATTTTAAACATGAAATAGCAAATCTCAGTAAATATAACAACAATATCAGGTCCACAACAGTAAGCAATGAGAAAAAAAAAGAAAAGGGAGAATGAACACAATACTTTCAGCATACGAATGGAGAAAGGGAAGAGAAACAGAACCTCATAGCTACCTAAGTAGGGGTATGAATCAAAACAGGAAATTATTTTAGTGCGGACTAGTGCTGCCTGATTCATGATTTGAATCGATTCACCTGCTCTGACGTCAGGGGCAGGATCGCGGCAGAGAGAACTTGCCACTGAGGACGATGGGCAGCTGCAGGGATCGCTATAGCACCAGCGATCCTGCAGGCTGCTGTATTAGCTTCTTAAAGTAAGAGCGGGGAATTTGGGGGAACATGCAGGCTTGCAGGGGGAGCAGGCCTTCGCGGCGGGGAGAAGGAGGAGGAAGAGTGCCTCGCGGCGGGGAGGCAGGCCTGTGCATAGGAAGGAGGAAGAAGGAGTAAGAGAGGGGATATGCCAGACCTGGGGTGAAGTGAAGGGAAGAGATAGACCAAACCAAAAAGAGGGGGAAGAAAGCAGAGGATAGGTGCTGGACTAATGGAGAGAGGGAGAGAGAAATGCAAGACCACAAGAGGAAGGGTACAAGAGGGACAGATACTGCTCCAAAGTAGGTGAGCAAGGTACAGGATGGCAGGAGAGATAGTAGGAGTCTGTACCAGGAGAAGGGGATACAGGAGGTAAGGAAGAGAGAAAGGAGAAGCTGGATATGGGGAGAGATAAGATGCTGGGCATGGAGGGAGCATAGGAACAGGGACACAAGGGGGACAGTACTGGAGAGGCGAATAGGGACAGGAACACAGAAGAGAGATGCTGGATGAAAGGATAGTTGAGAAAAGGAGAGATGGTGGATCTGTGGATGGTGGGGGTCCATTGCTGCAGCTGCGGGGGGATGGATATGAACAAAAGGAAAGATGCCAAACCTCCGTGGGAGGAAAGGGAAACAGAAGGAGAGGACAGAGATGGAAGATGGATGGTTAGCTCGGAGAAAGAAAAAGAAGGAGAGCCTGATCAGAAGACAACCAGACCAACATGGGACCAACATGATTTGAAAAATGACCAGACAACAAAAGGTAGGAAAAATAATTTTATTTTCTGTTTTGTGATTACAATATGTCAGATTTGAAATGTGTATCCTTCCAGAGCTGGTGTTAGACCGCGAACGTGAGCTAGGATTTAACAGAGGAAAAGTATTTTTTGTTTGTTTATTTTGTTTACATCATAGGACCAGTGTGGGCAGGAGAGGGCAAAGGGGGGGAAGAGGCTATAACAGCGGGATCTGGACAAGTCCTGTTGTCACCCTATAACCCAACACCTTGACTCCCCCCATACTCCCCAAACATTACCCCAAAAACACACTGACTACCATTGTTGGTAATTAGCCGCAGCTCAATTTATTAATCATAACAATTAACATAATATAATTTCAATTATAACATTAATTAACATAAACTCACAGAACTCCTCCTGAGCTACCCATAAAATTCAGTGCCCTCGACCCTGCCACCACAGCAAGGGTCAGAGGGGTGGCATGTCCCTCATGCCCCATTATCCGGGTCACCTGACCCACCAGGCACGGCACCCCGCCGGCCCACCGCTCATCACCTGATGAGCCCCAATGACCCAGTAGCTCGGGAGATCCGCCCCCGAGCTACTCCCAACTACCAGAAAAACATGGGGTGGGTGGGAGGGAAAACCAGCTCAGGAGGACCACAACGGTTGAGTCCTCCACTGTCTCCCCCTTTTATAAATTTGCCACCCCCCCCCACCGCGCGCTCCTAACCACTGCCAATTAATTTAAAACTCGCGCTGCCCTAAACAACCAATCACGCCGCACCCACACTCACCGCCCCCCCGACCGCCCCAGCCGATGGGCGACACTCAGGCCTGCCAGCCCCGTGTTATCATATGCCCATCGACACCGGGGTCTCGGGCTACTCTTAAAATAAATCCACCAGGATGTCTGGAAAAAAAACATCCAATTGGGCAGGAAAATCGAATCGAAAAATTCAATAGGCTGAATCAAATCAAAATTTTTTTTCCTGAATCGGGCAGCACTAGTGCGGACCATTTCCGTGAAAAAACATGAATAGAATCTGACTTTTTAGCAATATAAGATTGGTATCTGTAGGTTAAACAAAGAAGGTTCCATAACAAAGTATCCATAAGTCTATAGTCATCATCAGAGAGGCAACTGGAAAAACATATACTTTTCAATATAACAATCTGATATGATAGAGGCCTAGAAAGATGGAAAATTTTTTACTAATAGTACAGAACACCAAACTTCTGACCAAAATTTGCAAGAAAAGGAGCAATCAAAATGCATATGCTGTAATGTGCCCGGGCCAAGGAGCAAGACCAACAAGAGGTAGATAAGGTTTTATCTATGTATGAGGATTTCAAAGGCGTCCAGAGAGCTCTATGGAATAGAAAAAAAACAGGGATTGACATGGATGGACAGACATTTGGAGACCCCTTCATCTCAAAGATAGGGAGTTTATTTTTAACTTCCTCCACATACTTCCTGGCAGGGAGTTTGCAATTGGTAACTCCACAAGCTGTTTCCCTTTGAAAAAGAGCATGGTTGCCTGGGCCTGCAAAATGGGCTAACTGAAAAATCACCTAGTATAATAGTATCACAGAGATAGTGGCTGCCCATGAACTCAGTCGTGGGTACCCTTAAGGGCAAGCACTGTCATGTGTTGTCCTGCAAAATATTCTGCCTTCCACATATTGTAAGCCTTTTCATTCCGAGTATAGTAATAGGGTTAGTAGTATAACATTAACAAGATGATGACTTTTTATGTATCCTGAGTCCCTTGAGTGCTTTTTACTTATCTACAAGGTATTCCGAGAGACTCAGTTTTCAAAGATTCAATCTAGTAGCTTCTGTATGAATCTATGATTTCATTATAAATTCTGAGCTTTTTAATAACCCGGGCTAACAACGTCCACCTACATTATTTTCATCAATGAAAAGTAGATTTATTTGCAACTGTATGACTTTTCATACTGTAATTTGATAACCACAATGCCGATAGGTTAATCATATTGATGAAGTGCCCAGAGAGAATGTATTTAACGCAGCTTACCCTGTGGAAAAGCGACCTGATTTACTGTGAACCTTTTCACCTTTAGTGGCAAGGGAATAACTGCTAGTTTGGCCTTCTGTTCAAATATATAATTCCACAGGCTGGCATACAACCCAAGGGCAATATTACCACTGCAAGATTGATCTGAATTAACAAGACCCAGTATAATAAGAAAGGAAATTTACAGGCAGAAAATAAACAGTAATTCAAATTTGTTATGTCTTTTGGGATACTCAATATGAATGCCTGACATAATTATTAAGTAGCACATTATACATCTCTTTGCTAACTCATCTCTCTAGATAAACCAAAACTAATGCTGGATTATATACTGTATATTGCTTATTAGAATTACTTATACCAGTAGCACTATAAGATATTTTTCAGGGTTTTTTTCATTTTATTAAGGGTTCTTAGATTTGGATGAGTTGACCATGGGCTGAATCCAGCATCTGTATTTCTGATTAGTACTAAATAGCTGCATGAAATGACAATCTGTAGTATTTTTATATGATTTTTGGGATGGAAGGTCAGCTTTTGGAATTTTCAGGGCTTCATAGGACTGAATCACTGAAGTGTGAATAATGTTTTTTTTTTTTTTTTTTTTTTTAAATTGACTTATTTTGTTACCAGCAGGGACAAAATCATAAGAATGGCCTTACTGGGTCAGACCAATGGTCCATCATGCCCAGTAGACCGTTCTCACGGTGGCCAATCCAGGTCACGAGTACCTGGCCAAAACCCAAAGAATAGCAACATTCCATGCTACCGATCCAAGGCAAGCAGAGCCTTTCCCCATGTCTTAATAACAGACTATGGACTTTTCCTCCAGGAATTTGTCCAAACCTTTCTTAAAACCAGCTCCGCTATAGAAACAGAAAAATGATGGCAGAAAAGGGCCCATCAAGTCTGCCCACTCTATTGACCCTCCCCCTTAACCCTCTGAAAGATCACACTCTGATGACCCATCCCCTTAACTCTACTCTCTTAGAGATCCGACATGGGCATTCCATTTATTCTTAAAATCTGGCACGCTGCTGGCCTCGATCACCTGCACTGGGAGCTCATTCCAATGATTAACCACTCTTTCGGTAAAGAAATACTTCCTGGTGTCGCCATGAAATTTTCCACCCCTGATTTTCAGCGGATGCCCTCTTGTGGCCAAGGGCCCTTTAAGAAAGAAAATATTGTCTTCCACCTCGAGACGACCAGTGATATACTTAAATGTCTCAATCATGTCTCCCCTCTCCCTGCGTTCTTCGAGAGAGTACAGCCGCAATTTGTTCAGCCTTTCCTCGTACGAGAGATCCTTGAGCCCCGAGACCATCCTGGTGGCCATTCGCTGAACCGACTCAACTCTCAGCACATCTTTACGGTAATGTGGCCTCCAGAATTGTACACAGTACTCTAGATGAGGTCTCACTATGGTTCTGTACAATGGCATTAGGACTTCGGGCTTCCGACTAACAAAACTTCTACGGATACAACCCAGCATTTGTCTAGCCTTGGATGAAGCCTTCTCCACTTGATTGGCAGTTTTCATGTCTTCACTAATGATCACCCCTAGTGAAGACATGAAAACTGCCAATCAAGTGAAGAAGGCTTCATCCAAGGCTAGACAAATGCTATCCGCTTTTACCACAACTTCTGGTAACGCATTCCAGAATTTAACTATTCTCTGAGTGAAAACATATTTCCTCCTATTGGTTTTAAAAGTAATTCCCTGCAGTTTCATCGAGTGCCCCCTAGGATTGTGTAGACTTCAATCATATCTCCCCTCAGCCGTCTCTTTTCCAAGCTGAAGAGCAGTAAGAATGCCCATCATTTGAAGTGAAAATGATGGTATGCAAGCATGCAAAATTTTGGAATTCTTTTAGGTTATTTTTAGGCATTTACCCCCTCACCCCTCCTCCCCTTTTACAAAACCGTAGCACAGTTTTTAGCGCCAGCCACGGCGGTAACAGCTCCGATGCTCATAGGAATTCTATGAGTGTCAGAGCTGTTTCTGCCGGCACTAAAAACTGCTATGGTTTTGTAAAAGGGGGAGGGGTTATATAGGCAACAGTGGACCTGCCTCAGTAAATCAGACTGTTTGAAAACTGCCCTTTTTCCTGAAGCTACAAGCATATGCATCCTTCATCATGTGAAATTTTAACTGGGTTTAAAAGAATTATTTATTTACAGTGTTTTATTTATTTTTTAGTGCTTGATATACTGCTGAAGTGGCCTAAAAGGCATCACATTGGTTTACAATAAAAATTCAACAGCAAACTACAATCAAATCATACATATAACATTACATAACGCACAAAAAAATTTCTTGTGTGTTTAGGTTATTGGAATAAAATGAAGTAGGCATATGTTGTGCCTACGCTGAATTGCCTGTACAAATGGAAGTTGCATAAGGCACAGGTGATTTTAAGACACATACTTTGGACCTGCAAAATTTTCAATTATCAGAAATGGGGTTGGTTTCTAGGAAAATCGTCTGCAGCACAAGGGGGCCGCTGAATAGTTCTCAGCCCAACCAACAAAGCTGGGGCAGTCTCCATCAAGGCCTCTACACTTAGACCAGTGATTTTCCACGGTTTTCGTTCCATCAGATAAATACAGAACGAAAAAAGTGGAAAATTGCTGGTCTAAGTGTAGAGGCCTTGATGGAGACTGCCCCCCCAGCTTTGTTGGTTGGGCTGAGAACTTTTCAGTGGCCTCTCGTACAACCCACACTCAGTTTGTCCTTCTCACCAACTACTCAGCGTTACATTCCTTTCTATTCTCTTACAGATCCTCTTTCCTTTTTCTAGAGTTTCTCAAATTGTGGCTTGGTTCCCTAAATGGCTTTATAAAAGGGGGAGGAGGGGGGGGTAAGTTAGACAACAAGATCAGCTTGCTGCTCTGATCTAGGGGTGGATGTTGGGCATGTAGTCACCTCTTTTGGACATAGGCATCAGTATATAGGCCAAGAAAACCTGGCATAAATATGTTGCACCTAAGGTTCAGACACCTACCAGTGCCTAAGATCAATTCAGGTTCTGCTAGGTACAATTTTATAAATGGTGCTTAAGACCGCACTATGGCCCTTAGGATGCAAGGTTGTAAGTAAGGTTCCCATATATTCATAAACATCAACTTTTGCTTCTCAGTCCTTCCAGCATCTCTCGCCTCCCAGATGGCCAACTGATGTAATTGGTTTCGCCAATGCCAAAACTTTGGGGGGTCAGGGACCGTCAAATATTGTAAAATACATTTTTTTGGCCAATAAACTCATCTTCCTACACAGCACCCGATGACCCCTAGGCAAATGTCTGAAAGCCTCATAGTGAGGTGAATTAGAGAATACCATTGGGGGGAGGGAGGGTTTTGGGTGGGGAGGTGGAGGGTATTTGTGCTTCTTATTTTATATTATTTGATGTATTGTTGTTGTATTATACATAATGTGATACTCTTTTGTTGTTTTTGATATTGTATGCATCAATAAAAATTGTTTAAATCTAAATGGTGTTTAACTTAAGATTTTACATATGCTCTTCACCACATTCCTCGACAACTATGTTTTGGGCACTGTTTATAGAATTAGGACCTAATTCTATAACAGTAGTTCTTTGTGGAACAGATGTTACAGTAAAAAAGAAGACACCTGATCTAAAGCTGGAATCAGGGAAAGCCTGAAATTTTGACACCATCTCATCTGTCACTGTTCTACCCCGACGTTTATCTTGAATCATTGGATCAATAGCTACATATAATGAGTCAAAATGTTGTGTGATTGTGGCACCGAGGTACCCCCCTCTTCAAACCCAGCATGTACCCAAAAAGAGGGAGAAAAAGCCTCAGACTAATGTAGCAGTATAGAATCAAAAGATACAAATCAAAACTGCTTTAAATACTTTCACTGGCAAAAAAAAAACCTCCCTCACAGAACAGCTCAGGTTTAGAAAAGGGCAAAGTCACCCAGAGGCACGTTGAAGGACTTAGCTGACAAAAGATGACTTGAGCTCCAACGCTGTCATGTCTTCTCCAATCTTCCCAACAAGTGACCTTGTTTCACCAATGTTTGGCTCATCAGGGGAACAAACAATACGTCAGCTGAGACTCACTAGACAATACTTCCACTCATACCACTTTGCTCTGATCGTCCAGATGCTCATCGTACCTCAACTGGACTATTGTAACTCCACCTACCTTGGAATCAACACCACTCTTATCCACAAACTACAACTCATCCAGAACAAAGCCGTTAGACTAATCTACAATTTAAAGAAATTTGACTCAATCACAACCTTCATCAGGTAACTTCAATGGCTCCCAATATCATCCCGAATAATTTTCAAATTGTCATGTATCCTACACCAGATTCTATACGGAAGCTCAGCAGCCCACCTCATCCAATTACTCTCTAATGTTTGGTCGACATCAAAAAGAATCCTTAACAGAATTCAACTAAACCTGCCATCCATAAAATATCTCCACTACAAGTGAATTTTCTACTCTCTGCTAACTTATCTGGGTGTAAAAACCTGGAATGACCTACCAGAAGTTATCAGGAAAGAGACAAACTACACTACATTCAGAAAAAACCTGAAGACTCACCTCTTTGACAACTAACTGTCTCAATTTCTGTATAGCACCCCTTTCTTCTATATCCCTTCTCTTGTTTCTCCATGCCACCTTCCCATACTACTCTCCCCTTCCTCTTTGATCTGTCGCCTTGAGCCTTTATAGGTATATGCGACACAAATGGAAGATTAGATTAGAGTTCAATCATATTTTACAATTGACAGGGTTAGGCAGCGCTGTTCTGATTGCTACATGTGTAGGGTGTTAGCAACACAAAACTATGTTTGAGTTGTTGGGTAAGTAGGAAACTAAGCCATTCTAGATTACATTCTTCTTCTATTTTTATGTACTATACTTACATTATTGTAAACCGAGTCGAGCACATTTTTGGTTCAAGATCCGGTCTATAAAATCAAGTTTTAGTTTTAGTTTAGTTTTAGTATATTGAAGTGATAATATTATGTCTATTCTGGTTATAGGTGGGATAGAAATTTTAAAAATAAAATAAATAAATTGACTAATTTTGGGATTTCAGAAACTAGGCATACATAGTTTTTATGTTTTCTTTCAGTCAGATCATAAGCAATAAGTAGGAACCCATTTTTCATTACATAGTTTGCTTAGGACAGGTGTACCTCAGGTTCTATCCTCTCAATCTTGTTGTTTAATTTATTCTTGATTCCTTTGCATTGGTGATTTTGTGAACTTAGCATGATGTACCATATAATTCTTTTTTTTTCCCATTTTGTGCCTTCTGTCTTAGATGATGCCATAGTGAGATTACAAAGTCATATCTTGGGAGGCTTCAAACTGGCATTCAACAATGACAAGTCTACTACTATTTATCATTTCTATGGCACTACCAGACATATGCAGTGTGACACAGTGGTTAGAGCTACAGCCTCAGCACCTGGAGTTGTGGGTTCAAACCCCGTGCTGTTCCTTGTGACCCTGTTGGGCAAGTCACTCAGTCCTCCATATGTTAGATAGATTGTGAGCCCACTGGGAAAGACAGGGAAAATACTTGAGTATCTGATTGTACAAACCGCTTAGAAAAACCTTGATAGGTGGTATATAAAAACCTAATAAACTTGAAACTACCGCAAAACACAGAAGAGACAGTCCCTGCTCAAAATCCCATGAGAGGTGAGTAGAGATGGAAGGAGAGAGATGCCAGACCATGAGGGGAACAGAGGGAAGATGATAGAGATGCCAGACCAAGGGGAGGGGGCAGGAGGAGAGATAGCAGCAGGAGACAGAGTTTTTGGAAGGGGCAGACAGTGGATGGAAGGAAGAGAATGACAAGATGATGAGGAAAAGGGGAAATATATATATATATATATATATATATATATATATAATCATTTAATAAAAACAAATTTTAAAACAAGTAAATAAATGAGGGCGGGGCAGTGATGGGGCATGGCCTAGGGGCCCTCGAAGAATTAATCCTGCCCTGCCGATATCCCTAATGAATATGCATGAGAGAGATTTACATATAATGGAGGTGACAGGCATGCAAATCTGCCTCATGCATATTCATTAGGGCTATCCTGAAAACCAGACTGGCTGGTGGTCCTCCAGGACAGGGTTGGGGACCACTGGACTGTAATCCTATTCTACTGACCCTATTGTCAAAAACGAAAGTTTGACCTCCAAACGTTTATATCCGTTATCTCTGGTATTTGTAACCCCACTTTTGGTATATGTTTGCTTAGCAGGAATGGCATCTGAAATGTGTGACAATCTTTTAAAAAAGAAGGCATATTAGGACACAAAATAAAGACCCAGGAACAGGGGGGTGACAGATCCAAGGAACAGAACTTCTGCTTTGAGCTACTGCCAGTTAATTGATTCCATTTCACATATTAGGTCAGGCCAGGATTGTGCCCCACCCCCCTCTCTCCCAGTTATTAAAAGGTAGGCAGACAGTAGAGGAATGACATTGTTTCGATGGGTATAGGTAAACGGGTATCGTTGAAACTGGAATTGGAGCAGAAGTGACAGAAAGACTGTGCTATAAACAGTGAGAATGCAGGGGGTATTGAGCACAAGTGTTTCCTCATTTTCCCACCCACTGATAAAAGCCCTGTATTTAATTGACTTACAGTTTTTTCCCTAATATATTTCTTCATGAAACCTGCCTTGAGCAACGGATACATGATTGTTCACTGAGGGTTGTGCCTCATTTGTTCCTGTAGATTGTGCCTAATTAACGCTAACTTGTCTGTACATAAAAAGTACAATAGGCTGTCCTTTCCAATTTAATTCCGACAGTTTAATCGAATCTGTATCCCTTCAAAAATAATTAGATCATTTACACTTCATTAACATGTAATGTAATGTTGAGGCATTCATCATAATGATTTCTTATTTTTCTTGTGCAATATTATCTCCTCTAATGAAACTGTTAACGCCATGCATGTCTTAATTAGCATTCTCATATTACTGACAAGTTGTACGGAGACTGTAGTGTAAGAAATGAAATAATACTGATCGGACTCAATGCATTTCAAACAACACTTGTTCTTTTTCATTACAGAACTCTTGAACATACCAGTTTATGTGGCAGTCCAATTCTGACAGTAGCAAAAGTGGGCAAAGAGCACTTTGTGTCTCAGAAGAGGGTTGAATAATGTATATACATTTGTTTCTTGTAAAGATATTCCATGTTGCTGCAACGCTTAATGTAAATAAAGCTTATTTTGCTATGTATTAGGGGTTTTATTGTATATCTTTATCAAGAATCTAAGAAAGTGATAAAGAGAGATGATAATTTTGTGGTATTTAAAGATGCAAATCTTCATGCAATATGAAGCATAGAGCATGGTGGCAAACAAAATACCATACGAGGGGTTGCTAAAAAGTTCTCAGCCCAACCAACAAACTTGGGGCAGTCTCCATTGAGGGCTATACACTTAGGTGCAAATTCTATAAATGGTGTCCCGATTGTAGGTGGCAGTAGGCGTCCTACTGCTGTCTAACCAGCCAATCGGGATGCATGTTTAAAGAAAAAAAAACACCCCAAGGCAGGCTGCTTACATTGTAGGCATCTTTGCGAGCCTAGGGAGCCACATAAGACCATCTAAACTCACCAAAGGTTAGGCATGGGTTTGGTTTTGCCTGGAAGTGGCCTTAGTCGAGCTTAGGCGGTCCTAGGCATCTCCCTAGGGCCGTGATAGGCACCTGAAATGTAGGCCAGCAAAATGCTGGCCTACATTTCAAATAGACTCGGCCGCTAAATTGCCGTGATCAGTTTAGCAGCTGTGGCTTGGGCGGCTTCTGAGACCAGGCATCCTATACAGAATCTGGCCCTTAGTCTAGCGAATTTCCACTTTTTTGTTCCATCAGGAAAATACAGAATGAAAAATATGGAAAATCGCTGGACTAAGTGTATAGCTGTCTATGGAGACTGCCCCAACTTTGTTGGCTGGGCTGAGAATTTTTCAGCAGCCCCTCATACAACCCATCTAGTGCAGGGATCTCATAGTCCCTCCTTGAAGGCTGCAATCCAGTCGGGTTTTCAGGATTTCCCCAATGAATATGCATTGAAAGCAGTGCCTGCACATAGATCTCATGCATATTCATTGGGGAAATCCTGAAAACCCGACTGGATTGCGGCCCTCAAGGAGGGACTTTGAAACCCCCAATCTAGTCTGTCCTTCTCAGCTCTACATTCCCTTATTTTTGCTCAGAGATCCTCTTTCCTTTCTCTACAGCTTCTCAGATTGTGGATTGGTTCCTTAAATGGGATCACCAAATCCACATTTGAGTTTATTGATTTATTCATTTTAAAAAAAACTTTTATGCTGCACCCTCACAATTGTCTAGACCAGGGGCAGGCAATTCTGGTCCTCGAGAGCCGGATCCAGGTCAGGTTTTCAGGATATCCACAATTAATATGCTTGAGATAGATTTGCATCTCAAGGAGGCAGTGCATGCAAATCCATCTCATACATATTCATTGTGGAGATCCTGAAAACCTGATCTGGATCTGGCTCTCGAGGACTAGAATTGCTTTCCCCTGGTCTAGGCGGTTCACCATTTTTAAACATATATAATCAAAGACACAAACAACATATACAAAAATAAAAAGGAGAGCAGACATCTTAAGCCTTCATCATTTCTTCCTAACAAACCTATTACCTGAGTGGGCTCTCCATAGATGCATCATTATTGCAAACCTCTGGGGGTGGTTAAAGGGCTGGAGGAGCTGCCGTACAGTGAGAGATTAGAGAAACTGGGCCTCTTCTCCCTTGAAAAGCGAAGACTGAGAGGGGACATGATCGAAACATTCAAGATAATGAAGGGAATAGACTTAGTAGATAAAGACAGGTTGTTCACCCTCTCCAAGGTAGAGAGAATGAGAGGGCACTCTTTGAAGTTAAAAGGGGCTAGATTCCGTACAAACGTAAGGAAGTTCTTCTTCACCCAGAGAGTGGTGGAAAACTGGAATGCTCTTCCGGAATCTGTTGTAAGGAAAAACAAACACCCTCCAGGGATTCAAGGCAAAGTTAGACAAGTTCCTGCTGAACCGGAACGTACACAGGTGAGGCTGTACTCATTTAGAGCACTGGTCTTTGATCTATGGGCCGCCGCATGAGCGGACTGCTGGGCACGATGGACCACTGGTCTGACCCAGCAGCGGCAAATCTTATGTTCTTATGTTGCTATCCTGGATTCACAGCCAATAAAAGATTGATAAGAACTGCCTTATTCCATGTCTTCCATGTATTCAAAAAGTGAAAAATGATAGTAGAGGCAAATATGTATGTTATTATAGTGACATAATACAATAACTGAAAGGAAAATGTATATATATATATATTTTTTTGTAAATCTTTATTAGTTTTCAATTATTGACAGTGCAATACAATGAATTTAAACATAAACAAATCAAACAAAAGCACTTTAAATATACAAATATTTCAAAAACAAACTTTTTCAAACACCCCTCCTCCTCCCCTTAACTAATGCAAATAAAATCGCATGTATAATTTCAATAAAATAGATCTAATGAATAATAATTGTAATGTTAATTTATCAATAAATATCAAAGTTTTCCCTGTGTCCAATAGAATAATATTGTCCTTAGCATATATCTAGGTAATTTGATACTCAACACATGAGATAGTCGCATTGAGGACATAAGTTTCCATTCTAAATGTAACCAATCCGGGAGATGTTCCATGAGCTCAGGGAGGATCCAATACATACCCTGACACATTATATAGGCCTGATGGTACCTATAAAAGTTGGGAAAATTTACCCCCACCCTCCATAATCGTTTTTTGTAAAGATACTAAAGCAATTCTCGCATTTTTACACAGCCAAATAAATTTGGTATGAATGCTATTTAACTTCTTATAAAAAGACCCCTGAAAATAGACTGGCAACATACCCATTTGGTAACAAACCACATGCAAAAATCATCATTTTAACCGTCTGAACTCTATTGCTCATACATTTCTGAGACCTTTAGCAATAAGGATTTTTCATTTACTTTCATCGTCTCTTCCAACATTTTCTGAATCCAAATGCCTAAATATTTTATACCCTCTTCCTTCCAAAGAAAAGGGAATGTGTCAAATAATCCTTTTGGACAGTGTACGTTTAGCGGAAGAACCTCTGATTTACTCCAATTTATCTTATATCCTGAAAATTTTCCGAATCTATCAATCAAATCTAGTAAATGTGGAATTATAGTTTCAGGATTCCTCAAATGATGCAATATATCATCTGCATAAGCAGAGACTTTATATTCCCAACCTGCATAAGGAATACCCTGAATCTCCTTTGTCTGTTGAATAGCTAATAACAAGGGTTCCAGAACAATATCAAACAGCAAAGGAGATAATAGACATCCTTGTCTAACTCCCCTCTCCAGATGAAAACGCTCTGAAAAATTATTATTGATATATAATCTGCCAGAAGGGGAGCTATACAAGGTTTGAATCATTTGTATAAATCCAGAACCAATTCCAAACCAATCCATTGCTTGATACATGAAGGTCCACTCCACACGATCAAAGGCCTTCTCTGCATCCAAGGATACAGAGAAAGCCGGATCTTCCATAGCTTTTGTTAAATTTAACATGTGAAAAACCAGTCTGGTGTTGTTTGAAGAATGTCTTTGAGCAACAAATCCCGTTTGGTGCATACCAATAATATAAGGGAGAGCCTTGGCCAAGGAAAATATTTTATTTAAGGTATTTATATACCGCCTATCAAAGTAAGCAGTTTACAATCAAGTACTTAAACATTATCCCTATCTGACCCGGTGAGTTCAGATTCTATTTAATGTACCTGGGGCAATGGAGGATTGAATGATTTGCCTAGAGTCACAAGGAGCAGCACAGGATTTGAACCCATAACCTCAGGGTGCTGAGGTTGTTGCTCTAACCCAGGGGTAGGGAACTCCGGTCCTTGAGAGCCGTATTCCAGTTGGGTTTTCAGGATTTCCCCAATGAATATGCATGAGATCTATTTGCATGCACTGCTTTCAATGCATATTTATTGGGAAATCCTGAAAACCCAACTGGAATACGGCTCTCAAGGACCGGAGTTCCCTACCCCTACTCTAACCACTATGCCACTCCTTCCAGGAACTGGTCCAGTGAAGGAATCAATTGACCATGCTCTCAGCCTATCGTTTTAAAAGGTCTCTGTTATGTAGGTGGGAGCAGGCCAGAAGTTAAGGCATAGCATGGAGGGAGGGAGGCAATAAAGGTAGGGGGAATGACTTTATTTTTGAATTTAGCGATTGAATAGTGTCAATTTTGAGAATTTACATCTGCTGTCTGTATTTTGCACTATTCAGGAAGAAATGCATTTGTTTATTTTTCTCTGGGGTTGTACAGCATACAGAATCTTGAATCTTAGGGTTTGTTGGTATATTAGTACTTTTAGTTTTTGGTCCCGTATTCCGCAAACACCTGAAAACTTGGCTCTTTTCAAAAATCTAACACTTCCCGCCTTTTTGGTTCCCTGTCCCTCTTTATCTTCCTAGCTCCTTTCCTATAACCCTTCTACGCTTGTGGAGATGGCGCGGTATATAAACCTAAGGTTTAGTTTAGTTTAGTTATCTGTGTTTTGGTAGGAATGAATATTGAGAAGCATACAGTGTGCTTTGTGTAGTTTAATTTTGTGGTTAACCATTATGTGTTGTTAATAAAATAAGATTATATTGTGTGTGTATATATATGAAAAATGGTGTTACACAGTACTATTATGGGGAAGGGGTCTGGGGCGGAGATGGGCGGTGTCTGGCCCATGACTTAGCCCAGTGTTCTTCAATCGCCAGTCCACGGACCAGTACTGGTCCACAAAATAATTGTTTTATTTCCACCGGTCCATAGGTATCAAAAGGTTGAAGAACACTGCTCTAAAACACTATCCAGTATTATCAATATGGTAAATGAGCATACAGGCTCATTTACACCCATGCACTCTGTAATCCCAGAGCAACCCACCCAGCAAGTTAGCTCCAAGCACTGCAGATTAAGAAGAAAAGGCAGACTAACTGTCACAGGCACCTGATCTCAGTTTTTGTCCCTGTAGACTCCCTACTCATTCAGAGAGAAGCTAATGATCTATTTACTAGGTTGAGCCCACTTTCAGGCAAGAGAGGAGGGAGAGCCATACTAGATCATGAAGCAGGAGGGTGGTAGAGAAAGCCAAACCCCCTTCAATTCCTGGGTCATGTCATCAGTCATTGGCCCTACCATCCTGTCAGCAGCCTTGTTAGGAAAAACACTTTTAAAATGTTAATTTTACTGCTGGGTGGTCTTATGGTAAAAATACAATAGTACTAACAAGACTTGGGCATACATTTCAGTTGATGATTGTCTCAGTTACTTGGAAATATGCCTTGAGATTGTATTAAAGTACGCAGCAAGGACAGAATGCAGACACAATTTTTGCAGAGGGTTATTTGTAAAACATCTTTTAAGAAGACTTACATGTTTGAAAAGTTACTAGCAATGTGATATTGATTGTGATAGCACTCATTACTCTCAATGGACTCAGCCACTATAAATGAAAAGGCACATAAGAAATTTGAATGCACTATACTAAAATCTATATACAGTACATAATGCAGCTAATAAGTCAAACCATCACCCTTACCGTTCACCCTTGATAGATTGTAATTCTCCCATCCTACTTAGCATTTCGAGAAATTAAAGACAGTAACGGCTTCCTAAGTTGTATATCGATACAATTTTCTTCATAATTAGTTTAATGATGTGAGGACTGTAAGATACTAATTTGATGAATGTTGATGGTTCTTTTTTTATTATTATTGTAATAGGAATATGTGTTTCATGATGATCTTGTGCAATGCATTATGTTACATCCTGTAAAGCCAAGAGCTTTGAAATGGTTCAATCTTTTTAAATAAATTAAAATGAAAAGGCTCAGGAACCTAAGGGGCTTATTTAAAAAAAAAAAAAAAAAAAAAGTAGATGTCCCCAAAAAACAGCATAAACCGATATTGGACATCCTACTTTCTGGGACGCCCAAGTATCAATTTTTGAAATCTTCTTTCTGGATGTCTTGTGAGGCGTCCCAGCCACCATGTGTCCATGTTGGAAGCATGCTATGGGTGGGCTTTGGGCAGGCTTCGATTTAGACATTTTGCAGCAGTAATAACCTTTCCAAGGATGGAACTTGGACATCCTGAGCTAATGACCCCCCCACACACACACTCCCCCAGTGGTCACTGACCCACTCCACCCCCCAAAAAAATTTGAATGAAACAGCAAATACCTGGCTCTAGAACAGCAGCATCTGTGATGCTCTACTAGGAAATCCTAGTACAGCATCACACAGGTGTCTTAGGTAGCCTGGTGAGTGGGCTAGTGAGCCATAGGGAGGAAGACCCAGACCCACAAGCCACTCTAACCATTACATTTATGATGGAAAGTGTGAACCCATCAAAATCCTACTATAGTGCCATATAGGTGCCACCTGCAGCCACAAGAGTTATTGGGGTAGTAGACAGGTTGGTATAGAAGGTTTTAGGGGAGTTTTGGAGGGCTCACCATACATTAGAAGGGGATTATGGTGAGATGTACTTCTGGCAAACCTTTATGTGAAGTTCACAGAAGTGCTCTCTAAGGTGCCTCACTGATCTACTAGCAAGTCTAAGGGCTTCTTTTACTAAGCTGCGATAGCGGTTTTAGTGCACGCTTAGCGTTTGCAGAATTGCTGCGCACGCTAGACCTTAATGCCAGCATTGAGCTGGCGTTAGTTCTAGCCACTTAACACAGGCTTAGCGCATGCTAAAATCCTTCGTGCACCAAAAACGCTATCGCAGCTTAGGAAAAGGAACCCTATGTGTTCAGTCCATTACAATGCTAGCCCCCTTCTATGTCCAAATGGTCTGGATTTGGACATTTTCAACTTGGACGTTTTTGTGGTCAAAAATGGTGAAAAAAGTTAGGCGTTCTATGTTGAATGTCCTAAACTAAACCAGGAGATACCAGATATGTAGCAGCCTCTACTGCATTAAAAAGCTCTCTTAACTGCTTTAGGTCAGGCCACAGACCCCCCTCGAATATTCATATCAGTGCAGCAAACAGCATGTAACAGCAGAAACATGTAGCAAGGGCATCTGCACTGCAAAGCAATCAATTGCCTTGATACACTCAGAGCTGCCAATCAAGCGCAATGTTTAAGAGGATGATTTTGAATATAGGTGGGGGGCATTTTCAATAAGACATCTAAATCCAATTTTGATGTTTGGGGAAAAGCATCCAAAACTCCAGTACAGAAAATAACCTTCATCTCATCATGATTTATTCAGTACATTACTTGTTATTGCATTGCGTCTTATCTTATCTAACTGGAAATCATTTGACTCTTTGAATGTTCATTTCTGGTTCCAATCGGTTCTTTTACAACATAGACGCGAAATACTGATCTCTAAAACTATATCTCTGTCTGCCAAAGTTCCCCTTTTTCTTTTTCTTTTTCTTCTTCTCCTTCTCCTCCCTGATTTCTCATCATGTATTATTGAATCATTGTACAACTATGCTGATACTACATTATACGCTCATTTGATCTGTATTATTCTATGTTGTGAACAGATTAATTGTTATACTTGATTTCTAGTCTCCTGTTCATGATATTGATTTATATCAGTCTTCCCCTTTGTATATTTGACAAAATTTTCAATAAAATTTCTTGGAAAAAAAAAAAGAAAATAACCTTTATCAAATCAGAAAAGTGTCTGGTTTTTTTTTTTATATATATAAATGACCATTTTCTAGATTTGTTTGTCCTCAGTGTGTCTATCTTTTTGAACCATTTAAGAAAAACAAAACAGCCAAATGAAAGATGCATAATGGTCAGCATTCTTAGTAGACTGGCCACACAGACATCCCAGTAGAGCAGTAGAGCACCCTAAAGGGCACTGCAGTGAACTTCACATAGGGTTAGGGTTAGGGTTAGGGTTACCAGACGTCCGGATTTACCCGAACAGCTTCTCTAAAACCGTCACCTTGTCCAGGTTTTGAAAAGCTGCTTCTTTGGGACTGCGTTGGAAGGGCATCTGCACATGCGTGGATGCCCTCCCAACTGACGAGAACAGGGTTGGGGGGTGGGAGGTGGGGGCTGGGGCATGACATGTGCAGAATGGGGCAAAATTGGGTGGGCCTGGGGTGGAGTTAAGGGTCTGGATTTTATTTAACTAAGATCTGGTAACCCAATTCCAGGTACACATCTCACCATAACCCCCTTACATTGTATGGTGAGCCCTCCACAACTTACCCAAAACTACTTCCAAAGGTAGAGCTGGTGGAGGTACAGGATTCTGTTGATGAGACATTCTGATCTAGAGGAAAAGGAGATTGGAAGTGATGTGAGAGATCATGTTCTTCTCCTCCGCACTGGATATAACAATCACCCACGATCTCTGTTCTATGCTTCCGGCAAGGGAGATGGAGCATATTAGATAAAGGTTGAGGGAGATGTTCTTCGTACTCCAGCTCCATTGACCCTACTTCTCTAGGGGATACTTCATTATCTTCTTTGCCCTCATGTTCCTCTAACAGATCAATGTCTCATCTGTTGTGTGCAGGAGCTATATAGTAGATGATGGCAGACAGGGCCGGATTAAAGGGTAGGCTCAATAGGCACATGACTAGGGCCCAAAATGTTCAGGGGGGGCCCGCTGAAGGAGGGCAAAGAGACCACTACAAATAATTTTTTTTCAAACGGCGATGCCCCCCCCCAACATCGATTGGCAAAACAGGCCACACCCCACTGACCCTCCTATCTCTCTCTCCCATACGAACTCCCTCCCACCATGATACGACTGACTGACAAACCTCCCTCCAGCAGCTGCAGTAGCGTCGGCAGCAGCAGCACTCTAAACAGGCTGTTTTGCGGCCTTCTCCTGCCAGTGATTCCCTCTACCGCGTCATTGATGATGTCATCAGTGATGCGGCAGAGGGAATTCATGGCAGGAAAAGGCCACGAAGCAGCCTGTTTAGAGTGCTGATGCTGCTGACGCTGCTGGAAGGAGATTTGTCGATCGGTCAGTCATCTTGCGGTGGGAGGGTTGGCAGGGTTCGCATGGGAGGTAGAGGGTCAGCAGGGGTTCGGGGGAAGTGGTCTGCCCTGGGTGCTACAGATCGTCATTGCATGAGTTGGGATTTCAGACCTGCGATCCGTGCCGGCAGATGGGGGCGTTCCTCCGATTGCCCCCATCTGCATATTAGAGTTTAGGGAATTCATCGGACCTGCCCAGATTGGGCCTGGATCAGGCCCAATCATGCAGGTTTGTGAATCTAGGCCTATGTTACTACATGACTATAATAAACTGCTAAATCAGGGAGAAATGTTGTAACATGATAAGATTTTAAACAGCATTTTTCAGATCAAATGACAGGGCCTCTGGACTGTACACCCCTGTCAGAGAGCATGGATACGCTGCATTATCCTACTCTGCTCTCCTCATATTCTGACATGATCAAAAATGAGGAGCACTTGAGCTCACACTACCGTGCCATGGTGTTAGAATAAAGGCAGAAAGAGCAGCAGCACCCCAGATGGCAAAAGATAAGAAAAGCCCGTTTCCCTGTCATTTTTCTTTTGTTGGCTTATTTAAAAATGTAAAGACAGATGCTCATGTCTGTTTAGTGTTTGTTAAACAAAAATTATTTGTGATTTCATACTGTGGCATGTGCTTTTGCCTTTAGCTGAAATCAAACCATAGTAGGCTGTGAGTGGGTGCGAGAACAACCAGATGCAGCCACACCAGGAAGCAGATCAATAGGGTTTATTGAGGCTCATAGGCCCAATCAAAACTTAGCTTCTTAAGCAGCAAAATGAGCGGAAATAAAAATGCATCTTCTTGTAAGCAAACGAATAAGAATAAAAACACAGTTTCTTTTACCATCGAGCAATGACACTAAAAAATTTGCAAACCAGTGGGCTCAAGTTTTTAGAGGCAAAACATCCATGACAGAGAGTCTGACAAACTAGGGGGGTCCTTTTATTAAGCCATGAGAAAAAGTGGTTGATGCTATTTTTAGCAGGTGGGAGTCCCACACACTGAGGCCTCTTTTTAGTGTGGCTCTAAGATAGCCAACAGTGCCTTTTTCTTATTAATGGTTGCATGCAAAATGCATAATGTTAGCGCAATGCCATTAATGCATGAGCCTTCAATGCCACCTATTTAGTAGATGTTTAGGACTCCCATGCTAATCCTGCTCTAATCGATCAGTGTGCACCAATACCTAGGTGCTAACCAAATAGCACAGGGCATACCTACTGTCCACCCCCAAACACACACCACAAGCTAAAAAATAAAATGTATTTTATAGTGCGTGAGTTAGAGCGGAACGGGGTTCACAGGAATCCCAAGGAGTCCATGGAGATACCCTCAAAACTCACTGGGATCCCGCGGAGATGGGTCATCTTTGTTCAGGGATCCCATAGTGATGGTACCTTCCTCCGGCACACTCGTTCGCTTTTATCAGGCCATTGGCAGCATTCCTTCATTCATGCTACCGGCGGCTAGCCCTGGAATCTTCCCTCTGATGCATTTTGTGTCAGAGGGAAGGTGTCGGGTCAGCTGCCAGTAGTGTGGAGGAGGTAAGGAACACTGCCGGTGGCCTGAAGAGAAAGGCCAGAAAGATGTGCATGGGCTTGGAGTGGGTGGGAAGAGAGGGAAAGAGATGTTGCACACATTGGGAGAGGGTGTGGGAAGGGAGGGAGGGAAGACTTGCTGCATGGGCTAAGGCAGGGTCAGCAACCTGTAGCTCTCCTGTCCCCCAGTACTTGGTGGTTCAGCGGGTGTCTTCAAGGTAGGAGCGTAACCCTTTTGCTCCTGCCTCCTTGTAGCTGCCTTCTAAAATGTATGCTGTGACCTCTTATGGTATTACTGGAAATACTGCAAGCACCCAGGAAAGGTCACAGCAGACATTTTAGAAGGCAGCCATGAGGAGGCAAGAGCAAAAGGGTGTGGTAGGAGTGTTTCTCTATTGAATGCTTATTAACTATACTGTTGTATTGCTATTGTGCACTTCCACATTCTATAAACTATGCTCACAACCATATTTCTTTTCTGTCTAAACAGATAAAGAAAACATGGACACACATACCTTCTACCACAGAAACAAAGTTCCCTCTAGAGCTCTAAGACCTCTCCCCCCCCCCCCCAATCTCTCACTTTACAAATTGCTAGGCACATCCTGTGTGCTGGTCTGTCTCCCAAGCATTTGGATACTACCAGCTAAGACATCTACAAGTAGTCTACACAAGCAAATCGTGCTCCGGCCTAGGTCCCCCCCAGCCCACCTTCCCCTTGGTTCACATTACATTTATACTGCTATGTATTACTCTCATCAAATCTCCAGCTGTTTCTGATTAAAGAAAATCTCCACTAATTAAATCTCCTACTTCCAAGACTCTCCCTAGCCCTCTTGACTATCATAGATTCACTCTTACCCTATACTTAGAAACCAGCCAAGAGGCCAGAGGAAATAAATAAATAAAATATATAAGTAGGTAAGAAGGGGACCACCTATAATAGAGTTATCACCAGTCATACTACAACAGATAGCTGGGATAGCCTTAAGAGTATCATAACAGAGATATAGACCAAGGCTCTGTTTCCCAAGCCTAGCCACCACGGTCATCCATAATTACACTGCTTTCATAATACCAATGCCACAATCTCTGGTTTCCTATTTCATGCCAATTGCTCTCCATGCCAGCATTTATTCCTCCATCCCAGTCAACACAGGCCAGGGTAGATATAGTGACCTGAGTCACCTTCCCTACAGCAAATCCATAGCTCACAGACCCTGCTACCTTAAGCTTATCCCTACCCCACCCCACCCCACCCTCACCCACACCCAAAAACCTCAAAATTACACATGTAAATGCAAGGTCTGTAAATAACAAAGACATTATACTAAATGATCGCCTCACAGACAATAACTGGGACATCTTCCTAATTATTGAAACCTGGCTTAAAGACAATGGTAGAACTACCTTGGATATGTTTTGCCCACTGGGGTACCAAGTGCTGGCTTGCTCAAGCACAAACACTAGAGGTGTAGGTGTAGCCACTATCATTAAGTCCAGCCTCAACCCATAACTGATAGAAGCCATCACACTAGACGCACTAGAGTGTCTCATCTTCTCGGTGGGTCACAACAGACATCTAACCTTTGCTTTAATATACAGAGCACCACATTCTCCAATGGCCATCTTAGATAACCTTCTATCCATCCTTAGCAAACTGGTCATCATATACAATAGGTCCTCATATATTTAGACTTTAACTTCGCAAGCTACCCAAACGAGACCAGATCACTTTACTCTTGGACCCAGGCTTCCAGCAAATGGTCCCTTTACCAACCCACTCTGTGGGCCACATCCTAGACGTGGAGAGGCATAATCGAAAGGGACGTCTAAGTCCGTTTACGTCCATCTCGTAAGTCGTCCAAAGTTAAAAAGAGCCTAAGACACATTTTCGAAAGATACGTGCAACTATTTTTTACTTTCGAAAATCGTCTAATTACACGTCCTGCCGATCAGATTGTCCAAGCCACTAAATCGTCTATCTTTATACCACATTTCCGTCCAACTTTCCATCCAAGTCCAAAACGCCTACAAAAAGCCCTGTTGGGCGTGGGAGGGGTCTGCAAAGTGATGGACTGCACACCCAGACATGCCACCTAAATAGTGGGGTACCTTACAGGGCACTGCTGTGAACTTCACAAAAAGGGTGCCATGTCTTCTCCTCCCTACAGCTCTCTTATAGGTGACGGTGAGCCCCCCAAACCACCTCCAGAATCCCCTAGACCCACTTATCTACCACCCCAATAGCCCTTATGGCTGCAGAAACCACTTATATGCCAGTACAAAAGGGTTTTAGGGGTGTATAGGGCAGTGCACATGTTTCAGTATCAATGCAGTGATTACAGGGGCTTATGGGAATGGGTCCTCCTCTCTATGGGTCCCTAACCCACCCCCAAGACAACTTAAGCTGCCTCTGGGCTGGACTAGGCTTTCCTATGCCAGGTGGCCAGGTGATGATGGTCTGAAGGCTGAAATTTAAAGTTGTGAATAAAATTTTTATGGGGGTAGGGGGGTTGGTAATCACTGGGGGTAGTATGTGGGGGTCTGTGTTATGTGTTTTCAGTGCTTATCTGGTGAGTTTAGGTGGGTTTTTGTGACTTAGACCATGTTTTACATGGTCTAAGTCACAACGTCCAAGTTCTGTCTAGGCTCTGTTGTTAAACTTTCAATTATACATGCTGTACGACTAAGTCTAAGCCGGCCCAACTCCCGCCCTCGACACGCCTCCCGAAATGCCCCATTTAGCTTTGGACGTTGAGCGGCACTATGAAGGCCTAGGTCGTTTAGAATTATGTCCAAAACCTGGTTTTATTATTGGCGCTTGGATGTTTTTGAGAAATGTTCGTCCAAGTGCTGACTTAGGCCGGTTTTTGGACGTTTTTCTCTTTCGATTATGAGCCTCTTAGTCTTTATTTAAAAAGATACCCTGCTCACCATAGGAACTCCTAACTGCACCACCAAACTGGTACCCTGTTCCAATCATCATTTGATAACATTCAACCACACCTACACAACAAATCAACAGTCAACCAGGAAACAAACCCAACATAAGAAAATATACAACAATGATGCTATCAACTTAGAGGATCTCTCCAAAGGCCTTTCCAACCTAGTGGGAGCATTAAAACCCAATTCTGAATCTGTTGATAAGGCTGCCATGGACTGGCACACTGAGGTAAAAACCCTATACAAAGGGCTAGCGCCAGTTAAAGAGATCAAAAACTATCTCCACAAATACTTCTCCCCATGGTTTACTGATGACTTAAGAACCAAGAAAAGAGAACTAAGGAGAGCGGAAAGGAAATGGTACAAATCCAGGCATAACAGTGACAGATCCAAATGGAAGGAACTGCGTGAAGAATAACTATTAAAGACCCCCAATAGATCAAAAAACCTTTTTAAACTAACAAAAAAGATACTCAACATCACAAGGAGACAATCAATGTCTTAACACTGAACTGCTCTCAGACACTGAACACTGAAACGCTCTCAGACTACTTCAAGGACAAAGTAGACAAAATACAGTTTCATTTTTACTCTACCGCACTACAGACATTGCCCCCCCTCCCCCTCATAACTCAGATAGATAATTAAAACTACAACTGGGAACCTAACTCACTTCAAAACAGTCTCCTTTGACGACATCACCAAAATACTAGACACTATTTGCCCTTCTGGCTCCATCCTAGATCCCTGTCCACCACACCTCTTAGTGGCTGTGAAAGACACTTTTGTAGAAGCCATCCTTCCCCTTACCAACACCTCTCTACAAACAGGCTTAGTGCCCACAAACTGAAAATCAGCGGTCATCAGACCGATCTTGAAAATACCCAAACTCAGCCCTAATGTGCCCAGCAATTTTAGACCTATCTCCAATCTACTCTTCATCTCCAAGATCCTGGAAAAAAACAGTGGTAAACTAGATACTCTCTTTCATCAACAAACTAAGAGCCCTATCCCCTTTCCAATCGGGATTCAGGAAATTCCACAGTACTGAAACCATCCTCCCTGACATCATTGACGACTGCTAGAAACTCATGGATAAGAGTAATGATGTCCTTCTAGTGTTACTGGATCTCAGCGTGGTGTTCGACCCTATTGACCATCTTCTCCTTACTGTGCAGCTCTCTGAAACTGGTATACGAGACACTTCATTTCAATGGTTTGCCTCCTTCCTGAACAATAGACCCCAAAGCGTACTACTCAACGATGCGCTATCAAAAACAAAACTGATCAAATACGGTGTTCCACAGGAGGCTCTACTATCCCCCCTGTTATTCAATCTTTATATTAGACCTGTCCTTGATATATCTCACAAATACCAAATACAGATTTACTCCTTCGCAGATGACATCCAACTATATCTACCACTAGGAGAAACTTGCAACTCCCAGATCACAAAACTCCTAAACTGCCTCTCAGAAATCAAAACTAGATTACCCTCAACAAATTACAACTAAATACCTCCAAAATGGAACTCCTTTGGATCTGCACCATTGAAAACGCACCCATCTCTCCCTGCACTGTGATTCAACTACCTTAACTGTAAAGGACCAAGATTGCAGCCTAGGAATACTCCTTGACTCCAACCTATCACTTTCTAACCATATCTCTCAGGTGGTAACTTCCTCATTCTACTACCTGCGACAATTCCAAAAAATAAGGAACTACTTTTCTGAGTCTGACTTCACCCAACTACTCTATGCCCTTGTCCCCTCATGCATGGACTACTGCAACACACTATTCATTGGACTCATAGCGAAGAATGTACGTCTCCAGCATGTTCAAAACATGGCAATCAGACTTCTAAAAAACTTCCGTGCCCATAACCCTGTCTCCCAGGCTTTATTGTCGGCTCACTGGCTGTCCGTAGCCAATCATTGTGTCTTCAAAGGCCTGATGCTAGCATTCAAATCCTTGCACAACATGGCACTGGGTTATGTGATGACCAGCTTCCTCCATATGTGCTGAACAGGTTGAAATATGCCTTAAAATGCCCCCTGGTCATGTCCTTTAACTGCAAACCACCAAACGACATTCCTACTCCCACTTCACACCAAGCCACTGGAATCAACTGCCCCCTTTAAGGACTTCTGAACTTTAGTTAAGCAATAAAAACATACCTGTTCACCTAACTCCCCCGCTCACAACTGATAGATTACAAATAAATGTATATTGGTACTAGATCTAATCTAATTTAATCTAGTCTTCGGTTTATATACCAGGTCATCTCTCATTGGAGCTCGACTCAGTTTACAAGTAGTCAGGACTCTAGAATATACATAAAATAAGGAGAAGTAAGGATAGTAGAAATTAATTTAGTCTATCATAAAAGTAGATCTTGCAATGTTAGCGATTAGTAGATTCTGCAGGTAAACTATTTAGGTATTGTGAGAATAGCAGTGTTTTTAAGGTTTTTCAAAACAATTGCAATTGGTCTATCGTTCTAATAAAACCAGAAAGTCCATTCCAAATCTATACCAACTTGAAAGCATGAGATTGACAAAAAGTTTCCCAGCTGATTTAATTCTCTTGAAAGAGGGAAATGATAATTTGTACTTCTGAGTGTTCTTCAAGTAGCAGGATCTGTGAGCATTCCAGTATAAAATGATCAAATATTCCATAAAGAAGTTTGAAAATAATGCTTGCGCATTTAAATTGGATCCTAAAATGAACAGGAAGCCAATGAAGCTTCCTAAGCAAAGGAGAGACATGATCAAACTTTTGTTTCCCAAAAGTAAGTTTTGCCGCCGTGTCTTGCTTGATATCCAGATACACAGAATTACAATAGTCCAATTGAGCAAGCACAGTGGACTGCACCAACAATGAGAAATGCTCCTGATAGCAGACTGAAAAAGCACTTTTTCACTAACAAATTTATTTGTTCACAGAATGTAAGTCATAAGTCCAGGATAATGTCAGTATGTGTCATGTTAGGATAAAACTTGTACTATCCTTTTATGTGAAAAAATTAAAAATTTCAAACATGCGTATGGGCCCATGACATGAGAAATTGATCATTCTCTATGTTTTGGATCCGATACTTTAGTCACCTTTTCCCAGAGGCGTCACATATTAGATCCCGCTTTCAACTTGTTACTCCTCTATTATGTCATAGGACCTCTCACTACTTCTTGTTTTGTTCCTGGGTGACCCCCCCCAGTCTCCTCGATTGTCTGAAAGGTATACATAAATTATACCCACCTCTATCTTCTCAGTACCTGGGCTACTAAAATGGTTGGTGACCTTCATCATAAGGCATATGGGGACAGACTTAAAGATCTCAATATGTATACTTTGGAGGCAATGCGGGAAAGGGGAAATATGATAGAGATAAGAACATAAGAAGTTGCCTCTGCTGAGTCAGACCAGAGGTCCATCTCGCCCAGCGGTCCACTCCCGCGGCGGCCCATCAGGCCTATTGCCTGAGCAGTGGTCCCTTGACTATTTCTTTAACCTACCTCTTACTCCTATCCCTATAACCTACCTCTACTTCTATCTGTACCCCTCAATCCCTTTGTCCTCTAGGAACCTATCCAAACTTTCTTTGAAGCCCTGTAACGTGCTCCTGCCTATCACAGCCTCAGGAAGCGCGTTCCATGTATCCACCACCCTCTGGGTGAAAAAGAACTTCCTAGCGTTTGTCCTAAACCTGTCCCCTTTCAATTTCTCTGAGTGCCCCCTTGTACTTGTGGTTCCCCATAATTTGAAAAATCTGTCCCTATCTACTTTTTCTATGCCCTTCAGGATCTTGAAGGTTTCTATCATGTCTCCTCTAAGTCTCCGCTTCTCCAGGGAGAACAGCCCTAGCTTTTTCAGTCTGTCAGTATATGAGAAGTTCTCCATACCCTTTATCAGCTTAGTTGCTCTTCTCTGGACCCCCTCAAGCACTGCCATGTCCTTCTTCAGGTACGGCGACCAGTACTGGACACAGTACTCCAGATGTTTAAATACCTATTGTATATGACATAAATGCACATGTGGCAAATCTCTTTCATTTGAAAAGAAGTTCTGGAAAGAGAGGGCATAGGACGAAGTTAAGAGGTGATAGACTCAGGAGTAATCTAAGGAAATATTGTTTTGCAGATGTGTGGCATAGTCTCCCAGTAGAGGAGGTAGAGACAAATATATGTGTCAAGAAAGCATGGGTCTCTTAGGGAGAGAAATAGTGGACGCTGTGGATGGGCAGATTGGATGGGCCTTTTGGCCTTTATCTGCCTTCATGTTTCTATGTTAGCTTCATCTGGGTCTTGGATTTCAGTTACAAAAATTCACGCAAATACCCTCTCTTCCCTACCTCTAACCTTCTAACATATACAAAGGAAAAAATACAAAAGATTCAAAATCCATTCTCCTAGCTTGATAGGATATACTGGGCAATTTGCCCTTATTTGAAAGGCTAACCACCTAGTGATAGTAATACAAGAGTACCAGTAGGAATCAACACTGTCATTTTGAACCCAAAGCTAGATGGGATTGGAGTGGAGTGGTAGGGGACCATTCCTGCTCCGTCCTATTAGACTACATTGAATCATCTCTAGGTAAGCCCAGGAATTCCTATGGGTCTGGGAGGAGGCCAGAAATGGTAGGAATAATTGGGGGTGGGGATCAAAACAAAACACTAGAAGATATAGAATATGAAAGGTGAGGCAAAAATGGAAACAACCAAAGTACAATCCTCACTCAACGGAATCCAATGTAGGATGGCAAAGAGGCTCACAAAGCATTTCACATCAATGCAAAAACCAAATGTGGATGTTTGGCTTGGCTCTTATCTTTGCCTCCTTTATCCAATGCAGCTTATATGTTTATTTCTGTATGTTTTTTTTAGAAATAAAAACTAGAAAACAGCATAGTTGTTTTACTTATTGTTTTTTAATGCAGTGTCTCTAATGCAATGTTTTATTTTTGTAAGTTCAATAATTTATTAATTTACAATAGATACAGTTGATCTGACTCAGACTAACATCTGCCTCTGATAATTCAGGGGTGGACATAACCCTTACAAGTATTAGAACTGAATAAGAAAAGAGAAACAAGAAAAGGGAAGAGCAAAAAAGCAAGAAAGGGAAAAGAGAGAAAAGAAAATTGAGGGATTGGGATTGAACTGGTGACTGTAGCTCAAGTGCATGGAAGAACATAGGCGTTGCCATACTGGACAGACCAAAGGTCCATTAAGACCCATATCCTGTTTCTAATAATGGCAAATCCAGATCTAAGTACCTGGCAAGATCCCAAGTACACCAGATTTTATTCTGCTCATCTGTATGCGTTGGGATGCAAGAGGCTGATATGCACAGATGGGGAGAGGGACCTTGGAGTAATAGTGTTTGAGGAACTGGAGGCAACAAAACAGTGTGACAAGGATGGTAGGCTGCATAGAGAGAGTTGTAACCAGCCGAAGAAAGGAGGTCTTGATACCACTGTATAGGTCGTTGGTGAGGCCCCACTTGGAGTATTGTGTTCAGTTTTGGAGGCCCTATCTGGCTAAGGATATAAGAAGACTTGATGTGATCTAGAGGAAGGTGATGAAAATAGTAGGGGGTTTGTGCCAAAATACATACAAGAAGAGACTGGAAGACCTCAACATGTATACTTTAGAGGAGAGGAGGGATAGGGGTGATATGATACAGACATTTAAATACTTGAAAGATATTAATATAGAAGCAAATCTTTTCCAGAAAAGGGAAACTGGTAAAACTAGGGAGCATAAATTGAAGTTGTGGGGTGGTAGACTTAGGAATAATGTTAGGAAATTATGTTAGGAGAGGGTAGTGGATATCTGGAATGCCTTCTCAAGGAAGGTGTGGAGAGGAAAATGATGACAGAATTCAAAAAAGAATGGGATGAACACAGAGGAACTCTGATTAGAATATGAATGATATAAATTGAAGAACTAAGGCAAGAAGTGGCATAGCCATGGATATGCCAAGGTGGGCCTAGGCTTATCCACTTTGTCCTCAGGCCCACCAAGTAGCAGTATATCTACTTGTAGCTAGTAGGGATCCCTAAGTCCCACCAGCTAAAAACTCCCAAAATTTTTCCTGCAGCTGTATACTTTTTAAAGAGCTGATCTTCGCTGGCAGCAAGCAGTTCATGCAAGCCTTACAGCCTTCCTTCTGAGGTGCTCTGCCTATATGGAAATAGAAAGTTGTGTCAGAGGGAAGGCTGGTGAAGATCAGCTCTCTAAAAGGTATGCAGTGGAGGGCTTGAGACACTGGAGTTCCAGGGGGCGACTCACTCGGGCAGGATGGGGGCAGCTTGAGATACCAGAATGCCAGGGAATCAGATTGCCTGGGTGAGAAAGGGGTGGTCTGAGACACCGGAGGACAGTGGTGGAAGCAAGATCACCTTGGTATGAGAGGGAGAGATCTAATCTAATCTAATCTTTAGTTTATATACCGGATCATCTCCCATTGGAGCTTGACTCGGTAACAGGTAATCAGAAGACCAAAAATACATAAAGATATGGAAAGGAGAGAGTAATAGAGTTTAGCTTAACCTATCACAAAAATGAGTCTAGCAATGTTTATCGGTTAGTAGATCTTATGGATAAACTATTTAAATATTGTGAAAAAAACCCTAGTTTTTAAAGTTTTCCGAAACAATTGCAGCTGACCTATCAGAGGATCAGGAAGTCCATTCCAAATCTCTACTAACTTAAAAGCATAAGATTGACACAATTTCCCAGTCGATTTGATTCCATTGAATGAGGGGAACAATAGTTTGTACTTCTGTGTGTTCCTTGATCTGCCCACCTTACTTGGGTCCAGGCCCATCTAAAATTGGGTGTCTGACTATGCCCCTGTCAGAGAAAGAAGCACTGGGAGAACAATGTCCAGGAGATGGGGAGGAGAAATTTTGGAAAATGCAGTAATAATTTTCCTTCGATGTTCTGTGTTGTGAATTCAGCACAGATGGCGGGAAGCTGGGGGACACTGGAGTTATCAACATTGCCATTAATTGTTTTAAGAGTTGAGTAGTTTGAGTACCATTGAGGAAATAACAGCAGTGAGCCCATAGGAGCATTAGCTCTGAAGGAACAGAGAGTCTGAGTCACAATTGTTGGCGGAAGCAATGTCATAAAGTGCTGCATACTTTTGCTGGCTAAGAAGAAAAGTCTATGGCAGCTTCGAATCTGCAGGTATAGCAGAGCATCCTTTGAGCACAAAGATCCGATTCTATAAGTGGCGCCTAAAAGACAGGCACCGAGGGACACGGGGCATAGCGCATGTCAATCTTAAGTTAGATACTGTTCAGCAGCACCTAAATTGGACTTAGGCACCAATAGGTATCAAAACCTTAGGCGTCCCCTATTTATGCCAGGGTTTTCTTGACCTAAATACCAGCACTTAAGTTAAGTGCCTACATGCAAAACTACTACTAATACTTATCACTTATATAGCGCTGAAAGGTGTACACAGCACTGTACATTTTGACATTTATAGACAGTCCCTGCTCGGAAGAGCTTATATCTAACTTGGACAGACAGACATGACATATAGGGTTGGGGTTTCAGAACCCAAGGTGAGAGGAGTTAGGAGTTGAAAGAGGTGGGCTTTTAACTGGGCCTTGAAAAGGGCCTTGAACACTGCCAGAGACCCACCAAGACCCACCCATGATCCATCCCTAATCACACCCTCTTTCTGGTAGGCATCTTGGGCTGAAAGCGGTAGGGACCTATTGAGTTAGGTGCCAATTTTAATGTATGCTAATTATAAATTGCTAATTGACAATAATCGGTGCTAATTAAACTTTTAAATAATTAAGTTAGGCATCTAGTAGCTAGATGCACTAAACATGATCGGTAAGACCGCGTGGGTCTGCTCCAATCCGATTTTTGGCCGATTCTAAAAGAGCTATTGATATACTAAACATTTTGCATGCAAATGATTCGCGCAGAGGTTTGTCGTATGCCGATCTAGGGGCCTAACTTTAAGTGTCTTTTAATAGAATCTGGGGCAAAGAGCCAGGGCCTAGTGCAGTGTCCCGCAAACTTTGTTGAGCCATGGCACACTAAACGTAGTGGCTGCGGTTCAAGGCATCCGGAAGGGTGCGGATGCCACTGTAATGACATCACACACATGCGTGATGTCATCATGTCGACGTCGGTCATGCACGGAGGCCCTCCAGACGGGCCCTGAGCCGCCAGTAGAGGGTGCAATCAGGGAAGAGGGCCAGAGAGAAGGAGAAACGCTGGTGCTGGCTGATTGCCTACAGGATATGCCTCTCGCCGCGAGGCATATCCTGTAGGCAATCAGCTGACGCCGGTGCCTCTCTTCCCCTCCAGTGTGTCACGACACACCTGAAATCTCAGGAGGCACATTAGTGTGCCGTGGCACACAGTTTGCGATACACTGGTCTAGTGAGTGGGACTGTATGGAGAACCTGCCCTAATCTAGTTTCCTTAGTAATTTCTCATCAAAACGGTTTTTATTGATTTCTTCTTTTCATGTTTCTGTTTCACAAAATCATCTTCAAACGTTTTGTTCGTAATAGGAAATATTTGACTACTGGAAATTGGCTTGGACTTGTCTCTATCCATGTCCTTCTCTCCCTTAAACCAAGGGTCAAAGAGATCCTGATGGAGGCAGCTACCTGAAGTAAAAAGGATTCGTTGAAATCGCCATGCTGCTAGAGGCTTGAATCCTGCATTGACTGCAGGCTGAAGGGACTGCTTCCTGGCCTGTTTACACACATTGCTGAATCCGGAGCATTGATTTTGTGTGTTATGTGAAAAGAAATTAAAGCTCTGGTCTCATTAGATAACCGGTTATGGTTAAAGATCACAGGGACACTCTCTCTTCCATTGTATGACACTGAATGGTCACAGCAGGCAGCTTCTTGTGCACAATTGATTTCAAGCAGAGTTTTGTCTGATAGATGCTTCTAGATTATGACAAGAAAGCATTCTATAATCCTTCTGCCAATGCAGTTATGTTTAACAGACATCCAACTCTTATCACTGATTGATAACACTTAACTCAAAACATATTTAAGCTGTAAGAATGTCAATATTTTGCCGCCAAGTGAAGGTGACCCTTGCTCTTCTTGTTTGCTAAGTGTGCATAGTGGTTCGCTGGTAAATTTGTAAGGGTGGTTATGTGGGCAGGCTGTTATGGATTTGCTATCTTAGCCTGAAGTGTTTGCTGCTGATTATGTGATTAAATCAATAATAATTTCTGCTTGGACCCTGCGCTTCTTGATTCATCTTCTTTTCCATGCTATGGAGCGGAACAATGAGTCCCAGTGCTTGAGCCGTTAAGTGTGCAGTTGTGAAAGACATGCCAGGGTTATGGCAGGTGGTTCCCAAATCTCTTTCGAAAGCAAAATATTAGAATAGCTGCACAGGCAAATAAACAAGCAGAACCTTTGTGGCAAAAGAGATGAACATGACAGGTGCCGAATAGGGGAATCTTTTAAATCAATGATGCTGCTTATCCTGGCTTACCTGAAGCAGAGCGGATCTTGCCACACTGCACTCATTCCTTATTAAACAGATCTTCTTTTATTTGGACAAAGGAGGAATTTACATCTAAGCAGTCACAGTATGCTCATTCACAGCATCTGGTCATTCTAGCCACCCTGGCAGTTTTACATTACAACACAGGAGGTCTGTGTGATACACTTCACAGGACAAAGAGGATTTCCACTTTCTCTTACATGCAGACACACACACAATTTTGATGGAAAGGTTCTTTAAGAATTCCTCTGAGCTTTCATAAAGCATTACATTTCCAAGGGGGAGTGGGAATGGTAAGAAATAAACTTATTTATCCATATAGCTCAGGTCCAGTTTTTTGTTGTTGTTGTTGTTGTTGTATGATTTCTTTAAATCAAACTATATAAAAAGAACCATTCAATAATTATTCATTTGTTAATCGTAGTCACACACAGGAAGAAATTTTGATGCTTGGAGGGCATGACATCCTAAATCCTCCTTTCTGAAATCCCCAACGTAGCTAGGACTTTACCTTGCAAGTGACTTTTGTGCTACTCGCTATCACAGCAGGAAAATCTGGGACGATTTCAGTGTCCCAGCCGAACTCATGGGGACAACAGCAGATCTATTAAAATGAGAACATCTGGTCACATTTCTTTATATGAAAGCACAGAACTTTCTAGGCAGTTAATTAGTCTGTGCTGGAAAACCGACTCAAACTGAAGGCACTTTAGCAAGGATAGTAAAGCAATTTGCCATGCCATGTTTCAAAGACTCAACATGCTGAAAACTGTGATAGTCAACAACTGTGCCGATCAATATATTTAAACAGCAAATTGCAGTTTTCATAGAACTGAGCATCATTAATTCATAAAAAGAAAGCAAACTACCATTACCATCTTGCACAGAATTTTTTTCTTTTAATTAAAGGCTTCATTTCTGCTGTCTTTGAGGGAGGGGATATGTTTCCATTGCATGCGGCAAAGATCTAAGTTCATTATGGACCCCCTTTTCTCCTATCTGATAGGGATAGCATTCATATCTGATTCATCAGAAACTGTCTACTGCAGTGCTTTTTAAACCTGTCCTAGGGGACCACTAGCCAATCAGTTCAGGATATCCCTAATGAATATATATGAGAGAGATTTGCAAATAGGAGAGGTGACAGGCACGTACGCTTCTCTCTTGTATATTCATTAGGGATATCCTGAAAATCTGACTGGCTGCTGTTCCCCCATGACAAGTTTAAGAACCACTGGTCTACTGCATCATAGCTTTCCCATTCAAAAGCACGCACACATATAGAGCAATGGTCAGACCACACTTGGAATACTGCGTCCAACATTGGTCTCCCAACCTAAAGAAGGATATAAAACTGCTGGAGAGAGTGCAGAGACGAGCAACGAAGCTAGTAAAAGGTATGGAGAAACTTGAATACAAGGTACGACTTAAGAGACTGGGATTGTTCTCCCTTGAGAAAAGGAGACTGCGAGGGGATATAATTGAGACCCTCAAAATACTGAAAAGAATCGACAAAACAGAGCAGGAAAAAAAAATATTTACAATGTCCAATTTGACATGAACAAGAGGACACGTAATGTAGCTAAAGGGGACAAGTCCAGGACAAATATCAGGAAGTTCTGCTTCACACAAAAAGTGGTTGACACCTGGAATGCTCTCCCAGAGGAGGTTATAGTGGAATCGACCATCCTAGGATTTAAAAGCAAACCAGATGCACATCTCCTTATAAGAGGCATAAAGGGATATGGGTGACTAAAAATTACACCAGGTGTACACCTGGCTGGGCCTCCGCGTTTGCGGATCGCTGGACTTGATAGACCGAAGGTCTGATCCAGAGATGGCGCTTTTTATCTTCTTATGTTAAACAAAAAAACCAGCAAAGCACATATATCTTGAAAGTATAAGTGATCTTTGTTCAAAGAAGCATGGGATGAACACAGAGGATCTAGAATCAGAAAATAATATTAAATATTGAACTAAGGCCAGTACTGGGCAGACTTGCATGGTCTGTGTATGTATATGGCCATTTGGGAGAGGATGGGCTGGAGAGGGTTTCGATGGCTGGGAGGGTTTATATGGGATGGAGTAGGTTTTAACGGAGATTTCGGCAGTTGGAACCCAAGCACAGTACTGGGTAGAGCTTTGGTTTCTTGCCCAAATAGCTAAGAAGAAAAAATTTAATAAATTTAAATTGAATCAGGTTGGGCAGACTGGATGGACCATTTGGGTCTTTATCTGCCGTCATCTACTATGTTACTATGATACTTATAAGAAATGGAGACAGAGCGAAAAGATAATCATACATCCCCTTGATACTTGTACTCCACAATCTATATTGTTTTAGATAACCAACTGTGGCATTAAAAATTATACTCAGATTTTTAATGCTAAATATCCTGGTATAAACAGACCACTGGCAGTTATCCTGGCACCAGAGATATTCACATTGATACCCAGATATCTTCCCAGAAAAAGTTAGGGCAGACATTTTGCTGCCCTAATTTTATCTAAGTACCTCGTAGTTAGAAATATAGAAACATGACAACAGATAAAAGCCAAATGGTCCATCCAGTCTGCCCATCCACAGAATTCACTATCTCCTTCTCCGTAAGAGATCCCTCGTGCCTATCCCACGCTTTCTTGAATTTAGACATAGGACTCCTTTTACAAAAGTGTGCTAGGGTTTTTAGCACACGCACAAAATTACCGCGCGCTATAGCGCGTGGTAGCCAAAAATCTACTGCCTCCTAAAAAGGAGGCGGTAGTGGCTAGTGCGCTCGGGAATTTATGGCCCTAGTGCACCTGTGTAAAAGGAGCCCATAGTCTTTCTCCACCACCTCTACTAGGAGACTATTCCACGCTTCTGTAAAAAAAAGTTTCCTTAGATTACTCCTGAGCTTCTCACTTCTTAAATTCGTCCTATGCCATCTTATTCCGAAGCTTCCTTTCAAATGAAAGAAAGTTGCCTCAGGCATATTTATGCCATGTAGGTATTTAAATGTGTCCATCATATCTCCCTTTTCCCGCCTTTCTTCCATATTGAGATCTTTAAGTCTATCCTTTTATGCCTTATGATGTAAACCTTCAACCATTTTAATTGCTTTCAACTGCCTATATCTTTTTGAAAGTGCAGTCTCCAGAATTGTACACAGTATTCTAAACGAGGTCTCCTTCTAGCTTTTGTTGTCACCTTTTTAACCTGTTTGGCCACCTTAAGATCATAACATACTGTCACACCAAGTGCTGCTCCTCTTTCGTCCAGAAAAGTTCACCTCCTAAATTGTACCATTCCCTTGGGTTTTTGCAGCCTAAATGCATGACCTTGCATTTTTTTAGCATTAAATCTTAGCTGCCAAATTTCAAACCATTCCTCAAGCTTCACTAAGTCCTTCCTCATGTCTTCCACACCATCAGGGGTGTCTACTCTATTGCAGATTTTGGTGTCATCCGTAAACAAGCAAATCTAATCAGTCAGCCCTTCAGCAATATTTCTTACAAAGATATTAAAAAGATAAGACCAAAGAACACCATTGGTAACATCCCTTTTCTCAGATAAATCAGTATTCCCCCCATCTTCAAAAAACATTTGCAAGGGAAATAAAATGCTCCTACTGTTATCACTTGAGTCTTTGCAGCTAAAAAGACTTCTATGTAGCCTGAGTGGCCTTAGAGAAAATCAGGGAATACATAAATCTTCTGACCACAGAATGAATACTCTAAACTCAAAATCAGGTGTCAGGGCAAATGTGGCACTCAAAGTTTACACAGAACATTTTCCTATCCCACACTATTTTGAATTCAGATATTGTCTTTATCTCTACCACCTCCATCGGGCGTCTATTCTTCACATCTACCACCCTTTCTGTGAAGGAGTATTTTCATACATTACTCCTGAGCCTATCACCTCCTAACTTCATCCTGTGCCCTCTTCTTCTGGAGTTTTCCTTCATTTGAAAAAAGACTCACCTCCAGTACATTAACCCCACAGAGATATTTAAACATCTCCATCATATCTCCTCTCTCCTGTCTTTCCTCCCGGCCTCTAAGTATGATTTATGACAAAGACCACTAACCAGTTTTGTAGCAGCCCTCTGGACCAACTCCATCCTATTTATATATTTCTGAAGGTGTGGACTCAAACTGAAGACACTTAACATAAGAACATAAGAAATGCCTGCACCGGATCAGACCTGGGGTCCATCCAGTCCGGTGATCCGCACATGTGGAGGCTCAGCCAGGCGTACCCTGGCGAATACATTAGTCACTCGTATCCCTCAATGTGTCCTGCAAGAAGATGTGCGTCCAATTTTCCCTTAAATCCTAGAATGGTGGTTTCCTCCACCATCTCTTCCGGGAGAGAGTTCCAAGCGTTCACCACTCGATGTGTGAAGCAGAACTTTCTGACATTTGTCCTGGCCGTGTCCCCTCTCAGCTTCAGGCCATGACCTCTGGTCCGAGTCTGGGTCACATTTGCCAATGTGAATAACGCTGTTTCTTGCTCACCATCCTTTCCCCCTGCTGGTGAGTGAGCTTGCTCCATTTTGTCAATTCCTTTTAGCAATTTAAAAGTCTCTATCAGATCCCCTCTCAGTCTTCTCTTCTCAAGGATAGCAGGGATAGTAAAGCAATTTTCCATGCCATGTTTCATGCCATGTTATGTTTGGTGATCGATTTGTTTGCTGCAGCAGTGCGTTGGAAGTTAGAGTGTGAAGTTCAGCAGCAGCTATATTACCCCCAGATGAAGGCTGATTTATAGTTGAAACACTCTGGACGAAGTGTCGGGTATTGGAATGTTAACCAACGTTGGCATTGGCAAAGAGCTATTGAGATAAGGGTTGCTGTTCCTTCTCCGATTGATTTTGGACATACACAATTTTAGTTTTCTTTTTTTTTCTTTTTCTCCATTGTTTTTTGTTTTTGAGGTTTTTTTTTTTGGTTTGATATGAAAATTAAATAAATGAAAACAGTTTTAGCCCAAGTAAGATAGAAATAAAGTTCATATATAAGGGTGGGAAGGAGGTTTGACGTAAATGATTATATGGCACATCACCAATACAGGATAAGGATCTGAAATAACATATATGTTATAAGAGGTTCTATGTACTGAGTTTACAGCCCTTATATGATACTTCAACCTCCTAGTTTATATTTCACCTGGGAGAGTTTGTTTATTAATTGAGGTACCATATGAGCGGTCTTAAATGAAATAAGAGTTATATGATATATTGAGTTACTGATTAATTGTGACACTAGTGTGTATAAAAATTGTTTCAAAAGATTTTCTTTGACTATCCAACATTCCCCCTTTTATGACTGATGTTTCAAAGACTCAACATGCTGAAAACTGTGATAGTCAACAACTGTGCTGATCAATTTGTTTAAACAGCAAATTGTAGTTTTCATAGAACTGAGCATCATTAATTCATAAAAAGAAAGCAACCTACAACTTTTTGTTTGTTTTCACCTCATGTGGGTTCTTAGTCCTATCAATAGACAGATGTACTCTCTATAAAACAAATAGAGTCTGCACAGCACAGAGACTGGTATAGAATAAAATGAACTGGATTCATGTCGGATTTTGGTGGCAAATTCCAATAACAATCATCCTTTAATTGTTTTATTGTTTATTGGAAGCTTCTATACCACTCCTAATGACTGGGGAGTCAATTCTGCATGGTTTGCATGAGCTTCAGTAATGGTGTTACAATACATGAGTTAAATATATGTGAATCTTACCTACTTATACCATCTACATACTGAAGTATGCAAATTACTGCTACTATTGCATATGATAAGAAATACTCTTGTTGATGTTTTCACTTTTTTTTCCCCAAAATCCTGTACATTTGCAAACTTTTTTGCTGTCAAGCTCCCCCAGTGTAATGCAATGCCTCATGCCCACAACCCAGGTCTCCCATACCAGTACAACATAGCAAGACACCCAGATGTGCTCTTTCCTACTATTTATAATAACTTTTAACTTTGGCTGCACTGGTTAGATTAAATTACTTTGATTGTGAACCATCAAGAAACAATGCTGCTCTCCACATATTGCTGTGTCCTTTATTGAAAAAAAAGGTAGGGCATCACATTTCAAATGCAGACCTGCTGTTTAATGCACGTAATTGATACTGATTTATGTACATGACAGAATTTATAGCAAGATGGAAAAGGTTATGTTTTCACTGAAATTTTATGTCCATCATTTCCCATAACTGTATCTTTATGCAATCTCAGTAACAAGTCGAGTCAACTCAATGAGTCACTAATCTTTGCCACACTGAATAAGGGCGCAGCTGTATTATTGTTTACATATCTCCCTTTATAGACGTCTTCCTTATTGACTGATACGTTACTTAGAAAGAGCTCATAAAAAAAACTTAGTTATATTTTTATGCCACTGGAATTGGATCTCCGTGAAACATAAATCTCTCTTTTTATTGCTATAATTTTTTCTTAATTCTGGGCTAGAGGATTCCAGAGGGATCAAATGTTAATGCATTTCTGTACTGAAGGTGCAAAAAATCTTCCTTCTCTGTAAAAATAATTCTAAACAAAAATGAACTTGATTCCTCCAATCTATTTGTGGTTGGGAGAAGCATAATAGTTGGAAATATTTAGGTTTTGCTCAATTTCACCCACACTGAAATCAGATGTTGGATTTGACAAAAAAAAACCCCAATCATTTGGCCAGCACATTGAAAAGATATTTGAAGCACTCAGAAGACTTTCCATTAACACCAATAATTCCATCCATTGACCTGAGTAGAACTGACTCATCTAAAGCTCAAAATAATTTTTACATGCATCCAAGACACATCATCATCAGAATCCAAGACACGTCAAAGTTGAATATATTTCCTTTTACCTTAAGAACATAATAGCCTTACTGGGTCAAGCCAATGGTCCATCTAGCCAAGCATCCCATCTTCACAGAGGCCAATCCGGGTCACAAGTACCTGGCAAAAACCTAAATAGTAGCATCATCCCATGCTACCGATCTAGGACAAGCAGTGGCTTCTCCCATGCAACAATTTATAGACTTTACCTCCAGGAACCTGTCCAAACTTTTTTTTTTTAAACCAGCAACATTAACCACTCTTACGATGTCCTCTGGCAATGCATTCCAGTGTTTAACTGTTCACTGAGTGAAAAAATATTTCCTCCTATTGGTTTTAGAAGTATTACTCTGTAACTTCAATGAGTGTCTCCTAGTCTTTGTAAATCCTGATGCAGTAAAAAAATCGATCCACTTGTAGACTTTGTAGACTTCAATCATATCTCCCCTCAGCCATCTCTTTTCCAAGCTGAAGAGCCCTACCCTTCTTAGTCTTTCCTCATTCGAGAAGTGTTCCATCCCCTTTATCATCTTGGTCGCTCTTCTTTGAACCTTTTCTAGTGCCGCTATATCTTGTACTAGTTTGCATATCTATTGCCACTGTACAGTCCTTGGTTAAGCCATATTTTAATTTAATTTTATTTGTTGTTTAATGTAGTTTCATAAAAGAGGCCCTTATTTTGAAGATTTATTTTTAAGGGTTAACGTGTACTAACTCCATGGAGGGGCATAATCGAAAGGAACGTCTAAGTCCGTTTTCGTCTAAGCCGCAAGTTGTCCAAAGTAAAAAAACAGCCTAGGATACATTTTTGAAAAATATGTCCAAAATTTGTTTTGTTTCGAAAATCGTCTAACTATACGTCCTGCTTATCTGATCGTCCAAGCCGCTAAATCGTCTATCTTTGTACCAACTTTTCATCCAAGTCAAAAAACGCCTAGAATAAGCCCTGTTGGACATAGGAAGGGTCTGCAAAGTGATGGACTGAACACCCAGACATGGCACCTAAATAATGGGGTACCTTACAGGGCACTGCTGTGAATTTCACAAAAAGGGTGCAGTGTCTTCTCCTCACTACAGCTCCCTTATAGGTCATGGTGTGCCCCCCAAATCACCTCCTGAATCCCCTAGACCCACTTATCTACCATCCTAATAGCCCTTATGGCTGCAGGAGCCATTTATATGCCAGTAGAAAAGGGTTTTGGGGGTGTATAGAGGAGTGCACATGTTTAAGTATCAATGCAGTGATTACAGGGGCTTATGGACATGGGTCCTCCTCTCCATGAGTCCCTAACCCACCCCCAAGATGGCTTAAGCCACCTCTGTGCTGTACGACTAGGCTTTTCTATGCCAGGCTGCCAGGTGATGATGGTCTGGAGGCTGAATTTTAAAGGTGTGATTATGATTTTTATGGGGGGGGGTCGGTGATCACTGGGGTAGTGTGGGGGGTCTGTATTATGTGTTTGCAGTGCTTATTTGGTGACTTTATGTGGGTTTTTGTGACTTAGACCATGTTTTAAATGGTCTAAGTCACAACAACCAAGTTCCGTCAATCCTGGGCTGTATAACTTTCAGTTATACATGCTGTAAGACTAAGTCTAAGCCGGCCCATGTCCCGCCCAACTCCCGCCCTCGACACTCCTCCTGAACCGCCCCGTTTAGCGGCACTATGGAAGCCTAGGCCGTTTCGAAATATGTCCAAAACCCATTTTTATTATCGGCACTTGAATGCCTTTCGTTTATGATCGTCCAAGTGCCGACTTAGGCCGGTTTTGGAATGTTTTTCTCTTTCGATTATGAGCCCCATAGTGTTTATTTTATTCTTATCTACCCTGAGACAGAAAGTACATGCTAACACTGTTACTGTAGGATAACTGTCAGTAAATGGCCCCTATATTGTTATTGTGATTTTAGCCCCTCCCCTTTCTAAGTGATGCCATTCAGTGTGGTTAACAACACTGAATACAGTTGTTATTGTTAGGTTCCATCAACTCATGCTCGAGTCCTAGCGACATATTGAATTGAAAATCTAAAAGAAATTGGTTTTGTGCTCGTCCAGAAAAGTCCTCCAGCATCATCCTCATTGTTGTTTTCAACATGTACAGCCATCTGTTTGCAGGTCACCCTCTTTGCCTGGTTCCTTCTATTTTCCCAAACACGATGTCCTTCTCCAGTGATCTCTCTCTTCTGATGGTGTGACCAAAATAACTAAAAAAAAATCGGCAATAATATGAGGAGAGGAGGAGACTTTCACTCATATAATGAAGAAAGAGGGGAAAATGAGTATAAACACAAAAAAGAAAATTAAACAAATGAGAAGGTGTGTAAAAAAACTTATAAAAGTAAGACCTCTGAACAAAAGAAACTTTAGAGACTTCAGTATCAGAGAACTGAAATGAAATTAGGTGTCCTATAGCAGTATCCCCCGGGCTAAATGATTTGTGAAGGCTATTAGAGCCCAAATTGATTTGCCCGATATATCATATTGTCTCTTAAGTGCTCAAATTGTGCTTCAAAAAAACTACACCACAATCTGCTTGTTTTTTTTCTTATACCTTGGTGACCAAAGTAAGACAGTTGTAACTTCATCATTTGGACTTCAAGTGACATAACCAGTCTGATCTCTTCCAGAATCGATTCATTAGTTCTTCTGGCAGTCCACGTCACGCCTAAAATCCTTCTCCAGCCCAAAAGCTCAAATAAGTCAATCTTCTTTCTGTCTTGTTTCCGTAGTGTTCAGCTTTCGCATCCATAGCTGACCACTGAGAAAATGAGTGCATGGACAAGTCTGATCTTCGGTTGTAGTGTTACCTCCTTGCCTTTGAAAACTTTGTCGAATACAGTACAATTATAAAAATATTTTAATAAAAAGTAGCATATTCATGAGTACTTTGACACACTGGGTCACTATTTTTAGAATCATTTAGCATGAGGGAGTTCCAGAAAGTACAGGAAAACAAGAGGTATGCTGATAGGAATGCTAATATACAGTAGATCTGGGAGCTCTAAACTGACAAGAATTAAACTTGTATTGGAGATTGGCAGTCTGGGAGATGTTATGAGTGAGCAGCAAAGGACTCAAGACACAGATGAAAGTGAGCATCTAGAGTTAATTAGTAGGGAGGGGGGGGAAGCCCAGAATGCAGATAGAGAGGAGAGGAGATAAGAAGCAAAAGAAGCAACTATATCACAAGCAAAATGGAAAATGTAGTGCTGTGATGTTTGAGGCTACTGAAATGAAGTAAGAACTTGAATGCTTTGGATTAAGGAACTGTCAGGGGTTTGAGAAGTTGCCAAAGGAACAATGTATTACAAGTGTGAAGGATCATGATTAGAAGCCACGGGAAAGCATTCACTTAATACATAAATGGCAATAATCTCCCTGGGGCAGTGAGCATTTTTATATGCACTGAGGGATGTTCAATAATTTATCTACCTGAATATGAAAAAAAAAAGTAACAAATGTGTTGAAACATGTGCATGTTGTGACATGTCTCAAGGTTACTCAGTGGCTCAGTGTGAGTCTAACATTCCAACAGACAGGATGTCAGGAGAGTCCTCATGTGAATTAAGTAAGAAATTGCTAGATTTGGAGCACCATTCAGTGATAAAAATTTCTCACAAAGAAGGAAAAAACCCAAAGGAGAATCAAGAATGCATGACTAAAATTTATGGGGAGTCTGCCCTATCATCCTATAAAGTAAAATTTTGAAGCAAGCAGTTTAAGTGGAATAGAGAGTCCATTGAAGATAACCCTCACACTGGACAACCTGTGGAAGTAACTTCCACAGAAATATGCAAGAAAATCAAGGATTTAATTACAGACAAATTAGGGTTTCCTGAATAGTAAAAGAAATGGTCATCTCAGCAACTACAGTTTGGAAAATAATTCATGAAAAGTTGAGCATGTCCAAGGTTAGTGCAAGATGGGTTCCAAGAATGCTGATAACATGTCAGAAAGCCACGAGGCTCTAGTGCTGTTAGGAAAAGTTGGAGATGCTCCGTGAAGACCAAGTGAATATTTTTCATCGTTTGGTGACTGGAAATGAGATTTGGGTCTATCACAAAGATCCTGAGTCCAAAATGGAGTCAATGCAGTAGAAGCACAAGTCATCCCCCACCCCAAAAAAGTTCAAGACAGAAAAATTTGCAGACAAAGTCTTGGCAACTGTCTTCTGGGATGATGAAGGACTTTTGCTTCTGGAGTTCAAGCCACACAAGGCAACCATAACTGGGGAGAGTTACACCAAACACAATGATTGCTTTATGGAAGTTAACCAAGGAGAAAAGACAAGAAAAACTCACAGCAGGCATGCTGCTTCTTCACAACAATACACCAGTGCACATATCATGGCAATCATTGGCTGCCATCCAAGAATATGTGTTTCAACATCTGAATCATCTACCTTACAGTCCTGATTGTGTTCCCTCAGATAATTTCCTGCTCTGAGTTTTGAAGAAATCTCTTTATGGACAGCGGTTTTCAGGTGAAGATGTCATGAAAGCTGTGATGTCCTAGTTTGAAGGTCAAACAGAAGAATTATTTTCAAAGGGGTTAAAATCATTGCAGGAAAAGAAGATGAAGTGTATGGTGCTATCATGGGACTATATTGAAAAATAAAACAAAAATATTTTGAAAAAACTTTTCTTTCCTAATGAGGCAGATAAATTATTGAACACCCCTCAAAATGGCAGGCACCTAAAGATAAGGGACCATGTGAAATAACCTTCTAAAAAGATTAATAGCAAAACATGAATTTGGGCTTTGTAGAACAGACAAACCAAAGTTTTGCTGCAGAAGTTAACTATTCTTTCTCTCTGAAGCCCATAGTTTGAAACATAATGGGTCAGAAGAATCGAATCTAAGGAATATTACTGTTTATAATTATACTTTGGATCCAACAATTTCGCTGTCACTGCACCCTCTCTCTGGAATTTGCTGCCTAATCATTTCCGAATTGAATCCCTTACTAAAACAATTTAAAGCAAAATTAAAAACATTCTTGTTCCAAGATGCTTTTGGATAACAACTGTCTGTTTAAGGACTAAAACCAGTTTTATAGCCTTTTACCCATACCTATTTTTTCCCCTTAATTGCGTTTTTTTTCGTTAAGATTGTAGTTCTCACCCTTCTTCCCTAATTGTTTGTAGTTAGTTTATATGTTTGTATGTGTTTACTAACCTAACCTGGTTTTGTTTAGTAATTTAATTTTAATTTGTTCTTAAGACAATTTTTATTTCTGTACACCACTTAGAAATTTGATTTACGGAGAGGGTGGTGAATGCCTGGAATGCGCTCCCAAGCGAGGTGGTGGAGAGTAAAACTATGACTGAGTTCAAAGAAGCGTGGGATGAACACAGAGGATCTAGAATCAGAAAATAATATTAAATATTGAACTAAGACCAGTACTGGGCAGACTTGCACGGTCTGTGTCTGTGTATGGCCATTTGGTGGCGGATGGGCTGGGGAGGGCTTCAGTGGCTGGGAGTGTGTAGATGGGCTGGAGTAAGTCTTAACAGAGATTTCGGCAGTTGGAACCCAAGCACAGTACCAGGTAGAGCTTTGGATTCTTGCCCAGAAATAGCTAAAAAAAAATAAATTTTAAAATTTAAATTGAATCAGGTTGGGCAGACTGGATGGACCATTTGGGTCTTTATCTGCTGTCATCTACTATGTATTAAGCGGTATAAATTTTTTTTTTAATAAACTTGAAACTTGATAAAGTTGTGCAAAGGGGATGTGTGATATTCACTGAATTCTATAAAATTGTTTGTGCAATTATTAGTGCTATTGTGTGAGCAATTATTGGCACAAATTATTTTCATTAAAACTTACATGTGTAAATTTAGGTGCAGAATCAATGCCTAAATTTTACACAGGGGTCATTTACGATGTTACTGAAGCTAATCATGGTAGCTTAGTGTAGGTGTGGGAACAGTCCCCCTCAACTTCTGCCCCTTTCAGGTCTATGATTCATAATGGCAGTTAGCTATCACTGTTAGTCATGCCCTATCTCCACTCATTAATCACCAGTACCACTCCAACCCAGGCAAAGCACTAGCATGGAATTTTGTCCCATGCTTGTTGGAGGGTGTGTGGTAGCTCTTAGTGCAGGTCTGTGCCTGTGGTTACTGCATGGTAATACCCGTACTAACGTCTTAGTGAGGCTTAGTAAGCATGCTCTATAGCAGGGGTAGGGAACTCCGGTCCTCGAGAGACGTATTCCAGTCAGGTTTTCAGGATTTCCCCAATGAATGTGCATGAGATCTATTTGCATGCACTGCTTTCAATGCATATTCATTGGTGAAATCCTGAAAACCCGACTGGAATACGGCTCTTGAGGACCGGAGTTCCCTACCCCTGCTCTATAGTTTATGTGCATAAGTATTTGCAGGTGTTGCATTTCTTCTTATCATGTAGTAGGATTCTTCTTTCTAGTGTTACCTTCTTAGATAGCAGTTTGTTCCTGATAAATAAATAACAGAGGATGGGAGACTGTTTTGAAACTGAGAGGGAGTTCAGTGAATATGTTCCACAGTTTCATCCCTACTATGTATAATACGAAAGTCACTGATGACAGAGGCAGCAGAATATTTATTTGTTTGGAGGGGCCAAATCAATCAGTCTTTAACCTTTATGCAGGTTTGGGCAAAATATTGTTAGGACTATGGCTCCCATGGCCCATCTTATTCTGCTGCGTATGACTGAGGATGTCTTTGAGTGATGACACTATATGATTGTAAGTAATATCAGTATATACCCACTTGCAAATTATACTAGTTTTGGTACTTCTGAATGCAATTTAAGATGTAAAAGACAGTTTTAGATTCCATACAGACTAACACTCCCCCCTTTTTTTTACAAAACCATAAAAGCGTTTTTTAGTGCAAGCCGGCACGTTGAATGCTCTGCGCTGCTCCCGATGCTCATAGGAACAGCACAGAGCATTCAGCGTGCCAGCCTGCGCTAAAAATTGCTTTAGCAGTTTTGTAAAAGGTGGGGGATAAGTCACCATATAATACAAATGAAAGCTTCAAATTAGCATTCACTGTCTGAACATGTGCATATCATAGTTTCACCATGTAGAGATTTTTGTAAGCAAATGAATAAAACATTTGACATTACCAAGTTTACCTCATTGATTGTATATATGCTTATGTTTGGTCATTTTACTATTGTTATGATGGTAAAAAATTGTTAAATTCTACATTAAACTGTATCTGCCAAAAAAAACCGCCATGGGTGAATCTCTTCATAAAGGTAGTTAAAAAATCCCAACAAACAAATAAAAATGATAAATAACATTATGTAACAATTATTATTATTATTATTTTTTTTTTTTTTGGGGGGGGGCTGTTCCTGGATAATGTGTTCTTTCTTAATTGCCTATGCCACAAAACTATAGAAAATAGCTATCATTCCCCTCAAACTTTGCTTTCATGACCAGGACATTGATATTTTGAAATTTACCTTTTTTGCTGAGTAAACCTAGGGGGCCTTTTACTAAGGTATTGCTGTGTGGCAAACAATATCACGGTTGAGTCACACTTGCCATTACAGTAAAAGAAGATTTATCCCGTGGCAATTCGGGCAGTAAGGCTTAACACAGCTATGGGCAGAGGAAGGGGCATGTTATGTGCATGTGTACCCACAATGAACTGGTGCACAGTGATAAAGGTGTGCGGCACTTCTTACCACCGGGTTAGCACTGGATACTTTACTGCTTACAAGAATAAAGGCAGTAAGGGCTTTTCATATCAACTGATACCACAGCATGTGTGGTTGGAAATCTGCCTCTACGCCTTTGCCTACCTGCCTCTACGCCTACAAGCCATGCTTTTTCGACCCATTGTAATTTCTGAATTGCTGCAGGCCATAGGCCTTAGTAAAAGGTCTCCTTAGAGTACTTCAAGAACTTTCTAGAACTCCCCATCATTATAAATAATAGTACAGTATAATTATAGAGATCATAAGCCCAACAGATCAGCTCCATTCCAACTGCCTAAGTGGTAACATACGAAAATTATTAGTCATAGGTGAAATAAATTTATTGTTTTTATTACCTCATTTTGTTTATCTACACTACAGGATGGTACAGAGTGGAAAAGATAGCCATGAAGTTTGCTATCCCAAAAATTTGGTGGGAAACCACTTACCACTCAAGAGACTGCTATTTCTATATGGTGGACACTTCCAAGCTTCAAACTGGCAAGCATGCATCTGCAATCACATATCTGAACGTTTCTTCATCCATTGCCTCAATGCTACATTGCTCTGAGCTCCCCATACCCACTCCCCCAAAGAGAGAACAGCTATCTTCAAAAGACAGCAGCAAGTCAGAGAGTGAGGGAGACATTATAGATCCAGTTTACAATATCAGTGGTGCAGCTGATGGGAGAAACCCATACTATCTAAACCAAAAAGACCTCAATGACTTTGAGATCTTTGTCTCACCAAGTTGAATGTCGAGCTTTTGAAGTCTAGGCTCAAGCAATGGAACTTGTTGGATGAAAGTGTGCAAGGCACAGATCAGAGGAAATGTCACCAAGCGTTTTCCTCCTTCTTCACCCATCAAGATGGGCTTTGCTTTTTCCACAATGTTCCCAGTCAATTTGAGGCAATTGGAATCACCTGTAACTCAAAAGAATGATGTTTCTTCATTGACAGCTCATCCAGGAGTATTAAAGCTGTGCTGCTCCATAACGTGAACAAGTACAAATCTCTTCCAGTGGCTCAATCAGTGCACCTCAAAGAGGATTACATTAACATCAAGACCTTTACTAGGCACCTTGAAGCATGATGAGTACTTCTGGAAGGTCATTGGAGGCTTCAAAATGGTGGCATTTTTAATGGGTCTCCAGTGCAGTTTTACCAAGTTTCCCTGCTATCTCTGCCTTTGGGACAGCACAGACACAAAGGTGCACTACCAAAGGCAGGAGTAGCCACAGCGGAATGTGTAGAGAAACAACATCAAATGGGAAGCACTGGTGGACATCAAATTGGGCCTAATGAAGCAATTTGTCAGAGCTCTATATAAGAAGTTGGCAGCCTTCAAGTACCTTCAAGACGTCTTCCTTAATCTGTCTGAGGCAAAGGTCAAAGTTTGTGTCTTCATCAGACCATAGATAAAGAAGATCCTGGAGTGTAAGGAATTTCCCATGAAGCTTTAGGCATCCACAATGTGGACGTCCAACCACTTGGGCATCCAAATAAAATGGATAATAAGCACAACTAACCACTTTAACAAGCAATAATTAAAAGTTAGATGTTCAAAGGTTTGCACAATTCACAAAATAGGCATCCACAATTCCATGGATGCCCATCAGAAAAAGCTGCGCCTAATGGGATAGGTGTGGGCGTGACTTTCATATAGACATCCATTTACAGAATCACATGCTGTTCAGCATCCTAACACATCTACCTAAGACCTAAAATGTAGGAATTACCAAAAGCAGGTCTACTTTTGAACGTGAGCTGGGTACTAGGTGCGCGTGACTTAGATGGATGCGACTTAGGCATCACTTAGGCATTCCAGAGGTGTCTGCATATAGGTGAATGGGGCTTCTATTTATGGGGTATAGAGGACTCCATTTTGATATTAAGGTCAAAAGATGTTTAATAATGCATTATATAGGCAAAGCACATGAATATATATATATATATATATATATATATATATATATATATATTGCATAGTAAAGTGGGCACTAAGTAGGCGCGAATTAGGTGTGAGTCACTTAGACGTCACTTAGGCGCATCAGAAGTATCTGCATATAGGTGAATGGAGCTTCTATTTAATGGGGGAATGGAGGACTCCAATTTGATATTATGGTCAAAAGATGTTTAATAATGCATTACATAAGCAAAGCACATTATATATATATGTATATATATATTGCATAGTAAACCTTTTATTTTGGGGGTAAAAGGACTCCTCTTTGATAATAATAGAAAAAAAAAAGATATTTAATAATGCATTTTTCAAGCAAAGCACATAAAATATGTATAACATACTAAACCTCATTCCCAAAAGGCTATGAAAATAAGAAGAGAATCCCTACTCACAACGGCTGTGGTTCAGAGCAAGTGGACATGTCTGATGCACAATCTTGACATCATTGTGCCATCATCAATATGTACCTAGATTGCAGAATGTCACAAAAAAATAATAGGAACACTTGCCTAAACAAAGGCTTTTTTTTCCCTGAGATGGCTATGATCTCCTAAGGTATCATCTCACATGACAGGAACCCCATGACTAAAATAAACCTCCTGTGGCTCAGTAGTTAAAGGCACTTCTTCCATCTTCCAAAGGTGCTGGGTTCAAATCCCTAGTATGATCAGGAACTCTAGCACATATTTCTATTTTTTTAAGTGACAATCTGCCATCTAGGTGCATATTGATGATGTCACAATGATATCAAGATTGTGCATCAGACATGTCCGCTTGCTCTAAACCACAGCCATTGTGAGTAGGGATTCTCTTTTTAATTTCTTAGCCTTTTGGGAATGAGGTTTAGTATATTATACATATTTCATGTGATTTGCTTGAGTAATGCATTATTAAATTTCTTTTTTCTATTATTATCAAAGAGGAGTCCTCTTTACCTCCCAAAATAAAAGGTTTACTATGCTATATATATATTTTTTTATGTGCTTTGCTTATGTAATGCATTATTAAACATCTTTTGACCTTAATATCAAATTGGAGTCCTCCATTCCCCCATTAAATAGAAGCTCCATTCACCTATATGCAGACACCTCTGATGCGCCTAAGTGATGTCTAAGTGACCACACCTAATTTGCGCCTACTTAGTGCCCAGTTTACATTCAAAAATAGACCTGTTTTTTTAATGCCTACATTTTAGGTGTTAGGTAGATGCGTTAGGGCGCTTAGCGGCATGCGATTCTTGAAATGGATATCTATATCAAAGTTACACCCATGCGCAGCTTTTTCCGATGGGTATCCATGGAATTGTGGATGCCTATTTTATGAACTGCATACAACCTTTGGACGTCTAACTTTCAATTATTGCTTGTTAAAGTGGTTAATTGGGCTTATTATCCATTTTATTTTTAGACAAATCAATATTATTTCATTATACTTATATTTTTATCAAAAATATGAACAAGTTTCTTCATTAATGATTAAATTCAGACTTTATTAATCTGAAACATAAATGGGTCCTTCATTATTATATTAAGACCATACGAAATTTCATAATTGAGCTTTAAAATACTTGTGAATTTTTCCTTGTACTGTTTGATTAGAAAATTCAGCGAATGCATAGCTTTCTCCCCCTTTAATTAAGGTCTAATTTTACAATCCAATATACTTTATTTTTGGGTTTAATTCTTTATCTTTAAAGTGATGGGAAGAACAAGTTTTTTCTTTTCTTTTCTCTTATGTAAATTTTCCATTATAGACTATTGTGTTATTCTAATGTTGAAACTGGTATTGTATTATTTCTTTGTTTTGACTAATAATTATGTCAAAAAGCATAAAATGAAAATAAAGATTAAAAAAAATACTTGTGAATTATATTTGGCACACTATAGTTGTATTCACTAAACATTATAATTATATTTTTATATGAGACTATAATCTGCTGAAAGCTTTAATACATATGATCTCACTTTAACATTTCAATGCTCTTAGCTAATTCATTATCAACTGCTTAAAGGCCTATTTAAAAGTGCTTAATATAATTATATGAGGATATTTCTGCACCATCTGTCACCCTCAATATACACCAATAGTTTCCTATACTTTCATATCTCAACTGTGAAATACTCTGGAATTAAATGTTAAAGGACGTATTGATAACATATTTACTGAATAATTTCTTTAACACCATCTCTCACAGATTACTTTTAACTAAAAAAAAAAAAAAGGTGTCTTCCCGCATCTGTTTTGTATACTGGATATCCAATCAGAGCTTTCTTTTATGTCCATGCTTTGGACAATCTAAAGCTCATACTATATATGAGAGTATTGCTTTACCATCTAACTCCCTTAATGTTCAGCAATAGCTTCCTATACTCTCATATCTTGGCTTTAAGATACTCAAAATTGAGTGTTAAAAGTCTTTCTGCATGATCTCTCTCTTACCTTCTCTAACGGATAACATTCATTAACAACTTTTTGAGTGTCTACCCGCCACTGTTTTGTGTACTGACATCCAGTCTTTAAACAGTTCAAAATAAATCCAGAAAGATGTATTTAAAAAGATATATATGAAGAATAATATCACCGAGTTCCCCTAAAAAAGGCTGATATAAAACTACCATCTTACCGTCTCACACAAACTGTGTTCGATGGTGACTTTCTGTAAAGAAAAAGTGGTGATTAACTGTGTCTATTTTATATGCAAAAGTGAAGCTGATGTCAACTAATTCCTAATATAAATTACCTAAAATTCACAAAAACATTAGGAATCCTCCAGTAAGACCTATCATCTCAACAAGAGGTTCGCTGTTAGAACCTTTATCAATGTTTGTTGATGAATTTTTGAAAGTTGAAGTCCCTAAATGCAAATCTTACATTAAGGATTTCAAACGTTTTTTATCCAAATTAGAAGTCATTGATACATCTGAAGGACCTTTCATTTTGGCAACATTGGACATTTCAGCGTTGTACACATCTGTCCCTCAATTGGATGCTTTGAACATCATTTCCAGAGTACTATTGAAGAAGTCAGTACAATCTTGTACAAAAAGATGCTTGAAAATATTTAGAGTAGCATCTAGTGGACCAGGTAGTCTCCAAACTGATTTGTGAGCAATGACAGTTTTGTCAAAATCATCTGAAAAAAATAGCTTTAGTTCTAAACATCTTAGAAATTTCTCAAAATCAATATGAAATTGGAATTAATTTCCAGGTACTGAAGGCACATAGGACAGACCATGGGATAACAGTTTTGTTTCTGCATTATTGAGAACATAATTAGGTACATTTACTGTTATGGATTCCTGGATCTTTGTGACCTTGTCCAAGGCCTACTCCTTTGCTGGTTTCTTCCTCTCCTGCCTCTTCTTGATGGTGGATTTTGACCCTTACCTTCATTTTCACTGTTGGAACAGTAACACCTGTAACTATGTTGATTAGTGTGTTTCATTAAATTATTTACCACAGAGGACATCCAGCCTATAGTTCCAAACCACTTCCTTACTTTCACTACAGTGGCGAGGGACCACATCTGCCCTTCTCCAGCCCTCCAGGACTATCAGTGGCAAAGCAAGATGGCGACCATCATTCCCCATGATGGGGGGGGGTCTCTCAAGTGCACTTCCCACCTCTTAAATTCATCTGAACTTCACCAGAAGCAAGCAGGGTCTCTTACCAACTGCTTATGCCAGCTCAGGCTTTCCCTCTGATGTAACTTCCTGGTCCCATGAACAGAAATTACATCAGAAGGAGGGCTGGGCTAATGTAAGCAGCAGGTAGGAGTCCCTGGTCATTGCCAGCCAAGAATATAAGCATTTAGGAGGTACCAGGGGAAGTGTATTTAAGAGAACCTCACCATTGTTGGAGAGAAAGAGATGCTGGTCTGCTGTTTGGTGCCCATGCCAATACATAACTCAAGGTGATCTGCCCCACCCTAGTGGTTAGAACCCTGCCTCAACACCCTAAAGTTGAGGATTCAATCCCCACACTGCTCCTTGTGACCCTGGCAAGTTATTTAACATTCCATTGTCCCAGGTACCGTAGTTAGCTTGTGAGCTCACCGGGACACATAGGAATAAATACCTAGAGTACTTGAATGTAAATAGCTTTGAATAGAAGCTGTATATAATATAAATAAATAAAATTAAAATAAATAAATAATTGCACTACTGACAAATGCTCGCAACTCTAAAGAAGCATTGAAATGGTGGAGCCACCAGAATTTCCCTAAGTACCCTCAAATGTATCCTATCTGGCTCTATCGCTTTGTCTACTGTAGCTTAGCTAGCTTCTCCGGAACAGTCTTCTGAAAATACTTCAAAGTCTATCTCACTTCCATTCCTATTTGTCTTCTGTAGTTTTATTCCCAGCCCTTCATCTGTGTAAATAAAACAGAAATATTCTTATCAGCATCTATATATTGTTTCCCTTTACCTTTAGTGTCAGAATGTCACTTTTGTACTTTCTTCTATCATAAAATTAGCTTAAAAAAATGTCTTGTTCTCCTATATTAGTGTGCTATTCTTTTTCTTCCGTTTGCACATTTTTCTTTCCTGACTACTTTACCAGCTTCTATTAGCTTTCCTAGATATTGTAGCCTGTCTTCTTGTGCATATAAGCTCTTACAGTTTATGAAGGCTAAGCTCTTTTTTTCAGCTACTTCTTTTGAGAACCAAATGGGGCCTCCCTTTTCTCTTCTTTTTTAGTTTCTTAATAAAAAGATTTGATGCCCTTAAAATAGTTAATTTCAGTGGTTGCCCACTGTTTTTCTACTTCCAGATGTTCTCATCCAGCTAATGACTCCTTGAGGTATTTCCCTTATCTTGACAAAATTATATTTTTAAAGTCTAGAACTTTCACTTTTGAATTAACCCTCTCCACATATATGATGATATTGAATTATACCATTCATTGACCACTGGATGCCAGATGATCACCCACTATTCATCAGAAATACTCCCTTCATTTGTAAGCATTAGATCCGATATGGCCCCACCCTTATGGGTTCCATTACCAACTGCTGGAAAAAAATCTCACTATAGAGAATTTACAGTTGAATATCCCTAATTCTTGATGACCCCACAACAGAGATGCCCCAATCAACATCCAACATATTGAAATCACCTATCAGTAGTGCTTCCGCTTTCATAACTACTGCATATTGTGAGTGCCTTCAATTAAATCTCTTTTCTTTCCTCTGGATATGAAAGAGGCATTCATATCATACTAAAGTAAACAGATATTCCATTCTCTCCTTCCAGATTCTCACAGTACCTCTTCCTTACCCTATAGATCCTCCAATTCTTTTCCTAATATAGGAGGCCATTCCTCCTCCCCTGTCCTTCCTGAACAGGCCACAGAAATACAGTAGATGCAAGTCATGGTTTTCTCCATAATCACTTCTCTATGATTGCCACTACATTCAAGTTAGCCTCTTCTAGACCTTTAATTTTCATACTATATGTTTTAGTATACCCATCTTTCCAGAGATGTTTAATGTTTTATTTGCATGAGGTCCTTTACTCACCTGGGAGCTTTGTTCATCTCCAGCAATCCTAGTTTAAAGCCATCTTTAGAAGGTTAGTCTTTCTAAAATAGCCCACAAGCAAGTCGCTGCACAGAATTAAGAACATAAAAATTGCCATACTGGGAAAGACCGAAGTTCCATCAAGCTCAGTATCCTGGTTCCAAAGTGGCCAACCCAGGTCTCGAGCACCTAGCTAGATCCCAAGTAGCAAAACAGATTCTATGCTGCTTATCCTAGGAATAAGCAGTGGATTTCCCCAAAATGGCCTATGGACTTCTCTTTTAGGAAATTATCCAAACCTTTTTTAAACCCCACTAAGCTAACTGATTTTAACACAATCTCTGGCAATGAATTCCAGAATTTAATTACACATTGTGTGAAGAAATATTTTCTACGGTTTGTTTTAAATCTACTACTTAGTAGCTTCATCACATGTCCCCTAGTCCTAGTATTTTTTGGAAAGAGTGAACAAGCGATTCACATCTACCCTTTCCACTCCACTCATTATTTTATAGATCTCTATCATATCACTTTCATCTGTGTATACTGTATATCACACAAAAGTGGACATTGTCCATCAGTAGCACATACTTTTATGCATGTGTACTCTGTGCCAATTTTATAAGTGGTAATTTCTTCATAAAACATTGTTTTATTTGCAACAAAGTCTTATATAATTACCCTTTAATTTTAGTATCCCATTCATACACTTGTATTAGAATTTGAATGTTGCTTTTAACTTCATTCAGTACAACAAGCATGGGTTATTAAACAGATCAGATAGAAGGAAAAAACTGATTGACTGACACTCTATCCATTATGAAATTTCAATACGGCATCACAAGTAAAGCTCCAGGGAAATATTAACCTGCTTTTCTGAATGGAAACGACAACATTCTTCTTCTGCCTCCTATGCATCAGTTGTTTAAAGCAACCTTCTGGCAAGAAAATTAAAATATTTGGCTTTTCTGTGCCTGATTGTTTTGTGACTTCCATCTTATATCACTTCAGTTAATGTACAAGGAAAATAGAACAGATAGATCAGAATGTGTTCTCCCAGTAACTGGACTCACCACAGTCTGATGCCATCAAATGCTGAAAGAGCACAAGTGGAATTTCATCTTCTGTGCCCATCACAAATTAATGCAACGTGCAGAAACAGAATTCTAGTCAGTGCAATGACATAATGCGGGGGTTCCATTCCAGGAACACCCGTGAATTTCAAAAAAACCGCAAATGCGGTTTTGCATCTGTCAAAAGGCAGGAGAGGGCAAATGGGGCACCGGCGGGTACAGAAAATCATTTGCAGTATGCTCCAACCACCTCTTCCTGTTACTAAAGTCAGGCTACACCAATCAGGAGCTGCTTTGACACACAGCTCCTGATTGGTGTAGCCTGACTTTAGTACAGGAAGAAGCGGTCAGAGCATACCGCGAATTACTGAGTCCGTGACTCGTGAACTGTGAATTTGCGGGGGAACACTGTACACTGTATGTTATTATCATTGAGATATTAAAGAATAGATTAGGACACACTGTAGGCCACTCGAAATTCAGCGCTATTTAGCCTGCCATCTTTTGGCTTTTGGCTAGCTAAGCACTAATATTCAGTAGGAGATAGCCAGCTATCTCTACTGAATTTTAGTCTTTGGTGGCTAAAACTTAGCCAGCTAAATTGTACGATAGTTGCTGATTTTAAACGCTGACCAACTAAGCTTAACAGCCAAATCAGGGCTGGTCTATCTTTGGCCATTGTAACTTAACCAGCCAGCGCTTAAAATCAATTTAGCCAGCTAAATTTGAGCCAACCAAAAACAGTCTGGATATTCAATGCTGATAACCGGAAACAGTCCGACATTGAATATCTGGGTTCAGTGCCGACCACGGAAATTAGCCGACCTCCTTCCCACATAAGGCTAATTCTTATTACTTATTTCATAAACATTTGAAGACCTTACGTTTTCAGAAATCTTTTGAGGCTTGATTTCCTGGTCGTTTTATTATATGTCGCTATTATCTTATTTGTGAACTGCTTCAAGTCCTATATCCTAGGAAAGATGCGGTATACAAGATTAGATTTTTAAGAGTTTAAGACCTTAGTCTGCACATTATAAACTTCTGAAATGTGAAAATTCAACTCTTTTTACAATCTTCATCCAAGAACAGGCAGAGTAGCAGCCAATCAGGTTTAGTAGTGCATGGAAGTTACAATGATAGAGAAGCAAATTATGTGCTGAAAAGATCTGTCCTCTTCAAAAGAAGGGAGGGGAATAGTCTTGTCATTCTAGTTGAATGTAATTGAATCGTCTGAGCTCAGTACTGAACTGCTGCTACTTGTAAGGCCAGATGTTTCTAATTGCATCAAATAAAATATTGTATATAGAGAATGGATAAAAAGGCACCAGGATTGTTAAGTCCCAGTTACAAATGATGTCCAGCTTTGGGCAAAAGAATGATTTTTTTAAAAATACCCAGAAAATTAGAAAAAAAAAAAAGGTGCTAAGAAGGACTCACTGTCTTGTAATAAACTGGATGCAAAAAAAAACTCTAATAAATTGAGTTTTTCGTTTTTGCTTACTCTTACTCATGCTTTATCAGACCCTACCTCATGCTCCATCTCACATTCTCTTCCACCCTGCGCCTGTTTATTCAAAAGATGACATGGTTTCTGGTGAAAGTATTTGTCTCGATGTGGATGTTGTATCATAACTTTGTGGCTGCAAGCCGTTTCAGTGACAGACTCAGTTCAGAATTAAGTGTAAGTGGTTAAAGGTTCATTGAAACCAGTATGTTAGAGAGATCATAATTGTTTTTTTTTCTTTTTCATGCTGAAATGCCATGTGTTTTTTTAGTCACAGAGCATAAAACAGGTCAAAGTCAGCAAGTTGTTCACACATCAGGATTAATGCACTGTGGTAGGGAAAAGACTAAAGCCCTGCATCAGCAGAGCAGCAGATAAATATTAGTTTCTAAGGATGTCTGCCTGCAGAATCTACAGTGTGTTTCAAAGCGTTGTCCTTTTTCCCCCCTTACACATCAGAACTGTTGTTACAGTTCCTGTGTATTTCGTAGCGCTGGCTTACCTGCTCTGGCATTGCTTCTAGACAATGGATAAAGCTAAAGTTTCCTTGCATACCAGGGATTTTGTTTTCTATTAAGAAGAATTTACTTTTGTATTTCAGTTTTATGAAGAATTTGGTGACAAAGAACAAACATTTGAGAACGCTGCAATAATAATCCATAAAAAGCAGGGAATAGTGTGCAGCCCTTTCTCACTGAACTGAGTATTAGCCAGCTACATTTTACACAATTTTGTGAGTAAAATGATGTGATATGTTAGTCCACTTTTAAAGGTAATATATAGAAATAAACAAAACAAAGCATAAAGGAGATAAGGTGATACCTTTTTTATTGGACTAACATATTATTTCATGCCAGTTACATCTCATATAGTCTTCACCATGCTCTTAAAAAAATACCTTTTAATTTTATTTCCCTTTTGTTGTTTCCAGAGTTTATTCATCACACACAAAGCATATCTGTGCTGTGAAATACCTCAGGCCCTGTCATGCCGCCCTTGCAATTGAAATTGAATGTAACAGTAATCCTGCTTGAGTGCCCTGCTCACTGGTTAATGTGAGGATATTTGACTCTGTTAATCACCACAATAGCCAGGTCACATTTCCACCACTGAATAAGTAAACAGATTAACCGGCGTGCAATGCAACCCTTAACAGCTCTGGAGTACAGGTGACATTTACAGCACAGTCAACTGAAGGCTAGTTCATTAAGAAAAAAATCAACAAATGTTTTATAGTAACTGAATAAAAAGAGATTATGTACTTACCCTGGTAAGCTCTTTTTCAGTAGATAGGTGAGGCATTCTAGACAATAGGGTTATTTCCCCATACTCATATGCTCTGCAGAAGGAATCCATTCTGGATTTTTCACTCTGCCTCTGTAGTACTTCACTGATCAGTTTAGCGCCCTCTACAGCCAGTACCCAAGCACCGAGAGGCACCCACCTATGTGAAGTAGAGGCACCTGTAATAACAGGCTAAATAAAGTGTTCTGCTGAAAGTAATGAAACAGTACCATTAATCGCTAACACAGGCTCCAAAGGAGCAAAGCACAATTCCCCAAGAAAATGAACATAAAAATAAATTCTTCCCATCCCTTAAGGGCTGACAGGCCTCCAAGAAGCAGCATGGAGAAGCATAAACAGACAAATTGTAAACAGGTGCAGAAAGGACAGGGTGGGGAGTCTAGAATGTCTCACCTATCTACTGGAAAAGAGCTTACCAGGGTAAGTACATAATCTCTTTTTTCCAGTGCAATAGGTGAGACATTCTAGACAATAGGGATGTACAAAAACAGTCCCCCTCCCCAAATAGCTAGGGTGGGCTAGCTGTGCCAGCCCTTAAGACCCGAAGATCAAGTCCTGCCTTACAGCAACATCCACTCTGTAAAACGTGACCAACATGGGAAGAGAAGACCACATTGCAACCCTGCAAATCTCCTCAGGAGAGACAGATTTAGCTTCGGACCATGAAGAAGCCACACTCATGGTAGAAAGCGCCTTGACAGAAACAGGGCTGTTTCCCAGAAAGAATGTAGGCTGATGTAATGGCCCTATGGATCCATCTGGAAATTGTGGCATTAGAAGCAGAAGCACCCCACTTAATTGAATGAGTCAGCACAAACAGATGGTCAGAGAGATGAAACTCATTAGTGACCTCCAAATAACACAGGAGACCCCTGCGTACGACCAGTTTTTTCAAAAAGCGGTCCTGAGTCGAGGAACCTGTCGGCAGAAAGTCAGGCAAACACACTGCCCAATGAACATGAAAAGCCAAAACAACAGCCTAGAGCATCAAAACCAACAGAGTAAAAAGATCGCTAAAAATCCAAGATGGCCCCCCGGCACCAAATTCACACCAAAAACGCAATATTTCTCACACTTCCCAAAGTCCAAAAATGGCGATTTTCGGATTTTTCAGGAGTGGAAACATTCAGAAACTCAGAAAACCCCCACTTTTTAAGATTTCACTTATGTCTCTCACAAGCTGTCAGCTCCTTGTACTCACTGTGACCTGATACACTGGAATCTACCTGCTCACAGCTCTTACTCAGTAGCTGTATAAGAATTCACTGCCACAATACTAGGAACTCTCATAAAGCTTATATTCGGGCTGCCGGTCAGATTCCACTGTCTGACTATGCCACCACCCCAGTGGACCACCGGATGCGCACCAGAATGGACAGAGGTGTGAAAATGCAGCCAGCACACTGCGGAACACCGCTAAACCCCCTAAGTGTGCCTAACAGTCTGCGTTCGACCCCTGTTTAACAGAAGGTGAAACTACTTCAGGGATGACCCTGAGCTCTAAGAAAAACTATGCAGACTGGCTAACAGGTACCCAAAAGGGATCGACCTGTCAGCTACAGACTGAAGTCTGTGAATTCTCAAGCAGGCAGAGCTCCAGATTTGCTTCAAACGCAAAATACCCACAAAGGGGATGAAACTACATCGAATTTAAAACAATAAAATGGCGAGAGCAGAACACACACAGCTGCAGACATGCGTGTGGAAGGAAAGACTGTAGAGGGCGCTAAATCGATCAGTGAAGTACTACAGAGGCAGAGTGAAAAATCCAGAGTGGATTCCTTCTGCAGAGCATGCAAGTATGGGGAAATAACCCTATTGTCTAGAAAGTCTCATCTATTGCACTGGAATATATATTACTACACATACATACACATATATGTAATCAAGATATTTCCTTCAGCAGTGAAATCTTCAGGAACATGCTGACCAGCAAGCTGAGTTTTATTTTGAGAGGGAGGGGCTTGGGATTTTGGTTTACTAAAGGACTTTTGGTTCCAGAGGCCATGGCGTCCCCAAAAATTGGCGGTCAGAAGTCAGTAATGGCTGTACTTCCCCACTCACCTCCTCCCAACCGCTGTAATTTTAAATCCACGGGCAGCTGTTGCACATCACTATAGAATGAAGATTTCCAGGGCAGGCTAGGTCGTTGATGCTGTGCAGCGGCTGCCTGAAGATTTAAAATTACAGTGACCATGGAAGGGAGGAGGGGGAGTCATCATAACGCAGGAACCTGCTGGGGCTAGGGTGGAGCTTTTGAGACCCCACCACCACCACAAAATAAAAAAGCGTTCCGCTGCCTATGCTACCAGAGATCATAATTCATAAACAAAGACCACTCTACAATACTGTCCTTCGGAAAATAATTCCAATCCCTCAACACCCCCTGGAAAAAACTGACCTATACCCCCGTTGGATCCAGCACTGACTTCAAAATGGCAAGTTGATGACCCTGTACATTAATCATGGTGTAACCTGATACTTCCTCAAAATGTAATTCTCAACAATATAGTCGTTTTGGCCAAGGGTTCAGTTATGTTTTCTTTAAGGAAGTAACAGATTTACATTTAAAATAAACTTTCACCCCAAATAGACAAAAACAACAGGTGAAATAAAATAAATATTAAAAGAATAGTTTATTTAGTATCCAGAAAATATTGTATTCTTAATTTTCTAGATAACTAAAGGAATCAATACTTTCAGATGCAATCAAAACTTATCCCAATATTTTCCTCACTAATTTCCGCAGACAGGATTTTTCAGCAGCAAAACAGGTTAGTATCCAGTCCTTTAATTTCTCTGTTGGGTACCTTTCTTCCTTTCCTGGCGCGGAACAGCTTCCTCCACGATACCTACTCCCTAGCTAAAAAAAAAAAAGCCAGAGGAAGCAAAACCCTATATCCCTATTTGGTGACAAAAAAAAACAATAAACACTGTGGCCACTAGCTACCCAAATAAATCAAAGAATAATTGAAATTGTCCTATTTCTAATCCCACCCACTTTCTATTGAACCAAGGTTTAATTAAATAATCAATACAATTTCTTTACAGGATCTATAAATAGCCAATAGCCAATAAATCTTTAAAAACCAATTTTATAGAGACAAAATATCACAGACACCTGTCTCTGCCAACAAACCAACTCAACTCTCCTCAACTGCTCTCTCTGGAAGTTTTAGAACTCTCTCTAGCACAGCTCACTTCCTGGAGAGAGCTGTGCTGTCCAGAATTCCAAAAGTGACACGTACGGATCAAAATTCTTAATCCTACAGGAATACCTATTTTTTAAATTTAATTTATAACCTTGGTTACAATTGCTTTCTTCGTTATCTGGAAAATAATAATAATAACTTTATTTTTTCTATACTGCCATAATCTTGCAACTTCTAGATGGTTTACAGTGAAAGAGAGCTGTACAATCAGCGAATTACAAGGTGAGAACAGGTAGGAAGTCACTGAGTAATCAGTGTTTACAGGTTACAAATAGGTTACAGTATAATATTAAATATTTTACATCAAACGGACTGGATGGTCAGAGAATTACAGAATACAGATGGTGAGGAAAACACTGAATAGTCAAGAGAAAAACAGAATACGTTTGTGAAGAAGCGTAGTATCAGCATAAAGAGAAAAGTTTTAGGATGGGGGGGTGTTGTCTGGCTGGGAAATAAATCTATTGAATAGAGCGGTCTTGATTTCTTTCCGAAAGGCGCCATAGGTCTGCCTGGCTTTGTCAGTGAAGTTGCCTAGCCAGGTTTGCTGTCTGCCAGCTTGAAAATAGCACTATAAGGCTCATTTTCAAAAGAGTTAAGTGCCATTTGGATGTTTTGGCCCTCTTTTATTAAGCCACGGTAGAGGTTTCTACTGTGGCCCAGGTCACTAAATGCTCCAATGCTGCTTCGATGCTCATAGGAATTCTATGAGCATTAGAGCAGCATCAGAGAATTTAGTGCTCTGGACCACGGTAGAAATATCTACCACAGCTTCGTGACAGAGGGGGTTATTTGTTAAAATGTCCAAATTGCCATTTTTGAAACACATTTTTTAGGTGGTTTTCTATGTTGTTTGTTTGTAGTACATCTAAATCTCAAGGAGGTGTGTTAAGGGCAGATTTAGGGCAGGATTAAGGTAGACTTATAATTTGGACATTTTCTGCAATATTGGAATATTGCAGAAAATGTCCAGGGCAAAACTTGCCTTTTGAGTCTAGACCTGTTTCAATGGCAAATAAGTGCCAAATATAGAGCCATAATGAGCAGATGACCATTGGAGGAGTTAAGACATTGTGAGAAACAACAATCTCTCCCTGGATGAACTCAGGACGGACTCCAATGTGAAATAGAGAATGTCATGGGGAAAAAATTTGTCCCCATTTCTTTCCCGTCCCCGTGATCTCATCCTGTCCCATCCCTGCAAGCTCAGTCCCCATCCCTGTCCTGTCCTCGTGAGCTCGGTCCCTGTCCCCACAAACCATCTGATCCCATCCGCACAAGCCTTGAATAGTTTTATACTGAACTTATTTTATTAAAGTAAAAAAGAAACAATAATCTGTACAATTATCATTTTATAAATCAAACTTCTGGCTGCCGAACTAGAGAAAGAGATCTTCAGCTGTCAGTGATTTGTTTATAAATGTTTATCAACACAACTAATATACTACTTTATCCTAAAGCAAAAAAAACAGAAAATAAATAGAAAATTTTTTCTACCTTTGTTGTATGGTTTCTGCTTTCTTCATCTTCTCATCATTCTGTTCCTTCCATCTACTGTCTGCCTTTTCTCTGTCTCTTCCATATGGCATCTGCTCTGTTACTGTGCCTCTCCCTTCCATCTCTCCCTCCACCCCCCCCCCCCCCCCACACACACACACACAATTGGTCTGGTACCCATCTTCTTCCGTCCACTCCCCCCATAGTCTGGCATCTCTGTCTTCTTCCCTTCTAACTTTTCTTCCTTAGTCGATCATGTCATCTTAATTGACTGTCTGGAGTTCATTTTCTTTTGGGTAATGTGTTAAAATGGTTTCAGGGTTTTTGAGTAAACGATCGTACCAAGTTTACAGTGACAACAAACAATCCTTCAGCTGGGTTAACTCATGTGGAGTCCCGCAGGGTTCCCCCCTATCCCCTATACTGTTTAACATTTATCTAGCCTCATTGGGTAATCTACTGCAAAGCTTAAAAGTCAAATTTTACATTTATGCTGACAATATCACTATAGTTTTTCCCCTAATAAACCTGACCTCTGAGACAAAGTACCATCTGTCATCTATTTTAAAGCAAATTGAACAATGGATAGCCGAATACAAATTGAAACTCAACCCAGAAAAAACCAAATTCTTCCTGGTGAGTCCGAACGACAAATTCAAAGATTCTTCAATTTCTTTGCATTGACAACACTTTCCTATTGTCGATTCCATAAAAATTCTGGGAACGACTCTGGACTGTTACTTTACTCTAGATGCACACACTGAGCTATTGGTTAGAAAAGGCTTCTCAACATTATGGAAACTAAAATCCATCAGAAAGTACTTTGATGCAACTTCATTCCATTTATTAATGCAATCCTCCATTCTAAGCATGCTTGACTACTGCAACATTATTTATTTCAAGAAAACCATTCAAAGACTCCAAATTATTCAAAACTTGGCAGTACGATTGATTTTTGGTATAAAAAATGGGATCACATAACCCCCTATTATCAAAAACTTCATTGGCTGCCCCAGGAGACAAGAGATCTGTTCAAATTTGCCTGTGTTTGTTTCAAATCTATCCTTGGTTCGGCCCCCACTTACTTGGTCTGTCATTTCAACTTGGATTGTTCCATTAGGCCAACACACAGAGTTCACATGTTTACCCACCCAACAATAAAGGCCTGCCGATATAAAAGATACTTGGACAGAACACTTGCTTTCCAAGCAGGTCATCTGAACAATTGACTGGGTAACATTATTACGCACTCCTCATCCTATCTAAGTTTTAGAAAACTAGTAAAAACTAACTGGTACAACAAATTTGTAACCTAAGAACTCTTAAAGCCCTATCTCTTTATTCTCTAACCGATTTATAACCAATAACTCTCAAGTCTTCTCAGTACTCTGCTTCATGTATTCGATAGCTTTACAGTGTGCCTATTTTCGCTGATTGTTTGCTGATTGTCCAGCTCTTCTTATTGTAAACCACCTCGAACTATTACGGCTTTGGCGGTATATAAGAATAAAATTCTTATTATTATTCCCTCCCCCAGGTAGATTTTAGCATCTCTCTCCTCCTTTCCTCCCCTCAGATCTGGTATGTGTCTCCCCAATCCAGCATGTGCCCTTTTTTCTTTATCCCATCCTTTCATCCAGTATGTGCTCCCCTCTCTCTCCCCTCCCCAGTTTCTTTCAGCATCTTCTCCCCTCTCTCTCCTACCCAGTAACATGCAGCATCTTTACCTCCCTCCCCTCCCCCTCTCTCTCCACTTCTTTCCAGTGTGTTCCCCTCTATCTCTCCTACTCATTTCTATGCAGCGTCTGCTCCCCACTCTCACCTAACCATTTCCCTTCAGCGTCTGCTCCTTTCTTCCTTCCCCCCTCTCTCTCCACTTCCCTTCAGTGCTCTTCGTATGGTCCAGCAACCCCCTCCCTCCCTCCCAATTACCATGGTCTGGGCATCTCCCTCCTCCCTTCCCCTCACCTTTGCCAGTGATTTTCATTTTTTTGTCTCCGAGCTGCCCGAGCTGCTCGCGGGTAATAGCCACCATGTCATTCTCTAATGTGAAACAGCAAATAGTTTTATTTTACTCTTTTGCAAGAAAGGGTGCCATACAAGTTTCAAGTTTAATAAAAATTTGCCTATCATACTTCTAAATGGTTTTACATAATAAAATCATTGAACAGGATAATGAATATGAGACCAACAGAACTAACTGGAACAATAGGGTTAGAGGTAGGAAATCCATTTTAAAATAGTAAAGCAAGCCATGAAGGGGAAATGTAAAAAGAGGGGGAATCTTATCTGAGAGCCAGAGCAAGAAGAACTCGTAATAATTAAGCAGAAGAGCTTTTAAAGGTTAAAGGTGTCTTTGAAGAGGAATGTTTTAAGTTTTCCTTTAAACTTTTCTAGAGAATTTTCATTGTGTAATTCAGGGGGTAATGATTTCCAAAGGGTCGGGGCAGTGACTGCGAAATTTGATGTGTGTGTTGTGCTAAAGAGAGAGAACAGTAAACAGATGTTGTGACTGAGATCTGAGTATTCTGGATGGAGTATATGGAATTAGGATATTATTTAGGAAATCTGGTTGGTTATGAATTACTTTGAATATCAGGAGTGTGATTTTATAGGTTATTCTATGTGATACGAGAAGCCAATGTGCTTTTATTAGAAGAGGCGTAACGTGATCAAATTTTTTAGCATTTTCGATAAGTTTTATTGCTGTGTTTTGTATGATTTGTAAACGCCTGATCTCCTTCTGTGTTATTCCTTTGTATAATGAGTTGCAATAATCTAAATATGAAATTACTAGGGAATGTGTCAGTATGTTCAAAGCAGAGGACTCAAGAGAGTCCTCACCTTAGAGAGTAAGCGATTTAAGCAAAGTCTATGAAAGCATTTTTGAACAACTACGCTGATTTGTTGGTGGAATGTTAATTTACTATCCAGGGTAACACCCAAAAGATTTATTGATGGTACAATATTTAGTGGTATGGAGTTTAGGCAGATAGAAGAGTGAATAGTAATTCCTTCCTTGCAGGGGAAAAATATTGTTGAGGATTTTGCAACGTTAAGAGCCAACATGTTATCCTGTAGCCAGTGACATATTTTTTTCCATTTTATGATTGATGTCTATAATTTCACTTTGATCATTTGTGTCAAGTGGGTGGAGTAGCTGGAGATCATCGGCATATGCGAACGGCGTTAAACCTATTGATTGACAAAGGGTTATATGTGGGTCCAGGAAAATGTTGTGGGGTCAGAATGTTGTGGTATACTGTAATTTGGTGTTATCGCAATTTACCCTGAAAGACCTATCATTAAAGTAGGATCTGAACCATTCTAATACCTGATCTGTGAATCCAATAGATTCTAATCGATTCAGTACATTAAATACATTAGATAGATTGTGAGCCCACTGGGACAGGGAGGGAAAACTTGAGTACCTGAATAAATGCATGTAAACCGTTCTGAGCTCCCCTGGTAAAACGGTATAGAAAATTGAATAAATAAATAAATAAATAGTGTCGAAAGCGGCCGCGAGGTCTAAAGAAATAAATAAAGCGGAATTGTGATGATCTATGTAATATATATTTTTGTTGTGAGACCTAGTAATGAATGTTCGGTGGAATAATGTTGCTTAAAGCCGGACTGATTAGGGTGTAAAGCCTTTGTTTTTTCCGTGAATTCGGAAAGTTGAAGAAAGACTATTTTCTCTGTTACTTTCGCAAGGAAAGGGATGTTTGCAATCGGCAGATAATTTGAGGGTTCTGATGATTTCTCCTTGTGTTCTTTAATTATCAGGTGTATTACAGATTCTTTCCAAACTTTTGGTAGCTGACCTGATAATAAGCTATTAGAAATGAGTTGTGAATATGCTCACTGAAAATCATGAAGTATCTTTTCTTTTTTTTTTTTTTTTTTTTTTTTTTTGTTATTTAATATTTATTGAATTTTTCAATATAATCAAGCATAAAACTTGTACAGAAAGGAAATTCAGCATGAAATTAATACAATTGAAAAGATATATAAAAGAATATCAAATATAAGCATAAATTTCTACTCAAGTCCTCAATCAGATCCAAGAGGGGTAATAGGCGAATCAAAGAAATTATATTTAAACCAAGCAATAACTAGTTGAATGAGATTAAAGCACCCTTTCTTAAACTAAGCACTTTCTTTCTCCAGAGGTGCAGTTGAGAGAAAGGTTGTCAGTTGAGATGGCTCAAAGAAAACATATTTATGAGAATGATAATTAACAACACATTTACATGGATGTCGCAAGTAAAAGGTCGCCCCCAGAGATATAACACCAGGTTTCCTTAACAAAAATTCTCGTCTCCTTCTCTGTGTATCCCTAGCCAAATCTGGGAACATCTGAATTTTACAACCTAAAAATTCTTTGTGTTTATTTTTAAAGAAGAGTCTCAGCAACCAGTTTTTATCTGGTGCGAGAGCTACTGTCAAAAGTAAAGTGGCTGGGGTCATCAATTCTCTATCAGACGTTTCCAAAATATTAGATATGTTCATTAAATCAGGTCCCATTTTCTGTTGTTGTTGGTTTTGAGTTTTATTTGGAAGGTAATAGACCTGCGTAAATGGTGGTAACGACTCTTCAGAAAGTTCCAATACTTCCGTCATATAACGTTTCAACATTTCCCTTGGGGCTATCATAGGAACCCTAGGGAAATTTATCAGTCTGAGATTATTATTACGAGAGAAATTTTCCATTGCCTCCATCTTCCTTCTTAGGTTAGTATTGTCTTTAATTAATGTCTCAGTAATTTGTTGGGAGACTTTTAATTCTTGACAGACATTCTGTACTGAAGTTTTTGAGTCCTCAAGTCCAGTCTTTAAATTTTTAATCTCAATTTCATGGTTATTAAGTTTCTTTTCTAATTGTTGTAGTTGTGGGTTTATAGATCTTGCCAAATTGGCCACAAGATCCCACAGAGAATCTAATGTAACCTCTCGGGGCTTCTCAATTTGAAAAAGTTGTAAAGGTTGTAATTTTAATTTGGTTAGCTCACCCTCTGGCAGCGTGTCTCCTACAGCAGTCTGTCGAATTCTCTCATCCCCCACCGCTTCCTCCTCAGTCTCCTCGCTCAGACTCCTCTGCACCAGCAGGGAGTCCTGCCACACAGTTCCCCCGTTGTTCTCCTTAGCCTCCGGGAGGAGGTGAACTCCGACCTCAGGAAGTACCTCCTCTCGCGGGGAACTGGTTGACTGAGGGCGTGGGGGAGGTGCCCTTACTTCGGGACTCAACGATGTCTCCGGCCCCATGGAGAGCGACACAGATGCGCCTCCACCATGCGTCTCCCGCGGGGAACTCCCCGAAGCTGTCGGCGTGCCCTGCATTCTCCTCATCAGGTCCTCGATGTTTCCGAAGACGGCCGTTCTGGAGCGCTGCGAGGCTCCAGCAGCGCTGCGTCCCCTCCTCTTCGGCATTATAAACCAGGTAAATAATTACAGTAGACAAAGATATTTTAAGGAGCTTCAGGGAGAGTGAAGCTCAAACAACTCCTCGTGCGGCCATCTTGGATCCCGTCATGAAGTATCTTTTTAATAAAAATGGAGGAAATGTCTCTGAACATTTGATGTTCAACGATTAAATGATGCATTGAATATCAGGTAGTTTTGGGAGGGAGAAGTGAGAACATTTTGAAGTGGGTATTTCAGATGAAGAAGTGACTCTGGTAGGATTATTGGTTGCCCCTGTAATGGGTAGGGAGTCCCTAATTTCCCTAATTTTGTTTATAAAGTGATCTGCCAGTACTTGGGCAGATGGTTTGGTGTCAGTGACTCCCTTTTGTTTGTTATAGTTTGTAAAGATCTAACAATGGAATAGAGCTTTGAGGAATTCTTGGTTTTGTTAATTTGTTCCGAGTAGTATTTTGTTTTAGCTAGATTAATCTTGTCTTTATAGAACGTGGCAAGCTCAGTGAATTTGTAATGTGTGCTTTTATTTTTATTACCTCTCCATTTTCTTTCCAGGGCTCTTCGTTGTTTTTTGATTACTTTGAGTTCTTCTGTGTACCATGGGTTATGTTGCTTGCGAGCTGATATTATACTGGTTGAAATGGGTGCTAATGTGCCAAGAAGAAGCAGGAGTGATTTATACACACAGAGTAGGTACAGAAAGCTGACTTCAGCTTTACATTATAGAGTTTATTCTTTCATTCTGGTCCCTCCTGTCTACGTGCCCATTGTTCAGGAAATGCAGGGTAGAGGTAGCTCCCATCCTTAGATAACCTATCAACTGTTGCCTACTGTACTTCCTTTTTCTACACCTCTATTTACTTCTCCCACCACTCCTGTTTTTTTCCCTCCTTCTGGCGACCCTAACCTTATTTACTTTTACCCATATATGGTTTATCTACACGCTCATGTCCTTCAGTTAGCTACTGTCTATTCTAGTAGAGTCTGTGCTCTGTAGTTGCTGAGACAGCATGTTCTCAAGAAGCTGCAAAGAAATTGTCTTATTTCACTCTCACTTGTTTCTTAGACAGCCTGTCAGTTCTTTCCCCCTCTTCTCCTCTCCTTCCTCTCACATATTGTTCCTGCATGCATCTGCAACAATTGACACCAGAGTATTAGAAAAAGTATTATAAAGAATTCCCTTCACACACTTCTCACAGACATGGCCCTCCCTTACTCCCCCAGTGGTTACTGACCTTCTCCCACCACCCAAAGATGTGAATGAAACAGTACATACCAGCCTATATGATAGCTTCATATGTTATAGCCAGTCCTATTAGAGCAGTCATAGTAACATAGTAACATAGTAGATGACGGCAGATAAAGACCCGAAAGGTCCATCCAGTCTGCCCAACCTGATTCAATTTAAAATTTTATTTTTTTTTTCCTTCTTAGCTATTTCTGGGCAAGAATCCAAAGCTTTACCCGGTACTGTACTTGGGTTCCAACTGCCGAAATCTCAGTTAAGACTTACTCCAGCCCATCTACACCCTCCCAGCCATTGAAGCCCTCCCCAGCCCATCCTCCACCAAACGGCCATACACAGACACAGACTGTGCAAGTCTGCCCAGTACTGGCCTAGTTCAGGTCTCCAGAGTAGTCTAGTGGTCGGTGCAGTGGACTGCAGAGAAGGGAACCAAGGCCTAAATCCCACTCTGACTTGTAATGGAAAGAGTAATCCCTCCAAAACCTGCACAAAACCTACTGTAGGTTTTGGGTGAGCTTTCGAGGGCTCACCATGCAATATAAGGGGTTATGGTGAGCTGTGGATCTGGGACTTTTATGTAAAGTTCCTTCAGTGCCCCCCTGGGGTGTCCCACTGCTCTGCTGAGATATCTATGTGGCCAGTGACCAGTCTGCTAAGAATACCTGTCCCTCTTATTTCCCAATGGCTGGTTTTTGTTCGTTTTTCATTTGGATGGTCTTTTTTGTGGGAGACTGGACATCAAAATGGCAGATGACATTTAATGTGAGCAAGTGTAAAGTGATGCATGTGAGAAAGGGGACCTCAAACTATAGCTACGTGATGCTGGGTTCTGTGTTAGGAGTCACTGGAAAAGGATCTAGGTGTCATTGTTGAGGATACGTTAAAACCCTCAGCTCAATGTAAGAAAATAGATGGTTAGGAATCATCAGGAAAGGAATAAAAAACAAAGATGAAAATGTTATAATGCCCTAGTATCTATGGTATGGCCTAGTATCTAATATGCCCTAGTATATAATGCCCTAGTATATAATGCCCTAGTATCTAATGTGGTATGGCCGCAACTTGAATATTATTGGCAGTTCTGGTCACCGTCTCTCAAAAAAATATAGCAGAATTAGAAAATGTACAGAGAAGGGCAACAAAAATGATGAAAGGGATGGAATACTATGTTCTCTATGAGGGAAGGTTAAAGCGGCTAGAGCTCTTCAGTTTGGAGAAGAGATGGCTCACGGGTGATATTATAGCGGTCTATAAAATACTGAATGGCTTGGAAAGGGTAGATGTGAATCACTTGTTTACTCTTTCCAAAAATACTAGAACTAGGGAGCATGCAATGACGCTACTAAGTAGTAGATTTAAAACAAACCGGAGAAAATATTTCTTCACACAATGTGTAATTAAACTCTGCAATTCACTGCCAGAGAATATGGTGAAATCAGTTAGCTTAGCAGAGTTTAAAAAAGGTTTGGACAAATTCCTAAAGGGGAAGTCCATAGGCCATTATTGAGAAGACTTGGGAAAATCAACTGCTTATTTTTAGGATAAAATCAGTTGTATTACCTGGGATCTAACTAAGTACTTGGGACGTGGGTTGACCACTATTGGAAACAGGATACTTAGCATGATGGACCTTCGGTCTGTCCCAGTTTGGCAATTCTTTTGTTCATATATAAAAATATAGACATATTGAGGACAAACATATTTAGGAAATGCCCATTTTTGAAACAAAAAGTTGGCCATTTTTCTGGTTTGAAAATGGCCATTTTATCTACTGGATTTTTAGACATTTTTCTCAAAATGTCCAAAATCAGATTTAGACGTCATATTGAAAATGCCCCTCCACACCAACTAAGATTGGTCTTATTGATGTCCCGGGAACCCTAGCAATTTTGCCTGCCAAGTAAGTACTCTGACTTGAAAATAAATATGTTGCTTCTGCAATGATTTTTGTTTCTAATATAGTTGGTGGATAACCAACCCCCCTTTCCTCAGTTGGATTATTTCAAATTCCAGCCTTTCAGCTTCACTGAAGTCACAATGGTTTTATTGCTGACTCCATGGAAGTTAATCTAAACATAGCAAATGGCAAGGTTTTTAATGTATTCCACTAGACAACATTTATTTCTTTGTTTCATATTGTATAGTTTGAAATCAATATAAGAGATGTTCACTATTTAAAACAAAGAATAATGTGACTCATATGTTGAAGACAGAGTATTGGGTGTATTCTATGTAAAAATGTCATAAACAAAGAAGTCTGGAGCTGAGAGTCACTGTTAAAGGTTTTTGCATTGCATGTCAATTAATGTTTATGGTTGCACAGAAATATTTAGCCCTCTATGTACTCTACAAATAAACTGATTAATTTGGCCATCCCAAGTCAATTGAACCAGGATACGAGCTACATATTAGCTCTGCAATAGTTCAAATGAGCTCCTGGACGTAGTCCAACATCAATCTAATTTCCATTCAGAAGCATTCGAAAAGTTTGCTGTACAGTAATTGGAAAATCAGTACAAAGGTAAAAAAACTACTGTGAAACTGTATATTTAACAAGCAGGAAAGTGCATGCTTATATTGTGACACAGTGGTGTTTTTGCCCTTCCTCTGTTAGCAGACTCAGACATATTTGTATGTAGGATGGTAGAGGGTGGGGGGTGGGAGCGTATGTGATGTGCATGGTACTGTGTGCATATTTCTGTCTATTGAGTGGAGGTAGATGCATATACAGTATATGAATGTGTGTTGGTGGTATGAGGATATGTGGTATATGGGGATGGTGAATGTATAATGATGTGGGACATATAGGGGAGGTATCTGAGGTACTGTATGTCTGTAGGGGTGTCAGGAGGGGGGTCTGTATTTGTGGGTGTGTTGGGTCTTGGGACCTGGGTTGGCCACTGTTGGAAAAAGGATACTGGGCTTGATGGACCTTCGGTCTGTCCCAGAATGGCAATTCTTATATTCTTATGTTCTTAGGGGAGAAGTAGAATATATGTGTACAGATAGAAATGAAGCTGTGGGAGACAAACTCTTTCTTTAAACAATATTCTCCACCACTCTACCATAATCCACCCCACATTCTTTTATTTTCCTCTTCCCTACTCTTCTGCCACTCTGTTCCCCCCCTTTTCCTTTCTTTTCCTCCTCAACTCTGCTGTCCCTATCCAAACTGTCATCTGTTCCATAAGTGACTGGTCCTGCTTCATTAATTCGCCTGCTCACTGCACTGACTAGCTGGGGAGCCACTTATGGCTGCTGCGTAGCCCTTTCAGGACCAAGGGACATATTTGTCCCATAACTTTAAAATCCTATAAATTTTGATTGGGATATTCTACAGTTCTAAATTTGATATGTACGGATTCCATATGATACTGCCTTTATGTAAACAAACTGGTTCCGACATTCATTCATTAGCGTCGTTGCCAGATTGACGAGAAGATTCACTTGCCACACTGTCCATAAGCCAGAAGTGTGATTTTTTAAATAAAAATAATGATATTTCACAAAAAAAATCAATTTTTTGTTATCTGCAAGCCCTTTTTACCATAAAAATGTCGTCAAAACCACAAAAATTGGCCTACGATCCTTATGGTCCTGAAAGGGTTAACCCATTCTACTGCTTGTTGCACACTCCCCACAACCCATGGCTGCTTCTTCCTGGATGGCAGGGCAGACAAATAGATGGACTGACCCAAAATAATAGGCACTGAGGAAATGAACTTATGAAGCAACATACGGCATTTAACCCTTTCCTTCCAACTTCTACATCCCACCTCTACTGGATCTTTAGTGAGCTGTCCTTCATCTCTATTAGCAAGGCTCTTTCCTGCACTGATCTGCATCCTGCAGTTTAAAATAGCAGTCATAATATACATAAGAGACAATGAGTGTCTGGATGAGATTATGGTAAGAACTCGCCTAGATATCTCCAAGGCCTGTGAACATAAATCCCAACTCATCACAACAGTTTTAGCCTCAATTGAGCCTTCTTCTCCCAGGCCTCATCACCTCCTCTACCTACTTGCCCCATCACAGTAATATAAGCCAGCACTTTCCTGAATGTGCAGAGCTTCCACCAGCAGCTGTAACTTTCCTATTCCTCCCTGTCACATCCAACATCAGGCTCTACTCTGCCACTATGCTAAAGATCCTCTATACCAAGTACATGCCAGTCACTTGTTAAAGGCTATATTTACTCCAGCTCACAGCACCACAGCCTGGAGAGGAGGTATAATAGCACATGGGGTTTTCAGCTGCTTTTTAGACTTTCATTGGTCAGATAGGAACTGGGGGGATAGAATGCCTGAGAAAGTATAAGGGTGAAAAGAGTACCTGGGTCAGGTTCGATGAGAGAGCGTTGGGACGGAGGAAGGGGAGGAGGATGGGAGAAAAGAACATACTACTTCATCTACCACCACACACCACCTGCTACCTACCATGAATCCCCTACAGCTTCTCCTCACCTCACAGAGCCCTTCCTCATCTTTGAGATGTGAAACCTTATTTATCATCCATCTAGAGTTTTATTGATTTATTGGCTGGCCAAATGAAATATGTTAAAGTTAAACAGCTTGTTAACATTTATCGTTAAATGTACACACAGCTTTTGGTCATTTATTTTTCAAGGAGATTTGAATTTAAATTTTGAAGATCTTAATAGGAACATAATAGTAGCCATACTGAGACAGACCAAAAGTCTATCATGCTCAGTATCCTCCAACAGTGGCCAATTCAGATTACAAGTACCCAGCAAGATCCCAAAAAGAGTAAAACAGACTCCATGCCACTTATCCTAGAAATAAGCAGCAAATTTCCCCGAGTCTATTTATTTAATGGTTCCATTGAACGGAGTAACTTTTCCCCATATTTCAACTCCATGGTCCTTCCTAGAAATTTTTCTTTCCAAAAGAGACTTACATGGTAGTGGCAGCAATAATCAGAGCTCTTATGCTCTTTCATTGTGCTCTTTCTGACTGCATCCATATGGGCTCTAGAACAGTGTTTTTCAACCTTTTTACACCTATGGACTGGCAGAAATAAAAGAATTATTCTGTGGACCGGCATCGGTCCGTGGACCGGTGGTTGATAAACACGGGGCTAAGTCGTGGGCCAGACCCCGCCCATCTCTACCCAATCTCCACCCCAGACCCCGCCCCCATAATAGTACTAATTGCACCTTGCACGTCCCGTGCCTCATCTGGAAGCCTTCCCTCTGATGTTGCAATGTCAGACAGAAGGCGTCCAGTTCAGGCACAGGATGCTCGTAGGAGCCACTGCCCAAGGCTTTGTGCACCGAATCAATTAGGAAGAGGGAGCTGGCTCGAAGATAACGCGGCATCGATCGCACCGTGGACCGGTGGTTGAAAAACACTGTTTTAGGCCTGATGCACGTGCTGGCCCTGTGGACCGGCAGGAAATTTCTGTGGACCGGCACTGGTCCATGGACCGGCGGTTGAAGAACACTGCTCTAGAACACTCCCAAACCATTCCTTCAATCCTACCAGTCTACAGTAGTTGCCTAGTAGTAGAGTTCCAGGCTTGATAATTCCATAACATTCCATGATTGAATTACAAAAGATCTCCAGACTTCCTTATGATGTCCTATTTCACCATACAAAGCTAAAACTTACACTGTTAATCAGATTAAATAGCAATTGGGAGATGTTACACATGTTAGAAAATGTATAGATGTCTAGGGAGAATATGTATCTTTTTTTTAAGTTCAATAAGTTTTATTGTTTTAATGTAAAACACAAAAGGAAAAAGGTACAATAGCAATATACAATTAAAAAGATTGAATGCCCAGCCCACAAGATTTGGATAGTCTATCAAATCTTTTAACATCACTCCATCATATCCATTCTTTAAGCATGCCCATATTACGCCCACGTAACACCCACAAAACACCCACATCTTGGACATCTTTCACTGGGCGTTTAGTGCCCCTGGACGTCTTTTAAAAAAAAATATTTGATTATGCGACTTAAACGTTTTTTGCTTGCCTGGATGTCTAGACCACTTTTTTTGACAGATTTTTGGCCCTTTTTTGTGTTTTGAAAATGAGCCCCTTAGCACTTAAAGTCAAACACCAATGGCATCCTTACTGAGCTCCTTTTCTATAAAGGGCACTCGATCTTTATAGAGGCTCAGCATATAAGTCATGCCTAGTGGTGAGTGTGGGACTTGCGCTTCATAGAAGCTTGGGTATGGATGGCCATTATTTTGTAACACTGCACCTAACTTCTTGGAATGCTCCTCCTGACTCATGCATGCCCCTCCCGTAGGCACATCTCCTTTTCAGATACATGTAAGAACCACTGGGCATGGTTGTTAGAGAAGTGTGCGTAGGGATGATCAGAACTTCAACCCTTAATTAGATTCAATTAAATGCCTGTTAATATTTATTTATTTATTCAATTTTCTATCCTGTTCTCCCAGAGGAGCTCAGAACAGTTTATATGAATTTATTCAGGTACTCAAGCATTTTTCTCTGTCTATTCTATCTAATGTACCTGGGGCAATGGGGAGATTAAGTGACATGCCCAGGGTCACAAGGAGCAGCGTAGGTTTGAACCCACCACCTCAGGGTGCTGAGGCTATAACTTTAACCACTGCGTCACACTGTGTCACACTATAACTTTAACCACTGCGTCACACCAACTGAAATAATTAATTTGTATGCAGGTTGTAGCTTCACACTCAAATTCCGAAGACCAGCTTTGGGCAACCTACATAGAGCCCAGTAAGTCGTGTTTGTATGTTACAGTACTGAGCTCTAATGCTATCTACCAAGTCCTGCAAACATAGGGGTCATTTTACTAAGCTGAAGTAATCACTAATGCATTCTTAACACTGCATGCATCATGCTCAGGCAATTTTATGATTAGCACTCTTCCCATGTGCTAAAATATAGATCCTATTTTTTTTTCCAATTGGGGCAGTTTGGGACAGAGAGTAGGTACACACTAACTGATTAGCATGTGATTAGAGCATGAGCACTGAGGGAGAAATTCTGTATAGGACGCCAATCTCAACAGCCACCTAAGAAGCGGCTGAGAATCATAGGCTGGCGTCCTATACAGAACCCTGAATCTCTAACCGGTGCCCATATCAGAGGTGCCGTTTAGAGAATTAGAAACATAGAAACATAGAAATAGACGGCAGATAAGGGCCCACGGCCCATCTAGTCTGCCCACCTTAATGTCCCTCCCCTACCTTTGCCCTGTGAATAGATCCCATGTGCCGATCCCATTTGGCCTTAAAATCAGGCACGCTGCTGGCCTCAATCACCTGTAGTGGAAGACTATTCCAGCGATCAACCACTCTTTCAGTGAAAAAGAATTTCCTGGTGTCACCTCGTAGTTTCCCGCCCCTGATTTTCAACGGATGCCCTCTTGTTGTCGTGGGACCCTTGAAAAAGAAGATATCTTCCTCCGCCTCGATGTGGCCCGTAAGATACTTGAACGTCTCGATCATGTCCCCCCTCTCTCTGCGCTCCTGATCCCTTGCCATCACCTGATTGTGGCAAGGAAATCTCCCTGCTGCGATCAGCTGAGCAGCCGCGGCAGGTAACCCCCCCCGAAACCCCCCCCCCAATGAAGTCGGCCAGCAGGAGGGATGCCCTGGCATCCTCCACAGAACTTCCCCACCCCCTCCAAAGCACCCAACCTGTGGATCCCCTGGCACCCCCTAACCAGTAGATCTCCCTGGCACTCCCCCTCCCCCATACCTTTAAAGGTGAAACTCTGGCCAGAGGGATGCATACACTCTCTGGCCAGTAGGCTTGCCACTTCAGAATGGTGGGCCTTCCCCTTCCCAGTGCATTCTGGGATGCACCAGGAAGGGGACTAAGGCTCTGATTGGCTCAGATGCCTAAGGTCCCTCCTATTGCAGACCATCTGAGGCTTAGGACTTGATTCTATAAAATGTGCCTACTGTTAGGCAACTAGATCAGCATTCCTAGGTGATCTAGGTGCCTAACTTAGGCTCCCTTTTATAAAGCCATGCAGCTGAGTGCCACGTGGCAAATGCTCTGACACCCATTCATTTCATATGGACATTGGAATATTTACTACGCTGGCCCGCACTGCCAGCTTTTGTAAAAGAGTGGGTTAATTTTTTTAATCAGTTCTGTAGGTGCTATTAATTGAACAGTTCCATTAAAACCCAATTAAAAATAATTTAATTTTCGGGTAGGTATCTTCACTGAGGTGCATACTTGAAAAGTAGGTGTGGTTAGGGGCAGCATTTGGGTGTGGATTGAGTTAGGCACCGACCTTAAGCACCAGCACTGTAAGCCAGGAAAACCTTGGCCTAATATACCGGCACCTAATGGTGCTTAACTTTGAATGACAGGGATGCCCACTCCCTCCTGCCATGGCGTCTCCACCCCCCCCCCCCCTCACACACACACACACACACACACACACACACACATACACACAAGTGAAAATTGGCAGGAGGGATGCCCACTCCCTTTTGCCACCAGATGTTCCATCTTGGGTGCATGCACAAATTTAGGCACGCAATTCTAGGAGCCATAAATAGAATCCACGGGTACGCTATGGTGTTAAAATAGATGTGCTTTACAGCACCTACCATCACGTTTTGTATTTTCATGTGTCTAGACTTTGATATGGAATTAGTGCCCCCTTAGTAAGATAAAATCAAAAAGTTAGTCTCCATTAAGAAATCCTTCAACCCAAGGGAAGCAACAGTATGACCGTTTTGTTCTTTAAATAGTGCACATGTGAGTCTGGGGATGCATTTTAGGGGAAATTGCAGCAACTTCTCTCTTCATCTTCAGCATTTATCCACATGATTTCAGCCTGGTTACAAAAGAATATTTGATCTCCTACTTAAGACACAGTTATTTGCCTTTTTTTAGATAATGATCCTTTTGACTGTTGTTGGTTGAAGAACTTGTTATGATTACTTGTATAAGCCTTCGGCTTTTATTTTTATAGTTGGTTCTCTGAGGATTAGTTATTCATCATTTGTCTGATTTTATTTTATATATATATATATATATATATATATATATATATATATATCTTTGTGTATGCAAAATTATGTAAACCGTTTAGGTTTAAACAGTATAGAAATTTTTAAGATAAATACATAACTAGATCAATGCTCAACTTTTCTATACTATGATATGCCAGAAGATATACTTAGTTGGCTAACCCAAATGATAAGTACTACTCTGGGGCAAGGATGGCTCTCAGAAACATTTGGTGAAATCTTACTCACTCCTATCCCAAAAGGAACAGACTTAGACCCGTCTCAAACGACCAGCCACAAATCAATTGCAAGCATACCTTTCAAATTCATAGTTGTAACCCAGCTAAAGGAGTGCATCGCTTACTGGAATCTACTACTACCTTCTCAGCACAGATTCAGAAACTCACACAGCACAGAAACCTGCCTCATAGATCTGGTGGCCAGAGCAAGAACATCGCTATGCGAAGGTAAACAAATGATACTGGTGCAATTTGATGTCTCAGCAGCGTTTCACACAGTAAATCACACCCTTCTACTAAACAGGTTATCTGAACTAGCAATCGCCGGACATGTCCTGTAATGGTTTAACAGATTCCTTATGAACAGTTGATACCGAGTTCCGAAAGATTAAATTTACGCAGACTAGTGGACACCACCATGTGGCTGTTATAGGGGAAAACACCCTTCAGGGATTCAAGACAAAGATAGACAAGTTCCTGCTGAACCGGAATGTACGCAGATAGGGCTGGTCTCAGTTAGGGCACTAGTCTTTGACCTAGGGGCCACCACGGGAGCGGACTGCTGGGCACGATGGACCACTGGTCTGACCCAGCAGTGGCAGTTCTTATGTTCTTATGAGTACCTCAAGGGGCCCACATCTCACCTAGAGAATGATGTGTGGAAAAAATGTGTCCCCATCCCCGCAAATTCAGTCCCTGTCCCCACCCCATCCCCTCAAACCATCTGATCCCATCCACACAAGCCTCGAATAGTTATGATTTTATATTGTGGTGGGGGGGGATTGCATGGTGGCAGGAAGGAGTGGGCATCTCTCTCACTGCGGAGGGGGGTGGTTAGCAGTGTTGGGTGATTGTGTGGTGCAGCAGGAGAGAGTTGGCATCTCTCCTGTCAGTATTCAATTTGAGGTTTGTTTGTTTTTATTTTAATATGAGGGTGGGGTTCTGCTAAGAACATAAGAACATAAGAACTGCCATCTCCGGATCAGACCTTCGGTCCATCAAGTCCGGCGATCCGCACACGCGGAGGCCCTGCCAGGTGTACACCTGGCGTAATTTATAGTCCACCATATCTTTATATGCCTCTCTTAAGGAGATATGCATCTAGTTTGCTCTTGAAGCCTAGGACGGTCGATTCCGCAATAATCTCCTCTGGGAGGGCATTCCAGGTGTCAACCACTCTCTGAGTGAAGCAGAACTTCCTGACATTAGTCCTGAACCTGTCAAACCTTACTTTCCTGTCAGTGCCTGAGCCAATCAGCGCTTAGGCACTGATTGGATAATAAGGCAATGACAGCTCAGACCTGTCGGCAAATTTTGGCAGAGAATCACTCGGCAATTATAAAGAATTGCTCGGAGTGATCATTTTAATATTAATGACCTCATTATGCTACATTTGCATGACAGTATCGGAGACTGCTAGAAAACTCAGAAAAGACCTGAGCAAGCCGTTTTGATAATCCGCTACTAAAATACATGCACGCTAAATTGGCTGGAACCACGTTAGAGGCAGATTTTAGTTTTGATAATCTGCCCCTGAGTGTGGTGATTGAACCCTGGGATTGTGATCCTTCAGACTAGCGGATTAAGTCTGACCCCGGCCTACGCCCAGCTCATAGACTAAAAAAACAGCAGCAAATAAATTTCTTTTTATATGCCCGGTTGTGTGTGTCCAACCAGAAGAGCTGGCCGGTGCTCACAGACTGTGAATGAGTGAGACCGGAGTTACACAAAATACAGTCTGAAAATCTTATGCCACACTATGACAAACGAGAAGAATCAGACCCTATTTCCTTCGCCACCACTATAGAATATTTGTCCAATCTTTACTTCTGTCAATACTAGACTACAGCAATGAACTTCTTTCAGGAATATCAAAGAAACAAATGAGGAAATTCCAACTAATATTGAACACAGCAGCGAGACTCATATTTTATAAATTGAGATTCACCTCTACTGATTGAGTATCACCTCTATTGATAGCACTACACTGACTTCCAGTCAATAAATGAGTAGAATTCAAGCTATGCTGCTTAGCTTTCAAGACACTACATTACATTTATTGACTTCTATTCCACCTTAACCTCGCATTAGGAGGAGTACAATAAGAGACATACTGGGCATTTCAAGTGAGGTCATAATTCAGTAAATATTATATAACAGCACTACAAGGAGAATCAGCTGATATCTTCTCCATATAGAGTACACTGAACTACAAGGCAGACCGACCGAACTACGTAGCAATAATCACATGACATCCTTTCTTACACTGAAAGAAATAAAATAAAAAAACAACAACATTCAATTACCACGTTGCAAAGATGTGGAACTCATTACAAAGAGGGTGGTGGATGCCTGGAATACCCTCCATAAAAAAGTGGTGGAGATCAAAATGGTGATAGAATTCACAAAACCTTGGGACGAACATAGAGGATCTCATATCAGAAAGTGAAGGGTATAAATTGAAGAACTAGGGCTTGGGTAGAACTGGGAATGGGTAGAGTAACATGGTCTGTGTCCTGTATATGGCTAATTGATTTAGGATGGGTTGAGGAGGGTTTTGGGAATACCAGTAATATGGGATGGAGTGAGCTTCAACAGCAACTCCAGTAGATAGAATTTAAGAACTATACTAGGCAGACTTCTACAGTCTATGGCCCAGAAATATAAGACTAATCATGAATTTATAATGCATGTAACCATTGGGTGGACTAGATGGTCCATTCAGGTCTTTATCTGCCATTATTTACTATGTTACTAAGTTATGTTACTATTACTAGTAGAATTACGCACTATCCCCTCTTACACCATGTTTCGCAAAATCCTAAAAACATGGCTCTTCCAAAATCATGGCCCGAAGTCCAACCAATTCTCAAATCTGATCTCTATCTTCATGAGTAGAGAGAGGAGATCCCACAAAACAACCTGACGTACTTGAAACTAATGCTAACAGCATACCCAACTCTCAAAACACACACATACACTTGAATAATCAAAACCTAAAACCATTGCATTCATGTAAACTGACCTCACTGATGCTACCTTGTTTGAACAAATTGGTACACTCATTACTTTGCCAGACCGCTGTATTCTATCATGAATGATCTGTTGCCATTATTACAAGAACTGTGAGAACTGCATACGTATATGTATACCATGTTTGTTGTTAACTGCACTAATGGATGTATACTAAGATTAGTATTTTTCGATGACACTGATAAATGTTGTAACCTGCCTCGAACTTCACTTCAAATAACATAACATATATGCAAATTTAAAAACCTGTAAGACAATGGGTTCCAAACCTGTCCTGAGGGAATCCCAGCCAATCAGGTTTTCAGGACAACCACAATGAATATTCATGAATTATATTTGCATACACTGCCTCCATTACATGCAAATCTAACTCTTGAATATTCATTGTGGATATCCTGAAAACCGACCGGCTGGGATTCCCTTAGGATAGGTTTGGGAACCACTGCTGTAAGATATTAAGACTTGCATCTAATTACATTAGTAGTAGAGGATATTAAAAAAATTAGGGGGTCCTTTTACTAAGGCCTGCTAGCCATTTTAGTACGTGCTAAACGCTAATGCGTCCATTATATTCTATGGACCCATTAGCATTTATCATGCGCCAATGTTTAGCGCACGCTAAAATGGCTAGCGTGCCTTAGTAAAAGGACCCCTATAAGATTGATTCATTTTTAGATTTTTCTGGCATAGTTTTCAATAATACTGCAGTATAACTCAGGATGAGTATGTAGAATTCAGGTTCAACAAGTAGTTTACTGTCCAGAGGGGGCTTATAATCTGTTTGCACCTGACACGCAGAACAATTCTTCTCGACCCAGACCTCGAGGCACACCTAGCCAGTGAGGTTTTCAGAATGTTCACAATAAATATACATAAGATAGATTTGCATACGCAGGAGGCAGTGCATGGAAATCTCTCTCATGCATATGCACTCTGGGTAAGGTTACCAGATTTTCTGTTAAAGAAACCTGGACACATGGCCCCACGCCATTCTACCCACAGCCCCTCCCTGTTCTACCTCCAGTCCTGCCCTGTCCTGCTTCTAGCCCCATCCTGTTATACCCCCTGGCCCCGACCCAAAAAGCCTCACCTTTCTTCTCCCACCTCCAGGCTGTATCCGGAGGGCATGTGACACCAACCACGCATGCTCAGAGGCCCTCCAGACGTGTATAGAGGTCGAGGCTTTCCACAAATGTATGCCATTATATATTTTATGGTTTTTATCTTTTGCTCTGTTTTGTGGGTGTATTTACTTTTGATCTTGTTTGTATTTTTGTACATAATATTGTATTTTTTGTATGTAAGTTTGTAACCTGCCCTGGGTAAGGGAGGGATATAAATAAATAAATAAACAAAACAAACCACACCATAACCCTGACAAATTACCAGATTTTGGAAAGTCCATCCGGGCAGGACATGTCTGGGTTTTCTGGACGTCTGGTAACCCTAACTGTGGGTATCTTGAAAACGTCACTGGCTGGTATGCCCTGATCACTGGGTTGAGAACCCTTGCAGAAGACGGCAAAGTAACTCAACCAAGGTGCATCAGTGGGAGAAGGCTTCCCTGTTTCTCAGCTGCTCTAACTACTAAAAGGTTCTTGCCTTTACATAACATAACTTTATTTTTCTATACCGCCTTAATCAAAAGAATTCTAGGCGGTTTTCACAAAAACTGGACAATCAGTGAAATACAAAATAATAAGAAAAAGAATACAGCCTGTTATATTAAAAAGACATTAAAAATTTAAAATTAATTATGTTAAAGATAAAAGCACAGATTAAGAGATAAATTTGTCAAATAATACTGTCTTAATTTCTTTTCTAAAAGCGCCATAGGTCAGCATGGCTCTGCTGATATAATTACCCAACCAGGACTTGCTTGCTTAAAAAGCAAGCATCCTGTCTAAATAAGACCTAAGTTTGCAACCTAAAATCTTCGGGTAAGCAAATAGATTACAATTCCTGGTTATCCTCACAGGGTTATATAGCACGAAATGAGATAGCAGGTATGTAGGTGCCAATCCCTAAACTGACTTAAAACAGAGACATGAAAATTTAAACATTACTCGTGCCTCCACTGGTAACCAGTGCAATGATCAGTAGTAAGGACTGATATGATCGCTTTTCTTCAATCCAAAGTGAAGAGAGGTTTTATGCAAGAAGTGATGACTTTGAAAGCTAAAGAGGGTAGCTATCAAAACTGTCATTTAGTGTATCTACTTTTTTGGCAAGACAAGACGAGTTGTTCTTTGGAGGTAGTATATCCTAGCTATCAAAGTGAACCATTCTCGTCAATCAGGTGGGATTGCCATTCAAGGATTTAGATTCAGGCACTTCATCATATACTACATGATAGTGCACTGCATTATAATCAACATGCTCTAGTAAGTTTATGCCACAGGACTGGAGCCGGTCTGTCACAAGCTGAATTCCGGTCATGTACTGCTCAGGCAGAGAATGTGCCAGCAGATATAGTACATACTGAAAAAGCCTGTCTAGTCTGCTCAGTTTCCTTCCTCTTGCAATAGAGAAAACTAACTTGATTTCTGGTTTTGATTTCACTTCCTCACAACTAAAGATTCTCTGACTATATCCCAGATTGTCACAAATTCTTTTACAACCAAATACCCCCTTTGTTATTAATTGCCTGGGCATTGTTCATTTGTTGAGTACAAATGCTGTTTTTGTTTGGGGGGTGGGTTTTTTTTTCTGATTTTTCTTTCTTTTTCTATTTAAAGAAAATGTATTTTATGTAATTTAGTTTTAATTTTAGAAATGTAATTTTGTTGTATACCCTGCAATTATGTATGTCTATTTTTATGGAAACCGCTTTGTTTAAAGGCAGTATATAAATTTTTTAAATCAATAAATTTTCTCTAAAGAAATATTCCAAACTACACAGTCTAACTTAAGTTTGACTCATTAAATTAACATTGCTTTAGAGTTTCTTTCATAGCGAAATACTGATTCAAAGCCTCATATCCAGGTAGCAGGGTCAGCTGGTGATTTTCAGTGGTATTATCTGGAGAGTGCTGTTGAAAGCCTTGTGTGACCACCTCAACACTATTCAGATAGTCCTGGAGTGACTTGGGGGCGGTGCTAATCCAGACATTATCCACTTTCTGTTGTAATGCATCACAGGTACCCAGACAACTCTTCTAGCAAGTTAGGACAGCATAAAACGTGAATATCAGTTGCCACCATATGCCCAGGTATTCAGAGCCAATACCAGAGTGTGGTCCAGTATGGAATACCCAGATACACCTTTTACATGCTGTAGTCAGATTTCGAATTCAATGCCAGTTGTAGTGTTTAAATACTGGGTGTATATTTTCTTCATGTATTCAATGTCTCTCTTTCCTGTTGGGTGATTGAAAAAAAAAGAAAACTATTAAAAAAAAAAAAAAAACCAACAACCTGACACATTCTGCTGTGTGAAAGTGCATGTGTACCTTTCCTCAACAAAACCAATTTTAAAGTTACTTCATTCCAGAAGGAATGTCAAAAAAGCAAAATAAAGGTACCTATATTATGGTTATTTTCTAAATAAGACTCCTGATTTATAAGATTGTAACTCATTAAACACACCCCTCAAAACTTAAAGATCTCAATCTGTATACTTTGGAGGAAAGGTGGGAGAGGGGAGATATGATAGAGACATTTAAATACCTACATAATATAAATGTGCTTGAGTCAAGTCTCTTTCATTTGAAAGGAAACTCTGCAATGAGAGTTAAGAGGCTCTGTAGTAATCTAAGGAAATACTTTTTTACAGAAAGGGTGATAGGTGCATGAAACAGTTTCCCATAAGAGGTGGTGGAGACAGAGACTGCGTCTGAATTCAGGAGGGCCTGGAATAGGCATATGGGATCTCTCAGAGAAAGAAAGAGATAATGGTTACTGCAGATGGGCAGACTAGATGGGCCATTTGGCCTTTATCTGCCATTATGTTTCTAACATAGGTCTTTATTAGATAAACACCAGAAAAATACTCATTCCCTGGCTTGTCTTACATCCTCTACTCACCTTCTGCGCCTTTTCTCCACCGATGACTCTGGATCTCTCACTGGGAAAGATATCCATCAATTGTTGCTGTATCCTGAAAACACAATAACCCTGGATTTTTGTACCCTCAAAGAACCCTGAATTAGCTGGAAAATATGTCTATTATAACTGCATAAATTGAAATTGAGATTAAATGTGTTATTCAGTGCATAAAGACAACGTAGGCTGCTATAAAATAAACCCCCAAACCAGCCTCAATAACACACAAACTTTAACACATCAATTTAAATATAGCCATGTACTCTACACATATCCCCATGTAGTCTATAAAATGCCTGTGTACCTTGCAATTCCATCCCTACTTCACCCAGACTACACTCCTTGGGGCATCTACAAGCAGTGTGCATATAAGCAGGCTCCAATTCTATTAGATCTTTCTGCAGAAAAAGCCTTTATAAAATCACCTCATAAATAAATGTCTATTGTGTTTATTCAGAGTGAAATAACTCACAAAGGGTCGTGTGATTGATTTTTCTCAAACAAAAAAAAAAGTAAAAAGATTTCGCAAACATGGCACTTGCCAGTTTGATTTCCATCACAGAGAAAATCAGAATAGCCAAGTAAAACAGAAAGACAACTGTATGTCGCACTTCTCCAACCGAAAAAAATCATCTACTGTATGTAGTATACTACTGAACTTAGAAAGTCCCTACCTATGACCAAAATCAAGCTGAAGGATAGCACTTCCAGAAAAGTAGCAGGTGCCACTTAGCAAAAGCAATTTCGACTTTATCAGTTCAACAAGGATATGAACTCAAAGGTCATGTGTGTCAAACAAATAGACAAACTAACTAGCTATATCAACTGGATAAAGTGTGAGGTCCAAGTAATTCTCAAGTCCCTTTTATCATTGCTTTTTCCAAAGCTCAGTGGCACTGTTCTCCAAAATCACCTGTATATTCCCCCATGATTTTCATGAGAATCATTAATGCTCCATTTTATTCACCAGTATAAAGTAACATGATAGATGACAGCAGAACTTCATCAAATGCTCTGTCTGCTCTACTCAAGTTATCTCTGTCACTCCTGCAAGGTTATATCCCAGCTGCACACTAGAAATGGACTGTCTTTAGCAATGACGCGGGCAATGTCTATGTGGTAATGTGTGGCACAGGGGTTAGAGTGACAGCCTCAGCACCCTGAGGTTGTGGGTTCAAATCCCTCGCTGCTCCTTGTGACCCTGGGCAAGTCACTTAATCCCCCTCATTGCCCCAGGTACACTAGATAGAGTTTGAGCCCACCAGGACAGATAGGGAAATATGATAAAGTACCTGAATGTAAACCACTTACGATATAAGTGGTATATAAATAAATAAATGTGTGGGACATTGCAATAGTGCAATGGCTTGGAGAAACCTCTATTGAGACAAGTACTGGTTACTACTGATTATATATGTTTTAAGATTATTTACAAAGAATAGAAAGTTTAAAGATGTGACCTGCGAATAACGAAATAAGCCAGGCTTTTAGCCGATCCCTTATTGTGGAACCTTCTTGTTCAATGATTGTTCAAGATGTAAATACAGAGGAAGGAGGTTCGACAATAAGGGAGCGGCTACACTAGAGATGTCAAGGAAAACCTGATGAAAGGCTGGAACTTCTAGACGGCCTTGCTTAGATAACCATAATTTACCCCTATGCTCCTCCCCTGTTAATGCCCACTTGCATTTACATACTAAGGGCTCCTTTTGCTAAGCTGCAATATGCTCTAGCACAGTGGTCTCAAACTCGCGGCCCACAGGCCCAATGCGGTCCGCCAGGTACTATTTTGAGGCCCTCATTGTCCACTCTACAAATGTCCAGTGGTCGCATCTGGCGGTCACTGTAACCTCATACAAGTGCTTTTCTGCATCTGCACGCGATTGTGAGGTGGAATCCAATCGCGTGCAGACGCAGGAAAGCGCTTGCGTGAAGTTACAGCAGTGAGGCGGGCAACGTTCCAGAATATGCAGCTTGGAGCAATGGTTGGGGGCAGTGCACCTTGTGCGTGTGTCCGGTGCTGGAGGAGGTGAGAGCTGTTGATACTTTTTCACTGTGGATTATCAGAAAATGTGGATTATCAGAAACAATTAAGGAAAGATTTATAAATCTTTCTATAATTGCTTATGATAATATTTCCTTAATTGCTTCTGATAATCCACATTTTGGATTTGTAGGTACATTTTGGATTTGTGGAGGGCCACAGAAAAAATAGGTAGGGGTCCTTTTACTAAGGTGCGCTCGCCAATTTAGCGTGCGCTAAACACTAACGCGTCCATAGAATCGAATGGATGCGTTAGCATTTAGCGCACACTAATATTTTTTCTGCAGTCTTCCAAGTATCTACAAATCCAAAATGTGGCCCTGCAAAGGGTTTGAGTTTGAGACCACTGCTCTAGCATGCGCTAACACACCTTAAAAGAGCTTACTATGGGATATGCTGAGGCATCCTGCATCAAAAGCCCAATGACCCAGATTCTATAAAAGACATCTAAAGTTAGGCGACAAAATCGACGCACAAAGTCAATCTAGACACCTAATTTAATTATTTAAAAAGATTAATTGGCACCGTTAACCAGCAATCATTACTTCATAACTGGCTTAAATTAGAATTAATTGGTTGCTAGGTGTCACACCTACTTGTCACTAAACCATCACTATGCATCAACAAACTCAGTTACCCTAGTCAACCAACAATGAAGGTTCTGGGAGTAATACTTGACCAAGGCCTAACCATGAAAGACCAAGTGGGCTCATTGGTTAGAAAGGGTTTCTTTACTCTCTGGAAACTTCGGTCCATCAGAGCATACTTTGACTCTTCATCATTCAGAATTCTGGTACAATCCCTTATACTAAGCCATCTTGACTACTGTAACATCGCCCACCTGGCATTCTCCCAGAAGAACATGTAGAGACTACAACTGGTGCAGAACGCAGCAGTTTGGCTGATTTTTGGGTTGAAGAAGTCTGATCACATAACACCTTCCTACTTACTCCTGCACTGATTGCCAATGGAGCCACGTGCAAAGTTTAAGCTGGGATGTTTCTGCTTTAAGGTTTAGCCCCTAAATATATAACTGACCTCTTCTCCTTCTCAACCAACAAATTTGAGAGAAGCTCAAATCCGAAGTTCATCTCCCCACCGGTTAGAGGATGTAAATTTAAAAACCATCCATCAACATCTTCTCTCTTATCAAGCAGCATTATGGGGCAAAGACCTGGAAAAATTACTTAGGCATACAAACAACTATGGTGAATTTAGGAAACACCTAAAAATATCTGTTCTTGAATTACCTAGGTAGCTGATCTGCACAATCTCTCCCACAACAACTGTTCTCATATACTGTTAATCACTAATCTCCAACTGTGTAAGTTCTAAATTGTAGTATTCTTTTTTAATCATTGTAAACCACATAGAACTTCACGGTCTGGCAGTATATAAATTGCTATTATTATTATTAACAGTTTCAAGTATGCACCTAGTTCAAGGTGCCTGCCAGAAAGTAGGTGTAGTTGGGGGTGGATCCTGAGAGAGCGTGGCGTGGTGGTTGTGGGTTCAAACCCACACTGCTCTTGGGACCCTTGGCAAGTCACTTAATCCCCCCATTGCCCCAGGTACATTAGATAGATTGTGAGCCTGCTGGAACATACAGGGAAAAATGAGTACCTAAATACATTCCTGTCAACCATTCTGAGCTCCCCTTGGAGAACAGTATAGAAAATTGAATAAATAAATGGTATGAAATGTTTCAGCCTCTGATAACCAGAGCTGGTATTGATATCATAATGCCTCATTCCACCAATAAGAGCCAACCTCATCAGTGATGTCACAATGGCTTCATTGTCCTATACTTGGCTCAGTTCTGCTACATTTTGATTTCTAGAGTGGCACAGTGGCTAGTGCTACAGCCTCAGCACCCTGAAGTTGTGAGTTCAAACCCACGCTGCTCCTTGTGACCCTAGGCAAGTCACTTAATCCCCCTATTACCCCAGGTACATTAGACAGATTGTGAGCCCACTAGGACAGACAGGGAAAAATGCTTGAGTACCTGAATAAATTCATGTAAACTATTCTGAGCTCCTCTGGGATAACAGTATAGAAAATTAAATAAATAAATGTTCTGCATGTAGATGCCTAAAGTGAACTTAGGTGTGGTAGGTGCCTAACTTAGACTTCAGTATTTAGGCCAAGAAAGCCCTGATATAAATAGGGAATACCTAACGGCACCTAAGCCCACTCTAGGTGCCGCTAGGTGCAATTCTATAAACAGTGCCTAACTTAAAATTGACCATACGCTATGCACCACATTCCTCGGTGCCTCTTTTTTAGGCACCATTTATATCATTGGGGCTCACATTAATCAGTTAGCACAGGCACATTATGTGTGCTAACTGACATGGGATCAGCTCATGTGCCCTTAACACCTACAAAATTGGTGGCGGTAATTTTTGGTAAAGGCCATATTACTACATGGCCATTAATTTAGAAAATCAAAAATAGTCATTTTCCAGTTGAGGTGAGCATTGCCTTTGTGTGTAGGAAAACCCCATATAAGGGCGTGCTAAGGCTATATCTTTTATTGCAGCATAGTAAAAGGACCCTAAGTGAGTTACACATCTGTATAAGTGGCAGCATTCTGTAAGTTAAGAGAGGAAGTTATAACACGAGCTCTCATTATAATGTTATTTTATTGTTAATTCCAATTAGAGGGGCAGCTGAAAAATTCTCAGCCCAACCCACAGATCCCATTTTATGAAATGGGATTTAGTTCTAATATGAAGGGCCACTAAAAAGTTCTCGGTCCAGCCAACAAATTTGGGGCAGTGTCCATTTAGGATAAATGATCTCCACATTCTGTACAGTCATCACACAAACAAAAACTTGTCTGCAAAGGGGTGCAGAAAAGTTTTCAGCCCAACCAACCAGATTCCTAAATTTTGAGTGTTATTTTGCCACTGTAGCTGAAAAGAGAATGATCTTATTTCATTAAGTGCCAATTTGCAGAAATAAAATTCTATTTTTTTGGCGTCATCCTGTTCTTGGTTGAACTGTGAACTTTTCAGCACCCCTCATACTTTAAACAAAGAATCTGACAACAGATATGCTGATCATGAGGTGATAATCATAATCTGAATATTTTTGAACAGGGAATTGTAAGGAGGATAGAGCTCCATTGTTGGGGAATATGAAGTCTATGATATAGAACTGGCTTCATGGTTTATATTGAGATTATGACTAAACTAAACTAAACCTTAGGTTTGTATACCGCACCATCTCCGCAAGCGCAGAGCTCGGCACGGTTTACAGAGTTAAGAGGAAAGGAACTACAATAAGGGATAAAGGAGAGGGACTAAGAGGAAAGAGAGGGACAGAATACTGGAGAATGGGAGGTGATTAGATTTTTGCAAAGAGCCAAGTTTTCAAGTGTTTGCGGAAGGATTGGAAGGAGCTTGAGTTTCTGAGTGGGGATGAGAGGTTGTTCCAGAGTTCTGTGGTTCTAAAGGGGAGAGATGTTCCAAGTTTTCCTGCGCGGGATATACCTTTTATAGAGGGGAATGATAGTTTCAGTTTTGGGGAGGGTCTGGTGGAGTGTGGTTTTGAAGAATTCCAAAAGAGTGGGATAACGGGAGGAAGGACGCCATGTAGGATCTTGAAGGCTAAACAGGCACATTTAAAGAGGACTCTGGAGTATACTGGGAGCCAGTGAAGCTTGGAAAAGGAGTGGGGAGACATGATCGAACTTGCCTTTTGCGAAAATAAGCTTAGCCGCGGCGTTCTGAATTAGCTGAAGTCTATGGAGGTTTTTCTTAGTTAGGCTTATATAGATGGAATTGCAGTAATCCAGTCTAGAGAGGATAGTAGATTGAACGAGGACGGTAAAGTGAGAATGATGAAAGCAGGATCTCACCTTCCTCAACATATGACGGCAAAAGAAGCATTTTTTTATCAAAGAGTTGAGGTGATCATTGAAGGAGAGAGAGGAGTCTATGACGATGCCTAGGACTTTGCTTGAAAACTCAATCCTGTAGCGAATCAAGACTTCACACACACATAGAAGAATTTGTTGAATAATGATATGAATTATCAGATAGCTGAAACTGTCTGGAGAGGATGGTTTCTTTATGTATAGAAGACCATGGTGTCTTACACTGCTAATTTAACATTTGGGGGAAAACAGCACTTTGAGCTGTAGAAATTTCATTTTTACTTGTCATCCCCCTCCAACCCCTAAACCCCATGTTCCCCCAAAATTTCTGTCTAGAGATATCACTGATATTAGCCAGTGCGCTGTTAACTTCTGGATAAGTACATATACCCATATACAGTAGGCTCTCAGTTAACCAACACCCATGGATGCTGGATAAATATAGTTTCTGGTTGCTTGAGAGTTACTATTAAAAATAAGCCTATCTAATACTATGCCATACCATAAACTGTTCCAGACAAACTAACGGACATGTGGTAGGCAAACCATGGGCGTACTCAGATGTGGCATGCCAAGTTTACACTTAAATTTCCACCAGAAACTGATTTTATTTTCATTTTTTTAAGTATTACAATATTTCTTTGATTTTTTTTTCTGGTTGCTTGAATTCCAGTTAACAGAGCGTCTACTGTATTCAGTGCTAGAAACCTTGTGTTCCCTGGCATTGAATATCTGATCTTAGTTTGACCCACAGCTGTGAAAGACTTACAAGCCACTTTGCACTGAAGGCTGAATATTACAGATAGATAGATAGATAGATAGATAGATAGATAGATAGATAGATAGATAGATAGACAGACAGACAGACATGGAGGTGTTATTTCAAAGCATTTAGATTTACAAAGTTGATAGTAACCTATGGAATTTTGTAAGTCTAAGTGCTTTGAAAATGAGTCCCATATCCCTGATATAGTATTTGCATTTAATTCAACTGGATCTAATATTGACAAAGGCAACAGAGGTTTGTGGAAATTGCACTAGCTGTAGTGAAAAAGTGTAGAAGTGTATCTCATAGGTATTGCCTCATCATCATATATATCACCATTGAAGATCAGCAGTCACTTATGGTTCTGCTTTCTCATAACATATGCTTAATTCCCAGTTCATTTGTAAGTGCCATTTGCATGCACAAGCCTTATAATGCCATCCATTAAAAACTGCTCTGGGCAGTCATGGCATATTCATTTGCGGCCAAAACAATTAAAACCAATGACTGCACAGTTGCCTGCCACTGAGGCTGCCCATCAGCTTTAATGGGCAGCACAGTGCAATCCTGAGACCATTTATTGCTAGGGATTGGGGGAGACGACAGAAAAGTTTTAAATCTAAGTTTTAGTGGATTATATTCCATGATATATTTTTTTAAAAGTAACAATTGATCTCTGACCTTTCAGCACACATGTTAAGAATTAAAGAGAAATCCCCTTAAAAGTCCATAGTTCATAACTATGTCAATCAATGTGAGAACATAAGGGGGGGGGGAACCTCAGTAATATAGGGTTCCTTTTACAAAGGTGCGTTAGGGCCTTAATGCACGGAATAGCGTGCACTAAATTGCACCATGCACTAGCCATTACCGCCTCCTCTTGAGCAGGCAGCAGTTTTTCGGGTAGCACGCGCTAATCCGGTGCGTGCACTAAAAACACTAGCGCACCTTTGTAAAAGGAGCCCTTAGTCATTTGAAATTTTTTAAAAAATTGAGACAACCTAATAAACATTTTAGGGTAAAAAAAAACAACTCCTTAATAATAGCAATAGTGTTTTGTGTAACATATAAAACCACACTTATATTTAGATACTAGCTGATGCCCCGGCGTTGCACGGGTATTTAATTATAGCAATAACACTGTAAATGGATTCAAATAAAGATACTTTATAGTGGTGAATGAAAATATTTTTTACAGCTTTATAAAAAGTACAATATTCAAATTATAATGTGAAATATTTGACAAAATGAATACAATACAACTAACACAAAACTTGATTATAAACAACATTTTTAGTTTCACCTCCAGGAGCAAGAACATATAAATTCTTGGGTGAACCCACCCTTGAGCAAGCAACATAGAGTTGACAATGGGAAAAACAGGGGGATCTTAAATCCACTCCACAGTATGTAATAGTCTGTCCCTGTGATTTATTGATTGTGATAGAGAATGCAAGTCTCACTGGAATTTGCAAGCTCGTAAACTGAAAAGGAAGATGTGTTGCAAGTTTCGTTCAAATCGGGCAAGCCGTTTTTGCGTTGGCAGCTTTTTACAATTTTTCCATTGACATGAATGGGTGAAATCTGATTTTCTGTTTGTAGCTCCACCCACGTGTGCAGGTGGGCCACAAGACCCCCAGAACATATCACCCCAGGTAGTGAGGGATCTGCATACCAAGTTTAGTTCAAATTGGGCAAGCCGTTTTTGCGTTGGCAGATTTTTACATTTTTGCCATTGACATGAATGGGTGAAATCTGATTTTCAGTTTGTAGCTCCGCCTACGTGTGCAGGTGGGCCGCGAGACCCCCAGAACATATCACCCCAGGTAGTGAGGGATCTGCATACCAAGTTTCGTTCAAATCGGGCAAGCCGTTTTTTCGTTGGCAGCTTTTTACATTTTTGCCATTGACATGAATGGGTGAAATCTGATTTTCAGGTTATAGCTCCACCCACGTGTGCAGGTGGGCCGCGAGACCCCCAGAACATATCACCCCAGGTAGTGAGGGATCTGCATACCAAGTTTCGTTCAAATCGGGCAAGCCGTTTTTGCGTTGGCAGCTTTTTACATTTTTTCCATTGACATGAATGGGTGAAATCTGATTTACTGTTTGTAGCTCCGCCCACATGTGCAGGTGGGCCGCGAGACCCCCAGAACATATCACCCCAGGTGGTGAGGGATCTGCATACCAAGTTTCGTTCAAATCGGGCAAGCCGTTTTTTCGTTGGCAGCTTTTTACATTTTTGCCATTGACATGAATGGGTGAAATCTGATTTTCAGGTTATAGCTCCACCCACGTGTGCAGGTGGGCCGCGAGACCCCCAGAACATATCACCCCAGGTAGTGAGGGATCTGCATACCAAGTTTCGTTCAAATCGGGCAAGCCGTTTTTGCGTTGGCAGCTTTTTACATTTTTTTCCATTGACATGAATGGGTGAAATCTGATTTACTGTTTGTAGCTCCGCCCACATGTGCAGGTGGGCCGCGAGACCCCCAGAACATATCACCCCAGGTGGTGAGGGATCTGCATACCAAGTTTCGTTCAAATCGGGCAAGCCGTTTTTGCGTTGGCAGCTTTTTACATTTTTTCCATTGACATGAATGGGTGAAATCTGATTTTCTGTTTGTAGCTCCGCCCACGTGTGCAGGTGGGCCGCGAGACCCCCAGAACATATCATCCCAGGTAGTGAGGGATGTGCATACCAAGTTTCGTTCAAATTGGTCAAGCCGTTTTGCGTGATCGCGGCACATACACACACACATACATACATACACACATACATACCTCCGATTTTATATATATAGATTATTATTAATTCTCTGCATCATCGTGTGAAAATAACAACTCACTTGGCCTCCTGTCAGCAAAACTGTAGCTCACTATGAAGCTCGTTTTCAAAAAAGATAGGCATCCAAAAGATGGCATAAACTGGCACTTGGACATCTTACTACTCAAAACATCTAAGTAGCCATATTCGAAACTGACTTTCTAGACATGTGGGTGGGGGGAAGGGGATAACATCGAAAATAACAGATATTAATGTCTAATCCATAAACGCATGGACAGATTTTAACCAAACTTGGTACACATATGACTTACTAGCGAGGGAAACATACTGTGGGGGTGGGATGAGGGTGACATGTAAAAATTATCAAAAATGACAGATTTTAGTGTCTACCCCTTAGTGTTTTCGGGCTCGCTGAGATGAATACTCAGCATAACTCTGAAATGCATGAAGAAATTTGAACCAAATTTGGTACACATATGACTTACTATCTGGGGCAAATACTGGGGGGGGAGCAGGTGGCATGTGGGTGGGGGGCAGCGGGTGGGAAGGGGGTGACATCGAAAACAACAGATATTAGTGTCTAATCCATAAATGCATGGACAGATTTCAACTAAAGTTGGTATACATAAGACTTACTATCTGGGCACAAATACTGTGGGTAGAGGGGGGAGGGGTGACATTGAAAACGACAGATATTAGGGTCTAATCCATAAATGCATGGAGAGTTGGGTGGAAAGGGGGTATAATACTGTGGGGTGGGAATGGGGTGAAGTAAAAATTATTGAAAACGACAGATATTAGTGTCTAACCCATAGTTTTCAGGCTCACTGAGATGAATACTGACACTCCCAATGCCGTTTAAGTCCAAGTTCAGCCCCATAGAGAGGGACATTCCTGTGGGGGGTGACATGTGGGGGGTGGGACAAGGGAGACATGGAGGGATGGGAAGTGAGACATGTGGGGGGTAGGACATTTTAGGATAAATAAATATCCTGGCAACGTCGGGTAATCTGCTAGTGCTTTATATATTTTGGCTTTGTATTATTGAGGTATTCTACCTTTTCAAACCTCTTAGCCTCACTTGTTGAACTAATGCACTGCATTAGGTATTCTTAATTAACTAATAATTTATATGACCCTTGATCCTAGCACACTGGACTTTTTAAATTAAAGTTCTTCCCCTGACAACAGTTTCACCATAGTTGCAGTTTGCAATGGAGAGTCTCTCCTCTCCATTGCAAACTGCAACTATGGTGAAACTGTTGTCAGGGGAAGAACTTTATGTGCTTTTTTTTTTTTTTTTTTTTTTTTAGTTCAATAATTTTTATTGAATATTATAAGAAATATACAGAAAGCAGTTCAAACACACAAAATCTGAATAAACTGCCTATTTTTAAGTTTTATAACTGATTTGGAAAAGATTCCACAGATGTCTAATGACTTCTTTTTTTTTAAAATGTTTTACAGCTATTGCCAATAGGTGATACTTGTTTGGAGGGTCTTTGCACATGTGCAGATGTCGACAAGATGACATCACACATGTGCGTGACTTCATCGCGTCGACGTCCGTGCACTTCCGGATGTCTCAAGCCACGGCCACCACGTTTAGCATGACACGGTTTGGCAAAGTTTGCAAGACACTGAGATAAACTACAGTACATTTGAGGAACTACATGTAGTGAAGAATCTTAAATGCATAGTCCATCTACCAAGAATACATACTTCAGTCTCTTCTTGCATAATATTACAGGCTGCACATCTACTACAGCAAAAATGTTCCCTCACAGACCAAACATCCAATTTATAGAGATAGTCCCTCAGGTTGCCACTTCTGCTATAAGCAATCACACAATCAGTGTCCTGAAAGCACTGCTCCATTTGTAACAGCTTCCAGTATTGTTTAATCTTCTTACCTAATGCATTTGCAACCGTGGAAAACCTCATGACGTAAGAGGTCATAGATTGATCCAGACCTTTAACTCTCTACTCCAATAATTGCTCACAAGGATTACATAAAAATCTCTTTTTTGCTTTAGACACAACTGACGTAGGATATTTCCTCTCTATGAACATGGTTTTCAGTTTCTCCACCTGTATAGAAAAATCAGTGGTAATATCACAGATCCTATGATAACATAGAAACTGAGATACAGGCAGAGTGTTCTTCCGTTGGGCTGGGTGCATATTAAAATAATCAAGCAAAGCATTTCTGTCGATAGGTTTAGTATAAACTGTGGTATGGAATTGTTGATCTTCCCTTATAACTTATAACCTTTATAAGGGAAGATCAACAATTCCATACCACAGTTTATACTAAACCTATTGACAGAAATGCTTTGCTTGATTATTTTAATATGCACCCAGCTCATCCAGAAAATTTATAGTAGTAGCATGAGCTTTTAATTCAAATTTAATAGTAGGGTGGCACGTATTCAAATAATCCAAGCCATCCACAGCAAAAAGATGTCGTCAATAAAACAGCAGCATAAACCAACGTAACGGCAGCATAAACCAATGTAAACCAGCATAACCCAAGGTAACCAGCATAAACCAACTGTAACATCAGAAATACTTTCCCAGTTTGTAAGCACTAAGGCCCTCTTTTACTGAGGTGCGCTAACCCTGAGGGCTAATTGCCCTCAAAGTGTTCCAGAAAATTGCTCACCTTTTATGTTAAGCAAATGCACAAATCCGGAAAATAAACCATCTCAAAAAAACTACATGAAGAATCTATGGATAAGGTACAGAGGTACAAATTTGACAAGCTGATACTTTAAAGATCATTGGTATCACTCATGCTTTAATAATCCAGCTGTCCGACATTTTGCATATGAGTATGAGCCTCGGCTTTATTTAGTGCTGGGGAGGCTTTGCATTTGACTCCTGTTTCCAGGTGAGGCTATCTTGCATGATACATTTGCAAAACTCTTCACACTGTTAGACTGAGAACTCTTGTAGATGCATGCTATCAAAATAGATTAAGAATCCTCCACAGCCTTTACATGAACTGCATGACACAAACTTTTAAGCCTGTTGTCTCATTTCACCCCAGAGAATAAACCACAAGCTTTTTTTTCTACCTTTATCTCCCAAAGGAACAAAAGATCTTTCATGCTATTGCTTTTTCTTCTATAGCAATCTTGTGACTGGTAACAGCATGAAAAAACAAGAAAATGTAGATTTCAATGAGAAAAAAATAAAAGGAAATAATCTTCCTATTTTTATTTTATTTTTTTTTCTTATTGTGTTCAGATTTTTCAATAAGAAAAGAAAGAGGAAAATAACACACTTATGGTAAAGCTGCATCATATTTAAGATTTTCTCTCTGACATGCACGTAGGAGGGATGCATAACCACTGCAAAACCTTAAGCTTTCTTTTTCTTCTCTTTTTTTTTAGCCACCCCCCTCTCCATCCCCACCCTGAATCTGTCGGCAGTATTAGATCTACTGTCCATCAGCTTCTACAAAGGGGAGACGACAGACAGGAAAGAAATTGGTAAATGCAGTGTGCTTCTTTGCAATCCCATTTCAAAACACAAGCCTGTGCTGGAATTAGATACTGTACAAAATAACAGAGGAGACGGCAAATTGACAATAAAAATGCATGTCTCCTGAACTGAAGGGAGTAAAGAGGGTATGATATCACTGGCAGTCAGTCGTATTGCACACAAGCAGACAGAATGCAAACATTACAAAGACAAGAACTTTCCCCTAGCAGGAAAGGCTGTCTGGCTGCCTCTCCTCTTAACACTATTGATTATGCTCCCAAAAGGTCATAAATTACTAGAGGAGTTATTTTTAAGAATATTTGCTGAGTCTGACCTGCCAAGCGAGGTTAATCTAATGACTCCTACCTCTACCTAACTGAGGCTACTTTTAAATATCCACTTGTCTTTGGTCCTTCAAATAGTCAACTCAACTTGCTATTAAAAAGCAAGACAATGAAGAGAATAAACTGATGCAGGCAAAGAAGATCACTGTAAATTCTGTTTACTTCTTGAGTTCTCCTTATATGGCCTCACCTCCATTGTATTTGACACGATCCTTTGTTATTTACTCTCCCATATTACTTGTCATTGTACTCTCACCCCTTAGGTATGTTCCTCTATTTAACCCCTGTTAACCATATCGAACTTCATGGTGCATTGCAATATACAAATAAAATGTGGCACATTAAGAACCTGATTCTATAAATGGTACCTAATGGTTGAACACAAGTTAGGTGTTGTTTATATAAACACACCTACCGGTGCCTAAAGCGGTCTTAGATGCTGGTAGGCCTTGAAATCTTAGGTGCGTTCTATTTATGCCAAGGTTTTCTTCGCCTAAATGAGGGCACCTAAGTTAAACACCTACTGCTGCCTAAGTCAAAACACGTTCCATAAATGGAAAACACACCCACGATCTACCATATAACCACGCCTACTTTCTGGTAGATGCCTTGGCGTAGACGCCTACCTTGAACTGCAGATGTGGGAGGCAGAGGATCATGTTTGGTGTGACAACGGTGACATCAAATTTATACTGTGCAGAAGAAAGGCATGGCAATCTACTTCTGTGTTCTGCCATGAAAACTTGATGATTTTCATCGAGTCGCTAGGACTTGAACATGAGTTGATAACACTTAACAACAACAATTGGTTTTCAATTAATGGTGTCAATTAAGGCTTTTGAAATAATTAAGTTAGGCATCTAGATCAGCATTTAAATTTCAGTGTCTTTTATAGAATCAGGGCCTAAGGAGATGGTTCTATAAAGAATGCTATAAATCTGTGCTCTAAGATGGATTCTATAGCAGCATCTGGGCACCCAGATTCCATTATAGAATACAGCACAAGATGGCATCAGTATGTTGGCATTTAGGCATTATCTCTCATGCCATGTACAAGGTAGGTGTAAATGTTGGCACTTAGAGTACATACACAAGACTAACATGTTTTATGCAGTGGCATAGCGAGAGTGAGAGGAGCCCCTCCCCTGCCATCTCTTCCTCCCTGCTCCTTCTCCAATCTACCCTCCACCGCACGCCTCCCTTTCCCCCATAGCTCTAGTTGTTCACCACCATGAGTAACAACTTCAAAATGCTCCTCATGACCCCGGTTGGCTCTCCCTCTGACAGCACCCGGAAATGATGTCAGCAGGAGAGCTGACGTGGTCGTGAGGGACACAATGAAGTTGTTGCTCACGGAGGTGAACAACTGGAGGTACGGAGGATGGGAAGAGGGGCGTGTGGTGAGGGGAGGAGTGGGAAGAGGTGAAGGGGGGTGGAGAAGATGAGGGGTGCTGACACCCCCACCAACATGGCGCCCGGGGCAGACCACCCCCCTTGCTTCCCCTTACTTCATCACTGGTTCTATGTTTTGTGCATAAGTGTGTGATCTAGCCACGACCCCCTCCCTTATGATTACCCACTCTACAGCGCATAGGTGCTATTTTGTAAGGTAGTGCTAAAGTACAGATATGCTGTTTATTCTCATTTTGGTCCCTAACTTCCATTTTGGTACTACGTGGTATGCATCAATCGGTGGCTAATTTATGGCTCACTATGTAGAATTAGAGGGTAAAAAGGTTTAGCGGTTTAGCAGAAATGATGAGTCGGGGCTGCAGCAGCTGGAAAGCCCGAGCTGATATCTGTCCCGTCTGGACTTTTGCCATTGGGATTATTTAAAATATGCTGAGGCAATAGAGCTGTTGCAGGAAATTGGACTTCTGTCAGACTTATTTGATTTTTTTTTGCCCCCCAGTTTATGAATTATTTTAAATTTTATTCCATTGTTTTTATCCCTATTGTTTTTATTTTATTAACTGAATTCTATTGTTTAACGGTTCCTCCCTTCTATTCTTTTTTAAATATTTCTTTAATTCATTTACATATCATTTACATAGATGGTGCTCCTATCTGTAAAGTTAGGAATTTCTATTAAATATTCTACATGTTTCTGTCATCTCCACTCCTTTCTGCCCTCCATAGTCCTCCCTACCCTCTTTTAACCCCTTCCTCTGTAATGTCGCCTAGAGTTTTAATAGGTATGTGTGACGCACAAATGGAAGAAATAAAATAAAATAAAATTAGAGTCCCGCATTCTAAGGGCTTATCATACATTTTTAATATGTGGCAAATAAATGATTTTGTTTTATTTATTTATTAGTCTTCTTTTGCCACCTTTTTGAAGAAATTCACCCAAGGCAAAGTACAGCCAGGAAAAAGCCAGTCACAGGCAATAGTCAGAAAAAAAAAAAATTCAAATAACAAAACGCATTATAGCATAATATGCCATGAGGCGTTGCTGAAAAGTACTCAGCCCAACCAAGAAGAGAATGATGTTCAGCCGTGAAACTTGCAAGTTATTCCATGGTTTTCTTGCCACTTTTTGTTTCATTTCATACTTACACTATTAACAAAATATGCATTAAAATATCTTGGTAGCATTGGGTATACATTAAGTGGAAGTGGAACATATAGACAGAACAACAGGAGTTAAGATAGAAAATAAAAGCGGAATCAGAAAAGATACATTTATTGATTTTTAGTATTTTTATATCACTTATGGCCTAAATGGTTTAACCTCAAGTACTCAAGCATTTTTCCCTGTCTGTCCTGGTGGGCTCATACTCTGTCTAATGCAGTGTTCTTCAACCTTTTTACACCCATGGACCGGCAGAAATAAAAGAATTATTTTGTGGACCGGCAAACTAATAGGACTAAAATTTAAAAACCCCGTTAACGCTCCATCTCCGCGAGCTCGGTCCCCGTAAACCATCTGATCCCATCTGCACAAGCCACAATTATGATTTTATATTGAACGTATTTTATTAAAGTATAAAAAGAAACAATATTTTGAATAGACTCCACCTCTGAAACTGTGCTTCTAGGTGTCTCTGCTATTCCCTGTTTACGAGTTTTTCTGTATCTGTGGGGGGACGGGGAGGGGTGGGTGGGGGGTAGGGGCTTCTTTGTCGGGGGTGGGGGTATGGTGGGTCCGGGGAGGACATAAGAGTCCAGTCCTCCGCGGGTGTTTGATGAAAATGCATACCATGGTTGTCTTTGCTGTTGTTTTACTGTTGCTTAATAAAATAGATTTGAATTAAAAAAGAAACAATATTCTGAACAATTGTGATTTTATAAATACAAATATACAGAGCACGGACCAACAAAACCCCTGTCTCCCCTCCCCTTCACATATATCCCCTCTACTATCAAGAAAACTGAACAAGCCAAGTTCATAGAAATATCATGCTAACAGAATACTGCAGTCCCCAGTTATGTCTCTAGCAGGATATATATTTCAAATCTGATATATTCTAATCACAAAATAGAAATAAAATTATTTGTTTCTACCTTTTGTTGTCTCTGGTTTCTGCTTTCATCTTCTTTTCACTCTCTTCCTTCCAGCGTCTGCCCTCTCTGTCTCTTCAATCCAGCATCTGCCCCTTCCATCTACTGTCTGACCTCTCCCCCTTCCATATGGTATTTGTCTTCTTTCTATGCCCCTCTCCCCTTTCCATCCAGCCTATGCCCCTCTCTCCTTTTTACACAATTCACTCCAGCTTCACTGCTCTCTTCATTTTTATCTCTCCTACACCAGATCTAGCATCTTTGTCCCTCTCAATTTCTCTGCTGACCCCCCTTCCCATCTCATTCCTATCTCTCCCCTTCCCTTCCTCTAATCTCCCTGCAAGCTGTTTCCTTCCTTTTTTCTTCTCCCTTCCCTGTCCAGCAGTAACTCTCTTCCTTTTCCTTTCCCTCCTCCCCTCCCAGCAGCATCTCTCCTTCTCCCTCCCTCCAGGTCCAGTAGCAGCTGTCCCTTTTCCCCCCTTGCCCAGCAGCTTCCCAGACTCCTTTCCCTCCTCCCCTCCCAGCAGCATCTCTCCTTCTCCCTCTCCAGGTCCAGTAGCAGCTGTCCCTTTTTCCCCCTTACCCAGCAGCTTCCCAGACTCCTTTCCCTCCCCCCTCCCAGCAGCATCTCTCCTTCTCCCTATCCAGGTCCAGTAGCAGCTGTCACTTTTCCCCTTGCCCAGTAGCTTCCCAGACTCCTTTCCCTCCTCCACTCCCAGTAGCATCTCTCCTTCTCCCTCTCCAGGTCCAGTAGCAGCTGTCCCTTTTTCCCCCTTACCCAGCAGCTTCCCAGACTCCTTTCCCTCCCCCCTCCCAGCAGCATCTCTCCTTCTCCCTATCCAGGTCCAGTAGCAGCTGTCACTTTTCCCCTTGCCCAGTAGCTTCCCAGACTCCTTTCCCTCCTCCACTCCCAGTAGCATCTCTCCTTCTCCCTCTCCAGGTCCAGTAGCAGCTGTCCCTTTTTCCCCCTTACCCAGCAGCTTCCCAGACTCCTTTCCCTCCCCCCTCCCAGCAGCATCTCTCCTTCTCCCTATCCAGGTCCAGTAGCAGCTGTCACTTTTCCCCTTGCCCAGTAGCTTCCCAGACTCCTTTCCCTCCTCCACTCCCAGTAGCATCTCTCCTTCTCCCTCTCCAGGTCCAGTAGCAGCTGTCCCTTTTTTTTTTTTCACCATGCCAACAGCTTTCTCCCCTCCCAGAAACTCTCCTTACTTGCCAGCGCTGCGATTCAGTAAGGCAGCCTCGGGTCCTTTATTGGGTCGCACCGCTTCTGAGGAAAGCGGAAGTTGCATCATCAGAGGCGGCCCGACTCAGCAAAAGCTCCAAGGCTTCCTTCCTGAATCGCTGCGCTTGTAAGGAGAGCTGCTGGGAGGGAAGAAAGCACAGTCTGAGGCTCCCCATTTTCTCTCCGGCCCTGCGCTCCTTGATCTTGCTGGTCCTGCGCGGACCAGCAGGAAATTGAAGAAGTTGATCTTGCCGGTCCTTCGCGGACCGGCAGGAATTTTCTGCGGACCGACAGCGGTCCGCGGACTGGCGGTTGAAGAACTGTGGTCTAATGTACCTGGGGCAATGGGGGATTAAGTGACTTACCCAAGGTCACAGGGAGCATTACATTACATTACAGTACATTTATAGACCGCAAAACTTTCCAGATCGATGCGGTTTACATAAGCAAGAGGCTGTACAAATCAGCGAATTACAAAATTTGTGACTTAATCGTTAATTTCCCCAAAATCTTACAAACACAGATGTTTTCAATAGTTTTCGGAAGGGAGCATACAAGAAACGTAACTCGGAATCCTGCCTGGCTGCCTGGAATGCAATCGTTCAGTGTAAAAATTTCTCGTATGGGCAGCCAGGCACTGAAGGAAATGCAAACATCGAAGTAATCCGCAGCGGACGTTCTACTTTAAAGAGCGCAAATTGATCCAGCAAATAACATAGGGCTCCTTTTACAAAGCCGCGCTAGCAGTTTTAGCGCACGCACCGGATTAGCGCACGCTAGCTGAAAATCTACCGGCTGCTGAAAAGGAGGTGGTAGCAGCTAGTGCGCGCGGCAATTTAGCGTGCGCTATTCCGCACGTTAAGGCCCTAGCGCGGCTTTGTAAAAGGAGCCCATAAAGTCCCAAATTTAAATAATACCCTGGCCTCAAAAGGCAACCAATGCAGCTCTCTATAATAGGAACCCACAGCCTCAGGGTGCTGAGACTGTAGTTCTAACCCACTGTGTTACGTCCATAAAAATGTTCTCAACTAGAGTAGTAGATAAGCAAGTCCTGCTCCAGTATATGCAGCCAGTGTTAGTCCTTGTGTATGTGACTAGTTAGTTGCTTCTTCCATTAAAGACTTGGAGAAATCTAGACTTTCATCTGCGCTGCGTCGTAGAGATAGTCTTACTTTAAGCAAAGCCTTCCTGTGAGTGTGTTCCAGAATGGAAGGGAAGTTATTAGGGTTATTTCTTGGGAGGACCTTTGCGACTTTCGAGGTACGTAGAGGAAGATTCTGTTCTTCAAGTACTCTGGCCCATTATCTTTAAGAGCCGTGCAGATCATAGAGTTTTGCATTTAGCCCTGTATTGTACGGTAACCAATAGTTTTTGCATAAATCTTATCTTGTGATCATGCTACTTACAACCCTGTACTGTGGAGTTCTGAATCAATTGGATAAGGTGAAAACCTTTTGTAGTCACACCAAGGTAAAGTATAGTCAGTGGTGTAGTAAGGGGGGGCAGTCCACCTCGGGCGCCATGTTGGCGGGGCGTTGGCACCCCTCATCCTCTCCACCCCTGCCGCTTCCCACTCCTCCCTCACCACACGTGCGCCCCCCTTCCCGTCTCCGTTCCTCTAGTTACTGCCATGAGCAACAACTTTAATGTGCTCCCACTGACATCACTTCCGGGTGCCGCGCATAGGAAGTTAGGTCAGTGAGGGAGATGACGGGGTTGTGAGGAGCAGGTTGAAGTTCTTACTGCTCGTGGTGATGAACGATTAGAGGTAGAGGGGAGGGGGCACGCGTGCAGCAAGGGGGATTGGGGAAGGAGCGGGGAGTGAAGATGAGGGAGGGGGTGGGGTGCCAGCGCCCCGGGCACCTTTCACCCATGCTACACCACTGAGTCTATCACAGTAATACAACCATCGTACTATCATGGCATGAACCATTGTAAGAAGCTTTGCCTTCTTGATATATTTATTTATTTATAATAATTTGATGTATTGCCCATCGCATGTTAACGCTGCTAAGTGTTTTATATAGAGGAAAATTAAAGAAGACGAGAAAGAATAGCAAAAAGAAGAGAAAAGAAATTGAATCTCCTCAACAGAGAAATGTAGAGGAGCAGGGCATAGAGGAGAAAAAGGAGCATTGAGAGAGGATTAACTGAGTATGCAGTTGATCGTGAGGGGATCCAAAATATTGAAATAACCGGGATTTAATATGCTTTTTAAACATAGTGAATGTGGGCCTGGTCGTTAGAGAAAGTTCCAGGCCATTTGGGCTTCTGTTTGGGATAGTTTGTCCCATGGAGCCCGAAGTGCCTTGTTGAATTTTTGGATTTTTTTTTTTGTGTGTGTGTTTAGACACTGGAGTGCTGGAGAGGGTGGGTGGGGGGGAGGGTATAGGGTGGGACTGGGATGGGGAGATGGTTTTTGAATTGTCTTATTGAGTTCTTTAGTCTCCGTGCAGAAACCCCATGGATGACTATCTTATCTTTAGTTTTGAACAAGTTTTGTATGTGCTCTGACTGTTGTATTTAATTTGTATGTGTCTTTGTTAAAATAAAATTTTGGAAAAAAAACAACATAGTGAATGATGGCTCAAATCTAAGTTTAGATGAAAGAGAGCTCCATAAATGAAGTCTGGCACAACCAAAGGCAGAATAGCGAGTGATATCAAGACATAGCTGAGTGTGAGAGGAAGAAAAGAAGGGCCTTTTGAGATGAACACAAGGATCAATAGCTTGAAAAGATATCAGGGATCATATCTGAATTTTGTATTTGATTTACGTGGATATAGAAGTCAGTGTTCAGATACTAAAAGAAGGGAGTCTGGTCAAAGAGACACGCACTGTGAAGCAGCTTGACTGCAGTTGATTGAATGAGTCGAAGTCTTTTGAGTGCAAGATAGAGGCAAACCAGCATAATAAGTGACATGGGGACAAATATGTCCCTGTACCCGTGGAATCTATCTCCATCACTGTCCCGTCCCCGCGAGTTCTGTCGCTGCCCCATCCCTGCAAGCTCTGTCCTCATCTGCACAAACCTTGAACACTTTAAAATTATAAATGTTCAAGGCTTGTGCAGATGATGACAGAGCTTGCAGGCATGGAACGGGGACAGAACTCGCAGGGACGAGAGACAAATTTGTCATCTTTTTGAACATTAAGATTATCTATGTAGATGGTGCTCTAGAACCCATCCTCTATTAAAAACCTACAGATACATATAAATTATTACATTACAATAGTCATCACAGTCATGCCGTGAAATGTAATCTACCATTCAGCCAATTTTTGAGAGTTAAAAGAACTTATTCCAGACAGAAAGATAGAAATCATCAACTTAGAACTATGGCTTCTTGATTTGCTGATAGGGGTTATCCTGTCAAATATATATTTTTAAAAAAAGGTCTATAAAGAAGCAACAAGATAGGAATTCCATATTAAGCACCAGAATTAGAAAAACACTGATAAAGTTGTTTTCACTTTGTACTATGGCCATTTATTGGCCATTTATTGAGAAAGCATTGCCAATTGTACAGAACATTCCATATTTTGAAAACAAAGGTTTGATGGTCACTTTCAAGAGGTCTAAAATTTAAAAAGGTATCTTAGCACCTTCTGCACTCCCTATTTCAGGTATGAAATATAAAATGTGGGGACTTTTCCATGACTATGCTGTTCAGTTTGTCATGTAAATGTAGAAACAAAGATATTCATTCATCTGAAATCTGGAGAAAATTTTCAATATTCAAACTGTCAGACCGCGCACATCATTTATGTAGCTATGCTCGTATGCCCTTATATTCTGTTATACATAGACAAGACTAAGAGAGCTTTATGCAAATGACTTGAACACCATAGTGCTATTAAAAAGAACATCACTGATAAACCATTGGTTGAACATATAAGAGAGAAACAGCATACATTTGACAAATTATGGTGGATGCTTTTACAGAAGATTAATCCGCACTAGAGAGGCAGTGACCTTGATAGAATTTTATTGCAGATAGAACAGAGATTTATTTTTAAATCTGATACAGTTATGCCAAAGAGTCTTAATCAGGATATTGATTTATCTGTTTTTTTATGCATACTTAAGGAATGTTAATATTTATGAGCTGAGCTGTATTTTTATATTATCACAATGTTGTATATTATTCTTTTTATTAAGCCTGTGTTTAGTACTTCTACACACAGCCTTCAACATTTTACTTTTTTTTATCAATATATTTGATTTTTATTCAATAGAATACATTTAAAAGATTTTTATTAGGTTTTGCACTGTAGGCAAATTTTTTTTTTTTTTAATTTCCAGTGTCCTGATGACATTTTTCACGTCATTGGCACACATCCAATATGGCCACTGGAATGCATAAAATTGACCTATTTTTAATGTTAATTTGCTGTTATTTTTGAGCATTTTTGGTTAAAAATTCATTTATAAGGTTAGCATCATTGCTACTTTTAAATGATGTCTTCGGGTTTTACTTTTATATACACTAAAAAAAGTGATATATATATATTTTTTTTAGCCAGCCTAAGAGCTCCTTTTATTAAAAGGCGCTAGAGGTTTTTATTGTGAGTCGGCAAGGGGTAGCATTTACCTCGCTGACCCGTGCTAAAAACCTCTAGTGCCATTTAGTAAAGCCCAGCCTAAGTTAAGTTCTATACAATTTGCCTTTTTGACTATATCTTTTTACATTAGAATTTGTAATGATTGATGCTTTTTCTTTTTTATAATTCATTTTTTAATTTTGTAAGTATGTAGTTTGACCTCTGACCCAGGTAGAATGGCTTATATGCTTCAGTTGCAATAAGCAGGATAGATTTACTCACTCTCCGTGAGCAAGAAATGCTGTTAGTTTCAAGAAAGAAGCACTGATTTGTGAGTACATGTATTTTTGTGAATGCTGTGGATGCTGTTCTGGGTTGATGTAGCCTTTTAATTGTGCATTTATATACATATACTGTTATTCCTTAAACTGTCTGTACAGATGTGCTAACTAGCAGGGGTGTATTTGGATGACTTTTCCCTACAGGTATGTGGCTAAAAATGAGATTGAGATTTTTTAAATACTCACACTGTATTGTTAGTTTTTATTTTGGAATCTTCATATTGTCACATTCTCTCTGTTATATGCTGCATTGTACTAAGTACAAAGTAGATATGTTTACACTTGAAAATGTTTTTGGAACGGCTTGAAAAGTTAACTTTCTGTGTATTTCTCCTGAGCATGTCATCACAAGAATAGCTATGAGGGGCTACTGAAAAGTTCTCAGCCCAACCAACAAAGTTGGGGGCAGTCTCCATCAAGGGCTATACACTTACCCCCTCTTTTAAAAAGGTGCGTTAAGCTTTTAGCGCACGCTAAACATGTGCTAAACGCTAACACATGCATGTTATCCTATGGACGGTTAGTGTATGTGTTGATTTAGTGCGTACCAAATCTGCGCTAAAACACTTAGCACACCTTTGTAAAAGAGGGCCTTAGTCCAGTGATTTTCTACTTTTTTGGTTCCATATTTTTCCAATGGAATAAAAAAGTAGAAAATCACTGGACTAAGGGCTCCTTTCACAAAGGTGTGTTAGGGCCTTAACGCATGGAATAGCTTGCACTAAAATGCCATGCGCGCTAGCCTCTGCCGCCTCCTTTTGAGCGTGCGCTAATCCGGTGCATGCGGTAAAACCCGTAGCGCACCTTCGTAAAAGGAGCCCTAAATGTATAGCCCTTGATGGAGACTGCCCCAACTTTGGTGGTTGAGCTGAGAACTTTTTAGTGGCCCCTCATAAATGTTACTTTATAAAGCTTAAAAACAGATACAGACCTTAGCATGGCTTCTACTTCATTGCAAATGGGGGTGTGCAGCTGCACAATATTGACCTCATTGTGAGATCATCAAGGTGCATCTGCAAGGTAGAATGCCACAATTAAAATATGTGCTGGGATTTGAACCTATGACCTCTGAAAAATGAGAACAGGGCTTTTACACTTTGGGCCACAGCAGCTTCCACTAATAGCTTTCTTTCTCCTATCTGATATGATAAATTAGGGATCTGCTATGCTATAATCTTCTCAAGTATGTTCACCTTCATATGGCTAGATCACTAAGCTCTCATGGTAGAAATCCCCACAATCAAAAGGAAATGGCTGTAGCTCACCAGGTAAAAGCCCTGTGCTCATCTTCCAGAGGTCAGGTGTTCAAATCCCAGCACATATTTTAATTGTGGCATTCTACCTTGCAGATGCACCTTAATGATCTCACAATGAGGTCAGCATTGTACAGCTGCACACCTCTATTTGCAATGAAGTAGAAGCCATGCTAATGTCTGTATCTGAATTTATGTATGCAATCTCTATATTTTTTTTTTCATGTGCTTTCTTTGCTTTCAAGAATGAGCTGGTTGGAGCACTGTTTAGTCAGAAAAAAAGGGCAGCTTTTTAGCAAGAAACCTAAAGCTGTGTTTTTTCATGTGCTGTGCTTCCAGGGCCGCCATCAGGGCAGTACTACCAGTCCTGCATTCAGGGGCCCAGAGCTGACAGGGGGCCCGGGCTCCCCAAGGGTCCTAGGCCACAGTCTAGGGAAGGGGCGGTACGCCCCAGGTGCACAGGAGAGAGCTGGACGGGGAACCCGCAGAGTTCAATCTCAAGCCGCGAGGCTTGTCTTTTGTTCCTACCTGCCCTGCCCTCACATATAGCCGATCGGAAGTGTTCCCCGATGTCAGCGCTGACGTCGGAGGGAGGGCTTAAGCAAAGCCTGCCCTCCGACGTCAGCGCTGACGTCGGAGAATACTTCCGGTCGGCTATTTGTGCGCGGCAGAGCAGAAAGGAAACAGAAGACAAGCCTCTCGGCTCGAGCTCCGTTTTGCTGAGAAAGTTGCAAAGATGGGCTGGGAGGCAAACACGGAACACAAAAGGGGGGAGGGAGTGCGTTTTGGACACAACAAGGCATGAACTTTGGAGAGAGGAAGGGAGGGAAAGAGATGCTGAGGTGGGGGAGGGAATGGGTTTTTGGACATAGAAGGCATGGACTTGGGAGAGAGGAAGGGAGGGAAAGAGAGGCTGAGGTGAGGGAGGGAATGGGTTTTTGGACACAGAAGTCATGGACTTGGGAGAGAGGAAGGGAGGGAAAGAGAGGCTGAGGTGGGGGAGGGAATGGGTTTTTGGACACAGAAGGCATGGACTTGGGAGAGAGGAAGGGAGGGAAAGAGATGCTGAGGTGGGGGAGGGAATGGGTTTTTGGACACAGAAGGCATGGACTTGGGAGAGAGAAAGGGAGGGAAAGAGATGCTGAGGTGGGGGAGGGAATGGGTTTTTGGACACAGAAGGCATACACTTGGGAGAGAAGAAGGGAGGGAAAGAGATGCTGAGGTGGGGGAGAGAATGGGTTTTTGGACACAAGGCATGGACTTGGGAGAGAGGAAGGGAGGAAAAGATGCTGAGGTGGGGGAGGGAATGAGTTTTTGGACACAGAAGGCATGGACTTGGTAGAGAGGAAGGGAGGGAAAGAGATGCTGAGGTGGGGGAGGGAATGGGTTTTTGGACACAGAAGGCATGGACTTGGGAGAGAGGAAGGGAGGGAAAGAAATTCTGAGGTGGGGGAGGGAATGGGTTTTTGGCACAGAAGGCATTGACTTGGGAGAGAGGAAGGGAGGGAAAGAGATGGTTGTGTACATGGGGAATAGAAGAAAGGAGAATTTTTGGTCATAGGGAGGGAGTGAGGTACAGATAGTGGCATACCAAGTTGGGGGAGGGTGGGGGGGTCCGCCCCGCCCCAGGTTTACGTCCTAAGGGGGTGCACACCTGGCCACCTTCCAGTGTTCTCCCTAGGCCGGCAAACTGTGGCTCTTTAGCTACTTGAGTGCCACTGCCGCCATCGGGAACAGGCAGGTGCCGAGTTCTCCCTGCTTTTCCCTGTGGGGCCGACCAACTCTCGCCACTTGCGTCAATTCTGACATCGGAGAGGACGTTCTGGGCCAGCCAATCGCTGCCTGGCTGGCCTAGAATGTCCTCTCCGACATTAGAATTGACGTCGGGTGGCGAGAGTTGGTCGGCCCCGCGGGGAAGAGAAGCAGGGCAAACTTGGCGCCAGCCTGTTCCCGATGGCGGCAGTGGCAGCCTATTCCCCAGTGGCGGTGGCAGCATTTTCCCAATGGTGGTGGCATAGGGGAGGGCAGGGAGAAAGAAAGAAAGGGGGGGACAGGAAGCCAGAAAGAAAGAAAGGGGGCAGGGTGAAACAAAGAAAAATGGTGCACGGAGAGAGAGAGAAAGACAGACATACAGAAAGAAAGAGGGTGTGGAGAGAGAAAGAAAGAAGGGGGCAGGGTGAGAGAGAGAGAAAAACAGACATACAGAAAGAAAGGGGGTATGGAGAGAGAGAAAAAGAAAGAAGGGGCAGGGTGAAACAAAGAAAAAGTTTGGGGAGGGAATGAGGTCTGGAGGAGAGGAAGCATAAAGGAGGCTGAAAGAAGGGAAGAAATATTGGATGCACAGTCAGAAGAATAAAGTGCAACCAGAGACTGATGAAATTACCAAAGGTAGGAAAAATGATTTTATTTTCAATTTAGTGATCAAAATGTGTCTGCTTTGAGAATTTATATATGCTGTCTATATTTTGCACTATGGCCCCCTTTTACTAAACCGCAATAGCGTTTTTTAGCGCAGGGAGCCTATGAGCGTTGAGAGCAGCGTGGGGCATTCAGCGCAGCTCCCTGCGCTAAAAACTGCTATCGTGTTTTAGTAAAAAGGGAGGGGGAAAATTTGTCTATTTTTGTATAGTTGTTACTGAGGTGACATTGCATAAAGTCATCTGCCTTGACCTCTTTGAAAACCCGCGGAATATAAATGATAATTAACATTTTCTCTGCGTACAGCGTGCTTTGTGTTTTTAAAATTTTATTGTTGATAAATCATTTTGACTTGGCCACAAAGGTAAGGGGGAGGGAGGGGAGCTGCTGAAAGACATCTAGTAATCCTTGCAGGCTTGACTGTGCAGGGAATTATTTTTGTAAAATCATGTTTTGCTATGTGACTGGCATTATTTAGACTTTAATTTCTATGAATGAATAGAATGAAAATGATATAAATTACTTGCTTGTTTTTATGTGTGTGCGCTGAAGGAAAGTGGAGAGAGAGTGGGCTGAGGACGCTGAAGGGAAATGGGGAAGAGAGAGTGGGGAGAAGACGCTGATTTATAAATTGACAATTGTACAGAATATTGTTTCTTTTTTATATTCATCCATAGCTGCATGTTAATGATGTGCTCATATGCACTTAATTATCATTATAACATATGTAATGTAATGTAATGTAATGTAATGTAATTTATTTCTTATATACCGCTACATCCGTTAGGTTCTAAGCGGTTTACAGAAAATATACATTAAGATTAGAAATAAGAAAGGTACTTGAAAAATTCCCTTACTGTCCCGAAGGCTCACAATCTAACTAAAGTACCTGGAGGGTAATAGAGAAGTGAAAAGTAGAGTTAGAGGAAAAATAAAAATAAAATAAATATTTTAACAAGACAGCATTGATCTAAATAATTTGGAAGGTAGAAGAGAGAAGAGAAAGGAAAAGAAGCAGAAGGGGGAGATGCCTATGTCTTCTCCCCTGCGATGTTCTCCCATCCATGCATTCCCTCCCAGACACACTGCCCGTGCCCCAGCCGCTCCAAGGAGGCTGCCCCAGATGAGGCCCACGGTGAATGCAGGATTCTCTCCTCTGCGGGAAAGCCGCATCATTAACATGCAGCTGTGGATGTTTAAGGACAGGCTGAGGAGGATGGATGGGAAGGAAGGAAGGTGCACATATCAACATATCGTACATTTTTAACATGCATGATGCAGCTATAGGCAAGCTGAGGAGGATGGGATCATACAGATGTGTATGTTCAGATATGCGCTCAGATGTGTAGTTTTTTCTGATATATTTATTAAGCTTACAGTATTTATAAAAACACATTTAATACTTGTTACAAAAAATATTGTGCAATTGTGATCTACTTCTGGCCTACAAAGGTCAAAAGAAATCCTTAACTGAGATTTTACATTCAAAAGTGAATTATAGCTACTAGCACTATTATTTATTAGTTATTTATTATGCAGATGTTTGTTAGTTTGTTATTAGTTCAATATTAGACATATGTTAGTTTAGAATAGATAGGTATAGATTAGTTTAGATTAGGTTAGGTTAGGGCCCTGCTGAAAGAGTCTACCTTGACGTGGTTGCAGGCTTACAAATCTTTTGGTCAAAGAGTGTGACGACAGAGAAAAGTATGTGTGTATTCAGCCCATGGAAGAAGGGGGGGTCGGGGGGGAAGGGGTGCGTGGGGGGCCCAATAGGATTGCTCAGTAAGGGGCCCAGAAATTTCTGATGGCGGCCCTGTGTGCTTCAGTTAATGGATCTTTTCCTCTAATTAGCAAATGGCATTGCTGTTTGTCCACAAAAATAGAATGTTTTGCATGTAATATATCTGTTTTGATGTGCCCTGTTTATGTGATGCCTTATTAAATGTATTTTGAGCTTAATAAAGCAAAAATAAAAACCCAGAGAACTATTTAGCAGATCGCATTAAGGGCGTCCAAACTGTGCCTAAGTCCTGTCCATACAACTCAGGTCTATCTGAAGCCCAAACTATGCTCAAAAGTAGACCTCCTTTATAATGCCTATAGGACCTAGTTTTATAATTGCTATGCAACTTGCTAGCTCACTGTGTAATACACTGGCTAAACCTACAGCCTTCTATCCTAATGTTGCTGGTTTGAATCTCAGTCATTCTCTCTGATGGAAGAGAAATAAATAAAAGCATTAAACAGATCCAACTCCCAGAATCACCATTATAATGAAAATCACCATTCTAATAACATCATAATAATAAAATATTATAACATTAAGGACATTGTTTGGACGTCTTAACTCTCAGCTAAAACCTGATTCTCTAAAGGGTGCCTAAAAATTTAGACATTTAAACAGTGCTGAGCGCCACTGAGCGCGATTCTACAAAGGATGCCTATCTTAGACTTCTAAACAACGCCTAACTTTAGACGTGCTTTGCAGAATCAAGGCCTGTGTGCCTAACTTTCAGTTAAGTCCAATAATGCCAATTACGAGGTGTAAATTGCCAATTATCAGTGTCAATTAAGCTTATTAATCAATTAAGTTAGATACCCACATTTGCTAGGCTTGCCGATGTAGGTCCCTAACTTTAAGTGGACTTTATAGATTTTTGAGGGTAATTGTCTAAGCTTGCAAAATTTGAAATATAGTATAAATTTCAGGGGGTTTTTCTGGAGCAGCTTCCAAAGTACCCTTGTTAGGAAGGTGAGAAGGAATGCAAAGGCAACATTCCATTAATGTGCACAGAAGGCAGAAGGGTTCACCTCACCATTAGTATCAATCTCAAATCCCAGTGTCTGGACATCTTCTTAGGAGACTGATGAGCAGAATAAGAAGAGAAAGCAGGAGTGCTGCAGGGCTATAGAGAAAAGCCTAATAGTGAATGAAAAGATGAAAAAAAAAAAAAAAAGGCAAAGCACATATGAACTCAGCTCCTTTATTACAATGGATTAAAGAAAAAAAATCCACTGAAAGGTGTAGAAAAGCCCCATAAGACCTTTGGTGAATGTGTATGCTTTTCTAAGCCATTATAAATTTTAGCTAGATGTCTTATTTGCAGGCTATAGTAGATTGAGCCTCATCTCCCTCCCTCTCCCCCTCCAAACCTGAAGCTGGAATCTGAACTTGGAAAACTAAGGCCTGGATTCTATAAATGGTGCTGCCACCTTAAAAGTGGCCATGCTGTTTATAGAATTGCGCCTTCATGAAAGATAGGCACCTGAAATGTAGGTCAGGGTTTTCAAGGCCTACTATTCCGGTGCCTACTTTTTACGTAAATTGCACCTACAAAGATATTTTACAATGCCTAAGCCACTTTGGCATTAGCCACACCTACAGTAGCATTAAACATCATAAAGCACCTCTGGAGGTGTGATTCTGGTGCACCTACATTTTTCTTTTAAATGTTTTTTTTTTTAATAAGAACATAAGAATAGTCTTACTGGGTTAGACCAATGGCTCATCTAGCTCAGTAGCCCATCCTAATGGTGGGCAATCTAGATCACTAGTACCTGGCCAAAACCCAATTAGTAGCAACATTCCATACTACCGATTCAGGGCAAGCAGTGGCTTCCCCCATGTCTGTCTCAATAATAGACTAAGGACTTTCCCTTTTAAAATGGCATTTCCAAGTTAAGTTAACCTAAAGCGCCGTTTATAGAATCCAGGCCTAATTCCATAATTTTAGTTCATTTGCAAGTATAAAATTGTGTTGTTGATGATATGGTTATTGGTCAGAGATAATGACTTTCAAAGCGCTCTAGGTCACAGAATAGGAAGAAATCATTAGTCCTCTCCTTCTCACCTACATTTGAACCTTAACTTTATTTGAATTTGATATACTGTTGGTGATCACAGAGACATTACAGTGGTTTACATTGAGTGTAAATAAATCTATTTTAAAAAATAAAAAACACAGATAATACAGCGGTTTACAAGGCAACAAGGCAAGTATACTTTTCAAATAAAACATACAGCAAGTACAGGGAAAAAAAACCCTCCAAATATTAACCGTACAAGATGACCTTTGTTTCATTCCCAATGTGCCAGCACAAATTTGCTTAATTTGTGCTGCCATGCAGTATAATTACGAGAAGTGTTTTCTCGCTTGTAAAACATGGGCTTGACAAGAAATAAAGTAATGTGGAAAATTAACATTGTTATATACTGTAAGGTAGAATAATACTGAAAGCACCAGTGTTAAGTGCTGGTGGAGCAGTTTACATTCAGTGGAAGTTCATTACAGAATGAAAAGTCACCATCTATATTATTTATTTCTGTGATTTTTAGTTGTAGTAAATTTAATACAGTCTTTTAGGTAACTTGTACAGAATCAGGGCCTTTGTGTGTCTGAAGATTTGTTTCAGATACAATACAATCCCCTAGACAAAATTAACTTTTATAATTCACCTACAGTACCATACAATATAAACAAAAATAAAGGAACAAGTATATTTAAATCATTGAGGGCCCCTTTGACAAAGCCACGGTAGTGATGCTGCCATAGTAAATGTACCCGTAAATTCAATTACTGGGGGCTGTGGTGCATCGCTAGAGTGGCTTTGTAAAGGGAGGCCCTGAGTCATTATCACTGAGGTGATTACGATGATAGTAAAAACGAGGGTAAATCAAAAAGTAAAAGCAAAATACATTTATCAGCTTTAATAGAAAAAACTGTAAACAATTGAACATATCACTTTTCCACGAAAGACAACGCATTTGTTGTATCATTCAACTAGCTTCTGCATTCCTGCAAGAAGGTGAACACTGCTTCTTTTACTTCATCATCTGAAGTGAATCTGCGACCTTGTAGCATCTTCTTCAGTGGACTGAAGATGAGATCATCGCTAGGCGCCAGATCCGGGCTGTAAGAAGGAAGATGTTCAAACCCAAGCTGTTGCACTGTGTCTTCTGTCGCTGCTGCTGTAAGAGGATGTGTATTGTCATGATGTGGACAGAAACTGCCCACAAACGATCCTACAGCCACTTCATTCCACACCTCTGGAACCAACTCCCCCCCCAACTTAGACAACAGAACTCATTATTAACATTCCGTAAATCGGTAAAGACCCTCCTCTTCAACTAAAGATCTCCTCTGTCTTCTCCCTCCCTTACGCCCCACCCCTCCACTCTCCTATCACCTTCCCAAACTCCAGTATAACCCTCTCTTACTCTCTCCACTAACAAATTGTACCTAAACGCATATAACTTTCCTTAAACTAAACTACTGTATTTCCCCCTTCTCTCTTTCTGCTATACTCTCCCTGTATTTAATTCTCTCCAAAATCTATAAATCCAATCACTAAACCTGTTGTATTACTTATATGTCTAGTTACTCTCCACTGTGTATGTTCATTTGTAGACCGTTCTGAGCTACTGGGAGGACGGGATAAAAATCCAAATAAATAAATAAATTGTTCTTCAGAGTTGATTACATGTTCATCATTGTTGCAGGATATGGGCCCCATGGGATCTACCACTTTTACAGATAATAACAGCAAATGGATGGGCCTTCAAAGAGCTATGATAAGAATGGAACTTCATAGCATGTCCCTTACAGAATATATAAAAACCCAGATGATCCTTCAGGATTTAAGAGTACAAAAACAGCCAGGAGTTTTGATTAATAACCAGGTGTTTCTTGACAAATGGGCAGCCATTCTAAACAAATGCTCTCTTGATCTAATGGTATTAATGGTGGACACCATCCAGGAAACATCAGTAGAAATAACCAGAGAATCGTAACAGTTGTTTCTGGAGTTACAAACGAGTCCTGATGCAAAAACCTTCCAAGAACAACTAGGAGGCTTGTAGGAGAATTTGGAGAACTTTAGAAAAAAACATCGCCAGTCAAAAATAAAGAAATATACAAGAGACTAGCAGGATTACACAAATGGATTTGTATACTCCTGGATGAAACCCAAAACGGGGGAGGAACAACCAGCGACTACCACTCGAGTAGCTTTTGATAAATATACTGGCACTAACCAGAGCTCAGCAAGTGGAAGTGATGGAGAAGTGAGATCTCAATCCTGAGATAGGAATTTTTTAGGCCGAGGTCAAACATCAGTTGGACAAAGACAAGGCAGATGGGGACGCAACAGAGGCAGAGGATGCAACAGTTGAATCATAACATAAGTAATAATTGTGAACACGTAATATTGTCACTAATATATCGGGTGTGGAATTAGATGCAGACCAGATGCATTACAGATTAAGGTGGTTTTTTTTTCTGACAAACCTACATCTCAGGACAATTTGATAGTTCGCCCTCGTTCCACATGGATACCCCCAGGAACTATGGATCCCGTATTGCGACATTCAGGGACCTAGTTTTAAAGGACCTAGAGGCCCTGGAACATCAAGAAAGGGCCCACCGCTATGTTAATCTTTCCTGTCGGGAATTTTCTGCATTAACTACATGTCAGAAGGATGAGAGATTGATAATCAAGCCTGCCGATAAAGAGGGATCTTTAGTGGTGATGAATCAGACTCAATATAGAGGGGAAGTTGAACATCAATTGAGAGACACCAACTACTATATCCCCCTGAATGAAATCCCACCAGACAAATTAAAATACTTATCAGAGATTTAGTAAATGACGCCTTTGATCAAGGACACATTACTAAACATGAACAGAGTTATTTAATATGTGAACATCCCAGGATCCCAACATTCTACAAGGGTTCCTAAATACACAAGAACATTCAGAAACCTCCTGGTAGACTCATAGTATCTTTAAGGGGTACAATCCTAGAACCTCTGTCTCGTTTCATTGATTAGTTTTTGCAACCTTTTGTTAAACTCTCACGGTCTTTTACTAAAGACACCACCCATTTCATCCAAAAAATTGACACGGTAACGAATATGCAGTCAACAGATATTCTTGTTACTCTTGATGTAGTGTCTCTCTATATAGTAATATTCCGCAGGGCAAAGCTATTCAGATAGTCCAACAGACCCTTCAATCTAGGACAGGAGAGGTTCGTACCCCTACTGAATTTTTGATAGCATTAACCAATCTGGTACTTTCAAAAAACTATTTTCAATTCAATGGGAGTTTTTATCTACAGTGCCAAGAGGTGGCCATGGGTACAGTAGCTGCCCCAAGCATAGCCAATCTGTATATGTCCCAATTTGAAGAACAACATTTATATGTCTAAACATCTTTTAAGCACATTAGTTTGTGGATCAGATTTATAGATGATGTATTTATGATTTGGACTGGATCTCAGGAGGAACTGAATGCTTTTTTTCTTTGGTTGAACAACAGAGACACGCACATACAGTTTACAGCTTCTATGGATTTACATCAAGTAACTTTTCTGGATACTGAAGTTGTCAAGCATGGCAACTCTTTATATACCAAAGTCCACCATAAAGTCACAGAAAGAAACAACTATCTCAAATATTCAAACTGGCTCCCACCAATCTTAAAAAGGCCTTACCCATAAGACAATTTCTTAGCAGAAATCTGACTTTTTGCTCTCATTTCCATACCAAATATCACAGTATCATAGGATAATGCCACTGGGTTATCTAATAAATTATTAATTTGGTCCCAAATTGATTTCCAAAAATTCATAATAAATGGGCAATGAAACAATAAATGATCTAAAGTTCCTGTTTCTAGATGAAGAACTATCTAATTTTTGCAACCTAACAGGGGTCCACAACACTCTATGTAACAGAAAAAACAACAATAAATTATTACTTATAATGATTGGTGTTGCCATTCAGCAAATTACATATAATTGGAAGGATTGTAGGAGATTAAATTATAACTTTTGGTGGAACTCTTTATGCCATATCTATAAAATGGAAAGATTTATTGCTTTACAACGAGGAGATTTAAGAAATTTCAGGATGTGTGGAAACCATTAACAAAATATTGTAAGGATTAAGTAAAATTGTTTCCCTTATATTTATCAGTTTAAGGTGTAGGGAGGGGATATTTTATTATTGCATATTTTATATGATAATGGAATATATGATTGGGAGGGATGGGAAAGAGAAAGGGATAAGAATTTATGTAATGTACCGATGATTGTTTATAAGTGATGTATTTATTGTTACTGTGAATGAATATATTTAACACTTAGTATAATTTTGAAAATGAATAAAGAATTAAAAAAAAAAAACCAAGACAATTTCTTAGAATCCGCCATATCTGCACATCTATTGAAGACTTCTACAAAGAGGCAGAATTACTTTCTGACAAATTGTTGAGAAGGGGATATTCAAAAAAGATCATTCATCAAGCATTTCTCAGAGCAAAACATGCCAATAGAAATTTACTTTTGGATAACCAATCAAGACAAGAGAATTCTAAACAAATCTGTGTGCTCTCTTACTCTATCTTAGCCCAACAAATTGCCTCCAGTATTCATAAACACTGGCATGTGCTACAACTTTATGAAGTGTTTCAAGAACACCCCTGTATAGCATATTCCAGGGGGAAAAATCTGGCAGATAGGCTGGTTCGGGCTAATTTTCAGGAAAGGACCAATATCTCTCAAGTTTTTCTGGGTCACAAAGCTTGTGGACATTGTCTAGCATGCAAACAAACGTTGGAAGGAGATCAGTGTGAGCACCCACGAACTAAACAGACATACAAGCTACGGAGTAACACCTCTTGTGACAGTACATACGTTGTATACGTTATACAATGCATTTGTAACTTCTTATATGTAGGGAGTACCACTCAAGCCATCAGAGTGTGAATTACAGAACATAGAATTTGCATGAAAAACTTGAGGGAAAATGCCCCTATGGTGAGCCATACTATGGAAATGGGACATCTGTTTACAGATATGCGTTGGACTATTATTGAGCAAGTCGTGAATGGATTTCAAGGAAATAAAAGGAACTTTTTGCTTGCCAGAGATTGCCAAATCCAATACTGGATTTACGGTTTAAAATCGTACTTTCCATATGGTATGAATGAAGCTATAGATTGGCATGTGGCAAGCAATATAAATAGTTGATCACTTTTTACTAGATAAGGTCAGAACTATGGTCTGTCAACTTATAAGCAACACATTTAATTGAACATCTTCAGACTTTTGGATTTGGGACCACAATATGTACCTGATTCATAGGGGTTTTCTTTTAGCACAGGAGCACACTAACAACATTTCCTCAATCACAAAAAAAACCTTCCATGATTAACTTGTTCTAGCCCCCTGTAGTGGAGATCTATAGATAGACATAGAGATATATATACACATCTCTTAACCCTCATAAGGGTGCTCCAGTAATTTCCATTTTTTATCCTTTTATTTAGGAAGTTAGAATGTGTGAACCTCAAAGGGGGGCATGGCACAAGATGGGTAGTGTTATAGAATATGCCCAATCCATGCAGAATTTAGGCATAGGCATTTACACCAGGTTTTAGTCATGGGCTGGTCACTGTGGCTCATCCTATATAATAAAAGGCTAACTCGCGCATGCGCACTCTTATTTGCGTGTTCCGTGCGCTGTAGGTCTGTGGCCGAAGGAGTGCGCATGCGTGCTTATACGTCACCAGCCGATCGCCTCCACAAGCAGGACTGCAGCCAGCCGCTGATCTCCGTTCCTCCTGCACCATGGCACACCAGGCATGTCCCTGCCTCCCCCGCTGCCGGCCTCGGGCTCCTGGGGGCCAGCGGTGCGAGCCGCCCGACCGGTGCTGAGGCCCCGCCTCCCCGCTACACAGCGCCGCCAGACCCGACAAAACGGCCCTACACTCACAGACCCGCGAGCAGGGTTGCCATGGAAACCCAGCCGGAATAACATGCAGTCGCGCAAGGGTCAGTGAGAGAGGATCAGGAGCTAAAGAGATATTGAAAAAAACAAAAAAACAACAGTGTACAAGGAGAGAGAGACACACAGACACTCACAGAAGGACAGGGGGCTAAAGAGACAGATTGAAAAAATAACAAAACAGAGGACAAGGAGAGAGAGACACACAGACACTCACAGAAGGACAGGGGGCTAAAGAGACAGATTGAAAAAATAACAAAACACAGAGGACAAGGAGAGAGAGAGACACAGGGAAAAAAATGACAAACAGACATACAGCAGCCAAGGAGACAGACAGAGAGACAGTGGGCAAGGAGACAGCAAAAAAATAAAATAAAAAATACAAACAGCCAATAAGACAAACAGAAAAAAATAAAAAATACAATGCCCAAGGATAAATTCAGGAAAATAAACCATACAGACATACAGTGGCCAAGGAGTTAGACTGCAAAAAAGACATACAGCAGCCAATGAGACAGACAGACTGACAGCGACCAAGTAGACAATCAGCAAAAAAACACAAACAAACACAAAAAGCAAAAAAAGAGAAACATACAGCGGCCAAGGAGACAGGCATGCAACAAATAGGAAAAATATAAAAACTTTTAATAAATCAACCATACGTGAAGAAGGAATAAAAAAAAAAATAAAGGAAAAGACACCTACAGGGAAACACAGGATCAAGAGCATACAGAGAAAACAGAAGTTTGCAGGAATCAGGAACATATAGAGAAAGGAGAGCAGAGACCCCTGCAAGAAGAGAAAAATAGCAAAGAGACTGGGGATGAGAAAGAGAGCAGAGATGCTTGCAGGGAGAAAAAGCTAAGCAGTAATGTTACAGCTCGAGAGTGGAGACTGAGGAAGAAAGCAGAGACAGCGCTACACAGGGAAATGGAGGGAGGAAAGAGATAGAAAGAAAAATACAGACATAAATTCTAGCACCCGTTAATGTAACGGGCTTAACGACTAGTCTATATTGATAAAACACTAAGCGCGCATGTGCACTTAGGACAGCGTGATACCTGCCACCGTGGTCCCTGGGTCCGTGCCGAATTCCATTTTAGGAAACGGAGGCAGGGAACACACTGGTGACTCCCCCCTCCCGCCCTCACTCACCGCCAGAGAAACCACTGCCGCCACTGATTTGGAATGGGGGAGGCACAGGCGCCCCTGCCAGCATCTATTTCTCCCCCTCCTCCCTCTCGCCTGCTTACCCACCCACAGCATTTAACTGAAAAGCGCTGTGCCTTGCTGCCACTGGCTTCACTGTCTTCTCCCCACTGCGGCCCGCCCTCTGATAACTTCCTGTTTCCGCTAGGGTTGGCCACAGTGGAGAGAAGACACCAAGGCCAGCAACAGCGCAGTGCAGCGTTTTTCTTTGAGGCAAGTAGATTTCTGCGGGGCATATAGACAGGGAAGCAGGAAAGGGGTGCTGCTGGACGGGGGAGCAGGCAAGGGATGGGTGCACAGCGAAGGGGGGAATGCTGCTGCTGCTGCTGCACAGGGAAGGGGGGAATGCTGCTGCTGCTGCACAGGGAAAGGGGGAATGCTGCTGCTGTACAGAGAAGTGGGGGGAATGCTGATGCTGTACAGGGAAGTGGGGGGAATGCTGCTGCTGCTGCTCAGGAAAGGGGGCAATGCTGCTGCTGCACAGGAAAGGGGGAATGCTGTTGTTTCTACACAGGAAAGGGGGGAATGCTGCTGCTGCACAGGGAAGTGGGGGGGGGGGGAAAGGGGTCCAGGGATCAATCTTGGTTTGCTTTGGGGGGTAGATAGAAGGGGGCCATGGAGAGAGATAGAAAGACAGGGAGGCAGCGCACGAGAATGAAAGACAGACACACAGAAAAACAATGGGCAGGGAGAGAGACAGAAAGAAAGAAAGAAAGACAGACAAAGGGGGCCAGGGAGAGAGATAGACAGAAAGACAGCAGGAGGGAGAGAGACAAAGAAAGGAAGAAAGAGACAGGGGCAGAGAGAGACACAGAAAGAAAGACAGACAGACATATTCTAGCACCCGTTAATGTAACAGGCTTAAACACTAGTATTCTATAAATGGCACCTTACTGGTGCCTAATTTAAGTTGAAAACACTGTTAAAAATAATTTTTAAAAGCATTTTTTAAGGATAAATGTAGGTGCCTATCGGTGCCTTAAAAATGGTGTCTGCATCATGCCTATGGGGCGCTTTATGCCACTGTTGTTGTGGCTAAATCTGGATGTGGCATTAGGCATCATAAAGTGCCTCCATAGGTGCTTTTCAGGTGTAAGGTAGGCACTATAAAGATAGGCCTTGAAAACACTGGCCTACATTTACAGCACCTACCTTTTCTGAAACCGCGATTCTATAAACAATACCATCATGTGATTGACACACGATCAGCGGCCATTTTTAAGGTAGCTACTGACAAAGGTGCCGTTGATAGAATCTGGGCCTATGCTTATTCTGCAAACCATATCTAGCTTTAGCCAATGTTTCTAGACTAGCACTAAGCATGTTTATATTCTGCACTGATTTTTCCAGCGCCATATATAGAATTTAGTCCATAATGTATAATACCCAACCAGAAGGGGGCACCATGCCATGACAAAAGGTGGCATATGTTTCTTGACTGCTAAGCATCACTATTATATTCAGAATAGAATGAATTTTATATCTTAGGGCTGTATGAAATATTCATATTTGATTTCATTGTGACCCGAATACATTATTTGTATTTGGCCAAATAGTGATTTAAATTTGAATACGAATAATCCAGGACTCTATTGTGCTAAATTCTACTGAAATGAACACTTGATCTCTGATTTCACTTTGTTTCTTTTATTATTTTTTATGTTAAAGCTCAATGACCATTATTCGTATGTGGTATTTGTTTTTGGCCGAATATTTCGTTATTCATATTCATCGAATAGTAAAAATTATTATTCGGTACAACGGAAGGGAGAAGGCCTACTGCTGGACAGAGGGATCAGGGAAGAGGTGCTGTCATACTTCTTTTTACACCTAGGCCTTGATTTTCGTAGGGATGCTGAAAGTTAGGTGGCAGTAGGCATCCTACCGCCACCTAACTTAATTGGTGATAAATGACTGCATCATTTAAAAATAAATCAAAAATTAAATTAAAAAAAATATAGACACCTGCAGGCGCATACAGAACAGGCTGCACCTATGGTCAAAGTAGACACGGCTTGCACCAGAAGTGACTGTAGACACTGATCAGAGCCCCTGTGGATGTATTACAAATGTAGGCCTGTAAAAACCTGGCCTATATTTTTATTTATTCAACTAGTCTTTAAGCCCGTTACATTAACAGGTGCTAGAATAGATGTGTGTGTGTGTGTGTGTCTGTCTTTCTTTCTTTCTCTCTCTCCTTGGCCACTTTCTGTCTGTCTGTCTTTCTTTCTTTTGTCTCTCTCTCTCTCTCCTTGGCCGCTGTCTGTCTGTCTGTCTGTCTTTCTTTCTTTCTGTCTCTCTCTTTCCTCAGCTGTCCACCACCACCCCTTGCCTGCTCCCCCTGTCTAGCAGTAGCCTTTCTCCCTTCCTTTTACCTCCCCCCTCTCCAGCAGCATCTCTTCCCTGCTTCCCCTTGTCCAGCAATAGGCCTTCTCCCTTCGTTTTACCTCCTCCCCTGTCCAGCAGCACTCCTTCCCTGCTCCCTATGTCCAGCAGCAGCCCTTCACCCTTCGTTTTACCTCCCCACCGTCCAGCAGCATCTCTTCCCTGATCCCTCTGTCCAGCAGTAGGCCTTCTCCCTTCCTTTTACCTCACCCCTGTCCAGCAGCACCTCTTATCTGATCCCCCTATCCAGCAGTACGCCTTATCCTTTCCCTGCAGCCTCGGGGCTTTTGCTAGGCCAGCCTACCTCGCATTATCGAAGTGGGCCGGCCTAGCAAATGCCCCGTGGCTGCTGAGTTTGCTGGTCCAGGGGTGAGAAGAGGTGTCCTCGCAGCAGCAGCGCAGGGGTCAAACCACCACCACCGCTCAATTCGTTGCACACACCGCAAGCTGTCGCAAGCCCCCCCCCCCCCCCCCCCCGCTCCTGAAATTGAATTAGGCATGGAGGCACACATCACACTGTCAGGGAACACAGAGTTATAAGTGCGCATGCGCGCTTAGGGTTTTATTATAGAGGATTTTCTATACTGTTCTCCCAGGGGAGCTCAGAACAGTTTACATGAATTTATTCAGGTACTCAAGCATTTTTCCCTATCTATCTCAACTATCTCACAATCTATCTAATGTACCTGGAGCAATGGGGGGATTAAATGATTTGTCCAGGGTCACAAGGAGCAGTGTGGGTTCGAACCCACAATTTCAGGGTGCTGAGGCTGTAGCTGTAACCACTGTACCACTCTAGAAATCAAAATGTAGCAGAAGTAAGCCAAGTATAGGACAATGAAACCATTGTGACATCACTGATGAGGTTGGCTCTTATTGGTGGAATGAGGCATTATGATGCCACAATACCAGATCTGGTTATCAGAGGCTGAAATGTTTCACACTATTTAGTTATTTAATTTTCTAAACTGTTCTCCCAGGGGAGCTCAGAACAGTTTACATGAATTCATTCAGGTACTCAAGCATTTTTCCCTGTCTGTCCCAGCAGACTCACAATCTATCAAATGTACCTGGGGCAATGGGGGGATTAAGTGACTTGCCCAAGGTCACAAGAAGCAGTGTGGGTTTAAATCCACAATTTCAGGGTGCTGAGGCTGTAGCTTTAACCACCACGCCACACTCTCCCCTTCCACATTTACAGTGTCTATTTTACACTTGGCCACAATTCTGCAGCCGGCACCTGTACATGATTGACATGCAACTGGCGCTGGTTTTGGAGGCCCTGGCCAATACCGGCGCAGCTAGCGGAATCTGTCCCCTAATGTTCAAGTTTGATGCAATAAACAAGGTAGAAGAGAAGAAAATCTCCATTGTACAGTCCTGGAAATCAAACCATCAGGCCCAAAAATTTGCTAGTCATAACTAACCCATAGGGCTCCTTTTACGAAAGTGCGCTAGTGTTTATAATGCGTGCTAACCCCGCGCTACACAAAAAATACTAACGCAAGCTCTAAGGAGGCGTTAGCGTATTTTCATGTAGCGCGGAGCTAACGCGCACTAAAAATGCTAGCGCACCTTCGTAAAAGGAGCCCAATATTTTCTCTTTGGAATTCATCAGTCACAGTCCTGCGACTGAGTTTTTACCTTGAACCAGCTATTTAATTCAGTAAATCCCAAAAGGATCCTCCTGTCTCCTTTATCAAAAGGCACAGGATGTAAACGAATTCTCAAGCATTTAGGCAAAGTTCCAGGAATTCAGTCCCACAAACATTATCTAACTGTATGTGGCAAGACACCAAACATTCACACAGTCCAACCACATAGAAAACAGTCCCAAACTTATAGTCTCAGTCCGTGTTAGTGCACCAACAGTATTTTCTGACTATGGTAAACTTTTAAAAGGCGTTAGAGCTAGAGTTATTATAATACCTTTATAACAATTTAGGTTTATCCAGATAACTTTAGGCGTGTATTCTCAGCTACCTAACTTACACCCCACCCCCACCCCCACCCCACACACTTTTTTATTTTATTTTACAAAGTCTTAGTGCGGTTTTTAGCACCGGCCGTAGCAGTAACAGCTCCAACGCTCATAAGAATTCTATGAGTGTCGGAGCTGTTGCTGCCACAGTATGGTTTTGTTAAAGGGAGGGTTAACTAAATAAGTCAGCTTAATAGAAACGTAGTAAATGATTTAGTTAGTTATTTAATTCTTTTTGTATCCCATTTTCCCCAAAGAGCTCAGAATGAGTCACAGGTTATGATGGCAGATAAATACCTGAATGGTCCAATAGTTACACTTTCTTTGATGTTACTGTAGAAGGCCGCCCGGTACTGTCTTCAGGTTCTCAACTACTGGAGCTTCTGTCGAAACTCATTGCAGCCTATCTGAACCCTTTCATCATTTGCAGGATGCGGACCATAAAAGTCTGTCCAGCACCGTCCTCATGATCCAAATTATTGGAATTTCCATTGAAGATTTCCCCGTCCTAGGGAGTACCATATTTTACTTTAGTAAAACCTGAACCCCTAGGCCTGTCCCCAGACCCACCTAGTTCTACCCATCCCTGCCCCATTATGCTCCGGTCCCACCCTCAATCCCGCCCTAGCCCTGCCCTGCCTGCTCTCATCATATAGGAGGAAATCCACACATGCATAGATTTCCTCCTGCCCAATGCAATGTAGAGGAAGCTTTTCAAAACCCAGACAAAGTACCGGGTTTTGAAAAGCTGTCCAGACCCCCAGACATGCCCTCAAAAAGGAGGACATGTCTGTGGAAACCCAGACGTCTGGTAACCCTACCCAAGCCCATTCTAAACCAAATTGCCATATACGGAGCACAGACCGTGCAAGTCTGGCTGGTACCAACCCTAGTTCTTAAATTTTTTTATTTTATTATTTATCTTTTTAAAATGAAATCACAAGTATCTCCCTGTTACAGTAATACAGAGTACACAGTAAAAGAAAAGTTTATAAAGAATTCAAACCTAATCACAATTTAGGAATCCTTGAGAATTACATATAACAGTCAATCATAATCTTAAACTCTTAATCAGCCCTCAAAAAGATTGGAGAAGCAATTTAAGAAAAGACAAGGAGGTCTTAAGAAAAAAATCACAATTATCCAAAGAAATAGCTTAACGTGCTTTTCACGGCCCTAATTTTCTGCAACCCTGCAGCATTTTCTTAGCGTCCAAGAAGGTTTGGAGGTGCTCGGGAAGGAAAAAGACATATTTAATTCCAGTATATCTTACTAAACATTTACAAGGATAACTTAGTACAAAAGTAGCTCCCAGGGCTTTAACTTCTTCTCTCATGAGTAGAAACAATTTCCTCCAATCTTGAGTAGATTTTGTAATGTCAGGGAATATCCAAATTCTCTGACCCAGGAATAAACTCTGAACATGTCGGAAGAATATTTTCAATATAGCGTTAAGGTCTTGTTCAAAAACAAAGGATATTATCAAAGTACCCCGATATTCTATTTCTTCCTGGGAGTTTTCCAAAATGTCAGTTAAATTATTTAAATCCAAAGGTTGTGATCCGGCAGCCTGTGCGTCTTGTGATGAAGAACCAACTTTCTTAGGAAGATAGTATATCCTATTTATAGGTGGAGTTGAGTCCTAAGGAAACTTTAAATTTTCAATAAGGTATTTTTTTAATAGATCTGATGGAGAGGTAACTGAAGATTTAGGAAAGTTCAAAATTCTAAGATTAAGTCTTCGATTATGATTTTCAAGTTGCTCAATTTTCCTTTGGAGGAAAAGTCTTTCTTTAGTAAAAGTTGCTGTGAGATTTTGAAATGAAGCAATTTCTTTATTGACTTGGTCAAACTTTGTGTTAGTGTCAGATTGGATATTACGCACAGAAACTGTAAGATCATCCAGTTTACTCACAATTGTTGAGATCTCACTGGCTGATTTAGTAGTGGCTACTTCTAGCCTCTGGAGCACTCTGCAAATGCCGTCCAATGTCACCTTTGGGGAGCGGCTATTTTCCGCTCCTGCCGCTGTTAATTCTCCGGCGCTCATGCCAGCGTGAGGCCCTCCTCTGCGTGAAGCCGTCGGACTCGTCAGGTCTTCAGAGCTCACACTCTCAACGTCTACTGACGCCGGGATTGGTGGCATCCGGGTTGCCGGAGGGGAGAGCGAGATCTCAAGTCCCACAGCTCCGGTGGCTCCTTCAATCGGAGCTATCGCTGGGTTCCTGCCCCCTTCGAGACTGGCCGGAGAGCTTGTAAAGAAGCGTTCCATCGACATCTGTCCCGGTGTGGGGGGGTCCACTCAGACAAAGCCCTTATGTTTGGTATGGGGCATCTTTGACAGATTTGTAAGGGACGATGGAGCCCAACTCAAAAGCTGTTACCACGCCTCCACCATCTTGCTTCTCCACGTCCCTAGTTCTTCAATTTATACCATCCATTTGCTAATTAGAGATCCAGTGTGTTCATCCCACACTTTTTTGAATTCCATTACCATCTCATTTCCACTACCTCTCTCAGGAAGACATTCCAGGCATCCACCACCCTCTCCGTGAAAAAGAATTTCCTAACATCACTCCTAAGTCTACCACCCTGCAACCTCAATTTATACCTTCTAGTTTTACCATTTTTTCCCTTCTCTTGAAATGATTTGGTTCTATATTAATACCTTTCATGTAACCAGAAAATTTGGGCCACTGAATACACTCTATTAAACACCGATAACCACACCCTAAATCCTCACTCACCTACCACGTGTAACCGATTAATCTTTGAATAGCACCGATTTATCTGGGTAACTAAACTAAACTAAAACTTAACTTTATATACTGGGTCCTCAACCAAAGGAAGCTCAACGCGATTAACAATAAATTTAAAAAATTAAGTAAACTGAAATACAAGAGAATTAGTTTTCAAAATGTTTAGCGAATCAAAAAGTTTTTTGAAGTTTATGGAAGAGTTGGAAGGAACTGGGACACCTCAAAATTAGGGGAAGTTCATTCCATAATTGGGGAAATTTAAACGCCAGAAAGCTGCTAAAATTCTTTACTCCTTGAATTCCTTTCTTAGAAGGAATAGATGAATGCCTCTCGCATATGAAAATCTATAAACAGGGGAACAAGAGGAGCAAAGATACCATGTAAAATCTTAAAAACAATACATAAACACTTAGGGCTCCTTCTACGAAGCCGCGTTAGCGGTTTTAGCGCACACAGCTTTTTAGTGCGTGCTAAACCCGCACTAATGGCTAGAACTAACGCCAGATCAATGCTGGCATTAGCGTCTAATGTGGCCGGCAGTTTAGAAAGCGCTATTACGCATGTTAAACTGCTAACGCGGCTTTGTAAAAGGAGCCCTTAAACTGAATTCTAAAATAAACCAGGAGCCAATGGAGAGAGAAAAGCAAAGGAGTCACATGGTCGAATTTGCTCTTTCCATAGATCAACTTCGCGGCGGTATTCTGAATCAATTGTAGTCTTTGAAGGCAGTTCTTAATGATGCCAAGATAAATGGTGGTACAGTAATCTAACCGGGATAATATAATAGATTGGACCAAAACAGAAAAATGACGTTGATGGAAAAGAGATCTGACCTTCCTAACATTCGTAAGCTGAAAAAACATTTCTTAACCAGAGTTTATTTGATCCTTAAAAGTAAGAGAAGAATCAAAAAGTATTCCCAAAATCTTAGAGGAGAACTCAATTTATAGGGAGGCTCCAGAATCCAAAAGTACAGTGAAAGGAAGATGATCCAATTTTGGGCCTAACCACAGAAGTTTAGTTTTAGCTGCATTTAGCTTCATCTGGACAGACATAGTCCAAATTTGAAGTTTAGAGATACAGGGCTCCTTTTACTAAGGTGCATTAACGGTTGTAGCGCACGCTAAGCGCTAGCACATGCGCTAAACACTAACTCTTCCATAGAGCTTGCGTTAGTATTTTTCATTTAACACGTGGTTTGCGTGCACTAAAAACGCTAGCGCACCTTAGTAAAGGAGCCCATAGTGGTTTATTTTTAAAAGTTAAATTGGTAATATTTGGGTCAATCTCAATCCGTATAAAAATGTCATCTGCATAAGTAAAAAGTATTTCCCACGCTGACAGTTTATAAATATTCAAAGTTGTCATATAAAGATTGAACAAAATTGGGGAAAGTGGAGAGCCCTGGGGAACTCCGCAAGGAGGTTGCCAGGAATTAGAAATATTACCATCAATATTAACTGAATAAGATCGAGACAATAAAAATTTAGAAAACCAAACAAGAACAACCTAATTAAGACCGATATCTGAAAGTAATTGGACCAAAATGTCATGATGTACTACATCAAATGCCGTGGACAAATCAAACTGAAGCAAAATTGAACATTTATTTTGAAGTCGTAGTTGGATTTTAGAAAGAAGAGAGATCAATAAAGTTTCAGTACTAAAATTAGAAAGAAGCCCATATTGAAAAGGTTGAAGTAATGAAAATTTCTCCAGATAATTAGTAAGTTGACCCGCTACAATTGATTCTAACAACTTTGTCAACAATGGTATATTAGCAATTGGTCGATAATGTGAGGGGATAATGGGGTCTAGATCTGATTTTTTCAGAAAAGGAAGGAGTTATTTGCCCCATAGATTGTGTAAAGTATCCATTTTCCAGTGAATAACTTAATAAAATGGTCAACCAAGTTATGACCTGAGAAGGAATATTGAAAAAAGGATATGACAGAAAAGGGTCCAATGAACATTTACACTTTCTCAACTTTTCACATTATTTGGATACATGGTATTCAGAAACTGGGTCAAAAGAACACCAGTAACGATCAACTGATATCTCCGGTGTAGAATTATTTGAATGAGAGGAGAGATGTCCAATATTTCCTGCAGGAAAAGATTGCCTAATGAGAGAAATTTTGTCTTGAAAAAAAACAAGCTAAGACATCCGCAGCAGGAGATAAAGATTGCTCAGACTTTGAGTCAGAATTAGTCAGAGTATGCCAGAGTTTTAAAAGAGTACTACTCAGATTATTAGACTTAGCTATTTTGCCTCCATAATAGGTTTTTCTCGCTTTCCTAAGTTCAAAATTATATTTTCTAATTGCAGATCTCCAATTTATTTTATCTATATCTGAAAGAGATTTTTTCTATTTCTTTTCTAGCCTCCTACAACTCTTGGGGTTTCCATGGAAAATCTTTTGAAAATCAAAATCCCTGTTATAGAGTTACCTGCAATAATCTCAGATTTTAGTGAGATATCGGACAGGTAAGCAAATGGCATATAGGTCAGATTGAAGCCTGATAACTTCATAATCCTTAGCACATAACCAGCAGAAATTAGTCATTGACACTTCTACAGGAGTTCTGTAACTGTGACCCGCCTGCTTCATTGTTACAGCAGAGAACTTGAAATCAAGTTGGATTGGTCTCAAAACCACAGCCTTGCACCCCTACTGAATGATCTATCAATCACAGGGAAAACTGAGCTTCTTTTCACTCTTTTTTTTTGGGGGGGGAGTGTACGAAAGTTAATAAACCTTTCAGAAATTTCTATACAATAAATATTTTCCCAGCTTTCTCACAACAAATGGTTTTCGCAGTAACTTATTCAGTTATGTAAATGAATCTGGATAACCTGAATGAATGTGGATTGTGGCTATTCTGAAAACTTGACTGGCAAGGGGGTACTCCAAGTCTGACTTGGGAAAGCCTGATCTAGAAATGCTCGCACTCCTGCTTTTTCCAGAAATAAAGAGGCTTGGCATTTGGGGTCCCAAATCAAAATAGTATAAATGTATGGGTAAATGAGAGACCCTCTTTTCCATGCACTCTGAATATTCTTATTTTTCAAATTGTGCTGAATATTTTTGCATTCACCCCTCATATCTCCCCAATAACCCTTTCATGGAGGTTTCCATGTGCTAACACCCATATTCCCCCAAATTATTTAGCCTCTAGAACCTCTTGATCAGGGCTGCCCAAGTCTGGTCCTCGAGATCTATGGCAGGCCAGGTTTTCAGGATATCCACAATGAACATGCATGAGAGAGATTTGCATACCAAGAAGGCAGTGCAGGCAAATCTCTCTCATGCATATTCATTGTGGATATCCTGAAAAACGTGGCCTGCCAGTAGATCTCGAGGACCAGACTTGGGCAGCCCTGAATGACCCCTATTGATCATTTTTGTGTTCAATTCAATTCACTTTAGTCACCATACATAGAGAAAACTATAATGCTGAATCTAGGGGGAAACTTTACTTCTAAAATGTTTTTAGAACAACTATTCTGAGGTATTCTGCTATCATAATCAGGCTACTGATTTACAGAGATGCTTCGAGTTACTTTATTAATTAAAAGATGCATTATGGCTATTGGAAAACTGCATGCACTGAACTATCAGTGCCCAAGGACCTCTAAAAAAAGGAAGAGCTTCATTTTACAAAATCTAGTTAACATATCAAAGAGCAGTAAATGTGCAAATGGCTGTCATAAGGAATCCTTTATTGCTTTTCCTTTTCAATTATGCCATCCCTCCCCCTATCCTCTCTATTCCAGCCATTCTGACAATGTTAGTCCTTGGGAAGAAGAGCAGGCTATTTATGTTCTTCAGATGTTTACCTTCAGTAAAAGACACTTCAAAGAATACTTAGGGTCTCTCCCTTTCCCCCTGCAAACACTTAAAGCCTATTGTTGTGATTGATGGATCCTTCCTGCAGATTTAATAAATATAACCAGATTCCTTTTTTCAAGCCAGCTGTCTATATAATAGGCTGATAGATCATGGGTGGGCTACATGGACAAGCCTCTTCAGAAAATTCTAAAGCAAGCATTCAATGCCTTCCCCATTTCTATGTGTGTGGTTATTTTTGTTGTTTGTTCTTTTGTTTGGTTGGATTTTTTTATATATACAGTTATTTTTGGTCCAGAGTTTATCAATGTTTTTGACCAAAGTACCTTAAGGATTTTGCATTATTATATTGGCTTGAATTCTAGTCCTGAAGAAGTTAAATAGAATATATTTCAATTTTGTACATTTAAATTTCTATACATATATAAATATACAAGAATATGAAACCTTTTTGCTGGATTCTTGTTTTCCTATCTTTTACTTGGAGAAATAAGCATTTAATATAATAAAAGTCAAAAGTCTAGTCCATTATTTTATCAGTACAAAAAAATCTTAAATACAATGTATTATTTTTAATATATATTATTTATATTTTTCATTTATAACCCCCTCCTTTACAAAGCTGTGTTAGCGTTTTTAGTGCCGGCCACTGCGGTAACAGCTCCGATGCTCATAGAATTCCTATGAGCGTCTGAACTGTTATCGTGGCAGCTGGCGCTAAAAACACTAGCACGGTTTTATAAAGGAGGAGGTAAGTGTCTAATACAGTATATTTTTTTTAAATACTTTTTATTTATAAGTGTCAAAGATTTCCACAAGAATACACTTGTTCAGGTAATGCAGAAGGGAATAAATATAAAGAAAATATATAAGAAGGTAAAAAAAAAATAATAATAATAATTTATTTTCTTGTATAACAGCCAACCAGTAGTTCTGGGCGGTTCACAACAGGAAAAATACTGAGACATTTCAGCACATGGTACAGAACTTCAAATCTTCATTAGACCACTATTAAATGGAGAGTGGCCAATGAACAAGAAAAAAAAAGCCATTAATAAAGGAAAAAAAGAGAAACACTGAAAGACCTAACAGCATGTCCCAATATATCCTAAATGCCCAGTGTCTCGCAAACTTTCCGGCCAGTGACACACTAAGGGCTCCTATTACAAAGGTGCGCTAGGGCCTTAACGTGCGCAATAGCACGTGTTAAATTTCTGAGAGCATTAGCCACTACCACTTCCTTTTTAGGAGGCGGTAGATTTTCAGCTACCGCACGCTATAGTGCATGGTAATTTTTTGCGTGCGTTAAAAACCCTAGCGCACCTTCGTAAAAGGAACCCTAAATGCAGTGCCCCGGCCGGAAGGCACCCGGAAGTGTGCGGACGTCAAAACGATGATGTCATCGCATCAACGTCTGCGCATGCGCAGAGGCCCATCTTGCCGCAACCTGCTTCAGTGGAGGGATCCAGGAGGTGCGGGGAGAGGAGGAATGATGCCGGTCAAGAGGAGAGCCATTTACGCCAGCTGACTTCCTACACGACATGCCTCTCGCCACGAGAGGCACGTTCTGTACACAGTCAGCCGATGTGGATGACTCTCCTCCTCCACCAGTGTGTCATGGCACACCTGAAATCTCAGGAGGCATATTGGTGTGCCGCGGCACACAGTTTGCGATACACTGCTATATAAGATAAGGAGAGAATTCAAGAAAGGGTGCTACGTGCGTTAGTGCATGCAATTACGTTAGCATGCGCTAACCGCTAAAGATGACCATGGGCGTCTTTAGCGGTTAGCGCATGTTAATCAGCGTTTTTTCTTGAAATCTACTCTAAGTAGTCCCAGATACCAACTTCTTCATATCTAAAAAGGCTCTAAGTTGTTCAGAGGAAAATATACATATTTTACTCCAAAATATTTGACCATACGTTTACACAGATATATCAATACGAACGAAGCCCCAAGAGTCACAGTTTCAGATCTCATTGCCAAAAACAATTTCCTTCTTTCTTGTGTTTGTCTTGTAACATCTGGAAACATCCAAATCTTTTTCCCACAAAATAATACTTGAGAATTACGAAAATAAAGTCTCAGTACAGCGTTCATATCTTGCTTGAAGACAAACAACACAAGTAATGTGGCTTTTTCAGATACCTCAGATAGAGAGATTTTAAGTACATTTGAGACATTCAGGGCCAAATTCTGTAAACAGCACTAAACAGCACTTAACTTACTTGCATTAATCAGTTTTAATTGACGCAGTAATTGAATGCACCATTTAAAACTAATTAAAACAGATTGAAATAAAGAAGGCGCCGCTAGGCACCTACCAGGGTAGGTGCCAGAATCGCACCTATAGCATGACACCTAGCAGTGTATAAGATCAAAGTAGACATGTTTAGGGGTAAAGATGACCTTAGGAGTCACTAGGCACCACTAGGTACGATTCTTCCAAAAACCTATGTACCAGAAATATAAGCCTTTTAAACCCTGGCCTATATTCTTAGGTGCCGTTAGCCACAATTCTGTTAATGGTGCCTGTGATTGACATGCAGCTGGCGCCATTTTTCTAGGCACCAGATGATTTAGGCACCATTTTACAGAATCTAGGCCTCAAAGCCTCTCCTACATTAGAAGTCAAAACACCTGTCTCTGGATTCTCTTCCAAAACTTTATAGAAATATAATACTGTACATTTGATTCATAGGCAGAATTTTATCAAAAGAAAATTTCAGAACCTCTATATTCCTTAAAGTTTCCATAGAAGTTATAGCCAGAGATTTTGGAAAATTTAGGAGAGACAAATTCAGTCTATGATTGTAATTCTCTATCTGTTCAATTTTTCTGTTTAACAATATTTTATCTTTAGCCATACCAGTTGTTAAAGCTTTAATATTATCTTTAACTGTGCTCAGTTCTGAAGCAAATTCTTCTTTAATTTGTTCTACTTTTTCCCCAGATTATTCACCGCACTTACAAGAGAGGTAACTTCTTGGGAAGATTTGGAGACTGTGGAGTCCATCTTCAAAAGAGCTTCCCAAATGCTCTCTAAAATCAACGCCTCAGGATTCACAATCTAAGAGAAATTCTCAAAGATCACTCCAGCATCGTCCTATTCTCCTGATGTCTCATCAGCTGCAGCTCCTTAAAACAGGGTTTCTCCAATGAGTTCACTTTCGCAGGTTATCGCCTGCTTGGTCACAGTTACTAGCAGGGTTGGTGGAGGAGTAGAGACTGGCGGAGACAAGGTGACATCAAATTCCAGATCTTCAGGCTCTCTTCTATCCAAAGATACCATGGAAACCTCTTCAGTTATTCCCTTGGGACCCTTGGCAGTGGCAAACTTCAAAGTTGGCTTCTGCTGAGAGAAAGACATCTTGACCACTGTGGGAGCAGTTCAAATGATCCTGTTGCTTGTCATATGAGGCATATGAGAAGCGGTAACAAAAATTGCAGAGCAGCAGATAAGAGATCAGAAAAGCCAACACCAGCCTGCTGTCATCTTGGCCATTCCCTGAAATGTTTAACTGCATTATTTAATATCTATTTAAAGAGTATTGTCCTATGATATAGATCAGGGGTAGGCAATTCCGGTCCTCAAAAGCCACAAGCAGGTTAGGTTTTCAGGATATCCACAATGAATATATGAGATGGATTTGCATGCACTGCCTCCTTGAGATGCAAATATATCTCATACATATTTATTGTGCATATCCTGAAAACCTGACCATCCTATGGCTCTCAAGGACCAAAATTGCCTACCCCAGGTATAGACAATGGTCAGGTCCAATAAATAGAAAAAACTAGTTAATGTAGACTTACTTTTGGATATTTTTAAGAATTAGATATTTGGCAAACATGCAATGGTAGTATGGGTAATGCTCTACTTGTATATTTTACATTTTGAAGGCCCTTTTACTTAACAACCTTAAGCACTAATGCCCGTTTAACACAGGAAAATGCTTATTGCAATAAAATGTTAAATCATTTTACAATAATTTGCCTGTCAGCTTGCACTAATTGTACACTATTTCATTTTTTTAAAATTTGGGCATGGAAGTGTTATCCAGCTAGCATGTTCGCATTAACATGTACTAACTGGATAATGGTATATTAATGCAGGAGCACCTAGTGCCTCTTAAATATGCATGAGAAGGACTTGCATGCCCACTACAGTCACGGTATGAAGATCTTTCTCATGCATATTCATTAGGAATGTCCTGAAAACCCAATCTGCTTGTAGACCATGAGGACTGAACTTGGACAAGCTTGCCTTAAACCTTCTTTAATATCTTATGTGAGGCGCCCTAGCTATTTACTGTCCTCTCTAAGATGTGTGGGGACTACTTAGTGGGGAGTATGTGGTGCAGTGGTTAGAGCTACAGCCTCAGCACCCTGAGGTTACGGGTTCAAATCGCACAATGTTCCTTGTGACCCTGTGCAATTCACTTAATCCCCCATTGTCCCAGATACATTAGGGAGAGTGTGAGCCCACCAGGACATATAGGGAAAAATGTTTAAGTACCTGAATATAAACCACTTAGGCTATAAGTGATATATAAATACTAAAAAATAAATACATTTAGGATGGCTGAGAGTGGTGTGTGTGATCAGAATGCATGGTGCACTTTTTCCCATAGGTGTGAGACAGAGTAGAACATAGGTGTCAGAACGGAGGGCCAGGTCCTTCTCGCCGACATCAGAATTGACATCGGGTGAAGGCTTGTGGGCTGATGCCGCTGCACATGCCTGGCTCTTCCCTTCTTGGATTTGCTGCAGCAGCGGGCAGAGAGTGGTGTCGGACCGTGGGGGGGGGAAGGAAGAATCAGTGGAGGGTAGGCCAGGCTTCGGCACGGCAGGAAGGGAGGGAGGCAGACTGGCTTCGGCGGCAGACCAGGTACAAGGAAGAATCGGCAGCGGGTAGGCCAGGCTTTGGCGTGGGAGGGAGGCAGGAAGGCTGGCTTTGGCGCAGCAAGGAGGGAGGCAGGCAGGCAGGCTGGCTTTGGGGAAGGGGGTGGGACAAAGGCTGGAAGGCAGTATGGGGGACATAGGAAGGAAGGAGAGAGAGAGAGAGGCAGAGAAAGACAGAAGCAGAAGAAAGACAGAGAGAGACAGACAGGCAGTATGGGGGACATAGGAAGAAAGGAGAGAGGAAGGAAGGAGAGAGAGAGAGAGAGGCAGAGAAAGACAGAAGCAGAAGAAAGAGAGAGAGACAGACAGGCAGTGTGTGGGACATAGGAAGAAAGGAGAGAGGAAGGAAGGAGAGAGAGAGAGGCAGAGAAAGACAGAAGCAGAAGAAAGAGAAAGAGACAGACAGGCAGTGTGGGGGACATAGGAAGAAAGGAGAGAGGAAGGAAGGAGAGAGAGAGAGAGAGGCAGAGAAAGACAGAAGCAAAAGAAAGACAGAAAGAGACAGACAGGCAGTGTCTGGGACATAGGAAGAAAGGAGAGAGGAAGGAAGGAGAGAGAGAGAGAGAGGGAGAGAAAGACCGGGGGGGAGGTGTGAGCAGAAGAAAGACAGAGAGAGAGAGAAAGGCCTGGACCAAAGGGGAAAGACAGGAGGCAGATGCTGGACTATGGGAGGTGTAGACAGAGGGGGAAAGACCCTGAGGAAGAACAAAAGATGGAAGATCATAACAGAGGAGGAGGGGTTGTAACCAGAAGAAAGACAGAGATAGAGAAAGGCCTGGATCAAAGGGAGAAGACAGGAGGCAGATTCTGAACTATGGGAGGTGCAGACAGAGGGAGGGGAGAGAGACCCTCAGGAAAACAAAGAGATGGAAGATCATAATAGAGGAGGGAGAGAGAGGGAGACCTGGAACAAAGGCTGTCTGCACCTCCCATAGTCCAGCATCTGCCTCCTGTCTTTCCCCTTTGGTCCAGGCCTTTCTCTCTCTCTCTGTCTGTCTTCTGCTTACACCTCCCCCCCTCCCAGTCTTTCTCTGCCTCTCTTTCTCTCTCTCTCCTTCCTTCCTCTCTCCTTTCTTCCTTTGTCCCCCACACTGTCTTCCAGCCTTTGTCCCACCCCCTCCCCCAAAGCCTGCCTGCCTGCCTCCCTCCTTGCTACGCCAAAGCCATCCTGCCTGCCTCCCTCCCACGCCGAAGCCTGGCCTATCTGCTGCCGATTCTTCCTTCTACCCGGTCTGCCGCCGAAGCCATTCTGCCTCCCTCCCTTCCTGCCGTGACGAAGCCTGGCCTACCCGCCACTGATTCTTCCTTTCCCTCCCCCCCCATGGTCCACCACCACTCTCTGCCTGCTGCTGCAGCGAATCCAAGAAGGGAAGAGCCAGGCATGTGCAGCGGCACCAGCCCACAAGCCTTCACCCGATGTCAATTCTGATGTCGGCGAGAAGGTCCTGGTCCCCCGTTCTGACACCTATGTTCCACTCTGTCTCACACCTATGGGAAAAAGTGCACCATGCATTCTGATCACACACACCACTCTCAGCCATCCCAAATGTATTTAATTTTTAGTATTTATATATCACTTATAGCCTAAGTGGTTTACATTCAGGTACTTAAACATTTTTTCCCTATATGCGGGAGGGAGTTGGCATCCTTCCTACTGATGTTAGGTGGTCTCCTGCCACATCCACTCAGCAGATCGCTGCAGGGGTATTCCCCCCCCCTCCCCCAACCCCCCCGATCAGCTGAGATGGCTTTGGGGAAGCACTGCTGGCTCAGGTGAACAAGAATAATTTATACTGCCACGATCAGCATATGTTTGCTGCGGCCTGATTTAGGATCCTACCACAGCATAACTTGACGGATGAAATGTAGGCCAGGGTTTTCCAGGCCTACATTTCAGCCACTGTTCTTGCCTTGAATTGTAGCTAGGTAGCTGCTTTAGCCCACCTAATCCCACTTCCGGCATTGGCCTACTTTGGCATTCCGTGGCCTAATGCGGCTACCTAAACACAATGTCAGCCACCTTTTATTTAGGCGTCTGTAGGCGCTTCAACACTACCATTTTTTTGCCGTTTCTGATGGCATTTTTCAATTAACTTAGGCATCAGCAGGGCACCTACCAACGCCTAAGTTTAGGCGCTGGTTATAGATTTCCCTGTTAGTGTCTCCACTAAATATCCCTTGAACATACCTTGTGATAAAACAGAAGAAAATTTGAAAAACTGAGATTTCAAAAATGCCTGACTTCTAAAGAGCTATCATCCTATTTCAAACTTCCTACACTGGCAAAAATAATTGGAAAAAATTGTCTGAATGACATTAGAAAAATATGTTATTCACTATTAGGCCATCTCCAGTCTGGACATAACACTGAGTTAATGCTTATTTCTACTCTGGATACTTAGCTCTGCTAGTTTGAGTCCACTGGGATAATTGCAGTGGCATTCTTGAATATTACAGCTACATTCCACTTAGTCAACCATTTGATTTTGCTTCAAAGATTGTAAATTATAGAATTGGCTCTAGAGTGCTCTCTTGCTTTAGTTCTTATCTGGCTGACAAAACACAATTGAGACTAGGTTCGGAAACATCTGCTTTTTTTACCATGTCAAGAGGAGTTCCACAGGGTTCTGTACTCTTGGCAGTGATGTTTAGTCTTTATTTTTTCCTCTCTGTGATCTGTTTTCAGACCTGGGAATTGAATATCATATCAATGCAGATGACATTTTATGTTATTTTTTGACAATGAAGAACAACTTATCCATGACGCTTGATGTTGTTGCTAATAGTTCTCAAACAGCTTTCTTTTGGTTTAAAATTAATGGTCTGAGTCTTAACTTACAAAAAATTAAAACTGACTTAATTATCATTTTTAAGAATTTGGGGCAAATATTCTGAAAGCCATTATGATTGATAACCAAAAAAATGTTGCTTCAAGATGAGGTTTGATACTTGGGAGTCTTATTTGTCTTCTAATCCTCTTATAAAGCAATTGACAAAATGTACTCTTTAAAGATGAGAATGTTGTACAGATTAAAGCCAGCTCTTAATATTCATGATCTTCATATAATAACACAACTTGTGTTGGTTCTCATGGACTACTATTACATAGTTTGGAATTCGTGGGATCCTCTCATAGAATGTTTTTACCTGCCTTATAATGGCAACTCGGAAAGGCCTTAGGCACCTGGGCCAACCGGAGTCTTAGGCCTCCTTCCGAGTATCTTGGGATGAAGTGGGAGTGACCTATGACTTTGTTTGGCCAGATGCCTGTATGTAAACCACTTTGAGTGTTGTTGTATAACTAGGAAATGGTGGTATACAAGTCCCAGAAATTAAAAAAAATTATTCAAAAATACTATCCTAGATGCCCAGACCACATATACGTATTCCATATATTTAAAAAAAGCAGGAGGGAAGACCAAACGGCAACCAGCATTGTTAACAAGTGAGGTGAAGGAAGCTATTAGAGCTAAAAGAAAATACTTCAGAAAGTGAAAGGATCCGACTGAAAATAATAGGAAACAGTATAAGGAATGGCAAGTCAAATTGTAAGGTGCTAATTAGGAAGGCAAAGAAAGACCTTGAAAAGAAGATTGTTTTGAAAGCAAAAACAAATAGTAAAACTTTTTTTTAGGTATATTAGAAGCAAGAAGCTAAGAAAAGAATCAGTTGGACAGCAAGATGACTGAGGGGTTCAAGGGGCACTCAGGGAAGTCAAGGCCATAGTAGAGAGATTAAATTAATTATTTGCTTTGGTGTTCACTGAGAAAGATGTGGGGTGATACTGGTGCCAGAAATGTTATTCAATGCTGATGTGTCAGAGAAACTGAAACAAATCTCTGTGACACTGGAAGATGTAATGTGGCGATTTGACAAACTGAAGAGTAGCAAATCACATGGACCAGATGGTATACATCCCAAAGTATCGATAGAATTGAAAATCAACATGCAGAGCTATTGTTAGTAACTTGTAATTTATCTTTAAAATACAGCATGGTGCCGGTAGACTGAAAGGTGGATAATGTAATGCCAAATTTTTAAAAAGGTTCCAGAGGTGATCTAGGAAGTTAAAGACATTGGTACTGGGCAAAATGGTAGAGATTATTATAAAGAACAAAATTACATAAGCATGGATTTGTGAGACTAACTGGTTCATAATCAAAACATTTAAACATCCAAAAACCAGCCTAAATCGGCACCCTAGTGATGAGAAACTTATGCGATGAAAAAATAAAGTTCCATACTGAGTCAGACAAATGTCCATCTATTAGATCACTTGGAATTAGCAAATGGCCTGAAGTAGGCAAAGGATTTAGCATGGACACTTTTGATTCTCTTGATAAATAACATGTGGTAGTCAGTGGACAAGGGATAACCAGGCTTTCTGGTTCGTCTAGATATATCAGATGCCTTTGATATCATGAATCAGGAATTGCTCCTGCACCATCTTGGTCACTTCGGAGCTGTGGATACAGTGGAAGCTAGATTTCAGATGTTTCTTTTTATATATACATCTTTATTAATTTTCAATTCAAGAACAGTGCAATGAAATATACATACAACTAACTTCATAAACAGCACTTAACAATCAAGCAAAGAATACTACAAAATATTCCCCCCTCCCTCCCACCCTAATTCAAGAACAGAAACAAAGTGCATTAAATTATACATACTTATAAAATCAGAAATCAGCACTTACATTTGATCAATGAATACTACAAAATATATTACTCCCACCCCCACCCCCCTCCCTAGATGTGCAAATCAAATAAGGGTGATTTCAGATGTTTCTGATGGGTAAATCATACATAGTTCACAAAAATGGTTATCAATCAAAAGCTTTATAGCTGAGACTAACCCCTCTTTTACAAAGGTGCGTTAAGCTTTTTAGCATGCACTAAACGCTGAGTGCATGTTATCCTATGGATGCATTAGCAGTTAGCGCACACGTTGATTTAGCGCACCTTTGTAAAAGAAGGCCTTATATAGCTACAGGATTCAATCATGTCTCCATTATTGTTTAATGTTTATGTTCGCTCAAAAGTGGCTTCATCTTTGTGGGAGGGAGGTTGAGGCAGATAGGTGCTCATGCAGTATTCTCGTCAATCTTCCCTGTCAAAGGTAAAGGTCAACCCAAACAAAGACGAGGAGACTTGATTTATATAAATGCAGACACAAAAAGGGCAAAAATTGTCATGAACAATGCCATCAGCCAAAGAACATGCTCTTAATATATTTCTGTACACTTGTACTACTTATCTAATGCAAGAAAGAACTCAGAGAAAATGGTAGATGTTAGAGACCATAATGTGGGTCAAGCCCACCAATCAATATCTCATATTCTCAATCATTGCACTTTAAGACATTTTCAAACTGCATAAAATTTCAACTCTATGCAAACTTTCAATGGTTCAAAAGAAAAAATTCTCACTTATCTAAAAAACAAAAAAAGAGACCATTTGAACACTTCGCTCCAGTTCTGGGTTCTGACGCATTTCGCAAAAATTGCTGCCTCGGAGAACCCGTCCAAACAACGTGTTTTCTTAAGCACCAAAGCGGTCTCTACAAAAAATAAACAAAAATAAAAATAAGAACATAAGACTAAAAAGACATAACAAAAATACTACAAAACCCGAAGTTCAGCAACAAATCACAAAGGCTGGAAACACAATTGGAGAGTATCTGCTGTAAAAGTTTGTGCCAGTTCAAAAGACGCCGAACGTTTGCTCCCATCCCCTCTTTATATCCGAGTGTTGCACATGAAGCAAAAACATCACAGTGACGTCTACACAGACTGGGCAAACCTGCCACCTGAAAATGTATTTAACAATTTAAAGGGTGACATAGGCCCTCTTTTACAAAGGCGCACTAAGTGTTTTAGCGCAGATTTAGCGCACGCTAAATCAACGCATGCGCTAACCACTAACACGATAACATGCACGCATTAGCATTTAGCACGTGTTTTGTGCGTGCTAATATTTAGCGCGCGCTAAAAAGCTTATCGCACCTTTGTAAAAGGGAATAGTTTTTTACAACACAAGGCAGCATTATATCCTGAACTAATGATATTAGAAACCTCCAACTCACTTAGTACAAAAAGAATATAAACATAGAGGCATCGAGACCACATGATAGAAAAAAAATGGAGAGTCTTTAAAAAAGGTCACAAATTATGCAAAAAAGCACACCATTCAATTTCTCGTTTCGGACCTAGAGGCGCTAACGTTTGCCATCTGAAAATCCATTCTTGTTCTTTTGCCATAAATGAACCATCAAATCGCCCCCTCTTGGTAATATGAGAGATTCTAAAACAATAAAGCGGAAGTCAAAAAAGTCATGTGAATCTACCTAATGGGTGTCTCCTCAGATGTTCAATAATTCTAGAAGGGCAACATCTAGAAAGTTGTCTATATTAATACCCAGGGGCAGCTCAAGGCAATTTGCTGCCTGGAACGAGCACCCTCCTCCCCAAAGCATACAAAATGGGGGTGGAGCAAGGGCTTCCCCAACTATTAGGCAAGACTGGCCAGCTGCCTAGGCAGCAGCTTCATAGAGGGTAGTAGCTTAAGTAACACAGTAAATGACAGCAGAGCTTTACACATCACTCCTTTTAGGCCCAGGTCACCCATGTTTAAAGAAAAACAATAGATCCTGCTAGTTAAACTCAAAGAACCATGTTTATTGCCATACATACTTTAACCTGCTTTTCAGCACAAAGGAAAATATAGTTTATAATGCTCAAACAACAAGGAGTAAAATGAGAAAGAAAGCAAAAGAAAAACTCAGTTTAGCATAATAAAATTAGCTATATGGGAGCTAATATTCTACCTCCCCACAACGTGCAGATCAGATCTAGAACATTTCTCCATGGAAGTCACCATACAAAAATAAATAAGTAAATAAAATCCTGATTTTCATGTTATTTGAGCAATAGCAGCACAAAGCTCTCCACCTGAAAAGGAGCTCCATATTTTGTGCTGAATATAGTACAAAGACATCTGCCATTAATATTTCCCAAGTGAACATATTTTAATTAATACATTTCAAATAAAACACTTTGTTTTCTGGACAGTTTCATGTTCTATTATGCTGGTTCCAATCACTTGGCTGCTTTCCTGTCTTTCTTCTGTTTCCTGTGGCTGTTGTCTCTTTCAATTTTCTTCACTCTTCCTGTCTTGTTCCTTCAATATATAGTACAGTATCTGTCTCTGACAATCTGATTTTTCCTATTTAGCTCTTCCTTTTTTTTTGTTTTTGCCCCTGTCCACTCAAATTTCCCCTATTCCTTTCTACTTTTCACCTACCTATCAACTTTATCTCCTCTCACCCCCTAGTTCTCCCATTTCCCATCTTGCTCCTTCCCCAGTCTCCTATTTCTATCTATCTCCCCCCCCCCCATTTTCCCTCTCAATCAAGTCCATCTCTCCCCATTTTTCCCTCTTCACCAACTCCATCTCTCTCAGTTCCCATTTCCCCCCACCAAATCCATCTCTCTCTCCTAATTTCCCCCTCCAACAAGTCCATGTCTTTCTTTCCCCCATTTTCCTCCTCCACCAAGTCCATCTCTCCCCCCCCCCATTTTCCCCCTTCACCAAGTCCATCTCTCTCTTTCCTCCTTTTCTCCATTGCGGCCCCAGTGGAAATGGGAACTTGTCAAAGAGGGTGGGTTGAAATGGAGAGAAGATGCAGGGATCGGCGGCAGGGAATCATTACTGCTGCTTGGTGACTTTTACAGAAAACTAAAGGTATATGCGGCATTGGCGAGAGGGGGGGGAATAGAATGGGAAAAAATACTGATTGTGGGGAAAAGGGTAAAAGCCTTAGATGCTGGGAAGAGGTGCAGCAGAGAGGGCCAGCAGCAAGATGCCGTTCCTTCAAGAGTGCCATCTGAGGCCGCCACCTCAGGTGGCAGCTGGCTGCCCCTGCTAATACCCATAGTATGGGAAATAAGGCTCAGAATCTAGAGGCTGTGATGGAAGAGGCTGACTTGGATTTAGTGTCAATCACAGAGACATGGTTCACAGCCTACTATGGCTGAGCTATAATATATTCTGAAACTACAGGGTAGGTGAAATGGCATCTACTAACCGACTGAGCAACAGCATAAAGTTAGGATAGAAAAAATTTTGTTCTAACTTTATGAGAAGAGTTAACCCAACTACCTCAGACAACTACACTGGCTACCCATCTCATCTTGAATAAAATTCAAAATATCCTGCATTATGCTCCACATACTCAACGGAAGCTCCGCCGCACCACTAAGTCACTTATTCTCCACAGCAAGGTCCATTTCACCCAGAAATCTCGACAGCAAGTAGTTGAACTTCCCCACAACAAAAAACCTCAAGTATAAACATATATTCACTCGATGTTCACATTCTATGTCGTGAAAAAATGGAATGACCTCCCAATAGCCATCAGATCTGAATCAAACTACTTCACATTTCACAAGAAACTAAAGACCTTTCTTTTCAACTCCATAAACTCTACCACTAGTTAATGTCTGTAACAAACTGTATCTACCGCATGGCATCGCTCATCAAATTATATTAGCTCTCTTACTGTATGAAACCCTCCCCTATATGTTCAGTTAATCTACCTCCCGCAGCACCTCGGTGCTGTACTAATTACTTCTTTAATTGCAAGATATGACAATCTCTACCTCAAGAACTCCCAAAGTCTTGAAGCATATCCCTATAGCTTCTTTGTACTGTAATGGATCTCTAAGCATCCTTTGCACTGAACTACTGCATATTTCTCTCTATGAAATGTACTGTAAGTTGTCTTGAACCTTTGTAGGCACAGCGCAATGATTAGATTAGGTTAGATAGTAGCTGGTATCTAGTTAACTTCCAGGTTCTGGCCTGAAGTGTTTCTAATCTCCTCCCTCTCTCTCACCCCCTGGAACATCTTGAAGCCCCACTCTGATCCTTCCTCACACATTTCAACCCCTGAAAGCACATCTCCCCCCCCCCATTCCAATCCCCTCCCCTGGTAGTACATAGCCCCCTTTCTGACACCCCCCTAATGTGGTAAAATCCTTCTTACATAGAGGTTTCAGCAGCCATTTTTCAGAGGCAGGAATGAATGGGGTTCATTCCTGCCTCCCCCCACATGCCCTCACCAATGACTTTCAGTAGGCCCAGGGGGTGAGGCATATCATTAATAGGGTGGATGAAGTAGGAAGCAACCTAGAGAACTGGGAAGGGATATTGACAGAGGGGTAGGATGTGCTTCTCAGGATGGGAGGGTGGATCAAAGAAGAGGATTCAAGAGGTACCAAGGAGGTAGGAAGGGCAACTGGAATTGGAAGGGGACTTGCATCCCTTATTTGGGTCCCAGCCAATATTTAGCTGGGGCCTTCATAAGTATGTTAAAAAAAACAAAGAATGCATCTGGCTTTTATGCAGTTGTTTTTTATGTGTACTTGTCATATAGGGGCATATTTATCAATATAGGCTACCATTAAGACACGTTATTGTACCAAAGATTCCATTTTATTTATTTTTGGGGTTTGTTTTATATCCTGTCCTCTTTGACAAGCTCATAATGAGTTACAAATTAACTTACATAATGCATAGACAAACAGATTGAGAATTTACATGTGTACAGTAGTCTTTGGTGTCTTAGTTTGACATCTACAAAGGGTCAAAATTAGTAGATAATCTGATCATTTTAAGTTAACATACAGTTGATCTCGTCAGGTAATTTACATAGGTGGTAGTTTTGGGAAGAGATAGATTTTAATTGCTCTCCTGAATTTCAGGAGCCCTTTAAGGGATCTGATGTGTGTGTGTTGGGGGGGGGGGGTAGTTGGTTCCAATAGCTAGGTATGAAGTGGGAGTAGGAACGACCTCTGGCAGTTTGGAGCTGGAGTTACTAATAACTGAGTTAACAATAAAATAACATCTCTAAATGGTAGCCCATGTTTATAACTAGCCTCCATAGTCTTTAAAATACTACTCCCTTAGATTGTTTATTTCTCAGCCGCCCTTATCCAGGGTGAATTACATATTAACATACAAAATAAAGCATTTATATTTATCGTACAAAACACTTAAAGGACACACTATAACAAATTATATACTTACATATCAAATCAAATTACATATAACATACACGTCGCATCAACGACGAATATCATGTAAGGCCAAAACTGGCCAAACCCACACATACATCAAAATATAAAATTCCATAAGTCATACAAGATGCCTCAATAACAGACATCATTAAACCAAATAAAACAAACCAGACCATCGAACGCCTCCATGACCAGCGCTCAGCATTCAAGTCATTACTCCTTCTCCCTCAGCCACACTCAGACCATATATTTCATTTTACAGAACCGATGTCTTTTCAGCAGTTTCCTACAATTCTGAACATTTTGCTGCTGGCAAATGTATCCTGGAAGATTGTTCCACTCCCAGGGGCCGATGCAGTGAAAGACACTGTTTCTGGCAGAGGAAAGACTTAACTCCCGCACAGATGGTACAGACAGATCACAATGCTCAATTGAGCGGAGCAATCGAGCCGGCTCACGCGGCAAGATCTAAACTAAACTAAACCTTAAGTTTATAGACCGCATCCTCTCCATAAAGATAGAGCTTGGCACGGTTTACAGGTACTTTAATAAATGAGGGAAGAACATAATAAGAATTAGTGGTTATAAAGGGGGTGGTGAGTTTTACATTGAGCATTGAGCTGGGGTTAGTTCTAGAAGCATAGCGCATGGTATAGCACACAGTAATTTCCTGCTAAAAATGCTAGCGCACCATAGTAAAAGGAGCCCATAGTGGTGCTAGAAAAGGTTCAAAGAAGAGCGACCAAGATGCTAAAGGGGATGGAACAACTCTCATATGAGGAAAAGACTAAAACAGTTAGGGCTTTTCAGCTTGGAAAAGAGACGGCTGAGGGGAGATATGATTGAAGTCTACAAAATCCTGAGTGGAGTAGAATGGGTACAAGTGGATCGATTTTTCGCTCCGTCATAAATTACAAAGACTAGGAGACATTCGATGAAGTTACACAGAAATACTTTTAAAACCAATAGGAGGAAATTTTTTTTCACTTAGAGAATAGCTAAGCTCTGGAATGTGTTGCCAGAGGATGTGGTAAGAGCGGATAGCATAGCTGGTTTTAAGAAAGGTTTGGACAAGTTTCTGGAGGAAAAGTCCATAGTCTGTTATTGAGAAAGACATTGGGGAAGCCACTGCTTGCCCTGTATTGGTAGCACGGAATATTGCTACACCTTAGTTTTTGGTCAGGTACTAGTGACCTGGATTGGCCATTGTGAGAACGGGCTACTGGGCTTGATGGACCATTGGTCTGACCCAGTAAGGCTATTCCTGTGTTCTTATGTTCTTATTAAATTTTCCAAGGTGGCTGCAACAGCTGCATGCCTTGTTTACTTTCCTCAGTACAATCTAGGTCAGCAAGTCATTAGTACATTGCAATAGAAATATTGCATGATTCCAGATGTTGCAATTTAAAGCATAATGTACATTGTATAACTGGAGTTGCCTTTCTGTTTGGGAGGAGGGCTGAGAAGCTTGATGTTGCTTCTACAGTGATTTTGTGTGATCATGAATACAAATTTATTTTGAGAGATTAGGGCACAAAATGTATGCAAGACGTTAATAGATGGCACTTCATTACATGTGTTATCCAATATTTAGACTTCATTATCTAGGAATGCCCTAGCTGTCTCATTTTAATGTTGCATATCAAGTCTTCTTGTGAGGCTAACTAGACACCAGATGATTCATGTCTCTATCTTCTTTCATGAGTGATAAGTCTCTTCTCAGATTTTTTTCCCCCTTCTTATAAAACCACAAACTACCGACTGATTTACAAATGTTTAATTTACCACAATTGAAATATGTTTTAATTAATGTAACTGCCAATTTTATATTCAGTACAAAACTAACCTTTTACCTTTTAATACATACTGCTGCAGATATCTTTAATGTGTTTCAGGATATAAAAAGTGCTATTAATTTTATTTAACCTTTGTTTCTGTGCATTAATTTAAATGCGATTAATCTATCTTTCTGTCTATCAAAGGAGCTGTCCAGATCATAGTGCTGAACAACAATGAAATGTGCTTTAATAAACCCCTAGATTTAAAGGTCATACATGATAATCATGTATTTGGCATAACATGGAGTACACGAGCAGTAAAATAAGTCCTGTGATCTTGCTGCTGCACCAGTTCTACACCCAGGGGTGCTGGATGCCATGTTTGCCACATTTTGGCCTAATATAAGCCACCATCATGGCTGATGTCAGCTTCTGTTGACACTGGTAATGTTGTTGGCATTTCTGTTTGTCCAGATGCTGATACCTAACTGGAGAACCTTACATGGACTATCTTACTGGTGAGCTTCCCTGAGGGCCATGTCCAAGGGATGTACCCCTTTGAATAGCTTTTTAATATTTTCTTATTGTTCTGATTTTTTTACTTTTAATTTTTTGAGTGTGTGAATAGATCTATGCTAAACAAGAAAATATAGAAATCCAATTTTAATGAAACAAGAAAATATATAAAGGCAGTCATAAGAACATAAGAATTGCCATACTGGGACAGACTAAAGGTCCATCAAGCTCAGTATCCTGTTTCTAGAAGTGACCAACCCAGTCAATGGGTCCTTGTTAATTTCTAGCAACTTAAATGAAATTCCAATTTCTTTATGTGAGTTAGTCCTCAAGTATCTATAAAACTTTTATTATTAAAAGTATGACTAATTAGGGGAAAACTATCCTTGGTGTATGACCTTCTTTTAGATGATAAAATGACCTTCATTGTTTAACTGAAATTTGACTAACATAAGGAAGTGTTGCTAAACCAAGCATGTTCTCTGGTTAGAATTGGCTAGTATACTCTAGAACTGGACAGAGAAGGTGAGGAGGTTGTATTATTTCTAAATGTCATTTTTTTCTCCTTGAGGAAAGACTTCCATCAGGTTGTGGGGACAGAATGCTTATTAGCTATGGGTATCAAGAGAAGATAACCTGTATGATTATATACAGGCCACTGGAGCTCATTTTATCTTCAAGATATTTTAATTGCCACTAATTTTGAACAACTTTACAGTCTACTCATCTATTTTAGCCCTCAATGTTCACATAAGAACCTTAGGCAGTACAACTATGGCTCATACGCAGAGATCTGTAGAGAAGATTTGGGTGCCCTCTGTCAAGGTACAAGGAGAAGCTGAAAGGTTTGCATATCAACCAAACAACTTCCTAAATTCTGATCATTATTGCCACTTTAGCTGAAAAGAGTGTTATCCTATTTTTTGTTAAGTACCAATTTGTAGAAACAAAATTCTGTTTTGACATTGTTTCAGATCGTTGATTCAACCATATCCATGTCATTCTCTTCTTGGTTAGACTGAGAACTTTTCAGCACCCCGTCGTAGCCTGGTTATATGCTTGAATAATAAAGCATATTTTGACTTGTGCTCTTCTAACTGTTTGTAGTGCTTTGTTGAGTGCATTCATATGGCTTGGGATTATGTGCAATTTTGTTGTGGACATGCCAGTAATGAGTTTCATTAGTAAATAAGGTCCCCTTTTATCAAGCTGTGTAAAGGATTTTTTTTATCACAGACTGCTGTGGTAAAAGCTCCGATGCTCGTAGAATTCCTATGAGCATCAGAGCTTTTACCACAGCGGTCTGTGATTTAAAAAATCCTTACGCAGCTTGATAAAAGGGGGCTTAAGTCCCATCTATAAGCAAGGAGCTGTGTAAAATAGCACATGTAGTACAGAATAGTGCACACTAACACAGTAGCACATTTTACCCCCCTCCCTTACAAAGCTGATTTTGAGTTTATAGCACCGGCCGTGAAATTCTATGAGCGTCGGAGCTGTTACCGCGGCAGCCGGCACTAAAAACATTGTGTTTTTTTTATACAGAATTTTCCCAATAAATGAAAAACCCATTATAATTGAGATGAGAAATATAGCCGTCGCAAATTTTTTTGTATATTTTACTGTTTTTGATTGCTATTTATTTTTGTTGCACCACACTCAACATATTACTGTATTAGCATGTAATTAAATAATTAATCATTAAAAAAATATTATTTCCTCAGATAGATTTATACGCATGGTGAGCATGTAGGCAGCGCTGTACATTAAACACGTACTGAAAACAATATAATCGTATTAACAGAGATCATGGTTTTACCAGAACTCTGTAGCCACAGCAATGAATACACGTTTAATTTTTATTTAATTCAGTTTTAATTTAAAACATTTAAATATGCTCTATGCTGCTACACATACATAATATTCAGTTATAGACAAACCAACTCATCCATTCAAAAATAAATATAATTCATTTCCATCATCAGAAAGAATATTGTTCTACCATTTTTCAAAGAAGACAAAAGGCGGAGATGGCCAAGGAGATAAGGATGTCACCGGAGTCACACTTAGTTAATAACTTATTGATGACCCAAACCTGAAGTATGGCTCTAGTGACATCCTTATCCTCTTAACCATCTCTACATTTTGCCTTCTCTGTTTTCTGCAAAACATTTTTCTTTTTTTTCTTTCAAGCCAACTACTCATGTAATTGACAGGTTCCTCTGGACCCATGGGAACCAGGAATCATTCTCTCTTCCAAAACCCCTGATCCTATACTACCCCCACAATCTCTATTCTTCCCTTTTTTAATTCTAGGTATTTATATACCCCCCCCCTATCAAAGCTATCTAAGAGGTTTACAATCAGATACTTAAGTATTTTTCCCTATCTGTCCTGGTGGGTTCACAATCTATTTATTGTACCTGGGGCAATGAAGGATTGCTCAGGGTCACAAGAAGCAGTGCGGGATTTGAACCCACAACCTCAGGGTGCTGAGGCTGTGGTTGTAACCACTAGGCCACTTCTGCCCTCTCAGCTGCCTCTGCTGATTGCCATTAGAAGGAGGAGAACACTGGTGGTTGTTCAAGCTTTGCTCTCTTTCTTGTTTCTTGGAGCCAGACTATTGCAGTTTGAACCAAGAAAAATGGTTCGAAGGTGGAAATTTGCAATAGCCCACTTAGTTGTAAGGTACATGTAGGCTTATCTTTGGAAATTTTCTGTATAAGTCTGTGCAAGCAAGAAAAATACAAAACTACAAAGCTTCCTAGAAATTTCCCAGAATAAATGCTGACTCATCATAATAGACACAGATTCCTTTGGCTATTGTAGGTGTCACAATTCTCCAATAGGGGCATACTTAAGGGCCTTTTACAAAACTGCACTAAAGAGTGGCCTGCACTGTTTTTAACATCTGGGCTAACCATGCGCTAAGGCCACATTTTAGCATGACTAAAATGACTACAATTTGGCTTTCCCTTTTAATAGCTATGCACTAATTCTGAAGTTAGCATGTGTCCATTAGCGTGTAAGCCCTTTTAACTGTTTTGCAGGTGGTAAGGGCTTCTGTGTTAATCGGTCAACATGCGCCAATGCCCATCTGCTAACCTATTAACTCAGAGTATGCCTACTGTCTTCCCCCAAAGATGCCATCCCATGCTAAAAACTAAAATGTACTTTTTAGTGTATGGGTGATTACCAAAATCCAGCCTTTCCTCTCTGAGTACACTACCAAAACACTTATCCACGCTCTCATCACCTTGCACTTAGACTACTGCAATTCACTACTCTCAGGACTTCCACTTAGCCATCTCGCTTTCTGTGATCTTTTGTAATTTGGAAAGTTAACCTCTTTTTCTTTTAATTTTTTTAAATAAATTTTTAACATACTTTTACAAGACAACTCTTGATTAGCAAAGATTGAAATGATTGAACAGTTCCTTGAAGGAACATAGGGCTCCTTTTATTAAGGTACGCTAGCGTTTTTAGCGCACGCAGGAAATTACCGTGCACTATGCTTCTAGAACTAACGCCAGCTCAATGCTGGGGTTAAGGTGTAGCGCGCGCTATTCCGCGTGTTAAATTCCTAGCGCACCTTAGTAAAAGGAGCCCGTAATTTATATATTCAAAAAGGAAAGATATAAAAAAAGAAAAGAATCATCCTTCAAGTTAAAAGGAAAAAGAAAGAGTTAATAAGAGTTTCGGATAGGTGAAACAGCATCTGTAACTCTTCCTCTTTTATATACTTAGAATTGCTGTATTGTATATTCCCTTCCACCTTTTATATGTGTGATAACTTTTTCTTTTGTGATTTGATATACTTGATGAGTGTTATTACTAGTTTATTTTATGATTCTTGGAAGCATGTATTACATTGTATTGCTGTTTTTATAACCATAAAATCGATAAAAGTTATGAATTTAAAAAAAATAGGAAATTTCTTACACATTTCTCTCTAAAGTCCTCAAATTAAAAGAGAAAGCAAAGCACAATTCCAAGAAGTATCAAATTTATGGAGTAGATGTAAAAAGTTCAGCTTCTTATGGACAAGAGGCAATGAGCATTCTAAAATCCAAAAAAGAACTAAGGTGTTGTGGTTCAAAAAATACATACTTTCTTGATTGTAATTTAATGATACATTTACAAGGAAAACTGAGCCAGAATAAACCTCCTAATTACAAAACTTTAGAATGTAGCTTCAAAAAAGCCTGACATCATCTCTGGTTTTATATCAGGAAAAATTTCAAGTCTTGTGATTCAGAAAAAGTTCTTGCAGATGACGAAAAAACATTTTTAATATCCAGGCTCTATTAGGTTGTAGAACAAAATCTACTATCAATGTTGCAATCTGTACCCCTAAATTTTCATTTTCAAGTGTTTGAGTTAAATTCAAATTGTCAAAAACTGTTACTGATCCTTCTGTAATTAGGTGTTTCTGTAGACTTTTTTACGTAAGGTAATAAATAATAAATCTTTGAAACAGGAGGGTAAGATTTCTCAGGTATCTACAATATTTCAGTCAGGTATTGTGTAAATTGTATGGGGCTCATAATCAAATGGAAATACGTCTAAAAACTGGCCTAAATCGGCACTTGAACGATCAATAAGACAAGTCATCCAAGAACCGGGTTTTAGAGGTATTTAAAAATGGCTTAGGCCTTTTCAGTGCTACTGCACGCCCAGAGCTAAAAGGGATGTTTTAGGAGGAGTGGTGAGGGCGGGATTTGGGCGGGACGTGGGCCAAGCTAGATTTAGTCGTACTCACAAGTATAACTGAAAGTTTAACGAGGCTGCCTAGACGGAACTTATATGTAGCAACTTAGGAGATTGAAAATCAGGTCTAAGTAGCAAAAAGGTATCCAAAGTGGCCAGATAACCACTGCAAACACAAAGTACAGTCCCCCACACACTCCTTCAGTGATCATTGACCCCCCCCCCCCTCCCATTGCCATAACAATCGTAATAAACACTTTGCATATCTGCCTCCAGAACATCAGCACCTGGCATAGGAAAGGCTAGTAGAGCAGCACAGAGATGGCTTAAGTAGTCTGGAGCTATTAGGGTTGTAGACAGTGGGTCTAGTAGGTTTTGGGGGTGTTTGGGGGGCTCACCATGACGTATAAGGGAGTTGTGGTGAGATGTGTATATGGCACCCTTTTTGTGAAGTTCACAGCTGTGCCCTGTAAGGTGCCCTACTACTGTGTTGACATGTCTGGGTGTCCAGTCCATCACTTTGCTGGCCTCTCCCATGTCCAAAAGGTCTTGTTCTAGGAGCTTCTGTATAATTGTCATTTTATAAACACAAATAACACAGAGCAAGGATCAACAAAACCCCTGTCTCCCCTCCCTTTTACAAATATCCCCTCCACTATTGTGAAAACTGAACAAACCAAATTACTACAGAATGCAACATAGAAAAATCAAGCTAACAGAATACTTCAGTCACACATGGCAGGAATAGTGTTAGGGGAGTGCAACTAGGGCAACTGCCCCCTGGTCAGAGAGAGCCCTAAGCCAGCTGGAAGCTAAAGAAGCACAGCCTGGGCTTTGCGGTCCCCAGTTATGTCTAATACCAGCTCTAGAAGGATACATATTTCAAACCTGAAATATTCTAATCACAAAATATAAAATTAATTAATTAATAAAATAAGTTCAGTATAAAATCATAACTATTCGAGGCTTGTGCAGATGGGATGTGACAGTTTGCAAGGAGGGGATGGAGACTGAGTTTCCGGGATGGGGCAGGGACGGGGACCGAGCTCACAGCGATGGGGCAGGGATGAGGACGAACTCACGGGGACAGGGCGGGAACGGTGATTAATTTTTTCCCCGTGTCATTCTCTGTCAGCTTCAAGAGGAAAGGATGATTCACCTTCCATCGCTTGACCATCTCTTCTGACTACGAAGGGGACCTGATAGCAGCAGCATTGACCATGCTATATGCATCCAAATACTGATGCAGCATAAATAGATATATGGCTAATTTAATTTACAGTATTAGTTTAAAAACACTCCAAATCTGGTATTTCAGTACTGGCCTGATTGTTTCCCTATGTGACTATGTAGTTTTGCATTGGTTAAATGCTTGAAATAATCAAAATTACAATACATAAAATGTTACCCATGATTTATGACAGACTGTCCATTTAGAGGTCTCATTTTAAGTACTCACTAAGCATTTGTCAATAATAATATACTGTATCTAGAAATCTGTATCCTTAGTGCATTCCCATGTAAAGCCTGGGTTCCTCCAAAAGTCAGTCTTAGCAAATGTCACTGTACTAGATAGACAAAAATATCATAGGATAATAAAAAAAATACTTCAGTTTTGTCTCAGATTTTGAATTGTGTAGATATATGAAAATTTAACAGAAATATCCATCATTATTCAGTTCTAGCCAGTGTTGATTCAAATACTGTATATCCACCTTTTCAATGCTTCTCAACCAAAAAAATTGCAAAAAAAATATTTTATTGTCCACAAAGGGCAGACAAATTCCCATTAGTTCACTAAAGAAGCTTCAGAATGAGCTTTCTTTGTACAGTATTAAGTTTCAAAGCAAACCATTCACTGTTAATTGGAAGGCCCTCCCCCCCCCAAAAAAAAAAAAAAACATGTAAAGGTTTTCTAAACTCAATGAACAGAGTAAACTACATTTCCAGTTTCCAAAATAAACTGAGAGTGTCAATCCAGCTTCCAACTTTTCATGCAAGCACAAAATGATCAAAGTTGTACATCCAACTGTGTCAGATCTTCAAATTCGTTGTTTTTTAAATTCAACACTTATGAGTGGTCTGGGGAAAACAGGTCATATAAAGGGCAATTCTGTAATATAGATGCCCACCTTTACAAATAATAATAATAAAAGTTTATATACCTTGAAGTTCTATGCGGTTTACAATGATTAAAAGATGCTACAGATTGAGTAGAATTAACAAAGTTAAGAGCTAGTGATAAACAGCTCTAGAGATCAGATATTGTGGACTAAGATTGTTACCTAAATACTTCAGGAACAGGTGGAGGGGCATAATCGAAAGGGACATCTAAGTCCGTTTATGTCCATCTCGCAAGTCGTCCAAAGTTAAAAAGAGCCTAAGACACATTTTCGAAATAGACGTCTAACTTTTTTTTACTTTCAAAAATCATCTAATTATAGTTCCTGCCGATCTGATCGTCCAAGCCACTAAATCATCCATCTTTATACCACATTTCCGTCCAACTTTCCATCCAAGTCCAAAACGCTTAGAACAAGTCCTGTTGGACATGGGAGGGGTCTGCAAAGTGATGGACTGAACACCCAGACATGACACCTAAATAGTGGGGTACCTTACAGGGCACTGCTGTGAACTTCACAAAAAGGGTGCCATGGCTTCTCCTCACTATAGCTCCCTTCTAGGTGATGGTGAGCCTCCCAAACCACCTTCAGAATCCCCTAGACCCACTTTCTACCATCCCAATAGCCCTTATGGTTGCAAGAACCACTTATATGCCAGTCAAAAAGGGTTTTGGGGGTGTATAGGGCAGTGCACATATTTAAGTATCAATGCAGTGATTACAGGGGCTTATGGGCATGGGTCCTCTTCTCTATGGGTCCCTAACTCACCCCCAAGATGACTTAAGCTGCCTCTGTGCTGGACAACTAGGCTTTCCTATGCCAGGCGGCAGGTGATAACATAAGAACATAAGAAACGCCTTCACCGGATCAGACCCTAGGTCCATCTAGTCCGGCTACCTGCACACGCGGAGGCCAAGCTAGGTGCTCCCTGATGGAGACCTTGATTAACCGTATCCCTCAATGTGATTTGCAAGAAGGTGTGAATCCAACTTGCGCTTGAATCCTAGAATGGTAGTCTCCGTCACAACCTCCTCTGGGAGAGCATTCCAAGCGCCCACCACTCGCTGTGCGAAACAGAACTGCCTGACATTTGTTCTGAGCCTGCTGCCCCTCAGTTTCAGTCCATGACCTCTTGTCCGTGTCACATTTGAGAAAGTGAATAATGATGTTTCTTGGTCTATTTTGTCGAATCCTTTTAATATTTTAAAAGTCTCTATCATATCCCTTCGCAGCCTCCTCTTTTCGAGGGTGAACAGTCCCAATTTTTCTAGGCTGGAGGCTGAAATTTAAAATTGTGAATATAATTTTTATGGAGGTGGGGGGGTTGGTGATCATTGGGGTAATGTGTGGGAGTCTGTGTTATGTTTTTGAAGTGCTTATCTGGTGAGTTTAGGTTGGTTTTTGTGACTTAAACCATGTTTTACATGGTCTAAGTCACAACGTCCAAGTTCCGTCTAGGCTCTGTTGTTAAACTTTTGGTTATACATGCTGTACGATTAAGTCTAAGCCGGCCCACGTCCCGCCCAACTCCCACCCTTGACACACCTCCTGAAATGTCCCATTTAGCTTTGGACGTTGAGCGGCACTATGAAGACCTATGTCGTTTAGAAATACGTCCAAAACCCGGTTTTATTATCGGCACTTGGACGTTTTTGAGAAATGTTCATCCAAGTGCCAACTTAGGCTGTTTTTTGGACGTTTTTCTCTTTTGATTATGAGCCCCATATGTTTTTAGGTTTTTTCTAAATTCCCCATAAGTAGTAGCAAGCATAAGCAGTTGTTCCAAGTATTTACCCCATAATGTTGCCTGATGTGCGAGAAGATGTTGATGATGTTTTTTAAATTTACATCCTCTAACCGGTGGGGAAACAAAATTCAAGTGTGAGCTTCTCTTATGTCTGTTGGTTGTGAACGAGAAAAGGTCAGTTATATATTTAGGGGCTAATCCGAATAGTACCTTAAAGCAAAAACATCCAAACGTGAACCTCACACGTGCCTCCATCGGCAGCCAATGCAGAAGTCGGTAGAAAGATGTTACATGATCGAACTTCTTCAACCCAAAAATTAGCCTGACCGCCGTATTTTGTACCAGTTGTAATCGCCGCATATTCTTCTGGGAAATTGCCAAATAGGCAATATTACAGTAATCAAGTTGACTCAGTATAAGGGACTTTACCAGAATTCTAAATGATGAAACATCATAATATGCTTTAATGGACCGAAGCTTCCAGAGAGTGAAAAAACCCTTTCTAACCAAGGAGTACACCTGGTCTTTCACTGTCAGGTTCTGGTCCAATGTTATGCCCAATATCTTCATAGTAGATTGAATAGGATAACTGAGTTTATTGATGCACAGTGATGATTTAGTGTCAAGCGGGTGTGATGAAGTTACAAAGAATTTTGTTTTTTCCGAATTAAGCTTTAATCTGAATTCACTCATCCATTGCTCCATCAAATTTAGTGCTTCTGTTGCCTTAGGGGTAACTTCCGAGAGAGAGGTGGCGAATGGGATACTGATCATAAAGTCATCTGCATAACTAAATAATTTTATCCCCAGCTGGGACAGTTGTGCACCTAATGAAGACATGTAAACATTGAAAAGCAATGGGGAAAGTGGTGACCCCTGTGGCACGCCAGAAGGATTGCTCCAGGTATCAGAGAGATCATAATTAAAACGTACTTGATAGGTGCGGGACATAAGGAAACCTCAAAACCAGTCTAAGACCTCTCCTCTGATTCCAATTGTGTCTAGGTATTGTAACAGTTTCCCGAGGTCCACTAAGTCAAAGGTATTTACAAACCTGTGTAAATGTCCAGAATACATACTAGGACTTATGTGTGTAAGTGCACCCTTACCCATTGAAAAGGATTCAGGTCCCAATTCCTGCCCCATACTTTCTCTGTCTCTGTCATATGTAAGTCAGGTACCTGGGGACACATCTTAAAGACCAGAAACCATCTTTCAAATATGTCCGTCTTTTATTATGAGTTTCACATATTTATACGAATCAGGTTTGCCAGCATGTGTCAGCATGTGACGTAAGGTCACATGAAACTTTAAACACATCAGCATTTTTTCTATCTGGAGATTGAAGTCCACAGAGGGTCAGAAAAAGCCTTAACCAGCAGAGCTTCTTAACTAAATCTGTCTGTAAATACGGCTTAACAAAACAATTGAATTCACTTCACATTATCTCTGTTTAAACATTACCTGTCCTTGTACCATCTTCAAAGAAGGGAAAGATAAACAGGGCCTACCTTTGCATCTTTAAACAACATATGCCTAAGGACACTTACTAAAGTTCTGATACGTGTCCCTTCAAATCCCCTCTTACGTCATGTAAATGACGTCACAAATACACAGCATGAGCTGGAAGGGAGTGATACCCTAGGTATGTCTCTCAAGGAGGGTTTTTTTAGGAGCTGTAATACGAATAACACAGTACATGAGCAGTCAAGACAAGAGTGCAAATAATAAGAGATTATGCATTCAACTAAAGTGCTGATCCCAAAAATTAGATAAATAAGAGTTACATTTGAACTCAGCAAAGAGGTCTGCTAATTTCTGAATGTCCATAGTAGGACCTATATTGTCAGAAAGAAAAGTACAACAGCTTAAAGTACTGAGGAGAATTTTTCAGAATTCTCAGCTAGAATCATATCTAGGGCCATATGATTTTGAGAACCATCTGAGAAGTGGAGCCTAATTGATCAGTAATACTTTGCAAGGCGTTCCTAGAATAGTTCACAAAGCGTTGCTGATTATAATAATTTTAACTAATCCGATCAACATTCTTATTAATAGTAATAAAGGGAATAAGGAACTCAAACCCAGCCTTAACCTGAGCTCGGGCCTTAAATTCATCTGGGACCCCTCTTGGGACCCCTATAGCATCTATGTATACATGTGATCAGATTTATATCAAGACAAATAAAAGGAAAAACCATGTGAATAGGAAGGATGCCTTTCAGAAAGAATATGCAGAAGCATGGTAACCTTAACTAAAGTGCACTGGCCTATCCACTGGCTGGGTAGCTTAACAGGGAGCCAAAAGTCTCCATAAAGCCAGTAAATATCAAATCTAATGCAGCAACAATGGGGCATACCTATGAGCCAAGACAGAACAATAACCTGGGGGTAAATTACCTACAAAACTACCCTGTGTCAGATTAGAAACATGACAAATGTAATTGCCCTTATAGATGGTAACGGCAATATCAAGCTTTTGCTGTCCTGGCAACAAAGGGTATTTAGAACACTACAGTGCACAAAGAGGATAGGTAAAATTAGAGGAGATACTGGTAAATAACCCAAAAAGGCATGGTTGGATACCAGGAGGGAGGTCCAGAGGTACGGTTCCTAGATGGGGTCTAGCTTGAGCACATATGTAACAATTACTCTTATTATGTTGATCAGCAGTGAATTTCATCCATTCTAACCAAAGGTTACGTTCTGAAAACCCTACCTCAACAGCCACAATATCTTCAAAAGTGGGATTGGCAATAGCCATCATGTCAGTAAGTTTATTGAATGTAGGGACCAGTGGGTTAGTATTTTTTGAGGCCCCCACAAAATGGCGGGAGAGGATGAGTGGAGGTAGATAGATCCCATAAGAAAACTGATAGGTCGGATAGCTAGACCCACCCTTAAACCACATGTCCATAATGTACATACCTTCATCAGTAGGTCTAGGGTTGTCAATAGTAAGAGAAAGCTTAATAATTTGTGCAGGAACACTTTTCCTATAACAGTGTCCAACCTTATGAAGGGTCATACAAGTAAGCAGTGATTTACCATTTTGGTCCACTGTTTTTCAGAGTATTTTCTAGTTTATAAGCCCAGTCAGTATTAATATTCCACCCTACCACTCCCCAGAATGCACACTTAACCCCCCAACGTGAGTTAGTAACATATATATATATATGTCCTTAGTTTTAGGAATCTCTGAGGACCAATGGCACAGCCTTGGGATATCAATTGATGAACAGTCCACAATGTCACAATACTCAAAGGAGAAGGTGGCAACTTGCACACTGCTGGAATTATACCAAAGGGTAGCATACTATCGGTCTTTTCTGGATTCCAATTGAAGGACAGCCTTTGCGAGGGAGTACCGTATTTTCGCGGATATAACGCGCACCATTGTAAAACGCGCACAGGGGTATAGCGCGCAGAAATCACGATGATATGTACAAAAACTTTTCTATACCGCGCTCAGGCATATAACGCGCATGCTGCCCGACTCTCCTCTGGCCACCCCGACTCTCCTTTCGCTCTCCCCGACTCTCCTCTGGCCACCCCGACTCTCCTTTCGCCCTCCCCGACTCTCATCTGGTTGCCCCGACTCACCCTGACTTTCGGTGCACTGCCCCGACTCTCCTCTGGTTGCCCCGACTCACCCTGACTTTCGGTGCACTGCCCCGACTCTCCTCTGGTTGCCCCGACTCACCGTTCACCCGCCCTGACTTTCGGTGCACTGCCCCGCCTCTCCGTGCCTGTCCCCCTTGAAGTCCTGTCCCCCCTTGAAGGTCTGCCTGTCCCCCCTTGAAGGTCTGCCTGTCCCCCCTTGAAGTCCTGTCCCCCTTGAAGGTCTGCCTGTCCCCCTTGAAGATCTGCCTGTCCCCCCTTGAAGTCCTGTCCCCATCCTGAAAGCCTGATGCCCCCCCTCGACGTCCGATTCTTCTCCCCCCTCGGCAGGACCACTCGCACCCCCACCCCGAAGGACCGCCGACTCCCCGACAATATTGGGCCAGGAGGGAGCCCAAATCCTCCTGGCCACGGCGACCCCCTAACCCCACCCCGCACTACATTACGGGCAGGAGGGATCCCAGGCCCTCCTGCCCTCGACGCAAACCCCCTCCCCCCAACGACCGCCCCCCCCCCAAGAACCTCCGCCCGTCCCCCAGCCGACCCGCGACCCCCCTGGCCGACCCCCACGACACCCCCACCCGCCTTCCCCGTACTTTGTGTAGTTGGGCCAGAAGGGAGCCCAAACCCTCCTGGCCACGGCGACCCCCTAACCCCACCCCGCACTACATTACGGGCAGGAGGGATCCCAGGCCCTCCTGCCCTCGACGCAAACCCCCCTCCCTCCAACGACCGCCCCCCCCAAGAACCTCCGACCGACCCGCGACCCCCCTGGCCGACCCCCCCACCCCCCTTCCCCGTACCTTTGGAAGTTGGCCGGACAGACGGGAGCCAAACCCGCCTGTCCGGCAGGCAGCCAACGAAGGAATGAGGCCGGATTGGCCCATCCGTCCTAAAGCTCCGCCTACTGGTGGGGCCTAAGGCGCGTGGGCCAATCAGAATAGGCCCTGGAGCCTTAGGTCCCACCTGGGGGCGCGGCCTGAGACACATGGTCGGGTTTGGCCCATGTGCCTCAGGCCGCGCCCCCAGGTGGGACCTAAGGCTCCAGGGCCTATTCTGATTGGCCCACGCGCCTTAGGCCCCACCAGTAGGCGGAGCTTTAGGACGGATGGGCCAATCCGGCCTCATTCCTTCGTTGGCTGCCTGCCGGACAGGCGGGTTTGGCTCCCGTCTGTCCGGCCAACTTCCAAAGGTACGGGGAAGGGGGGTGGGGGGGTCGGCCAGGGGGGTCGCGGGTCGGTCGGAGGTTCTTGGGGGGGGCGGTCGTTGGAGGGAGGGGGGTTTGCGTCGAGGGCAGGAGGGCCTGGGATCCCTCCTGCCCGTAATGTAGTGCGGGGTGGGGTTAGGGGGTCGCCGTGGCCAGGAGGGTTTGGGCTCCCTTCTGGCCCAACTACACAAAGTACGGGGAAGGCGGGTGGGGGTGTCGTGGGGGTCGGCCAGGGGGGTCGCGGGTCGGCTGGGGGACGGGCGGAGGTTCTTGGGGGGGGGCGGTCGTTGGGGGGAGGGGGTTTGCGTCGAGGGCAGGAGGGCCTGGGATCCCTCCTGCCCGTAATGTAGTGCGGGGTGGGGTTAGGGGGTCGCCGTGGCCAGGAGGGTTTGGGCTCCCTCCTGGCCCGATATTGTTGGGGAGTCGGCGGTCCTTCGGGGTGAGGGTGCGAGTGGTCCTGCCGGGGGGGGGGATGTATCGGACGTTGGGGAGTCGGCCGGGCAAGAGGGCTTGGGCTCCCTCTTGCTCCGATCGTGGATGCGGGTGGGAGCGCGTGCGAGCGGTCGTTCGGGGTGGGGGTGCGAGCGGTCCTGCTGGGGGGGTGAATCGGGCGTCGGGCGGGGTGGGGAACTATGTTTAAAAACTTTTGTATACCGCGCTCAGGCATATAACGCGCGAGGGGTATGCGCGGTACGTAAAATCACGTATAACGCGCGCGTTATATCCGCGAAAATACGGTAGTCCAGCTTGACGTCGTGTTCGCAAAGAGGTGTCGGGGGTGCTGTTTACAGCAGGAATGTCATTTACAGATGGGTATGGGCAGAAAGTGTCGTGAACCCAGAACACATCATCCCTGTAGACCCAGTTAGAAATGATCCATACAGGGAGAAAAACTAGCAGCAGCAGTGCCAGTAAGAGAATGATAAAGTTGGTAGAATGCTGCAATGAGATCATTATGTTGTTCCACTGGAGGAGGTGAAATCTGCGCAGGGAAGACTTGCTTCTGGGGTTTTAGGTTAACCCTCTTCAAGCGACTTGCGTGGATCCAAACAGGAAACTCCTCAGTGAGTGCAGCGGGCCTGGGCACAGCGATCACAGTAGTGGGAAGGCCAAAGGGGAAATCCGTCTGCTTCCGATCCTTGGAAAGCTGCTGGATAATCACCAGGCTGGAAAAAATGGGTAGGAATCTGTGGAGAGAAAGGAGAAGTGCAAGACACGTTTCTTTGAACAAGCCCTAATATTTCAATTAGCTTTTGGACGTATTCCTCCTGTATCAAGGGAAAATCTACCCATGGGGCGGGGAAAGGTCATCCCATGAGAACCTCAAAGGGAGAACAGCCAGATGTCTGTGCATACAGAAAGAGATACTTGAAAAGAAATGCTTGGAAAGCATTCCAAATATCATTCAGCAGCTGTACTCCAATGTGATCCAAATAAGAGATAGAAAACAAGAGAAACCATGTTGCCTGTACTGAATGTGGCAACATGTAACAATACCAATTCATTCACTTAGCATAGCCATGGCAAAAGAGAGACAATACTCAGTTACTTAAGGTTCTTAATTGAACAATCCAAAAAGATATGTTTTTTCGTGCTTCATATAACTATTATGCACTTCAGAGAGACCATACTGATGTACTGAATGTATTCAGAAATGTATATTGAATGGATCATATGTAGGGAACACCACGAAATAAATGCTGTATAAAATAAAGCTTTTTCTTATAACCCCTAACTAAACTATATTCAGAATATAAAAGCTAAAAGTAAAAGAACATTGCGCAGTTAGGCTAGTAAGAAGTGGAAAAAGAGCTCTAAAAATGGCCAATATTATGTATCCTGGGGTACCCACTAAACTAAAACAAGTAAACATGACACAGACAAAACATAAAGTTTTAAGCGTGGAGCTATTACTCCATCTGTCAAGTGTGCAGGGCTGAATTTAACTGCAAATAAACACATTGATATAAAAAAACCAAAACTACAAATAATGTATATCATAACCATCTCATATTTGGAAAAAGGCATAAAGCTAATGTCTCTTTGGAGCGTCTCTATCTCTGCAGTGATAAAGAGGACCCGTGGAAAACATTAGAAATATCTGTGCCAAAATGGATCTGGGATGGCTATGTATAAATCCGGAAAAAACCATTTTAAATTAGCAACATCCTAATTTCAGCTAAAACAATAGAAAGGAATTGTATTTTCCAATTTATTTTCAATTCACAACCGTGCCAGCTGTAATTATTGAGCTATATATCTCTGTATCAAGGAGCAAAAGGTCAAGAATGAAAATATCACTAGCAAGAAGTTAAAATGTCGAGCGAGCACTACGATAACCAATACCATGATATTGGGCAATGAATAAGGGAGAGCTAGCAGCTGGTATCCAGGGTTTCCCCTCTTTGCACCAAAGTCCGTCCAAAAGGGCGGCTTTGGGCACCTGCCAAACGCCAGGCATCAAATTCAGAGGAGGGGGTGGTAACAAAGGACTGAAGCTGTGAAAAAAGAGAGGAAGAGAATCCTGTTCACCCTTGAGACCCAGAAGCCTATTTAAAAGAAGGGCTTGGACATCGTGAAAAGTATGAAGGGTAATGGGGTGACCTAGGATCAGAAAAGTAACCATCTCTACCACCATAGCACAAGCAGCCAGGGAACTTGAACAGGAGTGACTATAAAAAAAGGCAACAGAGCGTAACTTACCGCCATGTTCTCCCTTCATGGTGTTACAATAGTCCCAAACAAAGAGATAAAACATGTGGGCATAAGCAGGAAGACCCAAACTTGAGCTAGAAACCAAAGCACATCTTAAATGTCCAACATTTCATAAGTCCATCTGATAAGAGCAGTCATTTCAGAAACCAGGGTCTGTCTCAAAATCTGGTCATAGAAGGAACAAGCAGAGATCCATTGGCGGCAGTGACCAATCATAGCAAGAAAAGTAAGCATGTCTTTCTTGGTAGCTGGGCGGGGCAGACCCAGAATAGCAGCAATGCAGAAAGTGCAGATTTTCCTTTGACCATGAGACAGGACAAAACCCAGGTATTTCACTTCAGATGTACACCAGTGCAGTTTATTTCATGACACCTTGTGACCACACACAGACAACCATTATAAAAGATGCAAACTATCAATCGGACAGGTCTCCTGAATTATGGAACACAAAAAGTTGTACAAAATGAGAATAGGACCATGAGGGGCAGTGCATGACTTTGTAGAATAGCCTGAAGGGCAATTCTACACTAGGTATACTGTTGCTTAAAGGTGAAGGCAAAAAAAGAGCTGAAAAGCCTCACCAAAGGGACTAAAAATAAAACATTCTTTAGGACAATGATAGAAAAAAAAAATCATTGGCTGCCGGTGGAATGGTGGAAGAAACATAAGTGCAATGAGAATTACCAAAACTCTAACAGCCCTAATAATGCCATCAGCTTTGGCAACAAGAGCGATGGGCGTATTATAAGAAGAGATGGTGGTTTTGATAATGCCGGAGAAAAGTCAAGAGACGAGCAGTGGAATCTCACCTTACTGCTTTATAAAACCAAGAATGAGTAACTTCAAAGAAGCACTATAGGGGGTCAGTGGAAGCCCAAACAGAGAAGTCTGGGGGAAGGGACAAAAACATTCATGCACAGACCCTGATAATGAAAGCAAAGAACAGATTAGCTTTGCTCTGCACAAGAAAGAAAACCTTTAAAACGGAATTTTTTCTTTTTCTTGTTTCTTTTTTTTTTATGATCCAGCACAGAACACAAAGAAAGCAGCCGGTAGAAAAAACGCACAAAATTAGTCAGGATCAAAAGGAAGACAAGAAATAGTGCTTGTGTACAAACTACAAGGGAAAGATCTTAGACTGATTCAAACAGCGCATTCAATTCATTCCACATAACAGCCTGTCCTACCTCAGTATTAAACATTGGTGACACAGAAAGATGGGAGCTGAAGGAAAAATGTCATACACACACACAGCCGTACAAGTCTCATTTGTCTAGGAGTAACCTAAGTGCCTTATTACTCATTACAAAGCCAATATAACAATGCAAAAATATTCGCTTATCTTACCTTATAAGCGAGGTACAGTAATAAGAGACAATAAAATCTTATACTCTATAAAAGTTTTAACCTTACAAATGACAGAGTGGGCAGGGGGGTTCTATAAATAATTTCATTCTTTCCGAAAGAATGGCAGCTGCGTATATATTCATGAGGGGCGCTTACCGAAAGTACCCCGAGATTTTTCCCAAAAAAACTCCATAATAGAACCCAAAGCTTGAACTTAAAATAAGGGGTTGGGTACAGGTCACCACTACCCAGTGAGTATTAAAGAACAGAAAAAATTCAGAAATACTCACAAAATATTGGTGATATCATCTGCCCATCGCGGACGTGCCCCCAACTGAAAAGGATTCAGGTCCCAATTCCTGCCCCATACTTTCTCTGTCTCTGTCATATGTAAGTCAGGTACCTGGGGACACATCTTAAAGACCAGAAACCATCTTTCAAATATGTCCGTCTTTTATTATGAGTTTCACATATTTATACGAATCAGGTTTGCCAGCATGTGTCAGCATGTGACGTAAGGTCACATGAAACTTTAAACACATCAGCATTTTTTCTATCTGGAGATTGAAGTCCACAGAGGGTCAGAAAAAGCCTTAACCAGCAGAGCTTCTTAACTAAATCTGTCTGTAAATACGGCTTAACAAAACAATTGAATTCACTTCACATTATCTCTGTTTAAACATTACCTGTCCTTGTACCATCTTCAAAGAAGGGAAAGATAAACAGGGCCTACCTTTGCATCTTTAAACAACATATGCCTAAGGACACTTACTAAAGTTCTGATACGTGTCCCTTCACCCATGAAAGTGCAAACAGGATGCCTAAGTGCTAGCCTTCACATATCTGCTTAACTTGCATAGCACATACTGTATTTGCAATGGGGTCAATACAATAATTGTGCCAAGCCTAAAAAGAGTGGAGCTAAAGCCCAGGGTCGGCTGGTCCACGGGGGCTCTTGTATATAAGTTCTGAAAAAACAAAAGGAATTGACCCCAAAATATCCACAAAGAAGAAAATCCAGAGAAAACCAAAAAAACTCTGTAGAATGACGAAGTTCCCAAATGGACTTTATTTGACAGTATCAAAGTTCCAAAGGTACACTAAAAATCATCCACATAAAAGTAAATCATCCACATAAGAGCCTTAAAGGACCTAGTCCGCTAGGGATACAGGACCTAACACGGTCCACGTTTCGACAAAAAGTCTTCTTCAGGGGTCCCTGGGGGTCCTATAAAGGTGAGTACGTGGGAAACAATTGTGTGGTGAACCGGAATGCTGCCCAGAACTGTGCAAAGCATGGCAGCTGAATTGTGCAAAAGAAACCCTGGTTTAAGGGAAAATATTTTTTTGGGGGGGGGAGTTTCTTTCTTGATTGAAGCAAGGACTTGCTGTAAAAGGAGAACTTTGTTTGTGATAAACCTTTTCCAAGCATCATCTGCTGATGGGGCTGTATCAGAACCAGGGCAAACTGAACTGGATAATAAAACTTGGAACTGGCAATTATTGGTGGAAAATTGTAGGGGTTTTTTTTTTTCTTTTTCTCTGCTATTCTTATTTTAGAGTGGTCCTCCAAAGAGCACTAATACTTGCGCCTGGGGTGGGAGCCAGGTTGCCAGCGCTAGGCTTACCCCTGGTCCCGTCAAAATATATAAGTTATATTAACTGCTTCTTTCATCAACTGAAAGAAATAAAGTTTATGTTTGGAGTTTACAAATCTGGTGTGGTCTACATTATTGCGTGAGTGGAGTGAAAAGTCTGATCTAAGCTTCCTTGGGCCCCCCCAGCTCTAGAGTTAGTCCCGGCCATTGTCCTAACAAATAAAATTCTTTATGTAGCCCTCTTGCCATCATCTGGGCAGGGTCTAGGCAACTGTCTAGCACCCCATATAAGAAAGGGCTTATATTTATACAGTAGCTGTCCATATCCCTATAAAGCAGGGAAACTCAAGCCTGCCCTAAGGGTCCACAAGCCAATCAGGTTTTCAAGATATCCCTGAATATGCATAAGAGATTTTTTTTGCATGCTTGTCCCCTCCATTATATGCAAATCTCTCACGTGCATATTTATTATTTCTTGAAAGCCCAACTAGCATGTGGACCCCTTTTAGCGCCCCTGCTACAAAACTGTCTAAAGAAGGAGATTCACAACTCTGTGATTTTTCCCATTGCCATCAGATCATGAATTATAGAAAGTATTTCTTGACCACTAAAAAGGATTTCCTCAGAAACAGTTAAGGAGCCAACGGCATGCTTTTAGTTCTGATACATTATGGATCCAGATCAACTTGTACCCCATCCCTGGTAGCTAGTAAATATCTTACAATTTCTATGCAATACTTTTCATTGCATGACGCAACTAAAAGGCATGTCCCAGGGTGGGATCGCCCCCAATACACTTATTACATTGAGCAGTATGCGTAATTCCTGTCCTAAATGCATCTCTCTGGCAGATGTGACAATGCATCAGGTTTTTATTGAAACCTGACATGGGGGAACGCCACTGTTTGCTCTGGATCGGTAGCATGGAATGTTGCTACTCTTTGGGTTTTGCAACATATACAAAAGAAAGGACTGCAGATACGGTGTACAGAGCACAGGATCTTTATTGGAGTCAATACAATGTGGTGATCCAAATGGTAGTTCTCATATGTGAAGAGATGGGGGACGCTTGACTCTAAAAGAAGGGAGGTCCAACCTTGTCTGCAGTAAAAAAAACCAGCCAGGAACAAACAAACCAAAACTGCAGATATGTACAACGATGTAGGCGAATTTTATTGTGACAAGCAAACTATATATTAAAACCTTTTTACCAAACGGGGGACCCAACACGGTCAGTGTTTCGGACAACCTTCATCAGGGGTCCATGGTAGATAAAGGAAAAAACATATGTCACAACAAATGTTGAAAAAGCGATTTTTACTATTTGCAGAGACTCTCGGCGTGACACATCATCTGTTTGGTTTTATATTATCTTTTTCAATATTTGTTGTGACATATGTTTTTTCCTTTATCTACCATGGACCCCTGATGAAGGTTGTCCGAAACACGGACCGTGTTGGGTCCCCCATTTGGTAAAAAGGTTTTAATATATAGTTTGCTTGTAACAATAAAATTCGCCTACATCGTTGTACATATCTGCAGTTTTGGTTTGTTTGTTCCTGGACGCTTGACTCTTCAATGCAGATCCGTTGGATTTTCCTTGTTTACTCCTTGGGTTTTGGCCAGGCACCAATGACCTGGATTGACCACCATGAGAACAGGCTACTGGGCTTGATGGACCATTGGTCTGACCCAGTAAGGCTGTTTTTATATTCTTTATAATGAGTTTCTCAAAGGGAAATGTTAGTGTGAATATGGACTTGACTGCTTAGAAGACAAGTCAAGTGAAAGCCTCAAATTCCGTTCCCTGTTCCATTTTTCAGTGAATGAGGGAAAATCAGAAGACAGGCAAAGATGTCCCAAAGCCTTTTATAGATTAGACAGAGATACCTTCATCGCTTCAAAATTGTACTTGAAAGTTGGGGAAAGTTCTGATACATACCTCCCTATCTAGTGTATCAGCCAATACCCATAAGACTTTAGCCTCTCATGTAGCAAAAGTAGCACTTTGCAATTCGTGGTCAAATTGTTTCCCTTTGGTTTCCCTCTTTAAAAATAATAAATACCCGTAGAACAACAATATTCTCAGTTACTGCACCCACACTCTGGAACGCATTACCCACTTATCTTCGGGCAGAGCAGAACTTAGATAAATTTAAAGGAGCTTTAAAAAGCTTCTTATTCATTGATGCTTTTGGCTAATTATGCTACTATTCTTTTCTTATTGAACCGCTTAGTCCTTTTGTTTTTTCCCATATATGTTTTCTTTTCTGTATTTAATGTAGTTCAGTCCCCACTATCCTTTGGTTTTATTACAATTATTTTGTTTCTTGTTTGTCTTAGTATATTTTGTCTGTTTAATATTATTTTTAATTCTATTTTTATCTCTGTTCTTATCCCTATTTTATTTCTGCAACACGCGTGGAGGGGCATAATCGAAAGGCACATCTAAGTTCATTTACGTCCATCTCGCAAGTCATCCAAAGTTAAAAAGAGCCTAAGACACATTTTCAAAAAATACGTCCAACTTTTTTTTACTTTCGAAAATCGTCTAATTACACGTCCTGCCGATTAGATCGTCCAAGCCACTAAATCATCCATCTTTATAAAATATTTCCGTCCAACTTTCCGTCCAAGTCCAAAACGCCTAGAACAAGCCCTGTTGGATGTGGGAGGGGTCTGCAAAGTGATGGACTGAACACCCAGACATGGCACCTAAATAGTGGGGTACCTTACAGGGCACTGCTGTGAACTTCACAAAAAGGGTGCCATGGCTTCTCCTCACTACAGCTCCCTTATAGGTGATGGTGAGCCCCCCAAACCACCTCCAGAATCCCCTAGACTCACTTATCTACCACCCCAATAGCCCTTATGGCTGCAGGAGCCACTTATATGCCAGTCAAAAAGGGTTTTGGGGGTGTATAGGGGAATGCACATGTTTAAGTATCAATGCAGTGATTACAGGGGCTTATGGGCATGGGTCCTCCTCTCTATGGGTCCCTAACCCACCCCCAAGACAACTTAAGCTGCCTCTGGGCTGGATGACTAGGCTTTCCTATGCCAGGCTGCCAGGTGATGATGGTCTGGAGGCTGAAATTTAAAGTTGTGAATAAAATTTTTATGGGGCTGGGGGGGTTGGTGATCACTGGGGTAGTGTGTGGGGGTCTGTGTTATGCGTTTGCAGTGCTTATCTGGTGAGTTTAGGTGGGTGTTTGTCCAAGTTCCGTCTAGGCTCTGTTGTTAAACTTTCGGTTATACATGCTGTACGACTAAGTCTAAGCCGGCCCAGGTCCCGCCCTACTCCTGCCTTCAACACGCCTTCCGAAATGCCCCATTTAGCTTTGGACATTGAGCGGCACTATGAAGGCCTAGGTCGTTTAGAAATTCATCCAAAACCCGGTTTTATTACAGTCGCTTGGACTTTTTTGAGAAATGCTCGTCCAAGTGCTGACTTAGGCCGGTTTTTGGACGTTTTTCTCTTTTGATTATGAGCCCCTTAGTATTTTAATAAGCGTTTTATCAAATTTATAATAAACTTGGAAACTTTCTCCTAAGAAGCAATCAAGGTGTCACTTCAGAAATACCTCTGTGCCCTATATATGAGGGCAGTTTGAAAAGTTCATTAAAAATCAAGTTAAAAAAATATTTTTAAAAAAATTTTACAAAACCTATTTTTCTGACAACATGAGAAAACTGAATGCTCGCTGGACTAAGTGTACAGACCTCAATGGAGATTATTTTGAGAAATATAACTTAAAAAAATATATATATATTTAACTTGTTTTTTTATTGAATTTTCAAACTGCCCTTGTAAATGCACCAGAAAAAGGTGTAACATACGAAATGGAGTAAATATCTGGATGTAGCTTAGAGAATAAATCTAAGGAACAATAGTTTGACTAAAAAGTGTTCCAGCTTTAATGGGGTATACGAGGGGTTGCTGAAAAGTTCTCAGCCCAACCAACCAACTTCCTAAATTCTGAGCTTTATTTTGCCACTGTAGCTGAAAAGAGTGTCATCTTATTTTGTTAAGTGCTAATTGCAGAAACAAAATTCTATGTTTTGGCATTTTAGTTATTTATTTATATTTATTTAAACATTTATACCCCACTTAAATCTAAGCAGTTCACAAGATACTGTGACGGGGCTGGGGAATTTAGTTAGCACTCCCTCATCCCAGCTCCCGTCGCAGGCGCAAAGCCAAGCGGTTTTATGGAGACCACTGAATACTGGCAGCAGAGAAATAAAAGAAAATCAGGTAGTGGCAAAAAAAAAAAATGTATTTTATTAGCAGACATTGCATAGTTCCATTTATACAAGCCTAGGCCGCCTAGGCCTGTCACCATTCAGTCCTCTGATCAACACTTCTCAGAAATCCAGCATAAACAAAAGAAGAAACAAAACCCCAAAATGACCAAACTGGCTTTCAGCCAGACAAAGTCCAGTTGCCACTTGTATCTCAGTCCTTGCAGCTTTTAGGCTTTAAAGTTCACAAATCCAGGAATCCCTGGACTTCCTGGGTAGGCCCTAGTGGCCTCCCAGCACTGACTCCACTCTGCTTCTCTCTTTAGGTATGGCATTTAATAAAGCCTGCACGTTTTAAAGGCACTCCAGGAAGTAATAACACCTGACTCCCTGAATGAGGTATTTCCCCAAGTAAACCAGCTGGGTTCTGGGGGGAAAAGGTAAAACACGGACCTTACGGACCTCGTGGATCTAAAACCACACGTCCTTAAAATCTGAGGTCCGCGCATTGACAAGTCCACCTTTTAGCTTATTCCATCGCTTTCCCTGTACGCTCAGCTCAGGCCTCCGGCTCTGCCTTCCCTAATGGCTAAGGAGGGAGGAGGCGCACCATGGCTTTTGCTAATTAGCCTGATCGTCTCTTCCTCCAGATCTCTCTCTCCATACTGATTCCGAAAGCCCCCACAATATGACACTGATTGGCAAATAGCTGGGGGGGATTTTTTTTTTTTTTGAGGGGGGGGGTTAAAAATGTGTGCAAAGGTGTGCAGTGCATCTGACCTCATGGATCTGAACTGCACATCCTTAAAAATCTGAGGTCCGCTTCACTTTTAATCTCAGCATAGGTTAGGATCTGTCAGAGCTAAATTGTCGTAGAGGTCTGTCAGAGCCAGAGACTACAAGTGGCACGGACCTCAGATTTTTAAGGATGTGCAGTTTTAAATCCGTGAGGTCCATGTTTTACCCCATCCTGGGTTCTGGACAGGGGAATAAGGAACCTACACCACCCTCTAATAATGATGGTTCTCAATTCCTCCCCGGTTCCTATACTTTGTCAGGGCTCTGGGCCACCTTTAAAGTTTCTTTTAGGGAACAGAGACCTGCCTTTGCCCAAACCCCACCAACATGCTTTCCAGATAGACAGGCTTCTGGCTGGCTTTTAACTGGTCTCTCAGGCTCACAATTATGCAAAAAACATTCATAAACCCTCTAAGCATTTCTCTCACTCTCTTAAGCAATATTAGTTTGTTAGAAGCTTTTAGTAAGTTTTCCCCACAGACTTTCATTCACACATCCAGTCCTCATTCATACTCACTGCTTTAGGGTCCCAATCCATTTCAGGGTTGCTGTATATTTCTGACTCATGCTACCCTATCTCCATGAGCAGTCCTCCCCTTCTGAGCATAAGGATTCCCACTGCATGAAGCTGTTTCCCAACCCCCTCTAACCTTAATTTCAGTGCTGGAGTTCTAAGGGCTCTGGAGCAGCTTTGAATGTGCTTAGGCACTGGAATATCTTTTCTCCCTCTTGTCTTACTTCCCTGGACAAGTTCTCTGCTGTGAGTTCCTGATTGCCTTCTGCTGTGTTCAGCTGAGGTTAATTTATCCTACGGAGGCTTCAGACTTACTCTGTAGCTTTGTAGTCCATCCCTTTCGTTTAACCCAGGAGTGTCAAAGTCCCTCCTCGAGGGTCGCAATCCAGTCGGGTTTTCAGGATTTCCCCAATGAATATACATGAGATCTATGTGCATGCACTGTTTTCATTGTATGCTAATATATCTCATGCATATTCATTGGGGAAATCCTGAAAAACCGACTGGATTGCGGCCCTCGAGGAGGGACTTTGACACCCTTGCTGCGTCTTTCTGCCTGCAAAGGGTTTTAGCTTGAGAATTAAGTTTTTGAAAGGAATTATAGGGAAGTAAAGAGACCCTCTTGTTTTCATCTACAGTGTCCCCCTTTTTGTAGCCTGCCTGCCTGCCTTTCTTTAGGACTGGGCACAGCCTTAATGGGCAGGTTTCTTTCTTTGGGCACAGGGATGCTTGCTTTGCTTGTCTGGTTTAAACCAGTGACAGGGGCTTCCCTGTCACAATACATACACAGTGTTTAAAAACAATAAAACTCTCCAACAGTATTGTTAAAGCGAGCAGCTTTCATGAAAAGGTCTCTATAAGTAAAGTTGTTTTTAACACCTTTTTAAATCTCTGAATGTCAGAGATTATCTTAAGTGACCCTGTCAGATTATTCCATAGTAGCATCCCTGCCACTGAGGTTATTGAAGCCCTCATTTTTGCGTAATGTACGCTTGTCAACCCTTCACTAACTACCCGTAGTGTCCCCTCTGACGTCAGGGCTCGACTTGGTTGATATACTTCCTGCACCTGAGTCAGATACCAGGGGATGTGAAAGTGTATCACTTGTTTCAAATCATTGATTGAACCATTTCCAGGTCATTCTCTTCTTGGTTGGGCTGAGAACTTTTCAGCACCTCCTCGTAATACAATGTCCCGTGTAGTCAGTCTTTCAGATGGCACAAAAGCACTGTGATATTGTATGCTCTAAGGCCAAGCAATGCTATTTCCCCTGACCCCCAACAAGCCATCAATCACTCCAGTGTCACACTCAGCTTGGTTCTCCACCACAGAAATTTGCATAAGATTCTGTAGATTAGATTTAAATCTCTTCTCAGGGGGAAAATAGGCAGCATTTGAAATATATATAGACATTTAGGCAGGATAATCACCTTATAAAGGAAAATCCTGCCCTGCAAAGAAACTGGGGGAGTTTGCCAGATTTTGCAACTCCTATAAAAGTGGTGGGATATTTAGCTGATATAAATCCTGGAGATCTTGTATAATAAGTATACCAAGAAAACGCAGACAGCCCCCTGACCCAATTTAAGGCAAAATCTCTTCCCCATTTCTTCCATGTATCTTATAGGGGTGGAAGGGCCTCTGATTTATCCATATTAAGCCTCAGCCCTGAGAAAAACTCAAAGTCATTAAAGAGTCCTTTTATCAATCTGTTGTAAGCACTAGCATGTGCTTACCACAGCTTAAAAGGGCTTACTAGTTCCATGACAGTGCACACATACCACATGGTATAACATTATTTTTATCTTTACAGCAAATGGGGGTGGTGGTCTGGGGCACAGAGTGGGTATGTCTGCAGAAATTAGCCACATTTATGTACATTAACTGAATAGTGCATGATTAGCATGTGAACCCTTTGTAAAAAGACCCCTAAATATGTCTAAAAGTATAAAGATTATACAACAGACTGAAAAATCAACTATTTTTAATTGCATAATTATTTATTGACCATCATCCATAGCACAATTTAAAAAAAACCAAAAAGATGAAACAGCGTACCACAATACAATCATCAATCCATCAGTGAAAAACTGTTCAACAGGCATAATATATTCTACTTGGTCAAATTTTAATTTATTCTATATTTTACTTTGCAACAAAGCTCTCTGTGAGATCACTGGTGCAATCGTGTTTCAAGCCATCACCGGCTCTACATAAGGGCAGGAAAAAGCAGTAGTCCAAACTAAGTGTTTTCAAATGTTGAATAGGCCCTGAAACAGAGATGCAGATGTCCTCCTCTTATCACACACCCCTCCCCCAATTAAGGGACCAAATTTGCTTATATTGTTTTAAAATGCATTCTGCACATGGTCCTATAGAATTATAGTCTCTGTTTATCGTTTATTTGTGCATATATGTATCCATGGGATTCTTTTATACTAAGGTACACTAACACATTTAGCATTGCTAATAATTAGAGCATGCTAAATGCTGCACAGACCTGTATACCTATGGGCTGCTTGGCACTTAGGCCCTGATTCTACAAATGGTGCCAGCTGTTAGATACCTAGATTGGTGCACCTACCGAGTTAGACACCTAATTAATTTTTTTTTTTTAATGGTTTAATTGGCATGGTAATTGGAAGTACCATTAAAAACTGATTAACATACAATTTAATTTTCAGATAGGTGCCAAGTAGGCATCTACATTGAGGTACCTACTGGTGCCTACCCAAAAAGTAGGCATGGTTAGAGGTGGAGTTTGTGCATGGTTTGCCTTAGGCACCAGTAGGTATCAATGTTAGACACCAGTAAATTAGGCCAAGAAAACCCTGCATCTAACATTGTGATGTCTACCAGCGCTAAGTCGAGTTAGGTGTCGCTAGGTTTGATTCTACAAATGGCACCTACATTTGATTGACATGCGGTAGGCACCATTTTTCTAGACAACGACAAATTTATGCATTATTTATAGAATCAGACCCTTAATGCACACTAACTTGTTAGTGTGTGCTAAATCCATTAACATACCATAGTAAAAGGTTCCTCATGTGCTTTAGAGGAGGGTAATTTTATAACAGATGGTTGTTGAGAAGTTCAAAAAGTTACCTATTTTAAGTCTATTTAATAAAAGTCAATCAAATAACCATACGAGAGGCCACTGAAAAGTTCTCAGCCCAATCAACAAAGTTGGGGCAGTCTCCATCAAGAGCTAAACAAGTAGAGGATCATTTTTGATAGGATGTTTAAGTCTAATTTGGACATTTTGGGAAAAAAAACATCCAGAGATCCAGTACAGAAAATTTCCATTTTCTAAACAGCCAGATGTCTGCCTTTTATGGAGAAGCACGGATTTTAAATGCAAATTTAGAACGTGGGTCCTTTAGATGCTCGGAAGCCAGGTACATCTAGATGGAAAGGGGGCATGGGGAGGGCGTGGTCTGGAAGAGATGACAAGATAGGTGTGCATTTCCAGTTTCACATAAGAAATGAACATCTGCTCTCCATCACGAGTGGCTCCCACAACAACACCAAGATGCTTCTGCTTCATCATAAGAACCCCCTCCCCTTTGGCCAATACTGAGCTACCGCTGCTGCATCATAACTCCCCAGTCCCGAGATACCTCTGGACCACCCCTCCTTTCCACGCAGGGAAAGCCCCAACACAATGGGGCATGAGCCCCACATATGGCAGCCTTTCCTGGAAACCCCTCCCCCACACAGATCTCATTACCTTCCAAAGTGGCACTCATGATGCAAGCCCCCTTCCTGGATCCAGTATGAACTTAGAGGGAGCCTTTATATAGTTGCCTGATATCAAAGTATCACTGCTAGTGGTCTTGTTGTCAATTTTGATGGGTAGGAGGACATAAGGCAGAAACAAGTTGGTATTGCTCCCACTCCACTGGCCACCAGGGACCTTGGGAAGTCTGAAGACTGAATCTGGAAGGCGAGGGGTGGATGAATATGCAGTTCAGAGGCCACTTTCAAAAACCTTGAGACTCAGCAGGAGTGTGGAGAAGGTTGCCACATGCGGGGCTTGTGGACACATGTGAGGGCCTTCTTTGCTGGGTGAGGGGGGGAGACCAGAGGTATTTTTGTGCTGGTGGGGGGGGGGGGGGTTATGTGATGGAGCAGAGGTATCTCTGTGCTAGTGGAGGTTTCTTTTTATGAAGCAGAGGTATCTCATTGCTGACAGTGGAATCTTGTGATGAAGCAGGGCCTTACAATGGAGTGAAGGGCTTCTGACAAAGAGTGGAATGGCTTCTAATGGAGCATGGGGAAGGCTTATGATGAAGTGAGGGGCTTGTGATGGAAGAGGGGTGATATGGTGCCTGAGTATGGTACCTTGATGCATGGAGAGGGGTGGGTATTGCTATCAGGGAATCCAAGGAAACAAAGGTGATGCTATGGGTGTGCAGTGTTCAGCACACCCATAGTGTGTAGTCATGTGTGGTTTAAAACCACCACATAGAAGTAAGAGTTTTAAACCTGACACGTCCAGGTGCCTGGGTGAACGTCATCTGGAGCAGGCTGCCAGAGTCAATACGTCACGCTCCGGCTCTAGCAGTCTTCAAATCCAAGCAAAAAGCCTACTTTTTTGACACTGCTTTCAACTCTTAATTCACTCACTGTCAGTTACTTTTACCCATTGTTTCATTCCTTCTGCCAGAAACTCCCCAACCCTGAGATGTCTGGTAGGTCTGTCCAAATTAGATTGTAAGCTCTTCTGAGCAGGGACCGTCTATTGAATGTGCAGCGCTGCGTACACCTTTCAGCACTATAGAAATGATAAATAGTAGTATAGTTTTGCTATTTGGATTTCTGAAACAGATGCTCCTACAGGACTTGCTGTCTCAGGGATGTTCATACATGCTTTTTTTTTTTTTTTTTATCCCATGGCAGATCCTTTTCTAAAATACATGCCAGATTGCGCTCAACCTAGGCATCTTTGATCAGGCTTGTGCATCCTTTCTAAAATGCTGCTCCACATGTCTTCATAAAATTGCCCCTGAAAAGCTGCGGAAAGAGTAGGAAAAATGAAGCAGGGCAGAAATGGAAGTGTAAATCACAACAATGCTCATGTTCACCCCCAAACATGCCTCCACTCAAATCATGTAAAAAATACATGCGTTCTTGTCACCATATACACGTCTACGTAAAGGAGATCACAGAATTGTTGGTTGTTAGACACATCAAAGGGGAATATTTTACGATATGTACAGACCAAAAATTCATGTTTCTCTATATCTGGACCATTTATGTGGAATGCATTGTCTGGTACCTTACAGTTTTGTAGAAATCTATTGCAATTTAGAAAGTTGCTTAAAACCCATTTGTTTGTTCATGCTTTTTTAAACTAATATTCTGCTTCTTGAGTTAATAAGAATAGCCTTACTGGGTCAGACCAATGGTCCATCAAGCCCAGTAGCCCGTTCTCACGGTGGCCAATCCAAGTCACTAGTACCTGGCCAAAATCCAAGGAGTAGCAATATTCCATGCTACCAATCCAGGGCAAGCAGTGGCTTCCCCCATGTTTTAATAACAGACTATGGACTTTTCCTCCAGGAACTTGTCCAAACCTTTCTTAAAACTAGTTATGCTATCCGCTCTCACCACAACCTCTAGCAATGCGTTCCAGAGCTTAACTATTCCCTGAGTGAAAAAAAATTTCCTCCTATTAGTTTTAAAGGTATTTCCCTGTAACTTCATCGAGTGTCCCCTAGTTTTCTAATTTCTGAATATCATCTTTTTTGCAGGTTATCAGATTTGTGCTGCTATATTGAAGTAATATAGTAGATGAGCGGTTGAGATGATTTTTGCAGATGTATGGGATTTTTATGTTGTGCAAATCCTGAAATGTGTATTTACTACTGTGAGCCACCTTGGATAAAGGTGGATTGAAAATGTTTTAAATAAATAAATAAGCCATACTTAATGCCCAAAAAACTTCACAAAATTACCCCCATTGACATCAATCCTTTTTTTTTCTTTTCTTTTCTTTGTTGACTAAAAGACTGCATAAAACTTTTTCAGTTTTCAAGGAAAAAAGTGCATTCTTGCTAAGTCAGAGAAAATGTTTGAGGCCGCCCATGAAATACATTAGTTTTGTGAAATTATAATGCAAACAACAATATCTTTTGCGGAAACATAAAAAGCACAAAGTACTGCAATTAATCATATGATGTTATGCCCTTCCTGTGACATGTGGTAAAGAGAAGTATTTCTTGCCAGCCTTGAAAGGTACCTTGAAATTTGCTTCTTTCAACGTCAGGAAGGCAAACTTCAGCAGCTTCTTTACCTGTTTTATCATTCTGTGCACCACACTGGAATAGTCTGGGTACTGGTGTGATATAAGTAATAAACTGTCTGGAATATGCCATGCATATGGGTTCGTGTGCAGTAGCTTACGTGAACTTTACTCGGATTCCAAGGGAAAGCAATGCACTTTATTTTCTTTGACAAAGTACAAAGTGGTTCTATTACTAAGCTGGAACAGTAAGTGGCAGCACATCCGTGTGTGGGTTTTTCTCGTGTGCTAAGGCCATTTTTATATTAATGGCCATGTGGTAATATTGCCTATAGCATGCAGCCATTTAAAAGAAATTGCCACATGAGCACTTACTGACATCTATTTTATAGACAGTAAGGGCCAGATTCTCGACAAAACACCCAAAGTTAGGCAGCAGTAGGTGTCCTGCTGCCACCTAAGAGTCTTACTTCCTAAAAGTCCTCATAAAAGGAAATTAAGAGAGAAAATGCGGTGTCTTACCTTCGCCATCTGCAGTGGCATTGGAACCATGGTTACAGAGGCGCCTTCTGGCACCTAAGGCCGTAGTAGGCATGGTCAATGCCAGAAATGGCCTTAGGCATCAGAAGGCGCCTCCTTAGCTGTGATTCACATGACAGGTAGGCTCCAGAAATGTAGGCCAGCAAAACCCTGGCCTACATTTTTGGCGCCTATTTTGACACCAGCGCCACTTCCGGAAGTGCCAGCTGATAAAGGTGCCAGTAAGATACTCCCCCTCCCCAAGGGCTCAAATGGTAATCATGCATGATAATGTGGATGCTCTAAGAGCCTGATTCTGTATAGGATACCTGGTCTCAGCAGCCACCCAAGCAGCTTTTGAGAATTGGACATGGGTGTCCTATATAGAATAGCGTCTGTCCACACTTAACCACTGGTGTCCATGTCACAGACGCCGTTTAGAGAATCGCTTTGCCTTTAAGCTGTTCATGGCAAAGGAATCTCCCTCCCGCGATCAGCTGAGCGGTACTGGCAGGGAACCCCCGAATACCACCCCCCCCACACACACACTGTCTGCAGCAGGAAGAATGCCCACTCCTTCCTGCCGCAAAATGCAAAACAATCCATGGCAGGAGGGATGCCCAATACCTCCTACCGGCACCCCCTTCCACAGAAAATCCCTGGCAGGAGGGATGTTCACTCCCTCCTGCCGGCACCCCCTATCCCCAAACCTAAGACTCACTGAACCCCCCCCCCCCCATCCCCTCCTGCTGGGGATTGTTTTATGGTTTGTTACAGGAAGAAGTGGTCATCCCTCCTGCCACGGATAGTGGGGGGGGGGTTCAGGGGTGGCGGTGGGAAGGTGTGGGCATCCCTCCTGCTGGCCGACTTGCGGTGGGGTTCAGGGATTTCCTTGCTATGATCAGTTTAGCGGCCACATCTATTTGAAATGTAGTCCAGCTTTTCATTCAATGTTGTTTAATTGCAAGATGATTGTGAAAAATTCCAATAGGACCTTGTGAGACTGAGACTGAGTGTCAAAATGGTCACTGCCCAGGAATAGGATCTAAGTGTCATTGTTCAGGATACATTGAAACCCTCATCTCAATGTGCAACGGCAGCAGCTACGAAAGCAAACAGAATGTTAGGAGTTATCAGGAAAGGAATGAAAAACAAAGATAATAATGTTATAATGCCCTTGTATCAATCTATGATATGGCCGCACCTCAAATTTTGTGTGCAATTATGGTCACTGTATCTCAAAAAAGATATAGCGGAATTTGAAAAGGTACAGAGAAGAGCGACAAAAATGATAAAAAGAATGGAACAACTTCCCTATGAGGAAAGGCTAAAGTAGCTAGGGATCTTCAGCTTGGAAAAGAGACAGCTCAGGGGTGATATGAGAGAGATCTATAAAATACTGAGTGGTGTGGAAAGGGTAGATGTGAATCGCTTGTTCACTCTTTCCAAAAATACTAGGACTAGGGGCATGCAATGAAGCTACTAAGTAGTAGATTTAAAACAAACTGGAGAAAATATTTCTTCACACAACGTGTAATTAAACTCTGGAATTTGTTGCTGGAGAATTTGGTGAAATCAGTTAGCTTAGCGGGGTTTTAAAATGATTTGGATAATTTCCTAAAAGAAAAGTCTATAGAAAATGACACGGTGACAAAATTCATCACCATTCCCATCCCCATGGATATAACCATGGGAAACAATCCCATGTCATTCTTTAGTGTCTATCTCATCCTCAGTCCTTCTACACCAGCATTCTTCAATGCAAAGCTTGAGGGTCAGTGGTTGTGCCCATTCATACTCTGATTCTTCACTCTCTTCTTAAAGAATGACAATGAGATGGTTGAGATGGCTTGGGGAAATCCATTGCTGGGGGAAATCTGTTTTACTACATGGGATCTAGCTAGGTACTTGGGACCTGGGTTGGCCACTGATGGAACAAGATACTGGATTTGATAGACCTTTGGTCTGTCCTAGTATAGCAGTTCTTAAGATAGTTAAGCTCTGGAAAGCATTGCCAAAGGATGTGGTTCCTGCAGTTAATGTAGCTGGATTTAAAAAAGATTTAGACAAGTTCCTGGAGGAAAAGTTTATAGTTTGCAATTGAGACAGACATGGGGGAAGCCACTGTTTCCCCTGAGATCGGTAGCATGGAATGTTGCTGCTAGTTGGATTTATGCCAGGTTCTTGTAACCTGGATTGATCACTGTTGGAAACCGTATACTGGGCTAGATGGACCATTGGTCTGACCCAATATGGCTATTCTTATGTTCAGTATATGTGGAGCAGCATAATAAAATTTTTAAAAAATGGGCCTAAGGTGCTTGTCGTCCAAAGTCGGCAGCGTCTAAAGTCTATTCTTGAAAAATATGTCCCCCAATTTTTTTTTGTCTACTTTTACGTCCAGCTATTTAATCGTCCAGACCACTAAGTCATCTATCTTTATACCCCATTCTTGTCCAAGTCAAAAACGCCTAGAACAAGACCTTTTGGACATGGGAGGGACCAGCAATGTGATGGATTGGACACCCAGACATAGCAACAGAGTAGTGGGGCACCTTACAGGACAATACTGTGAACTTCACAAAAAGAGTGCCACATAAACATCTCACCAGAACTCCCTTGCAGGTCATGGTGAGCCCCCCCCAAAAAAAACACCCCCAAAACCTATTATACCCACCTGTCTACCACCCCAATAGCCCTTATGACTACAGGTGGCACCTATATGGCAGTACAGTAGGGATTAGGGAGGTTCATATTTTCCACCATGAATGCAGTGGTTAGAGTGGCTTATGGTCCTTCTCTCTATGGTTCACTAGCCCACCCCCCAGACTATTTAAGCCACCTCTGTGCAGCTATACTAGACTTTCCTAAGCCAGGTGCTGATGTTCTGGAGGCATGTATGTACGTTTTTATTCCGATTTTTATGGCAGGGGAGGTCAGTGATCACTGGGGGAGTGTGTCCCTGTTTTTAGATCATCTAAGTCACATCTTATAAGTTCTGTCTAGGCAGTCTCGTCAAATTTTCGATTATCGCTACAGGATGACTAAATCTAGGTCGGCCCACATCCCGCCTACCTCCCACCCTAACCACTCCTCCCAAAACATCCCTTTTTGTTCTGGACGCACAGCAGCAGTGAAAAGGCCTAAGCTTCTTTTAGATATTGTATGTCTAAAATCTGTTTCAATTGTCGGTACTTGGATGACCTGTCTTTTTGATTGTCCAAGTACCAATTTAGGCGGGTTTTTAGACGTATTTCTATTTCGATTATGAGCCCCCTAGTATCTGTATACAATGATGTGAATGCAAGAGCTACACTAAGCTTGCCATATAATTATTATCACTATTGTGATTATTATTATGTATAAGAACATGACCATTGAAATGTGAGGTGCCAAGGCTTTTTCACAATATGGCTAGGCAATTAGTTAAACTTCTTCCTCTAAGTCAGTTTGCCTCATAACTAAATTTATTTAATAGGATTTATTTACTCATTCAAGGTGGTCCCCCCACTTTTTTTTTTTTTTTTTTTACAAAACTGCAAAAACAGTTTTTAGTGCCTGCTGGCATGCTGAATGCTCTGCGCTGCTCCTGACACTCATACTTTCTATGAGCGTCGGGAGCAGCAGAGAGCATTCACCCCCTCTTTTACTAAAGTGCGCTAGCCGTTTTAGCGTATGCTAAACGCTAACACGTCCGTAGTTTATAATGGACATGTTAGCGTCCGTGCTAAATCAGCTAGCCCGCCTTAGTAAAAGGACTCCTCGGTGCGCCGGCCTGCACCGAATGCCGCTTTCGAGGTTTTGTAAAAGGGAGGGGGGGGTTAGTTAGGGATTTTAACTAACAACAAGCAAGAACTGCAAGCTGAGGCGGGGCCTTGCACTGTGGAGTTTAAAAAAACGATATAAAGATTACAAAGAAGTAAACTGCACCATTAGCAAAATCTGAAAAACAGATATTTATTTATTTATTTGAAGGAATTCATCTATGTATGTCACTGATACTACATATCGGTAAGCGTTTTAATTTTTTAAAAAAAATCATAATCAAGGCCAAAGACTTTTAAACATAAAATCAGAAATCAAAGAAAGAAATCAAAGCTGTAGCTCTCCACAAACAAGAGCATGAAATAACAAGATTTTATTCAACTGTGCATCCATTAACCAGGTGCACTCCATGGCTTTTATTCCCATAATGCTTCAGTATTGGGGGCTGGGGGAGGAAACAATAAACTGAAATGCTAAACCCATGCTACAAAATATGTCCTAATGTTTCTGTTTCTGCTCATGCCTTTCCTCCCTTTCTGGGAACCAATGACAATTAAATCTATGGATGCAAGGAGCTCACCTCGCAGCACTCAGCGGTAATTATAATGCTGCAGCCGGCTTGCAGATCTGACAGGCTCCGTCTTGTCTGCCCCTCAGTGCTGTGGCATTTATTTACAATCTCAATAACATCTTGCAGAAAATGAATTGAGCCCATGCCAGGGATCAGTGATTGATATATTGATATGAAAAGTAAAGAGGAGCAAATATTGAAAGGGTTGAGGGATAATGGGCAATTATAGGTATTTCAATTAAGAAGGTGGTACCTGTTACAATGCCTGTGCACTTAAAAATAAAAGTTACGGATGAAAAAAGGAAAAGAGACAGGAAAAGATTTAGTTTTGCTTATACACATACAAGGGGGTGCTGAAAAGTTGTCAGCCCAACCCACCATCTTCCTAATTTCTGAGCGTTATTTTGCCACTATGGCTGAAAAGAGTGCTATCTTATTTTGTTAAGTGCAAATTTGCAGGAATTAAATTCTATGTTTTTGACATTGTTAAAGATCATTGATTGAACCATTCTCTTCTTGGCATAATTGCAACATGGGAAAAGTTAGAAATCTTTCAAAAGAAGAACGTGCGACAGTGGTTGTACTTAATGAAGAAGGTTATTCAAGCCGGCAAATTGCAGCCAGGGTGAAGTGCAATCAAAGTACAGTCATATGCTTGCTCAGTAAGAAAAAAGAGACAGGAAATGTGACTGACAGGGCTCGAAGTAGAAGACCACGCAAATCCACACTGCAAGAGCACAGGGTTGTTGCCGGATTTCAGTGGAAGATTGCAAACTCACATCACTAGAATTGTCAACCAAGTGGTAGGAAATGTGTTCAGTGAATGTACAGGTATCTGCCTCAACAGTACGTCAGCGGTGCCTGGAGTTTGGCCTACATGGCTGTAGAGCAGGGGTATCCAACTATTTTCTGGAGCCGCACAAACACTAACACTAGCTGATGAGCCAAAAAAAGGTTGAGCAGGTCCCAAATTTGCAATCACTAATATAGAAGATGTACGTATCTAATAATAAATCTTCATTAAAGGGACACTATGGAGAGGAACCCAAAAAAGCAGTAATTCTTACCCTGATTGAGTGATCCTCCACTTGCACTGCTGACAGTGGGAGCAGCCACAGGCTTCAGCATCCCCATTCTGATGAGCAGGGGTACGCGCTACTGGTTCTCCCATTCACTTCTATTACAGCTACGGTGAGCCTCTTCAGAGGTAAACCTCATCAGAGTGGGGATGCTGAATCAGTTGTCAGCAGCACATGGAGGATCATTTAATCAGGGTAAATATTACTGCTTTTTTGGGGCCTCCCACTTTGAGCTTAGGCTCTCTCAAAATGAATATCTCCCCTGCTGTAGCTAGTAGGGATCCCCAAGCCTCACCAACTGACAGGCACCTCCTCCCCCTCCAACTTCCCAAGTTCTGCAGTCTGGCAGCAATATTGCTGAGCTGCTGCCTTCCCTCCTCCCTGCTCCCCCCCCCCCCCCCCCCCCCCCCCCTGGCTTTCACGCATGCATGAAAGCAGGAGCAGCTTGAGGATATTGCCATTGGCTGCAAAGCTTGGAGATTTTGAGTTGCCAGACTGGAGGAAGATGTCTTCAGTTGGCAGGGCTTGGAAATCCCCACTAGCTCAAGTATTTATAAATTGCACTCAGGTAGGGAAAAACTTTGGTGCCCATCCACTAATTTTGGGCTCCAGTCCCTCCCCCAAATCAGCTGTATATGACTACGCCACTGAATACAAAAATAATTGTGATGCACATATCCCAAAGCTAACATATTCCAATTAATAAATTCAAAATAAAACAATTTTTTCTACCTTGTTGTCTGGATATTTTGTTTTTCCATCATCTTGGTCCCAGTTTCTCTTTCTGCTTTTTCTCTATCTTCAACTAATTCTCTTTCCAGTGTCTGCTGTCCATTTTTTTCTCCTCTTCTCTCGTTCCATTTCCTTCTTATGCCTGCCCCCAATGTATTGATTTTTCCCTTTCAGCTTTCTTAACTTTTTCTTTTCTGCCTCTGTCCACTCAAATCTTGCCTTCTTTCTCACCCTTCTTTTTAAATGTTCAGCTACCTCTCAATTCTCCCTCTTCTCTCAGTCCCTAGCTCTCCATTTCCCAACTCACTCCTTTCCCATTCAAATCTTGCCTTCCTTTCTCAACCTTCTTTTTAAATGTTCAGCTACCTCTCAATTCTTCATCTTCTCTCAGTCTCTAGCTCTCCCATTTCCCATCTTACTCCTTTCCCAGCCTCCTATTCCCTTCTATCTACTCCTCATTACCACATTTCTATCACTGTACTCACTGCTCTCTCACTCATCTTGTCCCTTTTATCTCCCTCACCTCTACATCTCTTTCCCTCACTCCCTCCATTCTTCCATCTTATGTCTCATGCTTCCCTCTATCTTTCCCTTCATTCTGTGTCCTAAGTTCATGCCCCTCCCTCCTTCCTTCCATCATTTTTCCTAAGTTTGTGCTCCCTCCCTCTCAAGTCTCACGCCCTTCTCCCTTCCTCCCTTCTGTGCCCCAGGTGTTTACCTTCAGGCTGGCTCCCTCCGCATTGCTAGTCATTTTTTTTTCCTAAAAGCTGTGGGTAGCGCCTCCCTCTCAAGCCCCAACATGCTCTTCTCCCTCCCTCCCTTCTATGCCACGGGTGTTTACTGTCGCAATGTCAGAGGGAACACTTCTGGGTCAGCCACAAGAGGCACATAGGATCTGCTGCCCGCGGCTTTGAGCAAATGCTGCAGCAAGACGGAGAAGGGAGCCGGCAAGACGGTAAACACCTGGGGACGGCAGAGAAAAACATTGCATCACCCTCGAGCGTGAGCGGGGCTGCACAAAATACTTCACAGGTCACGGGTTGGACACCCCTACTGTAGGGCAAGAAAGAAGCCATTGGTAACAGCGATGCAAAGAAAGCTACGGGTTAAGTGGGACAGAAAGTACAGTATGTGGACTCCAGAGGCGTGGGAAAACATTCTCTTCAGCGATGAGAGTACTTTCTGTGTGTCAGGAGGCCAGTGCAATACGTTTGTAAGACGATTTAAGAATGAGGCTTTCAAACCACGGTGCCTGGACTTGACTATAAAGCATCTGACAAAAATCATGGTCTAGGGCTGTATGTCAGCTAATGGCACTGGACGCTTTCAGGTGATTGATGGCATGATGTGCAGTGCCAAGTATCTCTCCACTTTGTAAAACGTAATGGTTCCGTCTGCAAGGAGTCTCTTCCAGGGTGACTTCCACTTCCAGGATGACAGTGCACTCTGTCATTGGGCAAAGATGGTGACAAAGTGGATGACATTGAGCCATATTCAGCAACTGGAATGGCCAGGGCAATCACCAGATCTCAATTCAATTGAGAATTTGTGGAATAATCTTGCTGTCAAGGTGTTCAGAAAACACCCAAAAACAAAGGTTGAGTTGATTGAAGCACTGATTAATGCTTGGCACCATGTGGTACAGTCAGATGAACTTCGAAAATTGGTTCACTCCATGCCTCAACACTGCAAGCTTGTTATAAAGAACACAGGCCTGCCCATATGTTATTAGAACAGCAGAAAACAACCAGCCCTTTTCAAGGCTACCTCCTCTTGAAGGGGGTAACAGTTAAAATACAAATAAACTTAGTACATAATGAAATATCGACATTTTTCGACATTCTGCAGTTTATGCGTTACAAGTCCTAAATCAATTTAAAATGTGCAGGGTGATAGATCATAAAATTCTGAACACGTCAGTATATAATATGCAGCAGTAGGCGTCAGAAATATTGCTGTGATCCAGCAAGAAAGACGGAACAATGTATTACTCGGAGGTGACGCAAAACGTTTGCACGGCTCTGTATATGTGTATTATAGTTAAAGCACTATGTTCATGTTGATTAATGGATTAAATAGTCATTACATACAGTAGGATACATACATTTATTCATAACAATTATTGTACCATAAGTTTAACACAGTGGCATAGTAGCCATGCTTTGAAGGAGTTGCCTAGAATGTTAGTGCATTGGCCTAGGGAACTGGGTTTGATTCCCACTGCAACTCTTTATGACTCTGGGCAAGTCACTAAACCTCTATTGCCTCATGTCCAAAATGAGTACCTATGTATAATATGTAAAATGCTAAGATTGTAACCACAGGCAGACAGTATATCAAAATCCCATACGATCTCCCCCCCCCCCCCATCACCATCTTTTGCAGTTAGAGGAGGCAATTCGATAAATAAATTAGCACCTCCATTTTGGTGCACCAGTGCTACATGCAATATCTGCGCACCATGATGCTGGTAGAGAATACTATTTATTTATCTATAACATTTGTATATCATTTATATCCTAAGTGGTGTACATTGAATAGTGATCAGGTACTCTAAAAGCCTAATTCTGTATAGGACACCTGATATCAGCAGCCGCCTAAGTGAATTTTGAGAATCCGCACACAGGCGTCCTATACAGAATCACGTCTGTCTTAATAGACAGACGCCTAACCCCCCACCTAGCTACCCCGATTCTCTAACCAGAATCCACATCACAGGTGCTGTTTAGAGAAGCGCGTTGCTGCTGAGCTGACTGTGGCAAGGGAATCTCCCTGCTGCGATTAGCAGCAGCAGGGAACTACCAAATCCCCTCCCAAAAGGGATGCTACCCCCAAACCCCTCCACACTATCTGTGGCAGGAAGGATGCCCACTCACTTCTGCCGGAACCCCCAAACCAACCCCCGGCAGGAGGGTTGCCCATTCCCTCATGCTGGCACCCCCCCCCCCTCCAACATCCCCAGCAGGAGGGATGCCCACTCCCTCCTGACAGCACCCCTCCCCAAACACATGACAAGCCTCCAACAATGGCTTTCTCCCCTCCCAGCAGCGCTCAGTACTTGCCAGTGCAACGATTCACTAAGGCAGCCTTGTGTCCTTTGAAGGGTCACGCCGCCTCTGAGGAAAGAGGAAGTTGATTCATCAGAGGCGGCCGTGACTCAGCAAAAGCCCCAAGGCTGCCGAAGTGAATCACTGCGCTGGCAAGTACAAGAGCTGCTGGGAGGGGAGAAAGCCACTCTCGGAGGCTCCTCATGATCTCGCCGTCCCTGCGTGGATCGGCAGGAATTTTCTGCAAACTGGCACCGGTCTGTGGACCGGCGGTTGATGAACACTGCTCTAGCAGAGTCGCATGCAGCTCGTGAGCCGTGGTTTGCCGACCCACTGCACTAGGCTACTCCTACACCAGTATAAGTCAGCATAGGCATGCCTCAGTTTAGATTCAACCATTTTAGCATGTGAATGATAGTATTCTATAGTCACGCACATCACTTTTAGACACATGTATGGCTTGCTCATATACATACACTTCCTTGCAGTTACATATTATATAGCGCTTAGGTACTACTTTGTAAAACAGTGCCTAGTGAACATTTGTGTGGAACTACCAATTATTGTCATCTTTGATGTGTGTAAGTAACGTAAACACCTAGACACCTTGTTACAGAATTACTTCCTTAATGTTTAGGAATCAGGGTTGGGGATACTGTGGTTGTAACATTTACAGATCCTGAAGAGAAGCAACAAGCAACAGTATCATGCAGCGACCATATTTAGAGGCCAGGATTGCTGAGAGAAGCCCTGGAACCTAGCCCTTAGGTGAGGATTGTCATTTGCAGTGATCAGTGGAATACCAAGGGGGTGGCGTACCTAGGGGGATGAACCAAGGGGGGGCTGGGTTTTGAAAAGCCGTCCAGACCCCCAGACATGTCTTCAAAATGAGGACATATCCGGGGAAATCTGGATGTCTGGCAACCCTAGGGGTGAATAGGTGTAGTATGACTTAGACGCTGGTAAATTCTTGGCCTAATATACCAGCACCTAACACTATCATGTCTACCGGTGCCTAAGTCAAGTTAGACATCGGTAAGCTTCAGGTGTATTTGTGACAAAGCCCTTTTTGGACTACTACCCTCTTATTTGGAATCATATCTGAAATTGTTTAATTCAAATAAGCATACCAGGAATTCGGGCATGTTTATTTTTCCCATTCCTAGGGGTTGTCATAAGAACATAAGAAGTTGCCTCCGCTGGGTCAGACCAGGGGTCCATCGCGCCCAGCAGTCCGCTCCCACGGCGGCCCATCAGGTCCATGACCTGTAAGTGATCCTTTGTCTAAAACCTTTCAATCCCCATTATTCTTCTATCTATACCCTTCCATAATCCTATCTCTACCTCTATCTATATCCCTCAATCCCCGTATCCTTCAGGAACTTGTCCAATCCCTCTTTGAATCCCCTTAATGTACTCTGTCCTATCACAACCTCCGGAAGTGCATTCCAGAGGTCCACCACCCTCTGAGTGAAAAAGAACTTCCTAGCATTGGTTCTAAACCTGTCCCCTTTCAATTTCTCCGAGTGCCCCTTTGTTCTTGCAGTTCCCAATAGGCTGAAGAACCTGTCCCTTTCCACCTTCTCCATGCCCTTCAGGATCTTGTAAGTCTCTATCATGTCTCCTCTGAGTCTCCGCTTCTCCAGAGTGAAGAGCCCCAGCCTTTCTAGCCTGTCTGCGTATGAAAGGTTTTCCATACCTTTTTTCATTCTTGTCGCTCTTCTCTGAACCCTCTCAAGTATCTCCATGTCCTTCTTTAGATACGGCGACCAATATTGGACACAGTATTCCAGATGCGGGCGCACCATCGCGTGATACAGCGGCATGATGACTTCCTTCGTTCTGGTTGTAATACTCTTCTTAATAATACCCAACATTCTGTTTGCTTTCTTTGAGGCTGCTGCACATTGTGCTGTTGACTTCATTGTTGTGTCCACCAGCACACCCAAGTCCTTTTCAAGGTTACTTGCCTCTAGTACTAATCCCCCCATTTGGTAGCTGAACATCGGGTTCTTTTTCCCTATATGCATGACCTTGCATTTCCCTACATTGAAGTTCATTTGCCATTTAATCGCCTACTCCTCCAGTTTGTTCAGGTCTCTTTGTAGGTCCTCACATTCTTCCACAGTTCTAACTCTGCAACAAAGTTTAGTGTCATCCGCAAATTTTATAACTTCACACTTCGTTCCTGTTTCTAGGTCGTTGATAAATATATTGAACAGCAGCGGTCCGAGTACTGACCCCTGCGGAACTCCACTCGTGACCCTCCTCCAGTCCGAGTAGTGGCCCTTCACTCCAACCCTTTGCTTCCTGCCTGCCAACCAGTGTTTAACCCATCTGTGTATGTCCTCTTCCACCCCGTGGTTCCACAGCTTCCTAAGTAGCCGCTCATGGGGTACCTTGTCAAAGGCTTTTTGGAAGTCGAGATAAATGATGTCTATGGGTTCCCCTTTGTCCATCTGGCTGTTTACCCCCTCAAAGAAGTGCAGTAAGTTTGTTTGGCATGATCTTCCTTTGCAGAAGCCATGTTGGCTCGCTTTCATTAGTCCATTTTTTTCAATGTGCTCACAGATGCTGTCCTTTATCAGTGCCTCTACCATCTTGCCCTGAACCGATGTCAAACTTACCGGTCTGTAGTTTCCTGGGTCACCTCTTGATCCCTTTTTAAAGACAGGTGTAACATTTGCTATCTTCTAGTCCTCCGGGATCTCACCAGTTTTCAAGGATAGGTTGCAAACTCGTTGGAGTATTTCCGCTATTTCATTTCTTAATTCTTTTAGTACCCTTGGGTGGATTCCGTCCGGGCCTGGTGATTTGTCGCTCTTCAATCTATCTATCTGTTGGAGGACATCCTCATGGCTCACCTCTATTGTCGACAGTTTTTTTTCTTGATCTCATCGGGTTTTGGTATACTGGATGTGTCCTCGCTTGTGAAGACTGATGAGAAGAACTTGTTTAACCTATCAGCTACCTCTTTTTCCTCCTTTATCACTCCCTTACTGTCTCCATCATCCAACGGTCCTACTTCCTCCCTCGCCGCTTGCTTCCCTTTAACGTATTTGAAGAACGATTTGAAATTTTTTGCCTCCCTGGCCAGTCTTTCTTCGTATTCCCTTTTCGCTCTCCTAACCACTCAATGACATTGTTTTGGCATTTCTTGTGTTCCTTTCAGTTTTCCCCGGTTTGGTCCTTTTTCCATTTCCGGAACGAATTTTTCTTGTCTCCTATCGCTTTCTTCACTTCATTGGTTATCCATACTGGGTCTTTTGTTTGGGGTTTTTTTTTGCACCCTTTTCTAAATCTGGGGATGTACATATGTTGTGCTTCTTGCACCATGCCCTTGAATAGGGACCAGGCTTGCTCCATGGTCTCTGTTTTCCTTGAGCTGTTTCTGAGGTTTTTTTTCACCATTATTCTCATAGCATCATAATTCCCTTTCTTGAAGTTGAGCGTTGTCACTGTGGTTCTCTTCCCTTTTGATATTCCTACTTCTAATTTGTACTGGATCATGTTGTGATCGCTGTTTCCTAGTGGTCCTACTACTTCCACTTCCTTTGCAGGTCCCCCTAGCCTGTTGAGGATTAGGTCGAGAGTGGCATTCCCTCTCATTGGTTCCTTGATGAGCTGTTCCATAAAGCAGTCCCTCACAGTCTCTAGGAATTCTGTTTCCCTCGCACAGTTCGAGTTTCCAATACTCCAGTCTATCCCTATCTTTGATAGGACTTTAGAATATCAGGCGGGGAAAGTGGATTCCTGGATAAACCCACTGATTGCTCAGGCGTTTTCTTATCCTATATTTAGGAAATTATTAAAAACTCATCTGTTTGATAATCAAGAATGTTGATCTTCAAGCTTTTTAATGATTTTATCATGACGTGTTTGTAATTTTTTCTTTACAATAAGGTTGCATTTTTAATTGAGATATTAATACTAATATATTTAAGTTGTATTTTAACCATGATGTATAATTCTGCCCATGGAAATGTGTATATGTGATTGTATTTATCTACTGTTGTGAACCGCCTAGAACTAATGGTAGGGCGGTATACAAGAAATAAAATTACAGTATTATTATTATTATAAGCTTGATTCTAAAATGGCAGCTAACAGTTGATTGAGAACCGCACCAGGTGCTGCTTATAGAATGAGGTCCTATGTGTCTTTACAAAATATAAGGGTCAAAGTGACAGAAATTTCACCTAGATTGAAACCACTGACATTTACTCCTGCTTGGAAACAGACTGGGTGGGCAGACATAGAAACATAGAAACATAGAAGATGACGGCAGAAAAGGGCTACAGCCCATCAAATCTGCCCACTCTGCTTACCCACCCCCTGTCTATGCCCTAATGACCCAATTTCCTTATCTTGACCCTCATAGGGATCCCACATGGGTATCCCATTTATTCTTAAAGTCTGGCACACTGTCTGCCTCAATCACCTGCACTGGAAGCTTGTTCCAATGATCAACCACTCTCTCTGTGAAGAAATACTTTCTGGTGTCGCCATGAAATTTTCCGCCCCTGAGTTTGAGCGGGTGCCCTCTTGTGGCCGAGGGTCCCTTGAGAAAGAAAATATCATCTTCCACTTCGACACGTCCCGTGAGGTACTTAAATGTTTCGATCATGTCTCCCCTCTCCCTACGTTCCTCGAGAGTGTAGAGCTACAATTTGTTCAGTCTCTCTTCGTACGAGAGACCCTTGAGCCCTGAGATCATCCTGGTGGCCGTCCGCTGAACCGATTCAATTCTGCGCACATCTTTACTGTAATGTGGCCTCCATAATTGCACACAGTACTCCAGATGAGGTCTCACCATGGCCCTGTACAACGGCATTATGACTTCAGGCTTTCGGCTGATGAAACTTCTATTGATACAACCCAATATCTGCCTTGCCTTAGATGAAGCCTTGTCCACTTGATTGGCAGTTTTCATGTCTGCACTGATGATTACTCCTAAATCTCGTTCTGCTGAAGTCCTAGTTAAAGTTTCTCCGTTCAAGAAGTATGTCCTGCATGGATTTCCGCTTCCGAGGTGCATGACTTTACATTTCTTAGCATTGAAGCCTAGCTGCCAGGTTGAGGACCAACTTTCCAATGTAAGCAGGTCCTGCGCCATATAATTCTGTAAACTGCATTCACTTACTATATTACATAGTTTGGCATCATCGGCGAATAGTGTTATTTTACCTTGAAGCCCTTGAGTCAGATCCCCTAAGAATATGTTGAAAAGGAGTGGACCCAGGACCGAGCCCTGCGGCACTCCACTGGTCACCTCCGATGTTTTAGAGAGGGTACCATTAACCACCACCCTCTGAAGTCTGCCACTCAGCCAATCATTAACCCATGCAGTTAGTGTCTCTCCTAACCCCATCGATTCCATCTTGCTTAGCAGCCTGCGGTGTGGGACACTGTCAAAAGCTTTACTGAAGTCCAGGTACACGACGTCCAAAGACTCTCCCAAGTCCAACTTTCTTGTTACCCAGTCAAAGAAGCTGATGAGATTGGATTGGCAGGACCTACCCTTGGTGAATCCATGCTGACTGGGATCCCGAAGATTCCCTTCATTCAAGATCGTGTCCAATTTGCTTTTAATTAGTGTTTCCATGAGTTTGCACACTATTGATGTGAAACTCACCGGTCTATAATTCGCAGCCTCTGCCCTGCAACCCTTTTTATGCAGAGGAACGACATTAGCTAATTTCCAGTCCAGGGGAACTTTCCCCTTACTTAGGGAGAGATTTAATAGCTCAGCCAGGGTTTCGCCAGGACATCGCTCAATTCTCTGAGCACTCTTGGGTGCAAATTGTCTGGTCCCATGGCTTTGTTCACCTTGAGTCTTTCCAGTTCACTGTAAACTTCACTGGGTGTGAACTCAAAATTCTGAAACGGGTCTTCTGTGCTTTGTGTTGCCTTCAACTGCGGACTGTGTCCCGGTGCCTCACAGGTTAAGACTGAGCAGAAGTATTCATTCAGTAGTTCGGCTTTATCGGAATCTGCTTCCACGTAACTTCCATCCGGTCTTCTAAGGCATACTATCCCACCTGTGTTCCTTTTTCTGTCACTAATATACCTGAAGAAGGATTTGTCCCCCTTTTTAATGTTTTTTGCCAGAATTTCTTCCACTCGAAGTTTTGCCTCCCTAACTGCCATTTTGACCGCTGTAGACCTGGTCCTATATTCTACTTTTGCCTCTCTTTTCTCCGTGCGCTTGTATGAGAGAAACGCTTTTTTCTTCTCCTGTAAAGTTTTGAGAATGTTCTTGAATGAATGTAAATTCTTTCCTATCTGAACTACAGAGTTCTTTGTGGTCAAGTTTCAAGTTTATTAAAAGATTTTTAGATCGCCTATTCAAATTTCTAAGCGGTTTACAATATAAAATTACATAAAAACAGATTATAAAATTACATGAAAACACGTAAAATGGGGGATACTAAATAACAACCAAACATAACAAACAGCTTTGATCTGAACATGGAAACTTAAAACGAGGATAGTGGGGAAGAACTACAATAATTATAGAAAAGATAAAACATAAAAGGGTAAAACAATAGGTTAGGATTAAAACGGCAGTAGTTTAAATTTTAAGATTTAGATTTTGCCCTTAGAAGGACAATTGTTAACCAAAGGCATCTTGAAACAAATATGTCTTTAGTTTAGCATTAAATTGTTTTATATCGGATTCATAGCGCAGATAATTAGGCAACGAGTTCCATAGAGTGGGGGCAGTAACCACAAAGTTATTAGAGCGTAATGTATTAATCGATTTTAAAGTTGGTATAACTAAGAGATTCTGAGAAGTTGAACGAAGAGTTTTTGATGTGTTATACGGAATTAGGAGTCTGTTGATAAAATCTGGTTGATTATTTAGTTTCGTTGTGAGTGTTAGAAGTAAAATTTTGTAGCTAATTCTATGTTCTACTGGTAACCAATGTGCGTTGAACAAAAGGGGAGAAATGTGATCATATTTTTTTGCACCGCAAATGATCTTAATAGCCATGTTTTGCACGATCTGAAGCCGTTTTATTTCTTTTTTTTGTGATGCCCTTGTAGAGGGCGTTACAGTAATCTAAGCAGGAAATTACCAAAGAGTGAATTAATGTATTAAGGGAGGCCGGTTCGAGTAGCTTGGCGAGAGAACATATCATTTTTAGTCGATAGAAACATTTCTGAACTGTACTAATATGAGGATGATAAGAAAATTTATTGTCAAGAGTGACTCCTAATAGTTTTAAAGTTGGAACAATTTTGATAGGAAGTGATTCAAGCATCAAAGGAGCTTGAAATGTTGTTCCTTCTTTAAACGGGAAGATCAAGAGTTTAGATTTATTAATATTAAGAGACAATTTGTTCAAGTCTAGCCAAGATTTGATTTCCCCTAATTTGTGTTAATAGAGACTACTTCCTCCTTATTGTTAAGATTGATAGAGTGAAGAAGTTGAACATCGTCTGCATAAGCAAATACGGTAAAACCAATGGACTGGGTGACCGTCAAGAGAGGCGAAAGGAAAATATTAAATAACAATGGTGGTAGAATAGATCCCTGCGGTATACCGTATTTAGTAGAAAAAGATTCAGATGAGGTGCCATTAAAGATGACTTTTGAGGATCTATCTGTGAAATAGGATACAAACCAGTCCATGACCTGGTTAGATATACCTATTTCTTGAAGTCGTAGCAGAAGCAGGCTATGATCAATGGTGTCGAATGTGGAAGAAAGGTCTAAAGAAATAAGCAGTACAGATTGATGGTGGTCAAGATGGTATAATATTTTAGTGGTAAGTCCTAACAAAGAAAGTTCTGTGGAGTGACATTGATGGAAGCCAGTTTGATTAGGATGTAAAACATTAGTTTTCTCAACAAAATCAAAAAATGGTATATTTGCTATGGGAATACTGATGTTTTGGTCTTTGATAATTGGATAGATAACTGATTGTTTCCAAGTCTTGGGTAAAGATCCAGAAGACAAACTTGAATTGACCAAATCTTTTATATATGGACCGAAGATGGGAAAGAATCATTTCAATAGGAAGGAGGAATGGCTTCTGGGTTAGACCCTTTTAAATTTAAGTTGTTAGGGGAACGGTAGCGGTTTAACATGCAGAATACCGCGTGTTAAACTGCCTGCCGCGCTACTGCCTAACGCCTCCATTGACGAGGCGTTAGGATTTTAGGCTGCCGGAGGGTTTAGCGCGTGATGAAATGTCCAATGTGCTAACCCCCGTAGCGCGCCTTGATAAAAGAAGACCTTTGCCTTTTATCAATGATGTTTTAGATTGTACACCACCAAGATATGTTTGGTCAATAAAGGCAGTATAGCAAGTTTAAATAAATCTAAACATAAATGTTAGCATAAGCTGGCTGTGTGATATTATATCTCGCCTAGTCATGCCCAGTGTATGACTCTTCATATGGACTCCACATGTCTGAAATGTGGTAATTCCAATACTACCTTGGGTCATATGTTTTACCTTTGCCCAGCTGTCCAGTATTTCTAGAAAAAGATATTGCAACATATCTTTCTCCTGTGGCAGGCACACTAGCCCGGATTCTGTAAACAGCATCCCAATTATAGGCGGCCAACTGCTGCCTAACCAGTCAATTGGGATGTATGTTTTCTTTAAAAAAAAACTCCTTAGGCAGGCCACCTACATTGGAGGCGTGGGCGTGGCTTGGCCCAGAAGTAGCCTTAGGTGGATCTAGGTGGCCATATGCTTCTCTGTAACATAGTAACATAGTAGATGATGGCAGATAAAGACCCGAATGGTCCATCCAGTCTGCCCAACCTGATTCAATTTAAATTTTTTTTTTAGCTATTTCTAGGCAAGAATTCAAAGCTCTACCCGGTACTGTGCTTGGGTTCCAACTGCCAAAATCTCCATTAAAACCTACTCCAGCCCATCTACACCCTCCCGGCCATTGAAGCCCTCTCCAGCCCATCCTCCCCCAAACGGCCATATACAGACACAGACCGTGCAAGTCTGCCAGGTACTGGCCTTAGTTCAATATTTAATATTATTTTCTGATTCTAGATCCTCTGTGTTCATCTCATGCTTCTTTGAACTCAGTCACCGTTTTCCTCTCCACGACCTCTCTTGGGAGCGCATTCCAGGCATCCACCACCCTCTCCGTAAAGTAGAATTTCCTAACATTGCCCCTGAATCTACCACCCCTCAACCTCATATTATGTCCTCTGGTTTTACCATTTTCCTTTCTCTGGAAAAGATTTTGTTCAACGTTAATACCCACAGTAGATGCGTACAATGTGACCACTGAGCTTATTGCAGCAAGGGATCTCCCTGCTGCGATGTTTAGTGGCCACGGCCACCCATCCCCCCATACATTGCCGGCAGGAGGGATGCCCAGTCCCTCCTGCCAACACCCACCGTGAAACCCTCCCCCAACAATTTTGGCAGGAGAGATACCCAACCTTAGCCGTTAGAGAAGGGTGTGGGTGAGGTGGGGAGGGGAACGGAAGGGAAGAGAAAATATAAAGCTATTTGTCTTGATTTATTTTTTGTATCTTCCAGTTACTGCATTGTTGACAAATGTATGTTGTTTTGCATTGCCTCAATAAAGTATGCTTAAAACAACAACAACAACACATAAATGTTAGCATGTGAAGTATCCCCCCCATGATTATAAGAACATAAGAATTGCTGCTGCTGGATCCGACCAGTGGTCCATCGTGCACAGCAGTCCACTCACGCGGCAGCCCCCAGGTCAAAGACCAGTGCTCTAAATGAGTCCAGCCTCACCTGCGTACGTTCCAGTTTAGCAGGAACTTGTCCAACTTTGTCTTGAATCCCTGGAGGGTGTTTTCCTTTATAACAGACTCCGGAAAAGCATTCCAGTTTTCTACCACTCCCTGGGTAAAGAAAAACTTCCTTACGTTTGTACGGAATCGATCCCCTTTCAACTTTAGAGAGTGCCCTCTTGTTCTCCCTACCTTGGAGAGGGTGAACAATCTGTTTTTATCTGCTAAGGGCTCCTTTTACTAAGCTGTGCTAGCGATTTTAGCGCGGGCGTTAGATGCTAACGCCTCCATTGAGCTGGCGTTAGTTTTTGGCACATAGCACGGCAATGTAGCACGCGCTAAAAACACTAGCGCACCGTAGTAAAAGGAGCTCTAAGTCTGTTCCCTTCAGTATTTTGAACATTTCGATCACGTCCCCTCTCAGTCTCCTCTTTTCAAAGGAGAAGAGGCCCAGTTTCTCCAATCTCTCACTGTACGGCAACTCCTCCGGCCCCTTAACCATTTTAATCGCTCTTCTCTGGGCCCTTTCGAGTAGTATCATGTCCTTCTTCATGTACGGTGACCAGCCAAAATTGAGCACACAAATATGGGTGTGGATCACAAACCCGCACCTGGAGTACTGTGTCCAGTACTGGTCACCGTACCTCAAGAAGGACATGGCGGTACTTGAGGGAGTCCAGAGAAGAGCAACTAAGCTAATAAAGGGTATGGAGGACCTCTCATATACTGACAGACTGAAAAAGCTGGGGCTTTTCTCCCTGGAAAAGTGGAGACTTAGAGGAGACATGATAGAAACCTTCAAGATCATGAAGGGCATCGAAAGAGTAGACAGGGACAGATTTTTCCAATTATGGGGAACCACAAGTACAAGGGGGCACTCAGAGAAATTGAAAGGGGGAAGGTTTAGAACAAACGCCAGGAAGTTCTTTTTCACCCAGAGGGTGGTGGATACATGGAACGCGCTACCGGAGGATGTGATAAGCAGGAGCACGATACAGGGCTTCAAAGAAGGGTTGGATAGGTACCTGGAGGACAAAGGGATTGAGAGGTACAGATAGGAGTAGAGGTAGGTTATAGGGATAGGATTAGAGGATTAGAGGCAGTTACAAAATTAGTCAGGGACACTGTTCAGGCAATTAGGCCTGATGGGCCGCTGCGGGAGCGGACCGCTGGGCAAGATGGACCTCTGGTCTGCCTCAGCGGAGGCAACTTCTTATGTTCTTATGTTCTTAACTAATTGGACAAATTGGTGATCACAATCAATTACTGGTGTTATACACAGATCTGTCCTATGCTGCGGTGCTATAACTTGTGGGACTAACTTATCTTCGCGAACACAGGAGTCGTGAGGGAGAGATGTCACCAGCTTAAGTGTGGGACAATCAGGAGAAACTTTTTTGCTATTCGCAATAGTTAACTCGACACCGACAGCATTTTGGCAGGAATTGACTTTTTCAAGAGCAAAACCATAAATAATCATTACACAAGTTAAAACCATGCATATGCATATACAAAAGATAAAAACACAACACAACACAGTTTAACATTCAATTCCACAACATGAAACATCAAAATGCCTAAAGCAAAAACATGTGCAGTACAATAAAACAAAATGATATATATAGTAAAAACGTCCATTTAAAACCTCAATTTAAAACTATCCCCCTCTTTTACAATAGCAGTTTCTAGCGCAGGGAGCCGCGCTGGATGGCCTGCCTTGCTCCCAACGCTCTTAGGAACTCAGTGAGCGTCGGGAGCAGCGCAGGCCATTCAGCTCGGCTCCCTGCGCTAAAAACCGCCATCGCAGCTTCATAAAAGGAGGCCCATGGGTCAAGAAGTGAAAAATAAAAATAAATACGTTTCATAATTAAAAGCAAGCCCTAAAAGTGATGGTATTTTTATTTTTCACTTCTTAGCACAAAGGTAGGTCAGGGCCTTAACACGCGGAATGCTGCACGCTAAAATGCCGCACACGCTAGCTGCTACAGCCTCCTGTTGAGCAGACTGTAGTTTTTCAGCTAGCGCACGCTATAGCACCCGCTAATCCGGTGCATGTACTAAAAACACTAGCCCATAGTTTTAAATTGAAGTTTTAAACTGAAATTTTAAATTGAAGTAGTCATTATTCTCCTCTTATTATATTGTTTTAATCTGCATGTTTTCATAATTTTTGCTCTATATATAATTTAGTTTTATTTTCAAGGGGACAGGACAGGGATAGAGAGATCCCGTGGGGATGGGGAAAATTTGTCCCCCATGTCTTTCTTTATATCTTATTTACACCCACATAATTAGTTCACCTACATGGATACCCTTAACATTTATAGATTATCATGGGTATTAGCACCATGTACCTTAATGCAAGTGTGTGTTTCCAGCAACAAGTAGCCCAGTGGCATCCTGAAAGGTTAGTGGATACGTAATCTCTTCATGAAAAGGCAGTTAATATATCCCAATAATTAGGGTTTTTTTGTTTGTTTGTTTTTTTGTTCCTTTCTTTTGTTCCTTCCTTTTGTTCTTTCCCTGTATGTTCTCTTTCTTACTTGATAAATTGTAGTTCTGTCCTTCCTCCCTCATGTTTCTGTTTGTCTTTTGAATTGTTTTTTATGTTTTGAATTATGACTGTTGTTTCTAAAGGATGTATAGTCACCCCATATATGTTTTTTAACATAATGTTCACTGCCTAGAAGGTTGATTGGGCGGTTTATAAAATTTCTGAATAAACTTGAAACTTGAAATACTATACATTCCTAGAAGAGCAAGTTTGGCTTTACTGCCAGGGATCTATCCTTGATGATAGAAACAAACTGATTACAATGAACACCAATTCCAAGAGAGTGAAATTACTTTGAAGTACGCTCAGAGAAGTGAAACTCTGAAGAGAGAGCCAACCCCCTCTTGGGACAAGAGTTTACCATCCAGTCATTGCATATTTGATAAATCACTCTCTGAGAAATGGTAAACGCTGGTTTATATCTATTTTTCAAAATTTTAAGTTCAAAAAACGTTTCTTTTCTTGTTTTACACCTTTGTTTGAAACACCACAGTGTTTGCACCACGGTGGAGGACTATATTAGCAAGTCAGATGACATCGAAAAGCGATTTCGGGAAAAAGGGTACCCAGCATCGGTGATCCAGAAAGCTTACAAAAGGGGGCTATATGCAAATCGCTCCCTATTGTTAGAATCTCATTCAAAAGTGGAAGAGCAACCTTTAGTGTGTGTTCCACATATAATTACCTCATAAGTCAGTGGGATTGTCGATTCCAATATGAGGTTAATCTGTTCCCATATTGACTTCCAAAAGTTGAGTATCAAAGGACAATAAGACAACAGATGATCCAATGTCCCGATGTCTAGATGACAGTGCCATTTAGAATTGTCCAACTTTTGTAACCTAACAGGGGTCCAAAAAAATCTGTGTAACAAGAAAAAACAGGTTTGTCTCATAGATGCTGACGCTGTACATCTCATCCTCCAAGTCCAAATATGTGGCCATCGAGACACAGAAATATACTGCTTCATCTCGATGCTCCAAATTTCTCTAAGACTGAATTTATACCACCTAAAAAAATCTGTCTGGAAACATAGGAACTGCAAGGTATACTGATTTTTTTTAAATTACGCCAGTCAGGGAACGCACTCTGAATGGCCTGCTTCAACTGCAACCGCCTATAACTTTGTGACTTTGAAATACCATATAACTGTCGCAGCCGTGTAACTATTCTGAACCTCCTAGGTAGGCCTAGGGCTCCTTTTATCAAGCCGCACTAGCGGGGTTAGCGCGCATGACTTTTAATCACGCGCTAACCCCCGCGCTAGCCAAAAAACTACCGCCTGCTCAAGGCAGGCGTTAGCGGCTAACGCTATTATGCACGTTAAACCACTAGCGCGGCTTGATAAAAAGGAGCCCCTAGTTTTATTCATTTATTTTAGCATTTATACACTATAACTTATAGCCAAGTATTTCTCCCTAACTGTGCCATTGGGCTCACAATCTGACTAATGTACCTGGGGCAATGGAGGGTGAAGTGACTTGCCCAGGGTCACAAAGAGCAGCACCGGGCTTGAACCTGCGACCTCAGGGCGCTGAGGCTGCAGCCCTAACCACTAGGCCGCGCCTCCTTTCTTAATCTATATTGATCTAATAATATTGATTTCGATATTGATATATTTTTTTTTTATACAGCTCTGACAAGGAGACAGAAACTATCAGAGTCAATAGTTCTTACATCTTTACACACACACAAAAAAAGTGTAACATGCACACTATGAGGGACTTAGCGCCCGTGCTTCTAGAAAGAGCTGCCCACTGGCACAGGGTCCAAAGATCGCATCAGTCTGTGTTTCTTTAAAACTGGTCTTTGAAGCAAAACCCACAAAAAAAAAAAAAAACCTTTCAAATTTGGAAACTGATTAAGGATGAAATATATTTAGGTAGGTCCCTGCAAAGCAGTAAAGACTCACTGATGACACAGTTGCATTCTTAGGGGAAATGGATGTTAATTGCTGTCTAGACATTTTATTACTACATTGGGGCACTAACCATTGACCATCTCCTTTTTTTAACGCATTAAACTGTAGGTCGAACTAAATTGTTTGTTTCCGCAGACGATAATAACATTGTTTCAGGGTGGTATGTAACTGAGAACTTTGTGATACCAATATCCCTCTGTTGTTGGAGAAATTTAACAGGCTAACTTCGACCTAATGGCACTATCTATTTTACAGGGGCATTTATTTACCTGACTTGTAAAATAGAAGCAAGTCCACTTCTGAGCAGATTCCATTAGCTATGTATGCCTCTGATTTTCATTTGAATTTGTTCTTCTTCTTGCCATTTTTTAGATTCCCTTGGGCACCGTTTGATTTGGTTTGCTAGCAGGACTTCGTAAAAGTATTCAGTTTCATCAGCTTCCTCTCAGCCAACAAGACGCTTCAATACAGTGAGGGCCCCAAGTACCGACTGTATAGTTTGTAATCTGCCTAGAATTTTTGATAGTGTGTAATAGAAATTATTTTAAATCAAATCAAAATGATGATTGCATTAAAAAATAAACAAGAATGTTTTGAGGTATAAGGGGCCCCTGAGAAAGTTCTCAGCCCAACCCAAAAAGTTGGGGCAGTCTCCATCAATGGCTATACACTTGGGGCCTGTTTTTTACAAAGCCGCGCTAGCGGTTGCTGCGCGGTAATGGCCCCGACGCCCATAGAGATTTAAAGGGCTTTGGGGCTGTTGCCACGCGGCTTTGTAAAACAGGCTGTTAGTCCAGAATTTTGATAGGCGTGTAATCAAATTTTAAATAAACTATGAAAAAAAAAACCTATGAAATAAACTATTTTTCACTTTTATCATTCCACCGGAGAAATACAGAATGAAAAAAGTGGGAAATCGCTGGGCTAAGGGCTCTTTTTACGAAAGTGCACTAGCGGTTTTAGCGCGCTCGCCGCTACCGCCTCCTTTTAAGCAGGTGGTAGTTTTTCGGCTAGCATACGTTAATCTTGTGCGTGCGCTAAAAACGCCAGCGCACCTTCGTAAAAGGAGCCCTAAGTGTATAGCCCTCGATGGAGACTGTCTCAACTGGGTGGGTTGGGCTGAGAACTTTTCAACGGCTCCTTGTATATTTATACGTCATGCAAACCATGTGTTAAACTTATAACAGAGACTATTTCATGGTAACCCATCTTAGCTTTCTAGTTTTCCCACCACAAGGATACCTACCAAAGACATTGGTCATGGCCTCTATTTCAGGCCTGATCTATAAAGAAATAAAATAGGTGGCAAATTTCTGTATACAATAGTAGTACAAGAGGCTGAAAATGGATGTAAATGTAAATCACACCAGCCCCTATAGCTAATGTAAATGCCTAACAGGGGAATTCATCAAGGGGAGCTAACTGATTTAGCACATGCTAAACGCAAAGATGCCCATAGGAATATAATGAACATCTTAGCATGTGCTAACACAGTTAACACCCCTTGATGAATTTCCCCCTAAGTGTGTGATAGAACACAGGTAAATTATAGCATTCTGTAATTTACATATGTACCTGTGCACCCTGCCCAAATCTTGCCTAAACCCTATCCACGTGCATACCCACCAGCCAAGTACATGCCAGCAAATCATTGCACATATCCAGTAGTCAATATGTATCATTTGAAAGATAAAAGGCCCAACTTAAAACATATCTTTATCGTTATGCCTTTCAGATATCAGAATTGTAGTGTGCAGGGGGTGAATTCTGAGATCCCCTTGAAGCATTGCTATTTCTTGGATTGAGTCTGGGCATAATCAAAAGAAACGTCTCAGTCCAATTTTGACGTAGGGCGCTAGTCACCCAAAATCGGCAGCGGCAAAATGTCCATTCTTGAAAAGTACATCCAAAATAGTTTTTTTTAAAAAATCAGCTATCTGTACATCCAGGTGTTTGATCGTCCAGACCACCACTAGGTCTGTCTTTATACCACATTTTCGACCAAAAACTCGTAAGTCCCAAATGCCCAGAACAAGACCATTTGTACGTGGGAGGGGCTAGCATTGTGAAGGACTGGCCACCCAGACATGGCAATAGAGCAGAGGGGCACTTTACAGGGCACTGCTATGAACTTCACAAAAAGGGTGCCACATAACATCTCACTAGAACTCCCTTATAGGTCATAGTGAGCCCCTGAAAACACCCTCAAAACCCACTATACCCACCTGTCTATAACCCCAATAGCCCTTATGGCTGCAGGTAGCACCTATATTGCAATACAGTAGGGCTTGGGGGGGTTGGGGGGCTTACATTTTCCACTATGAATGTTGTGGTTAGAGTGGGTTATAGTCCTGGGTCCTCCTCTCTATGGTTCAGTAGCCCACCTCCCAGACTACTTAAACTACATCTGTTCAGCTCTATTAGGTTTTCCTATGTCAGGTGCTGATGTTCCAGAGGCAGATATGTACGTTTTTATTTTGAACTTTGTGGCTGTGCAACGTGGTCAGTGAACACGGGGGGTGTGTGTGGGGGTAGGGGGGGTCTTCACTTCCCTGCAGTGATTCTCTGGTCACTTTGGATACCTTTTGGGCACTTATGCCTGTCTTTACATCATCTAACTCACGACATATATGTTTCATTTCGGCAGTCTCGTCAAACATTTCATTATCCTTGCAGGACAACTAAGTCTAGGTCAACCCACATCCCGCCCTAACCACTCCTCCGAAAATGCCCCTTTTAGCTCTAGGCGAACAGCGGGATTCAGATGCCTAAAATGTCCCTGGATATGTCTAAAAAGCTATTTCTATTATCAGCACTTGGATGACCTGTCTTATAGATCGTCCAAGTGTCGACTTGGGCAGGTTTTTAGATGTATTTAAGTTTTGATTATGAGCCTCTTAGCCTTCTTTTCTTTTCATGATATGATTGTTAACTCTTCTGTCTCTCTTTCTACACTATATATTTATTTTAAGTTATCATTTTAAATATTATAAGCTACATACCGATAGATAGATTTTCCCTTAGACAGGATATCAAATAATAAAGAAATTTAAAAACTTGAACTTGAAACTTTAAGAGGGCATTTACATATGTACATGGCCACTTACAAGCATAAAGGACTAGAATGTCAGCTTTTTTGAGCTTTCTTGTTGCCTACAGTTGAATAGGTCCTTATAGAATTAAGCCCTATATGACTTACATATGCCATTAGAAGTTGAAAGGAATTGGGACTTGTATACCGCCTTTTTGTAGTTTTACAACCACACTCAAAGCTAATAAACTCTAAAATCCCATCAACGAATTTGTTTCTTTTGGGTCAATAAAAATATGAAATTCTTAGAAATATTATTTTCTTTTGGGACTGACATGAGAAGAAATGCCTGAAATGACGGGAAGGCCATGAAGACTACCATAGATGACATGGACCATGTCTTAATATCAGTTCCCCTGATGTAAACAGTGTCACTATATCAACCAGTGTCAGGATTTGGGACAACTGAGAAACAACATCATCTTCAAAGAGTAAATGTACTATCTCCTTTTCAGGGATGTGTCAGCTTATGTTGCTATTTATAAATCTGAATCTTTTTTAATGAACTCTTACAGGAAGGCATTAGCATTTAGGAGATAATTTTAAAGACCATTTCTGCCTAAAAGGTCCCTTATAAAATTAGCTCATCTATAAAAGTAGGCATCTTCAAGGGAGAAGTTTGTGCAGAGTGCAGGCAGAGTCACAATTTAGATATGTATTTTATAAAATAGACATGTAACTTAGAGTGTCCCCCCCCTCAATACTACCTTTGCCACTTCCCAAAATAAAATAGGATCCTCTTCTGCATGAGCATTATGTCGCTTATAATCCTTCCACATACCCAACAACCGTTCCCTATAGTTCTGATCCCTTAACAAAGCTAGCGGAAACACCCATCGCCAATTTCCCTGAGACCCCCCTCCCCTCCTGCCACATCACTTGTATCCAGGCATGATCAGAAATTGTATAGGACCTATATCCGCTCGCACCAACTTCCAAAACACCGATTCTGTCACCCAAATATAGTCTATGTGGGATTGCATACTGTGTGACTGGGACACATGGGTATAATCCCTCTCAGTACCATGTAATACTCTCCATGAGTCTATTAAATACAGATTATCACTAAATTTTTAAAGCTCCCTCTCCCCTATCCGACGTATAGCACTCCCAGACCCCGTACAATCCAAACTAGAATCTCTAACAGCATTAAAATCTCCCCCAACAATCAGGAAGGCTTGAGCATAAGGTAACAACAAGCGGGTCAATTTAGCATAAAATGCCGGGTCATTTTCATTAGGAGCACACACACAGCAAAATATAAAGTCCCGCTGAGCTATCATCCCTCGACAGAGCACAAATCTTCCCTCCCCATCCTTAGTCAAAACTTGTAAATTGTCTAGAAGACCTTTGCGAAATAGAATCACTACTCCCCTATGTTTTCCTTGTGTGGAAGCAGCTAAACACTCCCCCACCCACCACTGTTTTAATTTCATATGTTCAAGATCAGTCAAATGTGTTTCTTGAAGGAAGGCCACATCCACCTTATGACGCTGTAAATGTTGTAAAATTTTGGAATGCTTAATAGGTGAATTGATCCCCCCCAAAATTGTTTGAACCTAAAGTAGGCATGTATGCGTAAACTTTACATACAAAACTTTAGGCCTTCTCCTGGATGAGGGAGTAAATATTAGTGAACTTAATGTAGGTGTTAGCAGGATTTGTGCTGGTATTTTTAAAAAAGTTCATCAAATACAAGTCTCAATCATATCATAGTCAGCTTGCCAGCTTTCAATCAATGGGTCTTCAGAAAACCAGCTGGGTCAACAGACTCAAGCTGGCTGGACTCCTCATTAGTACACTATTATCAATTCTAAGTGTATTTAGTAATTGGAATTAATTTTTGAAAGAAAAAGTTATAAGTAAAAGTAATGAATAGGTTCAAACAAGCATGCATAAACTGAAGAAAGTATTTAATTAATATTTTTAAAAATATATTTTAAAAAAATACATAAAGAACCAAAGGGACTAATGAGGAGTCCAGCCAGCTTGTGTCTGTTGATACAGAAAACATCCAGAAAACATCTGGTTTTCTGAAGACCCATTGGTTGAAAGCTAGCAAGCTGACAACGATATGATTGAGACTTGTATTTGATGAACTTTTTGTTCTTATCAAAGTTAAAATTTAGAGAATTATAGTATAAGAATATTTGCTACTGGGTATTTTATAAAGGCACATGGAGGGCCATTTCCAGCAAGATGTCCAAAATCAGAGGTGGACAAACAGTCATTTTTTAAACTGGCAACACCACAAGATATTCAAATTGATTTATTTTTATTTTTTAAAATCGCCTACTTTGACATCTTGGCCGACAGGACGTCCAATCCTTAGGATACCCAACTTTATTCACCATTTTCAAACACAAAACTATTTAAGTTCTAACTGTCCAAATCTAGATCATTTAGAGGAGAGGGTCCAGTATTGTAATGGACTGACCATATACACATACCAAAAGAGCAGTGTGGCACCTTAGAGGGCACTGCTGTGAACTTCACATAAATGGTGCCAGAAGTACATTTCACCATAACCCCCTTCTAATGTATGGTGAGCCCTTTAAAACTCCCCTAAAACCTACTATACCTACCTGTCTACCACCCTTATAGCTCTTATGGCTGCAGGTAGCACCTATATGGCACTATAGTAGGATTTTGGTGGGCAAACACTTTCCACTATAAATGTTGTGGTTAGAGCTCTTATGGCTGCAGGTAGCACCTATATGGCACTATAGTAGGATTTTGGTGGGCAAACACTTTCCACTATAAATGTTGTGGTTAGAGGGAGGGGCTTTAGGCATCTGAGCCAATCAGGGCCTTGACTCTTCCAAAGGAAGGGGCCTAAGGTTTGATTTTTGAGCAAATCAGACATCAGATCCCATCCTGTGCATCACATGGGATACAGAGAGAGAAGCTGAAGGAACCATGCTTCCCTCCAGCTCCCAACATTTAACAAAGGTACAGGGGGTTTGGGGGAGCATCCGGTGGCAAGAAAGAGTGGGCATCCCTACTGCCTTTATTTAGGGAGGAATGGGGTAGGCGAGGGGATAGTTTGAGGGACCCTCTGCTGGCAGGGCATCCCTCCTGTCAATTTTCTCTCTTAGGGGGGATTCCCAGTGCCACATTCATTGGGGAGGGCCATGTATAACACACGCAAAATATCTGTGCAATTGAAAAAAAAAAACAGGAAGACCTGTCAGTTCTTCCAATCGCTTAAACCTCTTTTTTTTTGAGTGGAGGGTACAGCCAAGCGATGTTAGTGCATCAATCACTTGGCTACTTTGCATGGGGTTTTAGCTAATTTGCATGGCTAGATCGGAAAATGGGCAATCATAGCAACATAGTAAATGACAATAGATAAAGACCTGAGTGCAGTGGTGTACCTAGCATATGTGACACCCCCCCCCCCACACACACACACACACATCTGTACGAAAAACATGATTTTTAGTAACAAGCCACACGTCACACATGAGTACCTAGGAAAAGGCAGCATCTTACATATTGCAGTGAGCAGTACATCAATACATCCATTGTAAAACTAAACTAGCCAGACTAGTACAGATCAATCCTACACCGTCAATCCTAACAGAAAACCATGTCTTTCGAACACACAGAACACAGAAAATACCTTCGCCTAGTATGGAATATGTCATCACAAACTAACCCCTCCCTCTTTTACAAAACTGTAGTGTGGATTTTAGCCACGGTGGTAACAGCTCTGACGCTCATAGAATTCTGAGCATCAGAGCTGCTACCACCACGGCTGGCGCTAAAAAACGCTCCACAGTTTTGTAAAAGGGGAGATAAAATAGAAATACATAGACAAAGGTTAAATTGAACCAGCAAGAAGCTAGACTCTGCATACAATGCAACACCACAGAAACAGTGACACGTCTCCTAAAGCAACAAATAAATAGAAAATTTTTGTTCTACCTTTTTGTTTCTAACTTTGTCTTCTGTGGTTTCTGCTTTCCTCATCTTCTTGTTACTCTCTTCCTTCCATCCACTGTCTGCCATCTCTCTGCCCCTATATGACATCTTCTCTCCTTCTATGCCCCTTCCAAAAACTGTATGCCTCCCCCTTCCATCTCTCCTTTCACCCCCATTGGTCTGGCATCTCTCTCCTCTCCTTCCCTCTCCCACACCTCTCTTCTACAATCCCTTTCTTCCCTCATTTTCCTTTTCAATTTATTTTCTGCATCCATCTAGATTACGTTCTTACTACCCCCAGAACTTCAGATCGGCAACAGGTGCTCAGTCAAAAGCTTCCCCTGACTGAACTGCCTGGGCGGAAACAGGAAGCTGAGTCAGGGGAAGCTTTTGACTGAGCACCTGTTGCCGATCTGAAGTTCTGCTGATGCTGGGAGAAGGAGGCCGAACTTGAGTGCTGTCACGGGGCAGTGGGGGGCGCCGATGCCGCTGAGTGCCGTCACGGAGGTGGGGGGGGCGCTGAGTGCCATCGCCGCACAGGAATTTTCTGGACCTATCTGGCTGTGCACCCCCCCTAAGGCTGCACCTGGGGCGGACCACCTTGGTACGCCACTGCCTGAGTGGTCCATCCAGTCTGCCCAACCATATATGCTCCATAAATTAATTATTTAGTTTAAATGTTCCTTTTTCTTAGATATTTCTAGGTCAGAAACCCAGAGCTCTGCCCAGTAGGTTCCATCTACTGGAGTCTCCATCAAAGCTCACTCCAGCCCATCTTAATCATCCAACCCATCTTAACCATTCCAGCCATCCCCAGCCTGCCCAGTACTGGCCTTAGTTCCTTCAATGTAAACCCATTATTTTCTGATTAGAGATCCTCAGTGTTCATCTCACGCTTCTTTGAACTCTGTCATTGTTTTCTTCTCCACCCCTTCCCTCGGGAGCGTATTCCATGCATCAACCACCCTCTCTGTAAAGAAGAATTTCCTAAGAATACTCTTGAATCTCCCACCCATCAACCTCAAATTTTGCCCTTTGGTTTTACAATTTTCATTTATCTGGAATAGATTTTGTTCTACGTTAATACCTTTCAAGCATTTGAACATCTGAATCATATCTCCCCGTCCCTCCTTTCCTCTAGGGCATTGTATCTCAAACTGTGTACTGAGGCATATTAGTGTGCCTCCTGAAATTCCAAGTGTGCCGTGGCACACTGAGGAGGAAGAGAGGTGCCTGCCATCTGACTTCCCTACGCGGTACAGCGCCAGCGCTGCCTGATTCGCCGAAGGCCTACTTGTTTCCCCCTTCTCTCTAGCATTCTCCAGCTTCCCCCCGGCCTCCTGGTCTCACCTTTAAAGTTAATTACAGCAGTCTGCAGAAGATCGCCTGTAAGTAAAATGATTTTATTTTCAATATAGTGATTTGAAATCTGTCAGTTTTAAGAATTTATATCTGCAATTAGTAAAGGGGATGGGATCTGGGGCAGAGCTTGGGTAGGCCTAGGGAGGTCTGTGGTTGGGCTACTCAGTTGATATTTGTCGAAGGTGGGAGTTGGGCGGGATCTGGGCCAGCTTAGACTTAGTCGTACAGCATGTATAACCAAAAGTTTAACAACAGAGCCTAGACGGAACTTGGACAAACACCCACCTAAACTCACCAGATAAGCACTGCCCTGCCGGACAAGCAAGAGGGTGTACTGAACCATATTTGGTGTCGGATGCTCCTCCCCTACTCCTGCTGCTCCCGACACCACAGGACGGGCCAGAGGACTCCATTCCTCTGGCGACAAGATGGACCCCTCGAGGGAGAGCTCTCACGCCTCAGCATGCACGTTCCCTCCTGCCGAGGCTTTGTCATCCAATTGCTGCACTCGTGGGCTGTGCTGCATGAAGGAATCCATCAGCCCGATCTGAGGTAAATGTTCCTCCTGGTGAACCCGGACTTTAAATTTTCTTTTCACCACTGGTGAAATAGGATATATTCAAAAAGTCCACGCCGGCATCCCAGTGCAACTTCGAGCCACCATCTTTGCCAAGCTCTGCCTCTCACTCCAGGGGCATGGGATTTTAATCAAAGGCCAAACAAAGGCAGAATTTTTTTTTTTTTTTTTAAAGTATGAAACAGGGAGAAGAGAAATTAAGCAGATATAATGCTAAAAATCAGTGTTAAGAGCAGAATATGAAATTCTGAGTAACTTAGCTTTCAGAAGTTTTTAAGGCAGTCTTATTCTCATCACTGTCTCAGAAAACATGCATTCACCTTAGTATATCCCAGCCCCTCCCTTCTACACCTAATCAGCAGATACAATGGCTAAAGACTAGTAACTGAATTGAGGTTCAGAAATACAGGCTTTATATCTGATCAGTGGCTACCCTAAAATACAGGATTTAAAATAGGATTTTCTCTACTTTAGTCTCCCTGTGCACAAGCACACAGGATTTAAGTAGAGTTAATATAAGTTTACCCTTTTTCCTATGAGGTAGAGGAAATATGATATAGCAGAGGACAGATTTTTTTTTTTTTAGTATGAAACAGTTAGGGAAGAGAAGCGAAATTAAGCAGATATAATGCTAAAAAATCTGTTAAGAGAAGATTATGAAATTCTGAGTAACTTAGCTTTCAGAAGGGGAAAAACACATGGTGGGCCGTTTTGTGTATCGGGTCAGTAAAAGCAATTGTCACTGACTTTAGTGCTTCTAGCAACAAGTATATTAATTTAAAAATGTACTTCTATATGCTGAGCACACACCTGTTCTCAAGCAAGTGCAAATATTTTCACCTGCAATGTAGGTGCAATTTCTGCCATGTACACTAGTATTTTATAAACATGCATGGAGGGGCATTTTCAATAGAATGTCTAAGTCCGACTTTCGATGTTTTGAGAAAAACATCCAAAATTCAGGTGGGGAAAATGTCTGTTTTTGAACCCACAAAACATCTATCTTTTTTTTCAAAAATGGCCCAGCTAGACATTTTATCCAGCTAGATGTCTAAAAATTTTTTGTCATTATTTAAAAAACATCCAAATTAAAAACATCCAAATTAATCCATTTGCATGTAGGAGGGGCCAGCATTTCTTTTTTTTAACAGCACTTAATATTCTATCAAATTATATTACATATCAATTATATATATCAACCCCCCTCCCCCATTATACACCCAACAATTGCCCTCAACCATAAATAGATCAAAGTAATCCCCCACTCACCCTGGACATGTATATTCATAAACTTTATTGATTTTCAAACTTTGACAGTGCAATACAATTAATTGAACATAAATACTACATAAAACGTACTTTTAATTACACAAGTAATATATAAAACAATCATTTTCTCCCACCCTCCTCCCAATTATTAATTCAGTATGATGTATTATGTGATTACATTATTATAAATAAGTAATTTTAATCCTTAAAATACATTTCATTCCCCCCCACCCTGGATGTGTAAGGAAAAACTAAGAAAAGGAGAGATACATGACCATTATTGTGATGCAACAAATGCAGTCAATGGACTCCACACTTTATTAAATGAATTACTAGACCCCAAACATTCCACATTCATTCTCTCATATTTATAGCATTTCTAATAGACTGGCCACATAGACCTACAAGCAGAGCAATGGGGTACCCTAGGGGATATGAAAGTGATTTCTATATAATAGTTGGAGTGAATTAACTCAATTTGAAAATGTGGAATGAGAAATACTACCTGGTTTTCCTCTTCATTAGTGTGTACAATAAAAAGATCTAACACACTGAAGATGTGAAAACTTCATCTGCTTCGTGCATGACATGGATTGTGGAAGTCTCTTCAACACTGACCTCAGTTCCCTTATGCTGGGTTTGCCAATAATATTTATTTATTGAATTTTCTATACTGTTCTCTTAAGGGAGTTCAGAACTGTTTACATGAATTTATTCAGGTACTAAAGCATTTCTCAGCAAAAACAAAAACTCTGTGGAGATGGTGATGTTCAGGATGCAGGCTTTATTAAGAAATATACAAATTCATAATCCACATAAAATATATCTAGGACCCAAACTGTTGGGAACTTGGACCCAACACGGTCCGTGTTTCGACAATACTGTCTTCCTCAGGGGTCCCTAAAAGCCCTGATTTAAAAACACATGGATTAAAAACTGAAAACAATACTGAGTCGTAACTCTGTCCTGGTTGGATCACAATCTATCTAATGTACCTGAGGTAATGGGGTGATTAAGTGACTTGATCAGGGTTGTGACCAGCCAGGCATTCTCCCAGCGCAGGTCCCAGTCAGGACAGAGGGGAAGAAGGTGAAACAGAAATCCCGGGGAGGAATTGGGAAGGATCAGGTTATGAATAAGCTAAATAATAGCACTGACCACCGGGGGAGCCCAAGAGGCCCTTGGAACACTGCCAGGGCTGACACAGCAGGGCGTTTCCCCAAACTATATAACCCTGTCTCTCCCAGTAGAAAAGCAAGCCGGCTAGGAAGGAAGCTAGGTCCTTGCCTTCCTAAGGATCCTGTCCAGCCAGACAGGGACAACGAGTGCCAGCCTATGGAGGTAGAGCAGTTTGGACAGCCTGGTGAACTATCTCAATCTGAAGAGCTCATGGAAATTCCAGAGGCTTGGACTTGTGAGGAGAATGAACCTGAACCCATGCAGGTGAACTTAATGCTGAGCCACAAACAGTGAAGGTGTTTGCAAACTGTTTGTGTGCTGTGTTTTGCTGTGATAGCTTAGAGAGAGAGTGTGGGAGAGGATTTGCTTCCACCTGGGAGGGAAGTTGTAGTCTGTTTTTGTCAGGCCAGTAATTGTGCAAATCCTGTGACTCTCTCTTTTTCCTGGCAGCCATAATTTGTGATTGCCAGAGGCTGTTTTTTTTCTTTTATTGTTGTGCTATGGACTAAGAATGAAGCATACCTGAATGTTGGATTATAATTTTGGGGTTTTGGGACTGAATAAAGCAACTGCTTTCCTAGCAGTCTAAAGAAGCTCTAGGGAGCCAAGGTCTTTGTATGAGGCAAGACCTAGAAACTGTGGCAAAGTAAAGCTGATAGCTAAACAAGCTGACTTTTGTCTCTTTGCCCCTTTTGGCAATTGTTTGATTTTCTTTTTCCCTGATGAATGCTGTATACAATCTGGAGGGAAAAATATCAGAATGCTGAGGGACATTACTTACCTGTTCCAATGACATTGAGTAAAGTGAACTGTTTATTTAACTTGACTGAGTGTTGGAACTTTATTTTGGAGTTTTGTTTTTTGAATCCAGTCCTACAGGAAGACTCCATGTCGGGTCTCACGCAAATGTTCATTTTTATGTGTAGCCGTGCTCAGAGCCTTAAAATCCTATCTGGGATTGCTCTGTCGGCCACATAAGTGGTATCAGGAGTGGGATATTGCGCCTCCTGTAGGACACTGGTGTGAATTACATTTTTGAAAAAAAAAAAAAAACGTTTTTTTTTTGGACTTGTGCTGGAGAAGGCTTTTTGGCTTTCTGTTTTGGTCAATTGAACTGTGGACTAGTTGTTTGGACAAGGAGTCTAATTTTTTTTGTGCTGTTTGACTGATTAAACTAAAGTTTCCTGAGATTTATGCAGAGGAGGAGTTTCCCGCCGGAAACCTGGAGAATAGTTCTACTGTATTTCCGTGTGAGGAGCACTGTGGAGTTCAGTGAGAGTGTGGAGTTGTTGAACCCCACACCGGAGACGCAGAGCCGTGCGAGGAGACCCAGAGCAGAGTTCCTGAGTCGGTTCCAGGAGACTGAAGTTCCCGAGCGGAGGTCCTGAGTCGGTTCCAGGGGACCAGAGTACCAGAGGGAGACAAGCCGTGCGGAGAACGACTGGGGGCCAAGGAGGCCTAAAACCCAAAGGCGCAGACTCACCAGTTCTATTGGTAAGAGTACCTAGGCTGGGGGGTCTGGTAAAGGGGAGGAACACGCGTACCAAGCAGCCACACTTGGGTTCCTTTTCTTTTTGTTTTCTTTTCAGGACTTCGCTATGGAGCAAGCCCAGATATTGACAGTACTGGCCAAGGATGACCGGAGACAAGCCGAGGAACTGAGAGGCCTGTTGGAGACCAATGAGGCACGTTGGCAAGCGCGTCTGGACGCAATGGTGCGGCAGTACGAGGAGCTAAGGAGGACTATACAAGAGCAAGCGAAAGTTTTTGCCCATATATTACAACAGACTTTAACTCCTCTGGCAAGTCAAACTCTACCCAGTATTCTGCAGCCCGCTCCGGTAGGATTTAACATTTCTACACATTTAGAGTGGTTAGAGACTGTTCCCCGGGATATCCCAGAAGTCTTGCTCACTCCTGAGACCCTAGAGGGAAGTAGGGATCATATTTCTGCTAGCCCAAATCCCTCAGGAGTAGGCCCGAGTCGGAGACCGCTACTTGAACCTACTCTGTGGCAAAACTCTAGTGGGTTAGAGGTAAGGAGGGATAGGGAACCCCTCGTTAGAGTTACCTCTACCCCTTTATCATGGCCTAAGACACCGAGCAGTAAAAGGAAGTGCTATAGGTGTGGAAAAGCCGGACATACCCAGAGGTTCTGTCAGGAAAGGAGAGACTTAGTAATGTACCGGGAGTCTAACAGACCAGACATGTTAGGATGCCAGGTCCCAGTGTGGGTGGCTGGGGAAAAGATAGTGGCATTATTGGACACAGGGGCTGAGCAATCTGTGATTTCACGTCAATTTTGGAAGCAGGTTGTGGCCTCACCCTTAAGGAAGGGGAAAATGAATAGAGTGTCTGTAAGATGTGTGCATGGGGATTTTAAAAGTTACCCATTGGCTAAAATAGAGTTTGAACATGGTAGGAAAAAGTATAACCTACATGTTGCCATCCTGGAGTCTTGCCCTTTCTCATTAATTCTGGGTAGGGATTGGCCAGGATGGAGGAAGTGGGTCAGACAAACCAAACCAGTTCTTAGTAAAACACAGGTTGAAATTCAACCGCCTACTAAACTGGTGTTTGGAACCCAAGTTAAGGGTGATCGGAACCCTGATAGGAAGAATCGGGAGAAAAGACCCGGGTGGCGCCCCACGCTTAGGTGGGTCCCACTGTCTGAGAGAGCTAGGGCCCCTACTCAAGCGTACTCCAAAGCGGCGGGCTTTGATATCTATGCAGCCCACGAGCAGGTTATACCCGCTAAAGGCCGAGCTTTGGTTAAAACAGATTTGCAGATCGCCCCTCCACCGGGTTCGTATATTAGAATTGGAACCAGATCTGGGTTGGCAGTGGAACATTTCCTTGATGTGACAGCAGGGATTATTGACCCTGATTACAGAGGCAATATCTCAGTGCTCCTAGTTAATCAAGGAGATGCAGATTACCAGGTTCATCCTGGAGATAAGATAGCACAGCTAATTTGTGAACGAGTATGGTTCCCTAAGCTAGAGCGGTGGGTACACCTAGGGGACACTGATAGGGGGTCAAAAGGGTTTGGTTCTACAGGGATAGCCAGCCCGGACAATACGCAAAGGCCTGAACTAAACTCTTCACAAGACAGGAGAACTCAGGCAGATGAAAGTATTGCCCTCCTTCAACAGGAGATAGCGTCTCTTAAAAAGGAATTACAAAAGGTAGCAAACGCCCAGGTGGCCAGCTGGAAAGAGGAACTAGAAGTAGTCCGGCAGGCATGTTTAGAGGCGTGCTCTAAGCAGACAGTAAAGGAAGAATCTATGTCTAATAGTTTCATGCCGGAACTAAAGGAAGTATTGAAACAGGAGATGATTATACAGGGAAAGCAGCAGGCTAGCACTCTTGAGAAACTTCTAGGCCAAATGAAAAGCCAGGTTAGTGAATTAGAGTCTAGAGTGTCAAATAGTCAAGTTCAACAACAGGAGTTGCTATCTCAGTTGAAAGAATTACAGACTAAACAGGAGCTCTGGGCTAGCCAGGGAGTCGAACCAACCACCCTGGTCAAACAAAGCCAGAGTAACAAAGCCCAGTTAGAACAACAGGCCGTACAATTAGGTACTATTAAAGATTCTGTAAAACACGTAGGAGGAAGCGTCACCCATTTCCAAGACCAAGTTCAGGAGCGCTTTGAGGAAATAGCTCAGGTTATGACATCCATTACCAGTAGAATAGAAGAGTTGGAGGAGACTGAAGTCCAACCTGAAGGGATTGAAGCTCAATCTCCGGAACCTCCAGTCTTGCGTTGGCCCGAGGACTTTGAAAATTTGTGTCCTAATCCTCGGCCTGAGGAAAAGAAATTTAGGAATAGGCGACGCAAATAATCTTTTCTTGATGAGGGTAAACCCCATGCTTATAGGGATAAGCATTGTTTAAGGGTGGGGGTATGTGACCAGCCAGGCATTCTCCCAGCGCAGGTCCCAGTCAGGACAGAGGGGAAGAAGGTGAAACAGAAATCCCGGGGAGGAATTGGGAAGGATCAGGTTATGAATAAGCTAAATAATAGCACTGACCACCGGGGGAGCCCAAGAGGCCCTTGGAACACTGCCAGGGCTGACACAGCAGGGCGTTTCCCCAAACTATATAACCCTGTCTCTCCCAGTAGAAAAGCAAGCCGGCTAGGAAGGAAGCTAGGTCCTTGCCTTCCTAAGGATCCTGTCCAGCCAGACAGGGACAACGAGTGCCAGCCTATGGAGGTAGAGCAGTTTGGACAGCCTGGTGAACTATCTCAATCTGAAGAGCTCATGGAAATTCCAGAGGCTTGGACTTGTGAGGAGAATGAACCTGAACCCATGCAGGTGAACTTAATGCTGAGCCACAAACAGTGAAGGTGTTTGCAAACTGTTTGTGTGCTGTGTTTTGCTGTGATAGCTTAGAGAGAGAGTGTGGGAGAGGATTTGCTTCCACCTGGGAGGGAAGTTGTAGTCTGTTTTTGTCAGGCCAGTAATTGTGCAAATCCTGTGACTCTCTCTTTTTCCTGGCAGCCATAATTTGTGATTGCCAGAGGCTGTTTTTTTTTCTTTTATTGTTGTGCTATGGACTAAGAATGAAGCATACCTGAATGTTGGATTATAATTTTGGGGTTTTGGGACTGAATAAAGCAACTGCTTTCCTAGCAGTCTAAAGAAGCTCTAGGGAGCCAAGGTCTTTGTATGAGGCAAGACCTAGAAACTGTGGCAAAGTAAAGCTGATAGCTAAACAAGCTGACTTTTGTCTCTTTGCCCCTTTTGGCAATTGTTTGATTTTCTTTTTCCCTGATGAATGCTGTATACAATCTGGAGGGAAAAATATCAGAATGCTGAGGGACATTACTTACCTGTTCCAATGACATTGAGTAAAGTGAACTGTTTATTTAACTTGACTGAGTGTTGGAACTTTATTTTGGAGTTTTGTTTTTTGAATCCAGTCCTACAGGAAGACTCCATGTCGGGTCTCACGCAAATGTTCATTTTTATGTGTAGCCGTGCTCAGAGCCTTAAAATCCTATCTGGGATTGCTCCGTCGGCCACAGGGTACAAGGAGCAGCATGGGTTGGAACCCACTACCTCGGGGTGCTGAGGCTGTAGCTTTAACAACTGCACCACACTCTTGCAGCCACTATTTCTGTACACTCTAATGTATCATTTGCCAATAATAAGTGCACATTCTTTCAACAGTGTGCACTATATGCATAGATGGCGCCCACTGCACATTCCGTAAACTATTGTGCGTGCACAAACTACTGAACATGTGCATAGTTCACATTCTTTGAAAAACGTGCACACAATGACTTTGCTCCTGTGACAAATAAAATTACCAAATAAAATGAGCATTCTTGGAAACAACATGGAATTTGATACAAAATGAAAAATTTCTGGATGCCAGTTCCTATAAGAAGAATTGCTTCAGGCAGAATTTATTACAATAAATGCATAAATACTTAACCCTTTCAGGACCAAGGGACATATTTGTCCCATAACTTTAAAATCCTATAAATTTTGATTGGGATAGTCTACAGTTCTAAATTTGATATGTACGGATTCCATATGATACTGCCTTTATGTAAACAAACTGGTTCCGACATTCATTCATTAGCGTCGTTGCCAGATTGACGAGAAGATTCACTTGCCACACTGTCCATAAGCCAGAAGTTTGATTTTTTAAATAAAAATAATGATATTTCACAAAAAAAATCAATTTTTTGGCATCTGCAAGCCCTTTTTACCATAAAAATGTCGTCAAAACCACAAAAATTGGCCTACAATCCTTATGGTCCTGAAAGGGTTAAATCCCAACCTTTCCATGTTTCACCCTTACCAGGGCTGCAGCAGGGGCTGTAAAACTGTCAAAAAAACCCATAAACATTGACACACACCCCCTTTTAATAAACCCATAGTGCAGTTTTTAGCACCGGCCACAGTAGTAACTGCTATGACGTAGGAATTCTATAAACGTCGGAGCTGTTACCACCGCAGCTGGCACTAAAAACTGCATATGGCTCCAGAAAAAGGAAGACGGATTGATACATCCGGGTTTTTCTTCCATTGAAGTAAATCCCAGAAGTCTCAATCCGTCCTCTTTTTTTACGGAACCATATGGTAACACTACATTGAATTAGTATAACTAATATAAAATAATAGATAATAAATATATCATAAGATCACAGACTGAATGCCAAAACGAAACCAATCACATGTAAAACGAGAACTCAAAATAGCTATTTTATTTTTTAGACTCTGTAATTGTTTTCAGTGAGGCATTATGCCTTCTTTACGATTTTACTGCCTTTTAGAGCCTATATTCAAGTTTTCATTTTGATTTTATTGCTCAGTGACCTCTGACCCCTATAGTCACACACAGCTTTCAAATAAGCTCTGTTAACCAGACAGCAGTTTCACCAGCTGCTGCTACACATAAGAGAGAAAGGTACTGTATGAATGACTGGCTTACCAGAAAGACTGGGTTTTGTAGCTTCTGCTGTTTTGTGCTCTTAACAAGACCTGCCTCTTAACTTTATAATTCTTACTATTTTGTAGCTATTATCAGTTGATGGTGTTTTGTGGATTACATTGCCATTTTAGTATGTTTTAATAATTATTTTGAACTTTTTTTGTGAGATTGGTTTTTGCTCAGCGGCAACCCGATTCTCTAACCGGTATCTATAACATGGACATCGGTTAGAGAATCAGATTCTTTTTAGGTGGAATTAGGCGCAATTCTGTATAGGACACCTGTCGGCTTCTGAGACTGGGCGTCCTCTACCGAATCCGGGCCTAAGGGGCTCATAATCAAAACTTTAAAACGTCTATAAACCCGCCTGTCAGCACTTTGACGTCCTAATAGACAGGACGTCGAAGTGCTGATAACCAGACTGACTTTCTGGATGTGTAGCGGGATTTCTTATGCCTCTGAATGCTGCTGTGTGCCCAGAGCTTAAAGGGACATATCTGGAGGGATGGTCAAGTAGGTATTTGGGTGGGATGTGAGCTGACTTAGATTTAGACGTCCTGTAGGGATAAGCAGATGTTTTATTAAACATCCTGGACAAAACTTAGACGTTGTGAAATAGACCAGTGTTCTTTAACCGCCGGTCCGCAGACCGGTACCAGTCTGCAAAAATTTCCTGCCAATCCATGAAGGATTCAGGTCCCTTCCTGGCAGTTACCTTCGGTATATCACAAACTGCACACTGTTGCAGGGAAAAGAGGCTCCAGTGCTGGCGTCAGCTGACTTGCAACTTCCTTCTGCCATCACGTATGCTGCCATCACGTATGCTGCCATCACGTATGCCTTCGCTTATCCGCCGGGACTCCTGCCTTCATCTTGTCTCCGCACCCCTGGACCAGCAGCGGCAGCTCTGTATGCATTTAACTTCGCCACACTGTGGCTAAACTAATGCTAGCAGCAGCTGTGTGGCAAAGTTAAAAGCACACAGTGAGCTGCCGCTAGGCTAGAAAGAGGAAAGATTTGCTGGAAGGGAGAATGGGTACTGATGGACAGAGGAGGAGGGAAAGGAAAGGGAAGAGAGTTACAGTTGGATAGGGAGAGGAGGGAAGGGAGAAGGGGTACCGCTGGACAGGGTAGGAGGAAAAAAGGAAGGAAACAGCTGGCAGGGAGATTAGAGGAGGGGAAGGGGTCAGGGTGGAATTGAGAAATCAGATGAGGGAAAGGGGAGAGACAGAGAAATGAGAAAGTAGAGAGAGACTGATGCTGAGAAGAGGGTCAGCAGAGAAATAAGGAGAGAGGGACAAAGAGATGCTAGATCTAGTGTAGGAGACAAAAAAGAAAGTGAAGCTTGAATGAATCATATAAAGAGGAGAGAGGGGGTGCAGGCTGGATGGAAAGGGGAGAGGGGAATAGAAAGAAGGCAGATACTTTATGGGAGAGAGGGCAGAGAGTGGATGGAAGGGGCACATGCTGGACTGAAGAGACGGAGAGGGCAGACACTGGAAGGAAGAGAGTGAAAGGATGATGAAAGCAGAAACCAGAGACGACAAAAGGTAGAAAAAAATAATTTTATTTCTATTTTATGATTAGAATATATTAGATTTGAAATATGTAACTGGGGACTGCAAAGCCCAGGCAGTGCTTCTTTAGCTTCCAGCTGGCTTAGGGCTCTCTCTGAACAGGTGGCAGTTGCCCTAGTTGCACTCCCCTAACACTATTCCTCTCATGTGTGACTGCAGTATTCTGTTAGCATGATATTTCTGTGTAGCATTCTGTAATAATTTGACTTATTCCGTTTTCTTTATAGTAGAGGGGATATATGTGAAGGGGAGGGGAGACAGGGTTTTTGATCCTTGCTCTGTATTATTTGCATTTATAAAATGACAATTGTACAGAATATTGTTTCTTTTTATACTTTAATAAAACACATTCAATATAAAATCACAACTATTTGAGGCTTGTACGGATGGGATCAGATGGTTTGCAGGGACCAAGCTCATGGGGACGGGGGTTTCTCTTTCAGTCTTAGTAGTTTGCCAGTCCACAAAATAATTATTTTATTTCTGCCAGTCCATAGATGTAAAAAGGGTGAAGAACACTGAGTTAGACGATGTGAAAACAAGTATAAGTGCCATAAAGGAATCCAAAGTGACCATATAACCACTGCAGAAACAAATTAAAGACCCTCACATACTCCCCTGCTATTCACTGACCTCCTTACATACCCACAAAGATCAGAATAGAAAAGTTCATATCTATCTCCAGAGCATCAGCACCTAGTATAGGAAAGCCTAGTAGAGCTGCAGACAGGTGTCGTAAATAGCCTGGGGGTTGGCTAGTGAATCATAGAGAGGAGTAGCAAGTCTCATAAGCCACTCTAACCTCTACACTCATGGTGGAAAATGTGAGCCCGCCAACAAAACCATACTCTGCTGCCATGTAGGTGCCACATGAAGCCATAAGAAATATTGAGGCTATAGACAGGTGGGTATAGTGGTTTCTGAGAGTGTTCGGGGGACTCATCATAATCTATAAGGGAATTATGATAAGAACATCGGAATTGCCGCTCCTGGGTCAGACCAGTGGTCCATCATGCCCAGCAGTCCACTCATGCTGTGGCCCCTAGGTCAAAGACCAGTGCCCTAATTGAGACTAGCCCTACCTGAGTATGTTCCGGTTCAGCAGGAGTTTGTCTAACTTTGTCTTGAATCCCTGGAGGGTGTTTTCCCCTATAACAGCCTCTGGAAGAGCGTTCCAGTTTTCTACCACTCTCTGAGTGAAGAAGAACTTCCTTACGTTTGTCCAGAATCTATCCCCTTTTAACTTGGAGAGGGTGAACAACCTGTCTTTATCTATTAAGTCTATTCCCTTCATTATCTTGAATGTTTCGATCATGTCCCCTCTCAGTCTCCTCTTTTCAAGGGAGAAGAGGCCCAGTTTCTCTAATCTCTCATTGTACGGCCCCTTAACCATTTTAGTCAGTATTCCAGGTGAGGGTATACCATGGCCTGGCACAGCGGCATGATAACCTTCTCTGATCTGTTCGTGATCCCCTTCTTAATCATTCCTAGCATTCTGTTCGCCCTTTTCACCGCCACCACACATTGCACGGATGGCTTCATTGACTTGTTGACCAGTACTCCCAAGTCTCTTTCCTGGGGGGTCTCTCCAAGTACTGCACCGGACATCCTGTATTTGGTTATAAGATTTTTGTTACCGACATGCATCACTTTACACTTATCCACGTTAAACCTCATTTGCCATGTTGCGGCCCATTTTTCGAGCATGTTTATGTTACATTGCAAGTCTTCACAATTCTCCTGCATCTTCACTACTCTGAATAACTTCATATCTTCTGCAAATTTAATCACCTCACTCATTCTTCCAATTTCCAGGTTATTTATAAATATGTTGAAGAAATGGGTACAAGCACCAAACTCTGCGGCACTCCACTCGTGACGCTTTTCTAGTCCGAGTATTGTCCATTTACCCCCACTCTTATCCGCCAGCCAGTTTTTAATCCACGTGAGTATTTCACTCTCGATTCCATGGCTCGCAATTTTTCAAAGTAGTCGGTCATGCAGAACCTTGTCGAACGCCTTCTGAAAATCCAGATATACAATGTCGACTGGGTCACCCTTGTCTATCTGACTGTTTACTCCCTCAAAGAAGTGCAGCAAGTTCGTTAAGCAAGATCTTCCTTTGCTGAAGCTGTGCTGGCTGATCCTCATCAGATTGTGTTTGTCAAGGCGATCAATGATGCGGCTCTTTATCAGCACCTCTAACATCTTTCCCGGTATCGAGGTCAGACTCACCAGTCTGTAGTTTCCCGGATCACCCTTCGAACCTTACTTGAAGATCGGCATAACATTCGCCACTTTCCAGTCTTCCGGAATCCTTCCCGATTTTATCGTCAGATTGGCTATTAGTTAATGCTGTTCAGCTATAGCCCCTTTCAGTTCCTTGATTACCCTCGGATAGATGCCATCCAGTCCCAGTGATTTATCATTTTTAAGTCTATCAATCTGCCTGCATACCTCTTCTAGACTGACCGTCAACCCTGTCAGTTTCACGTCTTCATTTCCTGCATATAGCCTGTTGGCTTCCAGTATGTTGTATATATCCTCTTCGGTAAATACAGACACAAAAAATCCGTTCAGTTTGTCGGCAATGGCTTTGTCCTCCTTTAACACTCCCTTTATTCCACGGTCATCCAATAGCCCCACCGCTTCCTTCGCGGGTCGTTTCCCCTTAATATATCGAAAGAACGGCTTGAAGTTTTTTGTCTCCTTGGCTATTTTTTCCTTGTAGTCTCTTTTGGCCCCTCTTACCGCCTTATAGCATCTGCTTTGATATTTGTGCTTTTTCCAGTTTTCATCCATTTTTGACCTTTTCCATTCCTTAAACAAAGTCTTCTTGTCTCTGATCGCTTCCTTCACCGCTACAGTGAGCCACGCCGGTTCCTTGTTCTTTTTCCTCTTGGATCCCTTGTTGATATGTGGTATATATAGATTTTGCACCTAGGTGACTGTGTCCTTAAAAAGGGACCATATTTGCTCTAGCATTTTTATAGTGCTTACCCTCTTCTTAATCTTTTTCCTCACCATGACTCTCATCCTTTTCGAAATTCCCTTTTCGGAAGTTCAGTGCCATGGCCATCGTTCTGGATCGATGTTTTGCCCTCGTGTCCAGGTTGAAGCAGATCATATTGTGATTACTGCTTCCTACCGTCTCTTCTACTTCTACACCTTGCGCCAGTCCTCGTAGTCCATTTAGAATTAAGTCCAGAATCGCATTTCCTCTCGTACTTTCCTCGACAAGTTGCACTTCTGTACAAAAAAAGCGATGAAAAAGTTCGCTACTGGCAGATTATATCACAAACTCTTTCAAACCCACAATTCTTCTGCAGCTCACTCGATGACAACCAGTTTTCAATTCACTTGCGAGTGCTCTGGATATATAGTTTAACTCTTTATTGTACCATAAAAGTGTTGAGTAGTTTAGTTTTCTTTCATGCTGTCTGGGCATCTACCCATTTATTTTAGTGGGACAGTAAAATTTTGTGCTGGCAAGACCAATATTTGTCCACCTGAACCTCTTGCCAGCTGCTTTTAATACTGCTAGTTATATAAACAGTTCTGCACCCTCTCAGATCTGAAGAAAGATATTACATTAAATTTCTTTAAACTTCCGCCAGCTCATTCTTTCAACTGAGCTAAGGATGCAATAGAAAAAAAGTCTTTCCTGTCAGACTAGACTTTACAATTGATCAAACCAAGAGAAGTTCAAGAAAACAGTATTGTGCTTGACAAGTTCCCTGAGTTTGATTCCCCAGCTAGATTTTCATTTGTCCTTCTCAGTGGGAGAGGAATTCCCAGTTCTCAGACAATGGTGACACATTGGGAGTAATTCTATATAGGACTGCCTATGTTTAGGTTAGAAGTGTGTATATAAATGACAACATTCTAGTCCTTTATATGTGAACACATGCGTACATGCATAAATGACAATAATCAGAGTACCTGTTACTCTGTATGTATGTGCCAGATTTTGATGGAGGGCACTTTGCAGATGGGCATTCACTTGATGAAGTGTGAGTGGGGGGGGGGGGAGATGCACATTTACATGTGTAAATTATAAAGCACTCAAAAAATAGTTAAGCTTTGAAACACATTGCCTGAGGATGTGGTTACAGCTGTTAGCATAAATGGGTGCATAAGGTTTGAACAAGTTCCTGGAGGAAAAGTCTACAGTCTTCTATTGAAACAGACGTGAGGCCAGCCAATGCTTGAACTGGATCGGTAGCATGGAATGTTTGAGTTACTGCCATGTAGTGTGATCTGGATTGACCACTGTTGGAAATAGGAAACTGGGCTAGATGAACCATTGGTCTGACCCGGTATGGCTAGTCTTATGGTCTTAACACTATGGTATGCAGGCATGAGCATTTGCATCACCTCTATGGCTGTCTAATAAAATTCAAACATATTTCACCAGTTAAACATGTATTCTATAACGAGAAGTAGGCGCCTAATTTTCTTAATAGAAAGCTCTAAATGGAGAGAGTAATCAACATGGGCTACCGTTAAGACGGGTTACTTTACTATGGGGTCCTTTTCAAAGCTGCAGTAAGCACTTATGCATGCTTACTGCAGGTTAAAATATTGTATACTATTGCAGGGCACTTAGGCATCCCGCAGTAGTGTTTGCATGTCTGAGCACTATATAATCTCCATTGACAATCAGTAGCTTGTTTCAACTCAAAGTTCTCCCCATCTTCCAATGTAATCTGTACTTCCAATGTCTACTCATCTCTTCTCTGTAGAAGTCTCTTCACCATCTCCCTCTTCTCCTCCTGTTTACCATCGCCTCACGCCTTAATTCTTCTTTCCTTTTACCGTCATTTGAATTGTACATTGCCTTGAACCCCACTCATTTGTTAGTGCTGGGGGAGTTTGGGGGGATGGAGATTGGGTGCAGCTGTGCTAATCTGTTAGTGCATGAGCATTGCCACACACCAAGGGCTGGATTCTACAGTATAAACAGTGCCTAGTGGCACCTTCATTTTAGACACCATTTTAGACACCTTCAGCGCACTTGTTAATCAACCACATGGCACCAAAGTGGATTTAGGCGTTGCTAAGCATCTGTGAGGTGGTACACCGACAAATGCGGGCAGGACAATAGCACCCCGTCAGTTGCACCTTATGGAAAGAAGAGATTTTTTGGCTACATACAAATCTTCCCTGGACAACATGACAGACCTAACACCCTGATTGGCTCAGGCACCTGAGGAGTCTGAGCAAATCAGATCCTTCCAGATAGGGTTCCCATAATCAGTATGTAAACCTTACCCTAACACTAGATAGGAAGTGAATATTTTCAATGTAGTAGGGGGGGTCCCCCCACCCCACCCTCAAAAAAGAGGGTTACTTTGTAACCCTCAAAAAGACAAAATAATATCCACATTGGGCCGCATTTGATGGGTCACCGTTCAGTGTGCGTGCGCGCAATTGGCAGGGCGTATTTGTTGGGGCACTATTGTCCTCTGTGCATTTGATGGGTCACCCTGTGAGGTAGGGGCTGGTATATTAGACTAGGTTTTACTAGGTCTAATTTACCAATATCTATCCCTGATGCCCAAGTAAACCACACCTATTCTCCACCCCCTAACCATGCCTACTTTTCAGGTAGGCATCGTTAGGCACTAGAAGGTGCCTGCATAAAGGCATCGCTAAGCATCCTAAGAGTTTGGCACTAAACTCTTAATTGCTAATTTAATATTTTTTTTTTATTGGCTGAAAACTGGCACAATTCCACACCAATTAAAGCCAAATTTTTTTTATTTTTTTTTAAAGTTGCTAGGCGCTGCCAATTAAAGCACCTAGTGGAGCCTAAGTAGGGTGTTCTTTATAAAATCTGGCCCTAAGGGTCCCTTTTACAAAGCCACAGTAGCAGCTCTGCTGTGTCAAGTGCGCCAAATAAGCTTTGGTGCATTTGCTGTGGGAGAATTACTACAGCGGCTTAGTAAAAGGACCCCTAACTGATTAGTGCAGGATTAGTGCGTAAGCCCTTACTGCCTACAAAATAGGTAGTAGTAAGGTACTGTCTCTCAAACTTCTTTTTAGCTCTGGCTCACTAAACGGAGCCAATGTTTTTCGCAGCATATTATAAAATGAAATTATAAAATTGCAAAACCAACAAAAATTAAATTTGAGAGTTATTTATTTAAAGTTCTTTAAGCTACATACAGATAATTGTAACAACGGTGAAACTAAAGTAGATAGAATAGAACTGCTAATCAATTTCGATGGATGAGCTTGTTTTTGAGTGCAAATTAACTCAAAACGTGGCTCGATAGTCGACAAGCAAACACACATTTCATCATCCAGTATCTGCATTCGTTCTCTTTTTTTCAATTTAATTTCAATCCAAGTTCACAAAGATAAGAAGATCCAAATAGTAACAAAGCTTTGTTTGTTTGGTTGCTTGTTAGGATAACAACTGCATAAAAAATAAAAATAAAGTTACTTGCCATTAGTTTTCAGGGACCAATCATGTCAAAGAATGATGCTTGTCTGGGCGGTTGGATCCTTACACATGTAGAGTCTCATAATATTGACAGACTCTTGCATATGTGACGTGCATGTCATCTATTCTAGTGTACTGTATACGTATTTTAAAAATAAAATAAAACTCTGGAATCTCTCGTGGCACACCTGGAATCTCTTGTGCTGTTGCACACAGTTTGAGATACACTGTAGTAAGGGCTTACACACTAATGACTATGTACTATAAGGAAATTAGTGTATGTCCATTTTGGAAAAATAGAATTTTGTTTTATTTCTTTATACTACCTTGTAAAGTGGACTAACACAGCCACCACACCATTTCACAGAAAAATAGAAAAATTTGCCTTTTACCGGCAGTGCTAAAAGTGCCCTCAGCGCACTTGAAAGATCCACATTGGGCCTACTGCAGGCCAGTTTGTAGCATTGTATTTTTTTTTTAATTTAAGAAATTTATATCCCACATATCCAAAAATATATGCAGGTAACAGAGAACATACAAAATCAAAACATAAAACCCTGACATTAAAACGAACATGGCACACATAAAACATTCTAAAACAATCATCTTACATATTAAAAGAAAAAAAAAAAATCTCATCTATAGTATATACCAGTGGTCCCCAACCCTGTCATGGAGGACCACCAGCCAGTTGGATTTTCGGGATAGCCCTAATGAATATGCATGAGAGAAAGTTGCATATAGTGGAAGTGACAGGCATGCAAATCTTCTCCATGCATATTCATTAGGGCTACTAATAAGGACTCCTGAGGAAGGCACATGTCACTGAAACATGGACTGTGTTGGTTCCCACTTTGTGGCACCATATGTAACAACTGGATGTGTTTCAATAAACTGATGTATAAACCAACCTATTCAAAATTCTCCAGTAATGTACTTATTTGTACATTTGAGCCCTCACTCCGTAGACGTCAAGTGTCTATAGCAGTTTAGAGCCCTGAAGCAATGACCTTTTGGTCATGAAACAATGGCCACCGTGAGAAGGCACGGAGGAGCAAGCACGTCATTCAGAAGTTTCATTCTCTAAGACAAGATAAGTTGCTTGCTTTTCCAATAATCATTTGACACTATGGAAACTTGGTTTTTGAACTTTTTGAAAGCTATTTAATCACATGCTATGCATAGGGTTTTGGGGGGGCTGATGATATGAGGGGGGTTGAGACAGTGAGCAACCTAAGCTCCCCTTCATAGCTCCAGTGCAAGATTTGCCCCCTGGCTTCTGAGGCCTTTTTTTCCCTGCGTGTTTTCCAAAAAAAAAAAAAAGGTTCATTTATAGAGTGCTTGCAAATTGGAGTTAGGCAATAAAATATTTGCTCCCAGCGTATACAAATACTGTAAGTACATTCCTGGAGAATTTTGAATAAGTTGGTTTATTTTTCACTCCAGTTCCTCGTTCTATTGTTGTTTTGTTCAATAAACTGTTGTACATCCCAATATTATGCTGTTATCCCACTCCTTGGTTTAGTTTTCTCTTGACATATTTTGTGCGGGCCTGAAAAGTATGCATATATAACCAATTTTGCAATGGCAATGCAAATAGGCCCCGATTCCTCGTATGTCACCTAAAAAATCGGCTCTAAGCACAATTCTATAAAAGTTAGACACACTTTATAGAATCATTCTTAGCGCTGCCTAAGCGGCCTTAGGCATCACTAGGCATCCTAACTTTTAGGCGCACTGTATTTATGCCAGGGTTTTCTTGACCTAAATGCCTGTGCCTACGTTAGGCGCACAATGGCGTCTAAGTCAAAAACAGGCATCTAACTTGAAAACACACCTACGATCTCCCTCCTATCCACACCCACTTTAAACTTTGCACTTGGACTAGGTGCCTACTTTTTATAGAATAGTGTTTTTCGAGATAAGCATTTAAATTTCAATTAAGGCCAATTGACAGCAATTATTAGGTGTTAAGTGCTAATCAGCACTGATTAAGCCTATTAATCATCACTAAGTTAGGTACCTTTATCGCCTAGGCACGCCGCTGTAGGCACCTAACTATAGGCGGACATTATAGAATTTGGTGGGCATTGTACAAAATTTAAACATCAACTTGCACATCTGATCTAAATGTCTGTCAGCTACTTGTTTGGTCCTGGGGCCTGCAAGAGTGATTGATGGGTTAAAAACCACTTCTACAATCTAAAAGTTTGAATTTTCCAGTTCAGCTTTTTAATTGCAAATCCTTACACATTTAAAGACCTGAGTGATGCCACTTTTTTTATGAACAATTTTCTCCATTGACAATCAGTAGCTTGTTTCAACTCAAAGATCTCCCCATCTTCCAATGTAATCTGTACTTCCAATGTCTACTCATCTCTTCTCTGTAGAAGTCTCTTCACCATCTCCCTCTTCTCCTCCTGTTTACCATCTCCTCATGCCTTAATTCTTCTTTCCTTTTACCGTCATTTGAATTGTACATTGCCTTGAACCTATATAGAGCAATTCACAAATTGTAGATTAAATTTCTTAAAATGGCTGCTTCCGCTAGGTGTGCAAAACATTTCTCATGCAGTGAGCTTTTTATAAAATTCTTGAGAAATTATGTATGTTCACATTTAGATATTCTTTTTTCTACCTAGGTTTGCCTTTTAGCCAGAAAGGCTTTATGATCCTATGGGGATGCTCTGGAAATGTCAGCAAAATTAAAAGCATATGTACCCCTAGGGCTAACATTTCTAAATTTGAAAAACAATTTCAGTGTGCTGACACTGTTTGTTGAAAGAATGTGTTTCCAACAAAATTTTTCTAGCTCATGACTCCAATTGAGATTCTTCTAGCAGTCCACTGACATCAAGAGAATCATTGGAGGCCTCCACCATTCCTTTGCAATCTTTTTTCTCTCGTCACTGGAACCCCTGGAACAAAGAAGGCCTTAGTAATTGGTGATGTTAGTCTCAAGTGGAAAGTCCAAAACTATGTAATCCAGTGGAGAAACCACTTCAAATCTGGGAAAATTGAAAAACCTCAAATTCAGCCTTTTGCAATAGTTCTCAAAAGTTCTCAATTGACAACGTACCAGTGCATTATCGCATTTTTAGCTTTCTGAGCTAAACACTCAGGTCAACATATTGCTGTTCAGCTTTATCAACTTACCCTTGTAGCTCCAAGACATACAGCATTTGATATGGTTAACTAAAGATTCCATCTCCATAATAACAATCCAGATATTATCCTATTATCCAGTGTTACAATTGGTGGCTTACACTGTGTAGAACTTAGATAATCCAGAAATTCAAATGGCTTCACCTGCTACAGCTTCCACAGCATTGCCTTGTTATCTCACACTTTGGTACATTCTTCTATTCTCCGTTCAGCGTTATAGACTGTGTATTTTGGCTTTCCAGCAAAGCTGATCCACTCACATCTATCCTTGGCAAAGCCTATTGTGCTTGAATTCTCATCATGGTGGGCTTTGCCCCATCAGCTTGCTGTCACCACCTTCCATCTAATCTGAGGGAATTCTGGCTCAGCTACCAATCCTGGAGAAAGCTCTGCTGAGCTAAGCAAGGCACACCTCCACCAAGCCTGATATTTCAAGATTTGTATACCGCCAAGTTTTCACCACCAACCAAGAATTGGACAGTGCTTGACTGTACAAGCCAAAACCCCTGTGAGGCAAAAGGAAAAAGCTGTTTACCATGACCTTTGCATTTATTCACACCAACACTTCATCCTGCCAAAGAGTTTCCTCAGCTCTGCACAGGTGTGCCTGTTTAGCAGCCTAATATATTCACTTGTAAAGTCTGTGAAAGAATTTTATACCTTAAGTGAAGTCTTGTCAAGAGGGTTCAGACATGTTTTCAGTGGAAAACGGCAATTGTTTGAAAAATGGTTGATATTTCTCAAATTATCTATAAAATTACATTTCCCCCCAGGCTGAAAATAAGACTAAGAGGAAGTTATCATTTCAGTTTGCACAGATGGTGACCACCCTCAGTCAACATTCTCATAAAAATGGCTAAATGAATCCAGACAGAGCTTTGGAACACTGCAGAGTATAGAAGAGGCAGAGAAAGAACATCAGTTCCTGCTAACAAATAATTTCATTTCTATTCTTATTTCCAAGTCCGCCCAGTTTTCTGTGGAAGATTATGGTTAAATTCTGCAGAAAGGCTGTAAAACATCTGTGACTCTTTTAAATAAGGTTTTGCTTGCTATACCTGCATTAAAATGTCAAGTGGTATTGAAAATCTCCCCTTTATTCTTAAACAATATTTAAACTATTTACAGTTTATGTAAAATTTACCATTAATATAAAAAAAAAAACTGTTTAACAAATAAAAACTTAGAAAAAAGTTAGGGATCGATACTAAGCTGGCAGTGGTCAGTGTTTCTGACTACCACTGGCTACATTTGACCCAGATATGTAGTGCCAGACTCTATCTAGGCACTAGCACAGAATATTAGGGTCTTTGGCAATGCCTGAAAACTATTTGTGAACATTCGATAATTCATTGGCCTAGCCACATATCTAGGAGGGCAAAGCTAGGACTGCTATTTATGAGGTCAAACATGTCCGCTTAGCTATACAAGCATTGACACTACGGGGGTCTTTTACTAAGGCACGCTAGCTGATTTAGCGCACGCTAAATTCTAATATTTCCGTAGACTATAATGGACTATAATCGGCTAGTGCGACTTCATAAAAGACCACCTAAATATTGGCCAGTGCCTGCCTAGCTCCTGGCTCTATCCTGACTCTATCCCTGGACCACCCCAGTACTAACTGACATTTCTCCTCTTCCCTCCTTCCCCTGTGGTGTCTGCCATTCCTCCCTGATGGCAAAAAAGCAAAACAAAAGGCAGAACAGTCCAAGATGATTTATTAATGACAAACACTCAACATGGCCATGTTTTGCCCTCAGGCTGCATCAGGGGTAAAAACTGTAGGGGGATATTGATGCCCAGCCCCTGCTAATTAGCACTTCCAATCCACAAAGCAAAGCAGTTTGTCTTCATTCAAGCAAAGCATCAGAGGTATATTCATATAGGGCTTGATTCTATAAACAGCACCGAATGGCGCCTACCTCTTAGAAGATGCTCAGCACGATTATCAATCAACCACTAGGCGTCAATTATAGAACTGCACCTAGCAGCGCCTAAGCATTCTTAACCACTGGTATATTAGGCTAGAGTTTTCCTGGCCTAATTTACCGGCGCCAAACACAGGTACCTAACAACACTCGACATGGCCATGTTTTGCCCTCAGGCTGCATCAGGAGTAAAAACTATTCTCCACTCCTACCCACACCCACTTTTGAGGTAGGCATCATTAGGCACCGGTAGACACCTCGACATAGGCAGCGCTCTAAGTTCCAAGTAGAACTCTTAAGAGTTTTTTTTTTAATTGTTTTAATGAGCTTTTAGTGGCTTACTCAATTACCATGCCAATTAATCTCATTATTTAATTTTGAATTCCACATGGAACTCGGCTAGGCGTCCACAATCTAGGTGCCTAACCTCTTATAGAATCAGGCCCATAATATCACAAGGCCATTAGTAGAGAAAAACTAATAGGCTATCTATGAGAAACAACAAGCAGCTTCATTTGCATAGCACCCTTTAAAGCATGGATCAGAAGAGGGAGCTGATGCTATCTAGGCTCTCCAAGCTATCCTGCAAGTAGCAGCAAGACATGAAGAGAGGAGCAAAACAATGCCAGCATTGGTATGAAGAACACATGGCACTGGGAGAGGAGTCAAACAGAAGAGGCAAGGGAAGTGTCTTTTCAACCAACGATAAAGTCTTTTTTTTAAATAAAATCTTTATTCATTTTAAAACTTACAATAAGTGTGACAGTGAGTTAAAACATTTTAACATTAAATAAAACACTTAATAATCAATAATAGGCCAAATCATATAACTTATCTCCCTCCCTCCCCACCCTTCCATAGCAAATATAAAACATATATATCATATGATAAAACTTTTCCCCCTATCATTCTTATATTGTTAAATAATAAACTAATAATTACCCTCCTCCCCCTGTATTGAACTTGTAAATTTAAGGGGAAAAATGGTATCTATTCAGTACAATATTTTGTTAACAGCTCCCATACATCTTGAAACTTCCTTAAATACCCCTTCTGTGTAGATATTGCTCTTTCCATTTTATATATATGGCATAACGAGTTCCATCAAAAATTATAGTTCAATCTACTCCAGTTTTTCCAATTACCGTACATGTAATTTGTTATATGGCGACCCCTTTCATTATAAGTAAAAGCTTGTTATTATTTGAAGATATGATAAAGTCTTTATTGAAAAAGTAATGATCCCAACAATGATCCCTGTTTCATTGTGTAAAAACTGCTTCCTCAGGGGACACTTAAACTGTTAAACGCTGAGGGTTAGAAACGCGTGAGCAGTCAGGAAGCAGCATTCAAAACACAATGAAAGTGAAAGTGAGGAGTGTCACCAACATTGTCATGAAGACCCCGAATTCTCTGGCATAAGTCAAATGTACTAAGTGGTTTAGGTAAGGGTCAGATTTTTGTGAGAAAATAAGTCCCTTTAAGCGTACATGAAAGAGTACCCAATTGCCTCCAGACACGATTATCTCTGATAGCTTGACTGTAAGATCCTATTTTCTGTTACACTGTCAGGAAGAGAGCATGAAAGGATCTAAGATTCCATTCTACACAAGGAAGAATGGAATGCATCTTAAACTGTCATTTGTACTGTTCCTCAAGGTGTCTCAAAGTCCTAAGCAGAACTTCTAGGAAAATAGGATTGTAACATGTGAAACCAATAAATAAATAGACCCCAAAGTACCAGGAATGGGCAAAGCAGCATCAATATTGGTAGAGATTCAAACATTTGGATAAAACAGCTCCAACGTTGACAATGATGAAGAAAAGTTCGGGCATTGTCAGCTTTTGAAGTGATATTGAGGCCTCTTGAGGTACTTGACTGCACAAAATCTGTTAACCTAGGAGAAAATGTAATACTTAATGCACTTGGTAATTGGACGCTAGGAAGTATGGAATTCATTTTCTCTCTGTACCATAAGAGGAAGAAAACACCAAGGCACCCTTGAAAGGAAAAAGCAATGCCAGCAACAATAGAATGAAGATCCAAGGCACTGGGAAAGGTACAAACTAGACAGAGGAGAAAGGACCTTAGTCATTTGTTAGAGCCATCCAAGCAGTGACCTAATTGTTGCCTGAAATCACACCAGCACCCCACACATAGCAGTTTGTATACTTGTTGGGACCAGGTCCGGGGACTGGATTATTCCAGGATACCAGAAGCAACACCACATACACTATAAATCTGCTGTGCTCTGTCAATAATGTAGACCACACCAATTGTTGTGCTCTGAACCAACTCATTGTGTTGGAGAACTTTGGTAAATCAAATAATTTATGTATTCAATTTTCTATACTGTTCTCCCAGGGGAGCTCAAAACAGTTTACATGAATTTATTTAGGGCACTCAAGTATTTTTTCCTATCTGACCTTGTGGGCTCACAATTGATCTAATGTACCTGGGGCAATGGAGGAAGTAAGTGACTTGCTCATGGTCACAAGGAGCAGCATGGGTTTGAACCCACAATTTCAGGGTGTCGAGGCTGTGGCTTTAATCACTGCACCACACTCTCAGGATTAGTCATTCAGTTGAAGCAACTTTCATAGAATAGGGTTTATATTAATACTGCTTACAAAGTCTCTCCTACCTTCCTAATTCATATAATGGTGCATACCATTAGAGTAATGAACCGCCAATGAGAATAGTGGTGTTCTCTTTCTATCATCTACCGATATACAAAAGTGATCAGTATCAATGATGGAACACACAGTTTTAATGATCTTTCTTGCTGTGAGGCTTGGGACTTCCAAGTCTCCACTTGGTGGTTAGTAGGAGGAACTTCATTCTGGAATTACTGATACCAGGTAGCTGAAATACTGTGAGTGCTTCTCTCCTCAGCCTCAGAATGACACTTTAGGACCAATAATAAAACAGATTAGATCTCTAGATTGACATTATTAGCAGAGCTTGTCCCCTTTCTCTTTACATTTTTTCAGAGGGTGAAGAGCCCCCCCCCCCCCCCCTTATATCCAGGATAGGTCAGAGGTCTCTTTCACTTCTAACTCCTGTCTAGGTACTAAAACATATTAGCTATATCGATCCCACCAGGTTGGCAGAGTACAACTTAATGTAAATTCTGTAGTGCAAAATGCTGCAGACAGATTGATTACAGGAACATCAAAATATGCTCACATTACACCCTGTCTTCAGCAAATGCACTGTCTGCCAATGGCATTTAGAGTACAATATAAGATTGTGTTGAACAGTCGTCAGTTTTTGTATGGTACAATTCCAGAGTATTTCAAGAGTAAAATGACCATTTATCAGCCAAAACGATCGTTGCGCTCTGAAAATTCTGCTCTGTTAAAGGCCAATGTTAATCCGAAATATGTAGAAACCAGTGCAATGACCTCTTGTTGTGCTGGGGTAAAATTATGGAATTTGCTGGTAGGGCAGTTAAAGAAATGTGCTGACAGAGGAACTTTTAGAAAACTCCTCAAAGCACAATTGTTCATTAATGCCTTTTTTATAGGGTCTGACTTGTCCTGATTGAAGAAAATTAACTGTGAATTTAAATTCTGATGTTTTGTCTCTCTTTTGTACTCTTTTCAAGTATTATGTATGTGGATATATTGTAAACTGCCTAGGAATTAGACGGTATAGAATATTAAAAATAAATAACTGGCTAGGGCATAAGGTATGAGATCTCTTCATCTTACAAGAGTCTAGGCTAGACTATCATCCATCACGTAGGTTAGTAAAAGAGCCCACCTGTACCCTTCCTATTGTACTAAGGGTGCTCTAGACCAGTGTTCTTCAACCGCCGGTCCGTGGACCGGTGCTGGTCCACAGAAATTCTCTGCTGGTCCACAGGGCCGGCACCTCCATCGGGCCCAAGTGATTGTTCTGTAGCAGCCGGTCCTCGGTACGATCAATGCGGCATCTTCGGGCCGGCTCCCTGAGTGCTGCAGTGCACAAAGCCATGGTAAAAGGCTCCTATCTGCAGCCTGCGTCTGACCCGGAAGCCTTCTCTCTGACATCGCAACATCAGAGGGAAGGCTTCCAGATGAGGCGCGGGATGCGCGCGAGGAACCGCTTCCCACAGCTTTGTGCAATGCAGCACTCAGGGAGCCAGCCTGAAGACCCTGCGTTGATCGCACTGTGGACCGGCCTGAAGCTAACACCGAGGGGCAGGCCAGAAGGCAAGGCACATGGAGGGAGAGTGACAACATCGGTAGGGGAAATGCTTTTATTTTTTTATTTAGTGATTTTAGATCTGCTGTCTGTTCAGGAAGAAATGCATTTGTTTGTTTTTCTCTGGGGGTTGTACTGCTTGCAGAGTCTTGCATCTTAAGGTTCGTTTGTGAATATTAGTACTTTTAGTTTTTGGTCCTGTATGGGGTTATCTGTTTTCTGGTAGGAATGAATTTTGAAAAGCATACAGTGTGCTTTGTGTATTTTAATTTTGTGGTTAACCATTATGTGTTGTTAATACAATTATATTGTATGTGTGTATATATGAAAAATGGATGGAAAAAATGGTGTTACAATTAGTACTATTATAGAGGCAGGGTCTGGGGCAGAGATTGGGTGGAGATGGGCATGACTTAGCCCAGTGTTCTTCAACTGCAGGTCCTCCGACCGGTGCCAGTCCACAAAATAATTATTTTATTTCCGCCGGTCCATAGGTGGCAAAAAGTTGAAGAACACTGCTCTAGACCTTGGCTATACCTACTATCCACCCCTTCCTAGTCTAGCTGTCATCAGTATGCCATTGGGGAGAAGTATCCTACCTCACTCCAAAAGACCAACCTCACTCTAAAAGACCTTTTTTTAGGACCATTAGATACAAATGTATGAAGTTTGGTAATTTTCTAATTTCATTCAAACTTCGTACCCAAATTCCTTATTGGTTCAGTTTTATAAATTTTGATTCAGTCATATAATAATTCAGGGTTCAAAGCGATTTAACTGTCCAAAATCAGCTCCTGACCAGTTAAAGTTCTTCTTCACCCAGAGAGTTGTAGAAAACTGGAACGCTCTTCCGAAGTCTGTCATAGGGGATTACACCCTCCAGGGATTCAAGATAAAGTTAGACAAGCTCCTGTTGAGCCGGAACCTACTCAGGTATGGCTAGTCTCAGTTAGGGCACTGGTCTTTGACCAGAGGGCCGCCGCGTGAACGGAATGCTGGGCACGATGGACCACTGGTCTGACACAACAGCGGCAATTCTTATGTTCTTATGTAATTGCCTGTTCAGGGCTAACCTCTAATTTTCATTGACACTTGACAGGATAGTACTGCTGAAAATAACCAGTTAGTACAGAACTAAGAACTGGCTATTTTGGGAGCATTCCAGGGGTGAAGTCAGCACTTGCCAAGTTAAGTGCCAATATTCAGCACTTAAGTGGCCAGGTTAACCACATAAATAGGACTATATAAAAATCAGTTCTATCTTTATGCAGTGCCCCATAGCCAGTTACGTGTTAAATATTGTACTTAACTGCGTGAGCATTAGCCAGCTCTGGAAACCCTGAAATTCAATGCCAGTGCCTGGATATTACCCAGCATTGAAATTCCAGGTTTAACGCCAGTGACATTCAGCAAAACGCTGATCACTACGGTTGACTGAATATGGGACCTTCTGTACAGTATTTAACAAACATTTACATAATAAAGCAGATGACTTCAACTCAAGCAAAGAGCTGTCAATCAATATTGTACCGTACATGCAAAATAGAGGCAAAAGTCTGCCGCAATGTGCACAGCAAAAAATAAGAAGCAGATTAGTCCATGATGAAGACGTATGATTTTTATTAACAACAAAGACCCAACATGGCCACATTTCGTCTTCAGGATGTATCAGAGGTGAATATGACACACAACTCCTACTAGTCAGCACTTCCAAACTACAAAGTAAATCAATGTGTCTTCCTTCAGATTGGCAGCAATTCTTGCACACAACGGAGAATAGTGCAGTCTTTATTCCTGATGCAGCCTGAGGGCAAAATGTGACCATGTCAGGTCTTTGATAGAAACACGATGGCAGATAAAGGCCAAATGGCCCATCCACAGCTTCCACTATCTCCTCCTCTCCCTAAGATATCCCACATGCTGTCCCACACTTTCTTGAATTCGGACACAGTCTTTGTCTCCACCACCTCTGCCAGGAGACTATTCTACGAATCTACCACCCTTTCAGTAAAAGAAAAGTATTTTCTTAGATAACTACTGAGCCTATCTTAACTTTATCCCATGCCCTCTCATTCTGGAACTTCCTTTCAACTGAAAGAGACTAGTCTCATGTCTCTTTATGTCACATAAAGCCAGGACTGGCTTAAGAACTCATTGGGTTGCCGTCCGTATATTGTTGATAAGTTGAGGCTTTTTCTCTACCTATTATAAACGTACTTTCATGGGGTATCTCCACCACTAGGCTAATAATTTTTTGTGCTGATTGTATTTAAATGTCTCTATCATAATTTCTCTCTCCTGCCTTTCCTCCAAAATATACATATTGAGATCTTTAAGTCTCTCCCCTTATGTCTTAGTTGTAGACCACTGACCATTTTAGTAGCCTTCCTCTGGACTTTTTTGAAGGTGCGGTCTCTATAATTGTATGCAATATTCTAAATGGGGTGTCACTAGAGTCTTATACAAAGGCATCAAAGCCTCCTTTTTTCTGCAGCCATACCTCTCCCTATGTACCCTAGCATCCTTCTAGCTTTCTCTGTCACCTTTTCAACCTGTTTGGCCACCTTAAGATCATCACATACTATCTCACCCAAGTCTTGCTCCTCTTTTGTGCACAAAAGTTCTTCACCACCTAAATTGTACCGTTCCCTTGGGTTTTTGCAGCCCAAATTTATTCAGAGAAATAGATGCTGGAAATAGAAGATGGAAAAGCAAAGAAGTGAGATGGTGCCCATAGAGGGATGGAGAGAAAGGAGGGAAGATGATGTCCATACAAAGGAGGGAAAGGGAGGAGATGGTGCCCATGGAGGTGAAGGGAAAGGGAGCTAGATAGATTTGAGGAGAAAGAAAAATTGAAGAAAGTTGGTTGTGAAAGATGAATATAGGGCAGGAAGCAATGGAGGAACAAAATAATTAGAATCACCAGACAACAAGGTAAGAATATGATTTTATTTTTTATTTTAAAAGTGAAATGAGTGAGCTTGAAATCTTTTGGTGGCCCTTGGAGCTTTCTTGTGACCACTTTGCGGCCTTTTATGTGAAAAAGATTAGAGACCCCTGGACTGAAGCATTCCATGTTAGCTTTGCATGTACCACTCTAACCACACATGAATGGGGAAATTCTGTAAAGAACGCCTAAAGTTAGGTGTCCACAATATAGACATCCAACCATTTAGGCATCCAAAGGCTGTGCATGATTCGCAAAATAGGCATCCTGAATTTCATAGATGCCCACTGAAAAAAGCTGTGCCTAATGTGATAGGCATGGGCATGGTTTTAATATGGATATCCATTTACAGAATCACATGCCACTCAGCGTCCTAGCACTCTACAATCTCACCTAAAATGTAGGCATTGCAAAACCAGGTCTACTTTTGGGTGTGAGTTGGGTGCTAGGTTGGTATAAGTTAGGCATGGGTTAGACATCCTGGAGGTGTACAGATTGTGACATCATTAATAGATGGCAAATTGTCACTAAAAAAAAAAATAGGAGCCCCTGCCTAAACAGAAGCTCCTGTGGCTCAGTGGTTAAGGATACTTCTTTCATCTTCCACAGCTCATGTGTTCAAATCTACATAACCCCCTCCCCTATACCTTAGCAGCTTCACTTTAGTAGCATAAGAGAGTATGGGTTTAGACTTTGCCATTTACATTTGCACTCTGTCATTTCCAGAGTCCAGAGGGAAACTTATTATTACCCTGAGATGGCTATGATCTCCAAAAGTATCATCTCACATGGCAGGAACATCTGCCTAGAAGGAAACTCCTGTGGCTCAGTGATTAAAGGCATATTGATGATGTCACAATGATGTCAAGATTGTGCATCAGATATGTCCACTTGCTCTGAACCACAGCTATTGTGAGTAGATTTTCTCTTCTTATTTTCTTAAACTTTGGGAATGAGGTTTAATATGCAATACATTTGTTCATGTGCTTTGCTTGAGTAATGCATTATTAAATATCTTTTAACCTTAATATCAAACTGGAATACTCTTTATACAAAAAAAACAAGAGGTTTAGTATGCAGTGTATGTATATATATATATATATATTTTTTTTTTTTTAATTATTATTTATTTATTTTTTTAATTTATTTATTATTTTATGTGCTTTGATTGAGGAACATAGAAGCCAAAAGAGTTTTCTTTGGAAAACAGCAGAGGAACTGGACAAGTGTTGAAAGTACATATTTGATATTTATCCTAGGGAAATGACTGCTTGTGAATCACGAGGATATAATTTTGGCTTTTAAACTGACATGTGGCTTAATGGCTGAGTGTGTGACGCAGTGGTTAGAGCTACAGCTTTAGCACCTTGAGGTTGTGGGTTTAAATCTCTCACTATTCCTTGTGAGCCTGGGCAAATCCCTTCATTATCCCAGGTACACTAGATAAGAGTTTGAACTCACCCGGACAGAAAGGAAATATGATTTAGTAGTCAAATGTAAATACCACTTAGGGCACAGGTGGTGTAAAAATAATTAAAAGATAAATAAATAAAATATAATAATGGTGCCATTTTACTGCATACAATTTTAATGTAAAAAAATTACAAAATCGCCATTCTAATGACCTCATAATGCTAAAACACGATAATGTTATAGACGTCATGACGTCTATGTGACGCCTAAAAGGCGATTCTATAAAGAATGTCTAAATATATAGATGTGCTTAAATTTGCTGTTGCCGCTGAGCGCAATTCTGTATCATGTGTCTATGCATAACAGAATCGCACTGAGCGTTGTGCTCCCAGACATCTAAATGACACCTAACTTTTAGGCGTCCTGTACAGAATTTGCCCCTTAATTTTTTAAATTTTTTTTTGAGTGGACATTCCTGCACTAACCAGTTAGCACAAGCATAACTTGGGAGACCCTACTATCTATAAAGCAGGTGGCAGTAATTGTTCCTGCAGTCATTTTAAAATTGGCTGTGTTCTAAGAACATTAGCTAGTCCATTCATCTTTATGTACAACAGTCTAGCTAATTTCGTGAAGCAGCAGTAAGCTTGGACATACCATAATATGTTGGCTACCGCTGGAGCTGCAGTAAGACCCTTCTAAAAGTTGGAACAGCAGTCAACTCCAGTTCAAATTAAGGGACCCTTTTACAAAGCCGTGGCAGCGATTCTCACATAGCAAATGCAACGCAACCCATTCAATGCCTATGAGCTACATCACATTTGCTGCACTGGAACTCGCTACCATGGCTTTGTAAAAGGAACCCTAAGTGCTTTTCCATTTTTTTGACACACAATGGGCTCCTTTTACAAAGCCGCGGTGGTATTAGCTCCAATGCTCATAGAATCCTATGAGTGTCAAAGCTAATACTGCCATGACCGGCAATTAAAAAAAAACAAAAAAAAACAATGCAGCTTCATAAAAGGAGAAAGGAATGTGCTGAATGTTATTAAAAATAATTTGTGGGAAGGTTTTTTTTGTGGTGATGATTGTTTCTGAACCATGGGTATTTGGACCCATTGTGCTCTTTAATTTTCTTTTCTGAGTTTTTTTTTCATTTCCAGTATGTAGAACAGTAGCATTGAATGTTGCTACTCTTTGGGTTTTGGCCAGGTACTAGTGACCTGGATTGGCAACCATGAGGACAGGCTATTGGGACAGATGGACTGTTGGTCTGACCCAGTAAGGCTATTCTTATGTTCTAACTAGTTTTTTAGCCCGTTACATTAATGGGTGCTAGAATAGATGTGTAGACTTAGGCATTTCTTTCTTTCACTATGCTCTCTTTCTTTCTTTCTGTCTCTCTCCCTGTCCCCCTGTCTGGCTGACTTTATTCTTTCTGTCTCTCTCCCTGCCCCCTGCCTGTCTGTCTTTCTTTCTGTCTCTCTCCCTGGCTCCCTGTCTATCAGTCTTTCTTTCTGTCTCTCTCCCTGGCTCCCTGTCTGTCAGTCTTTCTTTCTGTCTCTCTCCCTGCCTAATGTCTGTCTTTCCCCCCTGTCCAGCAGCACCCCTTCCCTGCACCCCCATCCAGCAGTAGCCCTTCCCTGCTCCCCCTGTCCAGCAGTAGCCCTTCTCCCTTACTTTTACCTCCCGCTGTCCAGCAGCACCCCTTCCCTGCTCCCCCTGTCCAGCAGTAGCCCTTCCTTGTGCCCCCTGTCCAGCAGTAGCCCTTCCCTGCTCCCCTTGTCCAGCAGTAGCCCTTCTGCCTTACTTTTACCTCCCCCCTGTCCAGCAGCACCCCTTCCCTGCTCCCCTGTCCAGAAGTAGCCCTTCCTTGCGCCCCCTGTCCAGCAGTAGCCCTTCCCTGCTCCCCCTGTCCAGCGTTGTGGAGAGAAAGAAATTTGTAGCACACGGAGAAGTCTCCTGGTTTTTGCAGCGTCACGGAGGGAAAGTAATGTTAAAACCGCCTCAGGCTCCAACACTCTTTATCAAGATGGGGAAACTGCCGCACACTCCTTCTTCCCACTATGCATGCGGAAACCACCGCACGAAACCATGCTCCTTCTACTGCGCATGCGGGGGCACGGAAGCACAGATCATGGACGCAAGGAGTTTCAACTGTGCATGCGCGCTAAGGGTTTTATTATAGCGGATATATTATGTTTGTCACCAGTTTACTCTCTGACAAATTCTACAGAGTGTAGGAGCAAATTTTGTTGGATTTGATTGAGAAGTTCTTTTGCCAGGTTTATTTTTGTTTGTGGGGGGGAAGAGGAGGGATTTGTTATTGAAAGATTATTTTGGGGTTATATGGCATTTTTCCTTTAATCTTCTAAATATTGTAGCATTTTTATCAGCAAATGTACTTAGTTTTTAATACTTGAGCAACTACCATTGGCATGTGAGTTATCATGTCTGCCAGCACAAGTATAGCTGCCTACTTACTTTCAGGGGCAAAGGATAAGTAAGTTATAGTGATATTGGGGGGGGGGGGTCCCCCATACCTATCTGCCATTCTTTATCAATCGAGGATTCAAGGGCATTTTGAAAGTCCGCATTTTCAGACTTGGGTATTTTATAGTTTTGTTATTATTTAGTTCATTTATTTGTTGATGTTTTTGAATTGTATACTGTATGGCGATGTTTTATTTTGATCTGTTTAAGTCTGTCTGGTTTTATTATGCATGTAATGGTGTTATCCGCATAGATGTTTAATATGCGGGTTACAAATGTTTTAAATAAATAACATTTTCTAGTTCAAAGTGAGAACAAGCCAGATTCCAAGCATGACTAAAGCACTTGTATTAAAAACAATGAGGCTGCTGATATGCATTGCTCAAGTTGATAGGTCCTTTCTTTAAGCACGTTGAAAATTAAAATAAGAGAAGTATTGTATTCTCTTTCTAGATAAAGTGTTATTTCTATTTTATTTAACAATATTCTCTTTCTTAAAATACAATGTGGGGGTTTTTTCCTGTGTCTTTCTTCCCTGTATTTCTCTGGGATCCCATCCCTCAAGGTGTCGATGACAGGGAGCCAGACATGCTTGTCTAACCAGCTTCACTTTTCTTATTTCCAAAGACAGAAACTAATTAGATATACTTCAGGGGGAAAGAGGGTGATTTCACCAAGCTTCCTTGCCTTTTCTTTCCCATTTCTTTTTTCCTTTAGTGGAACAGCTAAACTTTTCTACCCGACAGTCAAAGGGGGCAGTCTGTCTCAATTAGTGCGCACAGCAAAGGCACCCAAGCCACTATACCAGGGCTATCCAAGTCCGGTCCTCAAGACTACTGGCAGGTCAGGTTTTCAGGATATCCACAATGAACATGCATGAGAGAGATCTGCATACCAAGAAGGCAGTGCAAGCAGATCTCTCTCATGCATATTCATTGTGGATATCCTGAAAACCTGGCCTGCCAGTAGATCTCCAGGACCGGACTTGGGCAGCCCTGCACTATACCTACTGGAAAGATAGACTAGAAAATTGGGGCTGCGTGATAGCTAGTGAACCATCTAACCCAAGGTATAATGTTCCTATTCCAAAGTATCAGGAGGAAAAGCTGGTCACTAAACTCTGGATACAAAACTAATACAGGTGACCAAAATTATTTAATCATAATAAAATCATCTGTAGTCGATTGAATGCAAAACAAATGCTGTTGGCAATTAGATCCACAGTACCATAGACCTCTTTAATATAAGGTTTGTATTTTTTTTGCTTATGCAGAATAGAAGTAGAGCATTTTGGATGCATAGAGATCCTGAGGTTTTGAGAGAGAAATTTTGGAGAACTTGGGTACAATGATTTCTCATTTAATAAAGCAAAAAGCAAGGACTATTTAGCGCCGAGCTTATACTCAACCATTTATGATCTCTCTGGCTCCCCTCCTCCTCTGTTCTTCAATCCACTGCTCTGATTAATTTGCTTGAAATTTGTTTTTTCAAGTGTGTTACACGCTGCACCTGCCGCTCCCCATGGTATTTGGGGCAAGACAAAAGAATCTGAATAAGAATCTTTTTTTTTTTTTTTTTAGATGATTTCACATAAATTATAGACTGATGCATATGCTGTGAGATAGAGCAAGCCCAGCAGCAGCAGTGGCCTAGTGCCAAAGGAAAGGTTTACTGTACATGGGAAATCATTGAGTGGGTGGGGGAGAAGGCAAGGAGAGAGGGCCAATCAGGATCTGGCAACTGCTGATAATAGGGGGGGGGAAGGTGATTGGATCTGGCAACTGCTGTTAATTTTGGGGTAAAGTGACTGGGGGGGTGTAGAGGTTCAGCAGCTTCGAGCTATGAAACCCATGGGTTCTGCTTTAATATCATGCTTCTTAACGCAACAGGATTCCTCGATGTCTGCCAAATTTTTGCTTTGTCAAGACAAATATCAAACAGTTTCTATTTGCTTCAATTAATGCCATCGTCATTTCATGGCTTCTTTCAAGGGAGCTTTAGTTGGTTTATTTTTTCTTCGTTTGAGTCTTGAGATAGACATGTATAATCCAGTCTTTTCTGAATCTCTTGCAGTCCTGAGACAGAAAAGAGAATACTAGCCAAATGGCGGACTTGTCATTTGTTTTTCATTTCATTTCTTTAAAATTTTCTGTCTGATTTTTTTGCCTTTTCCTTTACACATTTTAATCTGACCTGTTTGCCAAAAAAAGCAGTATAGACATTTTATAATAAATATAAATATATAGTAATACTGTTGAGTGCACAAGACATACAGGATTCTGTTGGAAGTGTGTTTACTCAAACATAAGCACTGGGGGTGGGGGGAAATCCTCTAGTTTTTTATCATTCGTTGTTGATATTCATACTGCTTTAATATACAAGGGGGTGCTGAAAAGTTCTCAGCCCTGCCAAGAAGAGAATTACTTGGATACGGTTCAATCAATGATCTAAAACAATGTCAAAACATAGAAATTTGTTCAGCTTCAGGGGCGAAATAGCACCCGGAATATAGGAAGTTGGTTGGGCTCAGAACTATTCAGGACCCCCTCGTAGAGAGAGCAAGAGAGTTCAGATATAAATAAGGGTTCTTGATTTACTTCAGTTCACTACTGTTTATTGATATTTATTGCTTCATTTATTAGGTAAAGGAAAATATTTGGTTATTGGAGACAACCAATATATTGGGCACCTTAGGAGTTTATGTGTGAATAATGATTCTAGCAAGGAAGTCTTTCTTGGGACAGGGTTCAGCCATAGATCATTTCAAGCCCTGCTCTATGCAACTTTTCAAATAATTGCCTCAGTCACCAAGGTTAATTATGTTATGATTTTTTTATTTATTTTTTATTATTCTTTATTCGTTTTTGACATCAAATACATACTGCAAACATATGAACAATCAAGTAATATAGCATACCCCCCACCCCTCCTGGATGTGTATAACAAACTTTCATGAATCAAAGGGAAATAATGTTAATAATAATAATATTAATGTCACATTCATAACTTACAATAATTTGTTAACGGGCCCAAAATTTCCTTGAATTTGCTATGGTATCCCCTCTGCAAAGAATTAATGTTTTCAAACTTATAAATCTGGCATAATGATTCCCACCAGAAACTATAATTTAAGTCATCCCAATATCAATATGTAAAATTAATAACAAATTATGTTATAATTTTAAAAATGACTTCATCTCTCCGTATTCATTTGAGGTTTATGTTATCACTGTTGTCACTCTGTTCAGGTCTCTACACCAGCCTGCTTGGAAATCGGATGCCATTGTACGACTGTTGTTGATATTTAGAACTGAAATTTCATGCAGACTAACTGAAATGCTATAACAAGCTCAAAAATTCCCAAGCACGGAGGACCTAGGTAGAAGCAGTAATGGGGTGCTACCACCCCCTGATGCTGGTGATTTTACTCATAGGTTTTGTTTATTTAGTTATCGATTCTTGATATATAGATGGCCACTTCTGTGGCATACAGGCCATTTGCAATGCAAATATAATTGGGGGAAAGAGGAAAGGAAGAAAACATAGAAGAGAGGGGAAGGAAGTGGAAGGGAAAAAGGGCAAAAGAAAGAGGAGAAAGCTATAAAGCCAGCAAAAGGCCTATTGGAAGAGTGTGTCACGAGTAGGGTCTTAAATCTGGTGAAAGAAGATTCAGTTGTGATGTGGAAAGGCAGTATGTTCCAGAGCTTTGGTCCAAAATTACTGCAAGTGTTTTCTCAGAAGATGGTTAAACAGAGGGCCTGAGGAAGGAAGAAGGTAAAAAAGTCCATTGCTAGAGAGGCCAGTGAGGTACATATGGGATTAGGAGTATGTTTATGTGAGCTAGGAAGAGACAAGTAGGAGGATTTGAATTAAATATGGGAAGAGAGAGGGAGACAGCATTCGGAGCATAGTGGAGGAGTGGAATGATCAAAATGATGGGTCCAGCGGAGGAGTTTAACAGCAGTGGACTGAATGAATTGTAGATGATTTAGTGAATTGTAGATGATTTAGCCTTTGGCTTCCCTGGGCCTCACTGGCAAAAAAAAAAAAATGTTTCTGGGGCCGCACAAACGCGCAAATGCTGCAGCAAGATAGAGGAGGGAGCCGGCAAGACGGTAAACACCCGGGGGCAGCAGAGGAAAACATTGCATCGCCCTTGACCAGGGCCGCACAAAATACTTCACTGGGCCGCAGCAGTCCTCGAGCCACAGGTTGGACATCCCTGCTTTAGTGAATGTAAGGGCAAACCTGCAAAGAAAGAGTTACAGTAATCAAGGTGGAGAATGACTCAGCACATATTGCAAAGGTAGGAAGAGAGAAGAAGAGGCAAAGTGAGATTTCGGCAGTTGGAACCCAAGCACAGTACCGAGTAAAGCTTTGGATTCTTGCCCAGAAATAGCTAAGAAGAAAAGTTACAAAAAATTAAAAAAAATTTAAATTGAATCAGGTTGGGCAGACTGGATGGACCATTCGGGTCTTTATCTGCCGTCATCTACTATGTTACTATGTTACTATGTGTGTGTGGTTGCTATGAAATGCGAAGAAGGAGGCCTAGATTACAGTATCAGTATGATGACGAAAAGAGAGCTTGGAGTCAAAGTGAAGTTTAAATCCGGTCTTAAAACTTTCTTTTTCATAGATGCGTTCAGAATCTAAACTAGTAATCCTTCTTCTGATCCTCCCCAGGTAGAAAATCCTCTTTTTATCCCTCCTATAGGTCTTTTGTCTCTCTCTTTTTTTCTTTTTCTTTTCCTTTTTTCCTTCTCTCTTTCTTTCCTTTCATCTCCATCTCTACTCCTTTGCCCCATTCCCCTTTGGTTTGTTCTTCTCCCCTTCTTGTGCCATGTATGTTAGTCCTTTATGTTTTATAATGATTACTTTGTACGTTTCCCCTATTTTATTAATTGTATACAATTATATATATATAATTGTATACAATTTGTAGGGAAACCAGTTCAGCTTTTTATGCGGTATATCAAATAAAATAAAAGTTGAAACACCAAGGATTTTCACAGAACCACTGTAGGCAAGATTGTGTCCATCAAGAGAAGACAGAAGGTGAAGAGAATCACAAGGGTTGGGGAAAAGGCTGGCACTCCAACATTGTGGGCTCCTTTTACTAAGCTGTGCGAGCGTTTTTAGCGCATGCGGCATTTTAGCACTCACTAAACCCATGCTACGTGGCTAGAACTAACGCTGGCTCAATGCTGGCGTTAAGGTCTAGCGCACGCGGCAATTTAGCGTGTGCTATTCTGCGCATTAAAGCCCTAACGCGGCTTAGTAAAAGGAGCCCTGTGTTTTTAACTGCTACGTAGGTAGGGGCATATTCCCTGGAGAATGACATGGTGGCAGAATTTGTCACCATCACCGTCCCCACGGATAACCATGGGAATTCATCCCATGTCGCCCCTTAGTGTCAATCTCAATCTCAGTCCTTCTATACCAGCGTTCTTCAATGTAAGGCTTGAGGGTTGTGCTCATTCACTTAACATATACAAACATAGTAAATGACGGCAGATAAAGACCCGAAATGGTCCTTCCAGTCTGCCCAACCTGATTCAATTTAAATTTTTTTAATTTTTTCTTCTTAGCTATTTCTGGGCAAGAATCCAAAGCTTTACCCGGTACTGTGCTTGGGTTCCAACTGCCGAAATCTCTGTTAAGACTTACTCCAGCCCATCTATACCCTCCCAGCCATTGAAGCCCTCCCCAGCCCATCCTCCACCAAACGGCCATATAAAGATACAGACCGTGCAAGGCAAGATACAATCTTTGCGGTAATACCGCCCAGAATATGGAACTCCTTGCCAGCATTTATTAAGGAAGAAAAATCACTAAATGAATTTAAAGGATTGTTAAAATGCTGGTTCTATAAGGATGCTTTTGAAGCCTAATCATCAGTCTCTTTTGATCCCATTCATTGCTTAAACTCACATGTACTCTGTCTGTAGGCTCCGAGAAATTGAAAAAAAAAAGTTCTTAATTTTCTATTCCATTTTATCATTACTTTTAAAATTTCTTATCCTCCTTCTGTACTTTCCTTTTATGTGTCTTTTATTATGCTTATTGTAGTTCTCCCTACTTCCCTTATGTATTGGTATGATATGTTCATGTGTGTCAGTTGTAGTTAATAATTAAGACCCTGTTTTTAATTGTAAATTGCTTTGAATTAATGATATTGCGATACATCAAAATTTTAATAAAACTTGAAACTTGAAACTTCATACTCTGATTCTTCCCTCTCTCCTTAAAATATGGCATGAGGATGGTTTCCTAAGGTTAACCGTCAGGATAGGGACGGTGACAAATTCTGTCCCAGTGTCATTCTCCAGAGCTTACCTGTCTTTCTCTATTGAAAATGTGATAGTGAAACAGCACTCCCCCCCCCCCCCCCCACTGGCAGAGCACCGTAAGTGGAGGTCTCCTGCTCAGCTTAGAGAAGACTGAGAGGGGACATGATCGAAACATTCAAGATAATGAAGGGAATAGACTCGGTAGATAAAGACAGGTTGTTCATCCTCTCCAAGATAGAGAGAACGAGAGGGCACGCTCTAAAGTTAAAAGGGGATAGATTCCGTACAAACATAAGGAAGTTCTTCTTCACCCAGAGAATAATGGAGAGCTGGAATGCTCTTCCGTAGTCTGTCATAGGGGAAAACACCCTCCAGGGATTCAAGACAAGGTAGGACGAATTCCTGCTGAACCGGTACGATACAGGTAGGGCGGGTCTTGGTTAGGGCACAGGTCTTTGACCAGAGGGCCTCCGTTTGAGCGGACTGCTAGGCGCGATGGACCACTGGTCTGACCCAGCAGCGGCAATTCTTATGTTCTTAACAGTGCTGATGGGAGCAAAAAGCAGCTCCAGTCAAAGCGATATACTGTAGATCCCAACAGGCACACAAACTCAGTTAATAAAGCCAAATAAAGAAATGACATAAACTCGCAGAGCCATCAATAACTGTTCGAGAAGTTAAAGTATGATGCAGGACCATTCTGGGAAGGATAATATTGGGGGTAATCTTGAGCGTTGAGCTTAATTGTTAAAACCTTGTGGGAAGAGACCTAGCAGCCTGAAAAGTAATAGGATGGAGGGAACGCAGGATTGAAGATTCACCTAGACTGTCTAATGCTGTGCTCCGGCCCTGTTTTACGACTCCCTGGGATTTTTTTTTTCTCTATTTTTAGATCATTCCTCCTCACTCAGCCCAGTCATCACCGCAACAACAGCCCTCAGCAGTTTTAGCGTCCACTGAATTGCTCCACACACTAGACCTTAACGCCAGCATTGAGCTGGCGTTGGTTCTAGCCGCGTAGCGCACGCTAAAATCCTGCGCGAGCTAAAAAAGCTATCGCAGCTTAGTAAAAGGAGCCCTCAGTGTTGACTTATTTTGTCTTTTTTTTTTTTTTAAATAACTCAAACTTCATGAACCTAATATTTTTTAATACACATTCAAACATATATATTATTAATTTTTTAGTTTTTATTTGAACAATATTTTATAGCATCCATCATATTAAAAACTCATTAATTAAATACCATAACATTATTTAATAAGAAGCACAAAGTGCATCAATTCCCCACAATAGTTCCCCAGCAGAACAAAGTACACAAAACAGAGAACAATAAATACAAAGTGCAACTGTTGATCCTAAATTATACACATCCCAGAGCTAAAATTTAATAAACATACCTTTCCCCCCAAAAAAATCCGTGCATCTCTCTAATTACCCTGTATTGTCATTATGTCACAAAACATAAAGCAGTGACGTGCTTGAGTGGGTTTGAAAACAGATTAGCTGTCCCTTGACTGTCATAGAATAGAATGATTTATAAGGTCCCATCTGAAGAAGGGACCCTAGATGGTCTCAAAAGCTCATATATACAGTATCTTTAGAAGTTCTGGTCCTGATCCAATGCAAGGTATCACAGCTTACAAATTAATTCAAATATATTTTTTTTTTAAATTTGATCGTACTGTCAGTGTGAGTTTACCCCTCAGAGCATGAAGTCGGTGACATGAGCGGAAGGCAGAATCTGTCTTAAAACGGCAGGGACAGATTTGTCTTAAGCAAAGAAAATATGTCAAGTTTACAGACTCCTCTTCTTAAACCGCATGTTGACGTTTTACCTTTTTTCCTGTGATGCAAAGACGGCAAACTGTAGGCAAAACGTTAAAAGCTGCAAGAAGGCGAAAATTGCTGCTCTCCAGTTCAATAACATCAGGCACCCTCTTGCCAGTCTTTTAAGGCTTGCTATCTTTACTAGTGCACACAGTGATTAAACATTCTTGATGGGTTTTCGTTTCTGTTCCCTAGTGCAGCTGAATGTAAGCAATCCTGCAATTTAAGTGTGGCAAAGCGCATCTTCTGCTGGACTGATCAAGGAATCAGACCATTGTCCTGCCTTTCTGCTTTGCACAATACATACGAGTATCACTGTCCTTAATTGTTCTTTCACCTCCCACTCCACTGGACTTGAAACCAGCCCTGCTCTCCAGGAGTAGCATTAGTGGAAGATGTGGGAAAGAAAAGCAAAGAGGCTTAGCATACCTCAGCACTGCAGATTAAATGCCTCTTCAAAGATGTCACCCCAGATGTGGCAGGATGCATTCCTCCTTCCCCTGGCAACAGCTGCGAAGCCACATCAGTGCTTGCCTTATGTTGCTGAACATTAAGACAAGACATAAAAGCCGCCTTTTAATGACTTAGTATGCGTCGCAGGCATCATTTTCTGTTTACACTACAAAAGGGCAAAACCTGGGAATTAGCATTGCTGACAAAGTAGATAGAGATAAGTTGACGACACGTAAATGGCGACGCCTTGTATTTTTTGACATCCGCGAGAGTGCTAAGTAGTTTGAGTTGAATTTTTTTTTTTCCCCCTAATGTGCGGCCTTCTGAAGGACATGCAGTCACCTCATTTTGTTTTGGTTTTTTTTATAAATCTTTATTGAGTTTTTAAAACTAACAAAAATGCAATACAATATCTATACAAATAATAGTAATCATACATGCACTTATAATCAATCAGAATCCATACAACATTAAAAAAATCCACCCAACCACCATTTTCATAAGAGAATAGAACCATACAAAAGAAATGCCCCTTCCCGCCCTCCCTCCCCCTGGGTGTGTGTTTATTATACCAACAGAAATAAAGGAAAAGACAACTATAATGAATCCATAAAAGACGTCAATGGGCCCCAAATTAACTTAAATCTCTTAGTATGCCCCAGCATATCTGCATTCATCTTTTCATATCTATAACTTAAACATAAATTTGCCCATCAAAAAGTTCTTTATTTTGGTTATGCACAAGCATTAATCAAATTACAATTGTAAGCATGAATGATGCCTATGCTTGAATTTTGTCCAGTAATATCCAAATAGCACAAATATGTACATATCGGTCTATGTGATATGTGTAGTTTACAAAAGGATTAGGTTATTAGCACAGAACAGGGAAAATAAGTTTTGAATAAGAACTTCTAAGAGGTTTCAGATTATTTACTACTACTTCTACTATTTATCATTTCTATACCTCTGAAAAGCATGCGCAGCATTGAATATGTGCATTTAACCTGTAATAGACAGTCCCTGCTCAGAAGAGCTTACAATCTAATTTAGACAGACAAACAGGACATATATGGGCCAGGGAGTTTCTTGCAGAGGAAATAGTAAGATGGACATAGGTATCTTTTGGTGAGTAGGAGTTAGGAGTTAAAAGCAGCTTCCAAAAAAGTAAGCTTATAGCTTGGATTTGAATACTGTTAGAGATGGAGCCTGACGCAATGACTCGGGCAGTTTGTTCCAGGCATATGGCAAAGCAAGATAGAAGGGACGGAGTCTGCAGTTGGCAGCGGAAAAGGGTACAGATAGGAGGGACTGCGCAAACCATGTTATTTCAGTTCAACAGGTAAAATAATGCCTGTTCCCAGATAGCATAAAACTAGAACAGATGATGCTGTCAGTGTGACACTAGTTGAAAAACACAAGAGCAACCACATGTGTTTAGAAGAGCACATATGCTTATTGGGTGCTTCATTGCTATTATGCTGTCATCGTAGTACATCTATGTTATTTGGGAATATTTTTCCATGCTGTCTTTTACGGTATTGTTTTGCTATTTCCAAGTTTACCTCATTAAGGGCTCCTTTTACAAAGCCATGCTGTCTTTTACAAAGCTGTGGTACAGGTTTCTACCGCGGGCCAGCAAGGTAAATGCTCTGACGCCCATAAGAATTCTATGAGCGTTGGTGCATTTACCTTGCCGGCCCGCCATAGAAACCTATACCAAAGCTTTGTAAAAGCCAGCATGGTTTATTTTATTAATTTATAGCCTGCGTACAACTAAGTGGCTCGCAAAACAAAACATACACATTATAACAAAGGTTAAAAGCTACACACGGAGAAGAAAAAGAATGCTGTACACATAATAATTGTATTTATACTTATATTTAGTCATGTTGGGGTCCTCTTACTAAAGCACGCTAGCCGTTTTAGCGCACGCTAAACGCTAACGCAACTATAGATTATAATGGCCATAGATTATAATGGCGGCGTTAGCATTTAGCGCGCACTAAAACAGCTAGTGCGCCTTAGTAAAAGGACCCCTTTATTATTACGCTGTTAACAAAATTGTAAATTCTACGTTAAACTGTACCTGCAATACACCACCTTGGTTGAATCTCTTCATGAAGGGAGTTTAAAAATCTCAATATATAAACAAAATTTGCAAAGGTGTAAACTAAGGGCTCCTTTTACTAAGGTGCACTTGCGGTTTAAGCACGCGCGCTAAATACTAACGCCTCCATAGAGCTTGCGTTAGTATTTTTCATTGAGCGTGCACTAAAAACGCTTGCGCACCTTAGTAAAAGGAGTCCTAAGTACAAGGAAATGAACAGGTTCGCAATAATATATCTGCAGAGAACCTTTCCAAATCCCATAAGAATTGGAATTGTGAGGGGGGTTTTAAGAAAAGGGTGCCTAGGTTTTCTGGGCTGGAAGGTGCCTATTTTAAGAACATAAGAATTGCCGCTGCTGGGTCAGATCAGTGGTCCATCATGCCCAGCAGTCCGCTCACGCGGCGGCCCTCTGGTCTAAGACCAGCACCCTAACTGTGACTAGCCCTACCAGCGCACGTTCTTGTTCAGTATAAGCTTGTCTAACTTTGTCTTGAATTCTTGGAAGGTGTTTTCCCCTATAACAGCCTCCGGAAGAGCGTTCCAGCTTTCTACCACTCTCTGGGTGAAGAACTTCCTTACATTTGAATGGAATCTATCCCCTTTTAACTTTAGAGAGTGCCCTCTCGTTCTCCCTACCTTGGAGAGGGTGAACAACCTGTCCTTATCTACTAAGTCTATTCCCTTCAGTACCTTGAATGTTTCGATCATGTCCCCTCTCAATCTCCTCTTTTCAAGGGAGAAGAGGCCCAGTTTCTCTAATCTCTCACTGTAGGACAACTCCTCCAGCCCCTACAGTGCACCTGTTTTATAAAGACAAATAAGTGCCTATTTATCTTTATGAAATACTAGTGGAAATCCCGCCGAGATTGCACTTACATTGCAGGCACAGACATTACGACTGCTTGAAAACTGTCAGAACATCTACATAGACATAGATTATTGAAGTGCCCATATAAACGAAGGTATTTTACAATCTACACGTATGCTTTTTGACTCCACCCGTACTACACCCCTACTAATGCCTACAAGAAAAAGCGTGCAAACATGCTATTTATACTTGGCACAATTTCACATGAGTAATTTTACATGAACAGTATATATTGCTACATACACATAAAATATATCATAAATTGACCCCCTTTCCCCCAAATTCTGCATATAGCACCATAAGGTGTATGCACTAATTTGTGCATGGGGCCGATTTTCGTGCATAAGTTAATTGTTGAACAAGACCAATTGACACCAATAATTGCAATTAATACCTCATAATTGACACTAATTGGCACTATTTAGAAGTTTTGTGCACAACTTGGTAGGCGCATTCTATAAAGTGGTGCATGGCAGTTCTAGTGCATGAATCTGAAAAGGAGCCAGGAGTTTGGGCAGATCATGGACATTCCTAAAAGTTCAGTGCACTGATATAAAATAGTGTTTCTCAACCTTTTCAAGTCAAGTACCACCAGCCAAACTCCACCCCTGACTCCACCCCCATAATAATAATACTAATTGTTATGCAATTTCTTCCATCCATTTTTCATATGCACACAATATACATGTCAGAGACGCCGGTTATAAAATCACTTGGGGGTCCCTTGCCATTTCCTGATCACAGTAAGGGAATTTCTCTGCCGCAATCAACTGAGTAGCTCCAGCAGTGAACCCCCTCCACCCGCCAAGTTCTCCAGCAGGAGGAATGCTCACTCCCTACTGCCATTGAACCCCAAGGTTCGGATTCTTTACTTGGCACCTAAAAAAGATAGGTGCCTAAAGTTACATGGGATGGCCTAAGGGATCTGGCCAATTGGAATCTTAGGCCATCCCAGAAAGCCTTAGGCACCCGGGCCAATCAGGGCCTTAGTCCCCTCCCTGGTCCATCCCAGAATGCACTGGGAAGGGGCACACAAATCTATGAAGGCGGGCCTGCTAGCAGGAAGGAGTAAGCATCCCTCTAGTTGACCTACAAGAAAAAGGTACTGGGGGATCCAGTGGGCTTGGGGGGTGTCGAGGTGGGGGCAGGTTTTAAGGAGGGTTCCGGCAGGAGGGAGTGGGCATCCCTGCTGCAGTGATCTTGGGGGAGTCTGGCAGGAGGAACTGGACATCCCTCCTACCTGTGATCTTCGGTGGATGGCGGGAGGAGGAATTGGGCATTCCTCCTGCCACAGATATTTGGCGGGGGGCTTCAGGGCTTCCAGCAGGAGGAACTGGGCATCCCTCCTGCCAGCCAACTTTGCGACTGGAGGGTTTCCTGCCACGGCTGCTGAGCTGATCGGAGCATGGAGGTTCCCTTGCTGCAATCAGCTCAGCAGCAACGCGTTTCTCTAACCGGCACCTGTGACATGGACGCCAGTTAGAGAATCGGGGGAGGGGGGTATTAGGCATCTGTCCATCAGGACAGACGCGATTCTATATAGGAAGCCCTTGTGCAATTCTCAAAAACCACTTAGGCAGCTGCTGAGACTGGGCTTCCTATAATAATAATAATAATAATAATAACAGTTTATATACCACAGGACCTTGAAGTTCTATGCGGTTTACAATGATTAGAAAGATGCTACAAATTGAGTAGAGCAAACATAGTTGAAGATCAGTGGCTAACAGATACGATTAGTGGCTAATAGTTTAAGGGATCAGTTGTTATGGGAGAGATTGTACAGATTCGTTATCTAGCTACTTCAAGAACAGGTATGTTTTTAGGTGTTTCCTAAATTCTTTCTATAGAGAACCCGGCCCTTTGAGTCTGGATTTGAATACTGCCAAAGACAGAGTAGATAGATAGATAGATTTCCCCCAAACTTTATAGTTGGGGGGGTTAAATTGAGACGTGCCACTTTTTAACCTTCAGTCCTTTTATTCCTACTTTGGGCTACAAGAATATAAAATGAGTAATTAACAAGTTCTTTATTGCCTCTGCACTAATAATTGCCATGTATAGCCTAAAGGAACAGTAGTGAATATATATAAAAAAAATCTTTCCTAGCCTCTTTCTCCTCCCTACCTTAGATTTCCCCATGCCCCATATTTAACTAGCATTCAGTGCTTATTATTAGGATCTCAACACTTTAACCTTTAACAGCCTCGGTGATAAAAGTGTAATCCCCATGCAGTGACCTCTGCATGCAGCCATCAATAAATGTGCCACAGTATTCCCCTTTCTCACCATACCAGTCCAGTTAAAAAAAAAAACCAACAAGCTGGGCAGAGATTAGTTTATCAATTATCATGAAACTGTCTGCAACTTCAAAGAACTCCGGAGTAGAGGAAACCAGTTTATCAGTCTTGTAAGCGTCCTGTGATTATCTTTCATGTCAACCCAGATGTAGAGCAGCAAAATGGGGGAATAACTTGGAACTGCAGTGAGAAACTTGGTTGATGGAAAAATATAAAAGCAGCATTTTCTTGGGAGCATGAATCACTGGGATTAAGTCAGATTTTGACAAGGAACAGGGCTCCAGGATATGTTGACTATGAACAGTTCAGTCCTATGTACTGATGTGTCTGTGACTATTTAATCAATAAATAGTCTTGGCATGCTCATTTCCCCCTCTGCCTCCTCTTCTCTCCCTACGCCCCCCCCCCCCAAAAAAAAAACCTCTAAAATTTTATGTGGGTCTACACATTCTATATAAGGTGCTGATCTAAGATATGCACCCAACTAAATTGGCTGAGTCATTTAGAAGGAAATTTTATAAAAGGCACCTAGGTTAGACACCTAACTTAAGGGTCATTTTATTAAGGTGTGTTAACCAATTTAGTGAGCGCTAAAGATTAACGTGTGCTAAATGCTAAGATGTCCATAGGAATATAATGGATGTCTTGGCATATAGTGCACACTAATCTTTAGTGTGCTCTAAATCGGTTAGCGCACCTTAATAAAAGGACCCTTAATAACTATATTGGCTTCAGTTATGAGCTTTAGTAAACTCATAATTGAAATAAAAATGAATTGTATGATAGGATCCTATCTTAGACATGATTCTGCAAAAGATAGGCATCTATTTTATGGCACCTAACTCCAAAGTATGCATATTTAGGGACGGAGAAGGACTTAGGCATCTTTATGTGCAAATTTCTGGCCTACATTGCAAGTGGCTAATAGGTACCTAATCCCCTATGGACAGGTTAGCGGTTAGCGCATGTGTTGATTTAGCGTGCTAAATCCATGCTAAAAATGCTTAGTACGCCTTTGTAAAAGAAGGCCTAAGTTTTAGTTGGCCTTCTGTAATGGCCTGTGTGATTGACATGAAATAAGTGCCTAAATTTAAGTGCCGATCTTTTTAGGCACCCAAATACAGAAGCTGTCTCTTAGTTCCAATAACTGGGGGGCTGACTGACACCAATTTGAATTTGCATGCATATCTTGCTATGTGCTAATCTATAACAGTGTGCACCTCAATCCCATAGCACACAACCTAAAAGGGGGCGTGGCCATGGGAAGTACATGGATAGATCAAGGATGTTCCTAAAAATATGTGCGCAGTATTATAAAATACCGGTGAATGTGCACCCAAATTGAGCATCGGGAATAAGTTTCATCAGGGGTTGAAATCGGCACATAAAGCTATTATTTAATGTGCATTCATTTTTAAGGATTTATTTATTCAATTATCTATACCGTTCAGCCAGGGGAGCTCAGAACGGTTTACACAAATTTATTCAGGAACTCAAGCATTTTTCCCTCTCTGTCCCGGCGGGCTCACTATCTATCTAATATATCTGGGACAAGTCTGACAAAGATGGCAAAACAAAGTTTACAAAGCATGATAAAAATATAATAAGGCAAAACATGGTATGGTGAGACAGAGCAAGGCGAGCATAATTCGGCAAAACACAGCACGGTAGACATGATATTACAAAGTAGGGCTAACACAGTGCGACATGACTAGCAAAAATGATTGGGCAGGCATGCTTGACAAAACATATTTATTTAGTTTAAACATTTCTATTCCGCTTGAGGTCTAAGCGGATTACGATAAAACAAGCATACAATCAATATGATATATGGTCTTCATAACAACGACAAAACTACATCATCACTCCCTCTTTCAATTATCTAAGTTCAGAAGTCTCTCAAGAACATTTTCACTTTAGAAGAATGCTTGTACAAATAAACAAATTTTCAATTCCTTTTTTGAATGGCTTCAACTCCTTACATAATCCTAGATAACCAGGCAAAGAAATTTGTAATCGTAGAAGACATGGAAAGGTAAAAGTGGCATGAGAGATCGTATCCGTTATAGAATAGTATCCAGTGCTGACCTTTTTTTTTTTTGCACCAGTTTTTGAGCACCGTACACTGAATATAGACCACTGGGGTCAATTCTTACAACTGAGTTCCTCCATTTGGATGCCCAAAGGCTATTTAGTAGAAGCCTATTATATAATAGCACCTGGATACCTAAATTCCATGCTTGGCTCAAGTGTGTTGGAAGAATTTTTTTTTTAAACGCTGTGATAGCTACCGTATATCTTTCTTCAATCTGTATCACAGGACTTATTTAAATTAATAATCAACTGACTGCTGATATATAATATGCAATAGACTTATTGTGTGAAATTGATGTGCTCAGACCCACAACCGCGTAAGTGATGTGAAACATGTAGTTCACCAGCACGGGTTGTTACGGGACCATCATGGTTTCATCAAGTCCTACCGCCTTATCATATACAATAACAGCTGTAAATTTACCACTTTAAATTTGCACAATATGTGCTTATCATATTGTATCCTGGTTCCATTACAGAATCTTATTGTATCCTAAATCCTATTAGGATCTTATTGTATCCTAAATTCCATTACAGAATACTAACATAACCTGGCATCAACGTGCCTAACATTTAGGAACCTGTAGTTACACCAGTTATAGAGCTGGCATGCATTGCTGTGGGCATTTATTTTTTATTTATTTATTCAATTTTCTATACTATTCTCCCAGGGGAGCTTAGAACAGTTTACATGCATTTATTCAGGTACTCAAGCAGTTTCCCTGTCTGTCCCGGCAGGCTCACAATCTATCTAATGTACCTGGGGCAATGGGGGGATTAAGTGACTTGCCCAAGGTCACAAGGAGCAGCATGGGTTTGAACCCACAACCTCAGAGTGCTGAGGCTGTAGCTTTAACCACTGCACCACACTCTCCCATTTAAATGCATCAGGGGCACATGTAACTTACAGAACTATGCAAGTTGATGCATGTGAGAGCCCCATCCATGTACTGCCCATGTATACCCCCCTTTGCAAATACACAGTATATACTGTAAGTTGAGTGGGTGTTTTCGGAATAAGCACCCTGCTAGCACTTTTATGAGTACTGGTATACTCATCAAATAAGTTACTGTTCAATATTCCTTTGGTTTGTGATGTCAGCCTAGAATATAGAGTACACTTGTTTTATGTGACAGGTTTGAGTCCATGGAACTCGCTTCCATCTGACTTACAAAGTATTGGCAATTTACTTCAGTTCTGAAATGTGTTAGAATCATACTTGTTTAGGGAAGCCTATTTAAAAGTGATATGATGATGATAATATCTATAAGGGAAGAGAATATAAGATCAATGATTTTGTTTGGGAACATACTGCAAAGCAAGGATGAAAATGTTATAATGCCCTTGTATCGCTTTACGGTACGGCCGGACCTCGAATACTGTGTGCAATTCTGGTTGCCGTATCTCAAAAAAGATATGGCAGAATTAGAAAAGGTACAGAGAAGGGCAACAAAAATGATAAAAGGGATTGGGACGACATCTCTATGAGGAAAGGTTAAAGCGGCTAGGGCTCTTCAGCTTGGAGAAGAGACGACTCATGGGTGATATGATAGAAGTCTATAAAATACTGTGTGGAGTGGAAAGGATAGATGTAAATTGCTTGTTTATTTATTTAATTTTCTATATCATTCTCCAGGGGAACTCAGAATGGTTTACACTGATTTATTCTGGTATTCAAGCATCTTTCCCTGTCAGTCCCAGCAGGCTCACGATCAATCTAATATCCCCAGGGCAATGGGGGACCAAGTGACTTGCCTAGGATCACAAGGAGCAGCATGGGTTTGAACCCTCAACATAATAGCATAAGAATAGCCTTACTGGGTCAGACCAATGGTCCATCAAGCCCAGTAGCCTGTTCTCACGGTGGCCAATCCAGGTCACTAGTACCTGGCCAAAACCCAAGGTGTAGCAATATTCCATGCTACCAATACAGGGCAAGCAGTGGCTTCCCCCTTGTCTTTCTCAATAACAGACTATGGACTTTTGCTCCAGGAACTTGTCCAAACCTTTTTTAAAAACTATCCACTCTTACCACATCCTCTGGCAACGCGTTCCAGAGCTTAAGGGGTTCATAATAAAAAAAAAAAAAAAAACCCAATGTTTAAAAAGTGTCCTAAATGGCTACTTGGACGATCAAAAAGCCTGATCGTCCAAGTACCCATAACCAAAGTTGGTTTTTAGACGTATCTAAAAACAGCTTAGGCCTTTCCCCTGCCTCTAGACGCACAGAGAGAAAAGAGGTGTGTTTAGAGGAGGGGAAAGGGTGGGCAGCGGGCGGGAGGTGGGCCGACCTACACACAGGCGTACAACAGGTATAACCAAAACATTTACAGGTTGCCTAGTCGGCACATAGACATTTTTGACTTAGACGAAGTCAAACCAGGTCTAAGTGCCGAAAATGGGGGCACTGAGCTGATGGCCGCTGGAGCCATCAGTTCAGCGGACCGGCAACCTACCCACCGCAACCATTGGGCAGGAGAGATGCCTCATCTCCCCTACCGCGATGCCATCACTCCTCTACCCGAACCCGTTCGGCTGGCCAACTTACAGGTACGGGGAAGGGGTGGGGGTGGGGGGGTCGTGGGGTCGGCTGGGGGGGTCGCGTGTCGGCGGGGGGGCCAATCGGGGGTTGTGGTGGGGCGGTCGTTGGGGGAGGATGGTTGTGTCGAGGGCAGGAGGGCCTGGGATCCCTCCTGCCCATATTGTAGTGGGGGGTGGGGGGTAGGGGGTAGGGGGTAGGGGGTCGCCGGGGCCAGGAGGACTTGGGCTCCCTCCTGGCCCAATCCAGTAGGGGGGGTCACCAGGGCCAGGAGAGCTTGGGCTCTCTCCTGGCCCGTTCCTTTCGGAGGGGGTGTCGCCGGGGCCAGGAGGGCTTGGGCTCCCTCCTGGCCTGCTCGTACTTGGCAGGGGAGGCACGATCACCAGGGCAAGAGGGCTTGAGCTCCCTCTTGCCCTGATATCGTCGGGGGGGTCGCGGTTGGATGGGGCAAGAGGGCTTGAGCTCCCTCTTGCCCCGATGTTGTCGGGGGGGGGGTCGCAGTTCAACATGGCAGGAGGGCTTGGGCACCCTCCTGCCTGGATCGTTGTGGGGGGGGGGGGATTCTGTAACCGGTGTTGTTTTTGACAGACACCAGTTACAGAATCCAGCTTTTAGGCGAAGGACTGGCTCCTCCTTCGCCTAAAAGCCCTTCTGTTGGACGTTTGGGGCTTAGGCGTTTTTTTGGTTCATTATGGGCAAAAAATGTAGACGTCGTGGGGGTGTACTTGTAGACGTAGTAGTGATCTGGGCGTTTAGTAGAGGCAGGCCATAATCAAAACTAGGACGTTTGTTTTAGTTATGGACACTTTCCCTGCTTCTGTTTTGAACGTTTTAGGACTTAGGGCAAAAGGGGACTTAGACGTTTTTTTTTATTATGCCCCTCCTGTAACTTCATCGAGTGTCCCCTAGTCTTTGTAATTTTTGATGGAAAAATCAATCCACTTGTACCCGTTCTACTCTACTCAGGATTTTGTAGACTTCAATCATATCTCCCCTCAGCTGTTTCTTTTCCAAGCTGAAGAGCCCTAACCGTTTTAGTCTTTTCTCATAGGAGAGGAGTTCCATCCCCTTTACCATCTTGGATGCTCTTCTTTGAACCTTTTCTAGCGCCACTATTTCTTTCGTGAGATAAGGAGACCAGAACTGAACGCAATACTCCAGGTGAGGTCGCGCCATGAAGCGATAGAAGGCATTATGACATTCTTAGTGTTGTTAACCATCCTATTTTTAATAATTCCTAACATCTTGTTTGCTTCAGGTACTACAGACGATTTTAGCGACAGGTTACAGATCACTACCAGCAGGTCAGCAATTTCATGTTTGAGTTCTGTAGCTGTAACTCTAAACCCTGCACCACACTCTCAGACATAGTATGGTAGAAGATTGCATGGCAAAATACTAGGACTAGGGGGGCATGCAATTAAGCTACTAAATAGTAGATTTAAAATAGACTGGAGAAAATATTTCTTCACACAACGTGTAATTGTACTCTGGAATTCATTGCTGGAGAATGAGGTGAAATCAGTTAGCATAGCGGGGTTTAAAAAAGGTTTGGATAACTTCCTAAAAGGGAATTCCATAGGCCATTATTAAGATGAACTTGGGGAAATCCACTGCTTATTCCTAGGATAAGCAGTATAGAATCTGTTTTGCTACTTGGGAACTAGCTAGGTACTTAGGACCTGGGTTGGCCACTGTTGGAAACAGGATACTGGGCTTGATGGATCTTCGGTCTGTCCCAGTATGGCACTTCTTATGGTGTTATGCAAACGTGTTATAATTTTATTTGTTGTATGGTGTATGATTTTATTGTTATCTACCTAGTACATTAGACCAGTGTTTTTCAACCTTTTTTGGGCAAAGGCACACTTGTTTCATGAAAAAAATCACGAGGCACACCACCATTAGAAAATGTTAAAAAATTTAACTCTCTGCCTATATTGACTATATATAAAGTAATTCTCTTGAATAGGAATCAAATAAACACAAAGAAAGTATTTTATAATTACTTTATTACGAAATAAAAATTATAAAAATTATAAAATGCTTTATTCAGTGCGAAACCTGGGCCTGTTTGGCTGAACACAAAGCTGATATTCTGGCTGGAATCGAAGAAAGACACACACGTAGCTCTTCGTCAACAGCTCTCAGTCTCTCTCTGTATTTGGTTTTTATAGCATACAAAAATAGACAAATATACCCTCCATCCTTTTTATTAAACCACAATAGCAGTTTTTAGCGCAGGGAGCTGCGCTGAATGCCCAGCGCTTCTCTTGACGCTCATAGGCTCCCTGCGCTAAAAACCACTATTGCGGTTTAGTAAAAGGTGACCATATTGTAAAATATAGACAGCAGATATAAATTCAGAACTGTGCATAGTAAGTGAAGGGAAGTTTTCATCTCTGGGAATTTACCCAGTTAACTATTAAGTTATTTGGGCAAATTCCTTTGAAAACTGTGGTAATACTGCCTCCACTTTGCTAAATTTAAAATAAAATCATTTTTCCTACCTTGTCTGGTGATTTCTGGTTGCACTTTCTTCTTCTGACTGTGCATCCAATCTTTCTTCCCTTCTATCAGCCTCTATGCTTTCTCTCCTCCACACCTCATTCCCTCCCCCAACTTTTTCTTCCTCTCTCCCTGACCTTTCTTTCTTTCTTTCTTTTTTTCTGTTTCTCTTCTTTCCTTCTGTTTCCCTGCCTGCCCCCTTTCTTTCTTTCTTCCTGCCGTTCCCCAAGCCACTGCCACTGCCGCTGCCATCGGGGAACAGGACCCACCAATGGATAACAGGCCCCAAAGCCGACGCCGACGCATGCTCTCCCTGACGTCAATTCTGCAATCGGAGAGGAAGTTCAGCCCAGCCAGGCAGCGATTGGCTGGCCCGAACTTCCTCTCCGACTGCAGAATTGACGTCGGGGAGAAGAAGACTTATCGGCTCGATAGATTAGATCGCCAAGACAAAGTGAGTCCTGGGTGATCGACTCACTTTGCCTTGGCGAGCTACTGGCGCCCCTGCCTCGGGCCCCCTGTCAGCTCCGGGCCCGGCGGCCCTGCGGCACACCAGGCAACATCTCACGGCACACTAGTGTGCCGCGGAACAGCGGTTGAAAAACACTGCATTAGACAGTAGTGGGCTATAAATTTTAAATAAATAAATACAAGTGTTAGCATTCTAAATATTTATGCATGCAAGAGGTGTGTAAATGTGGCATCTACATTATGGAAGTTCTCTAGTGAATAGTAACATAGTAACATAGTAGATGACGGCAGATAAAGACCTGAATGGTCCATCCAGTCTGCCCAACCTGATTCAATTTAAATTTTATTTTTTTTTTAATTTTTTTCTTCTTAGCTATTTCTGGGCAAGAATCCAAAGCTTTACCCGGTACTGTGCTTGGGTTCCAACTGCCGAAATCTCTGTTAAGACTTACTCCAGCCCATCTACACCCTCCCAGCCATTGAAGCCCCCCCTGCCCATCCTCCACCAAACGGCCATACACAGACACAGACCGTGCAAGTCTGCCCAGTAACTGGCCTAGTCTGTCAATTATATTTCATTGATGTTCAGTTAAACTACATGATCCGTCTCCTCATTGGTTCCATCAAGCACTGAGCCTGCCAGTCGACACCGAAAAACAATTTTACAGACAAATAAAACAGAAAAATCTGGAAGCATCAAAAATCCAGCATCTGACATCACTTATTGATTCGACAAGATTTTTCTTTGCTTTTGTTCGGTTTCTTTGTTTTCTCCTCTCCGGTGGGATTCATGAAGCGTTCATTTGATCCATAATAGTTTTACCAACAATGGGAAATTAACTATGTTCATTCATTAATATACAGAAAAGACCTCTGGGCATGAACAGAGCTGAATAAGAACACTTTCATTAGCATACAGTCACAAGTTTGGTTAATAAGCAACCATCTGTACCAGGATATGAAATAGAAGAATACATTCTTTGTTTTATTGACAACCTTACAAATATGATTTCTCCTCACATTGTTCTGCTGGCAAATTCTAGTTCTCGTGAGTCAATCTGAAAGGAAGGGAGTAAGTAACTCAAGAAGGTTCTGTTAGAGAATCCGCCCTTCTGCACAACCATCAGAAGTTCCTGGATTGTGACAGGAGACGTGGTAAAACATTTCCAGAATCGATCAGCAAAGCTGATACATACCATTTGATTGCTATAACAGAATCAGCAGGTGAAACACATGACTGACATGAATTCTAATCGTCGCCATGATTGATTTAAATACTAGTGTACCTGTAACTCACCTTGAACTCAGTTTTGGAAAGATGAATAATTGCATCTAAAAATCCAAATCTATATCCTGAACAAATGCAAACAGGTCCTTTTTTTTTCAGGTAGATCAAACAATATGATGAACTGGGCCTCTGGTAAGGGAAAACACTTTACCTAATCAACACAAACAGAACTCCATGCAAAACTTTTTGATCACCTTATTTTGAGGTAGATGGGTTCTAATGATTCAAAGCAAAAACAGTCTATTCACAGTTCAGAAATTTAAGGCAGTCTATACAACTTCTCCAACCACCAGCCGGGTAACTTATTATAGAAAGAGCTGCCAACCATGTTGGGTTTTACAGAAAAGGCTTGCTGGAAAAGAGGAATATGAGGTAACGTTAAATCTGTAACCAGCCTCCCTAATCTTAAGGCATTCTTATGATGAGTAAACCGCTTATCTGAGCATTGGAAAAGGCACGTTCCTATGTAGCCTGACGTACATTGGGCATTCCAAGGACATCAGATCCTTTCTGGCTGGGAGTCAGGGTCTAGGGGGTGGGATTTTTCAGTGTTCATGGGGGGTGGGGGGATTCCAATGCTGTTCCATTGCGATAAACAGTTTACTCATCATAAGTTCCTTAATGCATCTAGTATTCCAAGTTTCCAAGTTTATTTAAAATTTGATTAAACGCTTATCATATATTCATTGACTGTTTGCTTTAAGTACATCAAAAGAAAGTTTTTTTGCCAGTGATAGATGGTTCAGAGTAAAGCTAATACATTTATAGCTCACTCCGTTGGTACAAGGGATTGTCCCTGCACCATCTGAGACTTTTTTCCCTCTTTAGAAAAGTGGATGTACTGTATATTATCCTTGAAATTACTGAAGTGGAGTTTGTTAAGTTAAATTGTATAGTGTTCCTCCAGTCCTTCTTTAGACTTTAAGGGCTCCTTTTACTAAGCCGCGTTAGTAACATAGTAACATAATAACATAGTAGATGACGGCAGATAAAGACCCGAATGGTCCATCCAGTCTGCCCAACCTGATTCAATTTAAATTTTTTTTTTTTCTTCTTAGCTATTTCTGGGCGAGAATCCAAAGCTTTTCCCGGTACTGTGCTTGGGTTCCAACTGCCGAAATCTCTGTTAAGACTTACTCCAGCCCATCTACACCCTCCCAGCCATTGAAGCCCTCCCCTGCCCATCCTCCTCCAAACGGCCATGCACAGACACAGACCGTACAAGTCTGCCCAGTAACTGGCCTAGTTCAATCTTTAATATTATTTTCTGATTCTAAGTCTTCTGTGTTCATCCCACGCTTCTTTGAACTCAGTCACAGTTTTACTCTCCACCACCTCTCTCGGGAGCGCATTCCAGGCATCCACCACCCTCTCCGTAAAGTAGAATTTCCTAACATTGCCCCTGAATCTACCACCCCTCAACCTCAAATTATGTCCTCTGGTTTTACCATTTTCCTTTCTCTGGAAAAGATTTTGTTCTACGTTAATACCCTTTAAGTATTTGAACGTCTGAATCATATCTCCCCTGTCTCTCCTTTCCTCTAGGGTATACATATTCAGGGCTTCCAGTCTCTCCTCATACGTCTTCTGGCGCAAGCCTCCTATCATTTTCGTCGCCCTCCTCTGGACCGCCTCAAGTCTTCTTACGTCTTTCGCCAGATACGGTCTCCAAAACTGAACACAATACTCCAAGTGGGGCCTCACCAATGACCTGTACAGGGGCATCAACACCTTCTTCCTTCTACTGACTACGCCTCTCTTTATACAGCCCAGAATCCTTCTGGCAGCAGCCACTGCCTTGTCACACTGTTTTTTCGCCTTTAGATCTTCAGACACTATCACCCCAAGGTCCCTCTCCCCGTCCGTGCATATCAGCTTCTCTCCTCCCAGCATATACGGTTTCTTCCTATTATTAATCCCCAAATGCATTACTCTGCATTTCTTTGCATTGAATTTTAGTTGCCAGGCATTAGACCATTCCTCTAACTTTTGCAGATCCTTTTTCATATTTTCCACTCCCTCTACGGTGTCTACTCTGTTACAAATCTTGGTATCATCTGCAAAAAGGCACACTTTTCCTTCTAACCCTTCAGCAATGTCACTTACATACATATTGAACAAGATTGGCCCCAGCACCGAACCCTGAGGGACTCCACTAGTCACCTTTCCTTCCTTCGAGCGACTTCCATTAACCACCACCCTCTGGCGTCTGTCCGACAGCCAGTTTCTAACCCAGTTCACCACTTTGGGTCCTAACTTCAGCCCTTCAAGTTTGTTCAACAGCTTCTTATGAGGAACTGTATCAAAGGCTTTGCTGAAATCCAAGTAAATTACATCTAGCATATGTCCTCGATCCAGCTCTCTGGTCACCCAATCAAAAAATTCAATCAGGTTCGTTTGGCACGATTTACCTTTTGTAAAGCCATGTTGCCTCGGATCCTGTAACCCATTAGATTCAAGAAAATATACTATCCTTTCTTTCAGCAACACTTCCATTATTTTTCCAACAACTGAAGTGAGGCTCACCGGCCTGTAGTTTCCTGCTTCATCTTTGTGACCACTTTTATGAATAGGGACCACATCCGCTCTCCTCCAATCCCCAGGAATCACTCCCGTCTCCAGAGATTTGTTGAACAAGTCTTTAATAGGACTCGCCAGAACCTCTCTGAGTTCCCTTAGTATCCTGGGATGGATCCCGTCTGGTCCCATCGCTTTGTCCACCTTCAGTTTTTCAAGTTGCTCATAAACACCCTTCTCCATGAACGGCGCTGAATCTACTCCATTTTCTCGTGTAACTTTGCCAGCAAATCTCGGTCCTTCTCCAGGATTTTCTTCTGTGAACACAGAACAGAAGTATTTGTTTAGCACATTTGCTTTCTCCTCATCACTCTCCACATATTTGTTCCCAGCATCTTTTAGCCTAGCAATTCCATTTTTTATCTTCCTCCTTTCACTAATATATCTGAAAAAATTTTTATCTCCCTTTTTTACATTTTTAGCCATTTGTTCTTCCGCCTGTGCCTTCGCCAAACGTATTTCTCTCTTGGCTTCTTTCAATTTCACCCTGTAGTCCTTTCTGCTCTCCTCTTCTTGGTTTTTTTTATATTTCATGAACGCCAACTCTTAGGGCTTTTAACGCGTGGAATAGTGCGCACTACATTGCTCCGCGCGCTAGACCTTAACGCCAGCATTGAGCTGGCGTTAGTTCTAGAAGCATAGCGTGTGGTAATTTCCTGCGTGCGCTAAAAACGCTGGTGCACCTTGGTAAAAGGAGCCCTAAGGTTTATATATTGTATTTATACATTTAGCAACATCAAGGATGGTGGGGAAGGTCTAGAAGGAGTTGCATTAAAGGTTAGGAAGGCCCTTAGGTTGGGAGGGAAGTTGCAAAGACATGACTTCACTCCTGTTTTAAAAGCTAGTGTGATGGCTCTGAGGATATAATAACAGTTCAAGCCTGCTTCAAGCTAGAGTAGGTGTGAAATTTCAGCTTTAGCAAAACCAAGGTAAATAAGGACTAGGGGAGAACATCCCATGCTAATTTCATGTGCTCACTGTTTCTCTCTGGTCTCTGGGTAATATGCATGGTAGGGCCTTAACATATAGCTTATATTCCAAGTGCAGTTAAATGGCCTAACACAGTAACATGGTAAATGCTGGCAGATAAAAACCTGTACAGTCCATCCAGCCTGCCCAACAAGGTGTCGAGTTCTATTTTATGTATTTATTTATTCAGCTTTCTATACCATTTTCCCAGGGAAGCTCAGAACAGTTTACATCAGGGGTGCCCAAAAGGTCAATTGCAATCAACCAGTAGATCGCAAAGGCAATGCGAGTCGATCGCGGAGCCACGATAGACTCACGTTGCCTTTGCGTTCTGTTCTTCCTGCTTCCTCTACGCCAGGCTAGGTGCATACAAGTGCCGGGCCCACAAGCCTTCCCCCCCCCCCCCCCCCAACGTCAATTTTGACGCCAGAGAGAACCATGTAGAATACAACGGTGTTATGTAAAGTTCGTATCCAGTGTTCACACTGAGCGTCAGACCGACTGAAGCATTGCCTGTCACCCACGAACTTTACACAACACCATTGAATTCTACATGGTTCTCCACTAGTGAAGCATAGAACAATTTGGACCCCTGAAGAAGGAGTGTTTCTCTGAAACACAGACTGTGTTGTGTTTGGTCTTCATGTAAATGAGAGCCATCCCCTGGAAAACAACATTTTATTGACCTTAAATAAAAGTTTCTGTACTTTGTATATTCCTCTCTGCAGTTTCTTTGTGGTTTTGGTGTTCTTCCTTGTGCAAACTTGTTGGATTTTTCTTTGTTTTGCCGGAGATATGATACATACATTTAAATACTTGAATGGTATTAATATAGAAACAAATCTTTTCCAGAGAGCATGGCTTGAGGTTGCAGGATGGCAGACTTAGGAGTAATGTTAGGAAGTTTACACAGAGAGGAGAGGATGGTGGATACCTGGAATGTCCTCCCGAGGGAGATGGCGGAGATGAAAACGGTGATGGAATTCAAAAACAGTGGGATGAACATTTAGGTGCCATTTTAAAGAATAGTGCATAACCAGAATATTGGCATGACCATTGTTTGTTTGCACTCATATGCACATATATGCTGGTATTCTAGCCATTTGCATGTATTCTAGGTGCCTAAATGTTGGTACTCTCTATAGCATTAATTCTATAAAGGATAATTCTATAACAGGGTCCTACTATAGGTACTGGTTATGGAACCTATTTTAAGCGTGGCTTATACCTTTCCACTAGTCATACTTGGAAATTATTAGAATACATGTCTTCTTGCATTCAAAACCTAGGCGGCTCCTTATAGAATTATTCCAATAGGGTTAAATTCTATATATGGTGCCTAAAGAATCAGCATCAAAAAACTGCTCAGTGCAATTCTATAAATGGTGCTTGGAGTTAGACGTGGTTTACAGAATAGTGCTTAAGCCTGGGAATCATGCCTAACTTTAGGCACATCCATTTGCACCAACTGAAATGTGGTACAAATCCTCATGTCTAAATTAGGCGTGGATCCCCATTATTCTACAATTACATTCATAAATTCTAGGAACACCCTTGATCGACCATTTCTGCATTCCTTTTTTAGGCTCACATGTGACATTTAAGCCTAGATACCATGCCCAGATTTATGTGCAAAACTTTTAATTCAAAAACAAATATATAACTGTAGGATGTATTCTCTCTCAAATTTCCTCCTGAAGACGCCGTAATGGTGAAACTGAGGTCTGGATAGAGGAGAAGTCTTGGTCTTGGTGAGCATAGACATCTTTGAACAGAGAATAGAGTGCATTTCATTATTGAAGAAGTTTTCCTGCTTTGGACATTAATCAGCATTTCAAGCTGAGACATCTAAGTGCCAGCAGATATTCAGATAAGTGCCTGGCTTCAACTTAATACTGTTATTTAAAATATAGGGGACGTGGGAGTGTGATGATGGTCCCCATGAAAACTTCCTAGCGGCTCATTTGCAGGAGTTCTGGGAACTGGACACTTCACATTCACACACACGCTCACAAAGTGATTGTTGTAATAATTTGATTTTTTGGAAATTTGAGAGGGAATACATCGTACAGTTATAAATTTGTTTCTGAATATTTAAGTAGGATCTTGCAAAAATTCAAACTCCTAAATAATAGTAGCAGAACTTTTAATTAACATAGCATAGCATAAACTTTTGTTTATATATCGCCAAAGCCTTTCAGTTCTGTGCAGTTTAAAAAAGAGGTGAGCTGACCATTGTCAGTAAGCTACAATAGATAAAACATTGGCACTGACAAGTTAACAGTAGTTTTATATCAATGTGCTACTTTGGAGGGATTCTAAGAATTTTGAGAACAGGTGGGTTTTTAATAACATTCTAAAATGCATATATAAAGCTGATATTCTAACCATTTGTCCCAGTTTGGGGTCCCTGGAAGCAGCTTGGTATGATAAAAGCCAGTTAATGAATCTTTTTTGAGTGTAGCCTTTGACTGAAGGAAAGGTAAAAAAATGATTGATAACGGCTTGGAGACAAGAACAGGAACTTAGCAGCTAGGTAGTAAGACATGCAATGCTTATAAAAGATCCGAAATATCCCCAGCACTGTATAAAGAGAAAGAATGATGTCCAATCTAACCCCAAAAATTGGTGAAGCTGGATCATTTACGCTCATTTCCCTGATGAAGCTTCAGCGAAACAGGGGCCCTGTTGGAAATCTTGCAATTTGAAGAAGAGTGAAGAGTGGTTAGCTGGCGGTCATTGTGGAGCCGCAAATCACTGACATATGTTTCAACCTGCGATTTTTTTCTGCTTCTGCTGCCCAGCACTGCAAGGGATTGTCTTTTCAGATAAGCGCAATCAAATAAACGCAATCAAATATCCTATACAGAGCACTCTCAAAATTCTAGGAATACAATTAGACAGACGCTGCACTATGCAGACACAGATACACAAAGTCATACAGAAGGCATTCTTCACCATGCGAAACCTAAGAAAAATAAGAAAGTTCTTTACCAAAGAACACTACAAGATCATTGTACAATCCCTCACACTCAGTACCTTGGATTACTGCAACAGCCTCTACCTACCATGCCCAAACAACATGATAAAACAACTACAGACCGTTCAGAACACAGCCATCAAACTCATCTACTGTCTCAGTAAATTTGACCACATCACCCCCGCCTATGTAGACTCTCACTGGCTTCCGATAAAAGCAAGAACTCAATTCAAGTTCTATTGTCTACTATTTAAAGTAACCCATGGAACTTCCCCCTGTTACCTAAACAACCGCGTATACCGCTACCACTCATCCAGATCAAGGAGAACTCAAAACCTATTCACCTTCCCCCCTCATAATGGTACCCGACGTAAGAAACTATACGACAGCCTTCTAGCGACACAGGCAGCGAAAATTGACCCCACCATCACCAAACTAATGATCAACACAACAGACATCAAAGTGTTTCGAAAAGAAATCAAAACATTTCTATTCAAAAAACACGTCCTTACTAACTAGTCTCCTCCCCTTTCTTGAATATCACATTAGTCAACTCCTAGAAACTTTCCTTCCAAAAATATTCAGATTCCTAAATAAGCATTTACCTCACTATCCAACAAACTTCTTACATCATTGTTAGGTAACTTCTCGTCTGTAACCCGTATATACTGATATTCTCCACTGTATCCTGTTATCACTTGATTCTCTGATATGTAATTCTTATAACTGAATCCTCTACCACACCATGTAAAGTACATGAATCACTGTTTTGTAATTCTCTAGATAATCTTTGTTACGCAATTCTCTCGGTAATGTCCAGATCTCTTATAATTTGTAATCCGCCTAGAACCGCAAGGCACAGGCGGAATAGAAATCACTAATGTAATGTAATAAGCATGACATTTTTCCAACTTTGAATTCTTATATGATATTATATTGATGCACTGAATTTTGAAAGTTATGCACTTTAGAAAAATGAACTACTGTAGTGGTTATGAGATGGAGTTTTTCTGACTGAAGATGTGTCTTCTTGTTTCAACTTATTGTTGAAGCAAATTTGTCTGTGGGGGTGTACAAATTTGGAGATACCCCTATATGACACAGGTCTTTTCTCCATTTTTTTTTTTTTTTTTTTGTTAGATTGGACGTCATTCTTTCTCTTTATACAGTGCTGGGGATATTTTGAATGTTATAATATTAGAGTGAGTTTTGGGGCATCTTCCAGAGTCTGTTGTAGGTGAAAATACCCTCCAGGGTTTCAAGACTAAGCTGGACAAGTTCCTGCTTAAACTGGGACGTACACAGGTGAGGCTGGACTCATTTAGAGCACTGGTCTTTGACCTGGGGGGCTGCCGCGTGAGCGGACTGCCAGGCAGGATGGACCACTGGTCTGACCCAGGAGGGGCAATTCTTATGTACTTGCTTTTAGTTATGGTTTTATCAAGTGCTTTTAAAAGAGGCATCCAAACTTGAACAGGCAGACAATTTCATTTTTGGTAGAATCGAGTTCAGTGGTCAAATTTTTTCAGGTTAAAGATTAGTCTCACCGCGGTGTTTTGAATGATACTTAGCATTAATCCAATTAGCATTAATTGCTTGTTAGGATGCCAATTAGCAACTCAAAGCGCCGTATTTAAAATTTACCCCATAGTGGGCAATTCTTAACCTGTCCACATTGGGAGAAAATGTATATGTACTTTTACCAAAGACATGGTACCAGCAATCAAACCAAAGATACATGCACACTTTCAATTTGAAGCTTATCATGGGTACAATAGACTCATAGGTATCTCCACTTGCCTTTTGGGTGGCTACAATTTTGCTAGAAAAATATAGAAAGAGAGCTGAAAATGCAATATACATGTATACTTTTCTTCTCCCTCATCCAATCATGCCCTTAGGAACGCTGTCTCTATATTTCTCTAAATGTATAATCACTGTGGAGTAATGCGCATACCTGTAATCCACATTGCAGAGGGTAATGTTCACACAGCCAAATCATTGTTTCCTGCATAAATTATTTAGAAAATTATCCTTAGGATCTATCTTGTCTAAAATCACTTCATGTCATGTCAAATTTAAATCAGATGGAAAATGCATGATACAAATGAACCTTCCCCAGAGTGAAAGTTGGCATAAGGGGATCAAAGCTGAGAGGGATACTTACTAACATATTAAGGAAATAGCGTGTGATTTTTGCCAAACAATACATGTTAAATGGCAAAATTGTGTTATTTTACCTTAACGCACATTATTTGACCACAATACCCATTAGTTAATAATGAGATGCAAAGCATGCTTATGCATACAAAGCACTTCGTTATAATTCAAATCAAATAATGCAGCTTGCATTTGAACTTCACAAGCTGTGTTATTCATGGAAAAAGAATTCCAGAGTTGAGCTGGCATTAATTTTCATCCAGGAGTATCAGGCCACCAACTCGTGGCCCAGTGCTCCAAGGGAGCTATCTTAAAGGAGCCAGAGGTAAAAATAAGTGTTATACATGGGGTCTCAAAGTCCCTCCTTGAGGGCCACAATCCAGTCGGGTTTTCAAGATTTCCCCAATAAATATGCATGAGATCTATGTGCATGCACTGCTTTCAATGCATATTCATTGGGGAAATCCTGAAAACCCAACTGGATTGCGGCCCTCAAGGAGGGACTTTGAGATCCCTGTGTTATACAGTCCTTGGAGGATGTCTTCAGGGGGTTGTGGGGGTTCTTTGCTGAGGATCTAGAAAGATTTCTGCTGGAGGAGGCCAGGGGGTGGGGCAGATCTCGATTTCTGCACTAACCCAGTGGTTCTCAACCCTGTCCTGGGGGGACCCCCAAGTCAGTTGAGTTTTCAGAATATCTCTAATGAATATGCATGAGTCATATTTGCATGCTTGTCTCCTCCATTATATGCAAATCTCTGTCATGCATATTCATTAGGGATGTCCTGAAAACCCAACTGGCTGGGGTTACCAAGGAAAGGGTTAAGAACTATTACACTAAGGCGGAGTCTCTCAAACTTTCTCGAGCCGGGCTACCCTAAAGGTAGTGGCCATGGCTTGAGGCACCCAGAAGTGCACTGATGTCACCGTGATAGCATCATGCATATGCGTGACATCATCACGTCGACGTCCACGCATATGCAGAGGCCCTTCAGATGGGCCCTGAGACACCAGTAGGGGGTGCCAGCAGGGAAGAGAGCCGGAGAGTAGGAGAGGCACTGGCGCCAGCTGATTGCCTACAGCACTGTTTCTCAATTACTTCAAGCTAAGTGCCCCCTAAGTCTAACAAATATCAACTGAGTAGTCTAACCACAGACTTCCCTAGGTCCACCCAAGCTCTGACCCCAGATCCCATCCCCTTTACTAATTGTAATACAATTTTTTCCATTCATTTTTCATATACACACAATATACATAGTAGATATAAATTCTCAAAACTGACACATTTCAATCACTACAGTATATTGAAAATAAAATTATTTTACCTACTGGCGATCCTCTGTAGGCTGCTGTAATTAGCTTTATAGGTGAGACTGGGAAGCCAGGGGGGAAGCTGGAGGATGCTAGAGAGAAGGGGGAAACCTGCAGGCCTGTGGCAAATTGGGCAGTGCTGGTGCTGTACCGCGTAGGGAAGTCAGCTGGCAGGCGCCTCTCTTCCTCCTCAGTTTGCTGCGGCACACAGTTTGAGATACACTGCACTAAGGGAATGGGGACTTATATACTGTCTTTTTGTTGCTTTGGTATTTCAAAACTGACATTCAAGGTGGTGGGCATTGGAGGATTAAGTGACTTGCCCAGGGTCACAAGGAGCAGTACTGGGATTTGATCTCACAAGCTCTGGGTACAGAGGTAGCAGCTCAACCAATGAGCCACAGCCCTTCCTTGTTTGAGATGGTTTCCTGGAGCATCAGATCACTCATTAGCAACCTGATACTTGTGGAGCTCAGAAAACCCCCCACAGCTTGTAGTAACTTCTAAAAGTTGGCAAATAATTATCATTTTGCATCAACTGGAACCAAAATCGCAATTCTTTGACAACCTTTAATCTCAATACTCTATTCGGAGTTAAAGCAAATTTGTGCACTTGTTTTTGACAGATGCCACCATCAATAACAGGCACTCCCCCACTAAGAGAACATGCCTAAAACACAAAACATTAAGAAGCTTCATTTCCAAAGTGTGAAAAACAAATGGTTTTCAGAAAAAGAAGTATTAAATTAATCTTTGGGTTGTTTCCTTTCATAGTTGGTGCACTTTGGTGTGAATGCTATCAGTTGATCTCAGATCTAAGTGGCCTGTCTGGAATGCTTGACAAACAAATTTTCTCATGAATTATACATCATAATGAAAACTATACTTAATGGGAGTCTGGAAACAAGGCAGGTATTTCCATCACCTAGGGGTGAAGGCCTTGTAAATTAACAAGACGGTTCATTGAAGCAGGTAATGGATTGGTCTACGAACACAAGAAATCTTTGTGGGAATGAATGCAATTGTTAATATAGTCTGTTTGCTAATTATTGTTAGTATGAACATTATTTTTAACTGCTTTTAAGAGCTTTGAAAATGAGTTCCCCAGTCAAACAATGTACTGCAGTATTGGAAGAGTGTTAGACGCTGAAGAAAGCACCTTCTAATTATTAGATAATGATGACTTGAATTCATAAAGAAACTTATTTCACTTGTGCACTATGCAATAATTGTGGCATGGACAATTCATGCTCTTGGGATGCAAAGCATTAGCAAGGGCTGGATTTATCATCTGGTTTACTTTTTTTTTTTTTCTCCTTTTTGCTAATGTTTGAAAAAGCCTGACAAAAGAAATGCTACCAAGGACATCCAAAAAGTAAAATGTGGACAGCTACAATGAGGAAAAATAGAGCGTGGCATGGAGGCACGGGAGGGGCAGAGAGGTACTGGTGCCCCCACTAAGATGGTGCCCCCTGCCCTTGATCCTCTGGGTCCTGGCAGTGGGCCAAGTAACTGAAAACCCCAAATCTCCCTGTGCATTCTCTTTTATTTCCCTTTTCCCACTACCCTTGGATATGCGGATATTCTCCTGGTGATCTTCTCCTCTCCACCAGGCCACAGCAACACGCCAGGAAATCTCCCATCCCCCTTAGTATCACCTGCATTTCCCAGGGGGGGGGGGTTACACTGAAATATACCTGGGGCAATGGAAGATTTGCCTAAGTCACAAGAAGATGCAGTGGGATTTGAAGTGGACTTCCCTGATTCTTAATTCACTGCTCTAACCATTATGCTGCTCATACCACATCCTGTAACTGATTTTTAACAGAAGTGATTACTTCAGAATACATTCATCCAGCCCTTCTTTTGTTTCAGTGAACTGCATGCAGTAAGTTACCTGTCTTTGCTTATCTGTATTAAATGGTTGGAAACTAAGAAACGGGGTCTCCTCTATGGATGTTAGACTGGTTTAGCTAACTGTTGCATACTGTACTGTATAAATGCAGTACGAGAACAGTATATTGATCTCTATGTGAGGTGGAATGGAGCTGGCATTATTTTGGACAATAATAGGCAAGACAGCAATAGATAAAGAAATCTCTCCTTCTATCTACAGAGGGGTATGGGTGGGTTGGGTGGACTTCAAGGTGCTGTGTTTTTCATGGGTAGAGCAACAGGGATATTGGGGTCACATAGAAACATGATGGCAGCTAAAGGCCAAATGGCCCATCCAGTCTGCCCATCCGCAGTAACCATTATCTCTTCCTCTTTCTAAGAGATCCCACATGCCTATCTCAGGCTTTCTTGAATTTAGACACAGTCTCTGTCTCCACCACCACATCCGGGAGACTGTTCCACGCATCTACCACCCTTTCTGTAAAAAAGTATTTCCTTAGATTACTCCTGAGCCTATCACCTCTGTACTTCATCCTATGCCCTTTCATTCCAGAGCTTCTTTTCAAATGAAAGAGACTCGGCTCATGCGCATTTACATTATGTAGGTATTTAAACTTTTCTATCACATCTCCCCTCTCCCGCCTTTCCTCCAAAGTATACAGGTAAGCAATCGGAATCTGAATGATCTTTTTTTATGTATAAATGGTTACCAGAAGTTAACATGGTGAACCTGTAACATAAGGTCAGCATGTTAGCTTCTCACAACTACACGGCTATGAAAAAGTTAATGCACTTTAATGCTTAGGGGATATGTGTTCATAAGTTCATTATCCCCTTATTTATATACCCCTCCTCCCCCCCTTTTCTACCATGGCTTGGAGCACTACATACTCTGACACTCATAGAATTCCTAGGAGCATCGGAGCACTTAGCGCCCCAGCCTGCGGTGAAAACCTGGCTTAGTAAAAGAGGACAGTAAAATATAGAAGCTGCTGTTGCACAATTACATTACATTGCATTAGTGATTTCTATTCCGCCAATACCTTGCAGTTCAAGGCGGATAATAAAATTAAAGGAACGTCACTTAGTTTATAGTGAATAGAGGACGTGATCACTATAAGCTAAGTGTCGTTCCTTTAATTTTATTATATAGAAAATCTCAACAAAAATAATATATGAAAAATTACAAAATGAGTCCTATATGAATGATTAATAAAGGCTGGACCAACGAAGAGTATATTGCACCGGGAGCGTTGTGCACGGTGGCGATCTGAAGGCCCATACAATAAGAGAACAATATCTATGGGTTATCCTTGATGTGATATCAATAAGACTAAACAGTACATGATTAGTAAAAGAGGGCCATAATTAGCATGTCCTTAATTTTCTCCTGAATCACACAGCAGTAGCAAATTCTCTGGTGCACCACTAATTTACGTAGTCATTTTACACTTTGCAGCACGGAGAGAGGAGCAAGCAGGAAAGAATACCATTTAAATTCTACTGTATATTATTTAAAACTATAAACGGAGACTGCCCAACCTACCTGAACAACTGCCTCATTCAAACTACCTGATCCAGACACAGAAAAACACCCCCTCCCCTCCAATCAAATAAGTTAAACAGAATAAACTATACAATGGCCTCCTAGCCACCCAAGCAGCAAAACTAGATAACCAAATCTCCAAACTACTGATAACAACCCCAGACTACAAGATATTCAGAAAAGAAATAAAAACTATACTCTTCAAGAAAGCCCTGAAAGAGTCTTAACACCACAAATACCTTCCTTCCTCCCCTTTCCTCCAGACTCACTGACACTACCTGATCTACTCTTTACCTTCACTAGAAATGACCAAAGATCTTCCTTTGTAACCACAGTCTATGTCTTTTGTAATATGCCTTGAACCGCAAGGTAATGGCAGAATAGAAATCTCTAACGTAATGTAATGTAATGTACCGTATTTTCACGCATATAACGCACGCGTTTTTACCTACCGCGCATACCCCTCGCGCGTTATATGCGTGAGCGCGGTATACAAAAGTTTTAAAACATAGTTCCCACCCCGCCCGACGCCCGATTCACCCCCCCAGCAGGACCACTCGTACCCCCACCCCGAACGACCACTCGCACGCGCTCCCACCCGCACCCGTATCCACGATCGGAGCAAGAGGGAGCCCAAGCCCTCTTGCCCGGCCGACTCCCCGACGTCCGATACATCCCCCCCCCCGGCAGGACCACTCGTACCCCCACCCCGAACGACCACTCGCACGCGCTCCCACCCGCACCCGCATCCACGATCGGAGCAAGAGGGAGCCCAAGCCCTCTTGCCCGGCCGACTCCCCGACGTCCGATACATCCCCCCCCCCCGGCAGGACCACTCGCACCCCCACCCCGAACGACCGCTCGCACGCGCTCCCACCCGCACCCGCATCCACGATCGGAGCAAGAGGGAGCCCAAGCCCTCTTGCCCGGCCGACTCCCCGACGTCCGATACATCCCCCCCCCGGCAGGACCACTCGCACCCCCACCCCGAAGGACCGCCGACTTCCCGACAATATCGGGCCAGAAGGGAGCCCAAACCCTCCTGGCCACGGCGACCCCCTAACCCCACCCCGCACTACATTACGGGCAGGAGGGATCCCAGGCCCTCCTGCCCTCGACGCAAACCCCCCTCCCCCCCAACGACCGCCCCCCCCAAGACCCCCCGACCGCCCCCCAGCCGACCCGCGACCCCCCTGGCGACCCCCACGACCCCCCCACCCCCTTCCCCGTACCTTTGGTAGTTGGCCGGACAGACGGGAGCCAAACCCGCCTGTCCGGCAGGCAGCCAACGAAGGAATGAGGCCGGATTGGCCCATCCATCCTAAAGCTCCGCCTACTGGTGGGGCCTAAGGCGCGTGGGCCAATCAGAATAGGCCCTGGAGCCTTAGGTCCCACCTGGGGGCGCGGCCTGAGGCACATGGGCCCAACCCGACCATGTGCCTCAGGCCGCGCCCCCAGGTGGGACCTAAGGCTCCAGGGCCTATTCTGATTGGCCCACGCGCCTTAGGCCCCACCAGTAGGCGGAGCTTTAGGATGGATGGGCCAATCCGGCCTCATTCCTTCGTTGGCTGCCTGCCGGACAGGCGGGTTTGGCTCCCGTCTGTCCGGCCAACTACCAAAGGTACGGGGAAGGGGGGTGGGGGGGTCGTGGGGATCGCCAGGGGGGTCGCGGGTCGGCTGGGGGGGCGGTCGGAGGTTCTTGGGGGGGGCGGTCGTTGGGGGGAGGGGGGTTTGCGTCGAGGGCAGGAGGGCCTGGGATCCCTCCTGCCCGTAATGTAGTGCAGGGTGGGGTTAGGGGGTCGCCGTGGCCAGGAGGGTTTGGGCTCCCTTCTGGCCCAACTACCAAAGGTACGGGGAAGGGGGGTGGGGGGGTCGTGGGGGTCGCCAGGGGGGTCGCGGGTCGGCTGGGGGGGCGGTCGGAGGTTCTTGGGGGGGGCGGTCATTGGGGGGAGGGGGGTTTGCGTCGAGGGCAGGAGGGCCTGGGATCCCTCCTGCCCGTAATGTAGTGCGGGGTGGGGTTAGGGGGTCGCCGTGGCCAGGAGGATTTGGGCTCCCTCCTGGCCCGATATTGTTGGGGAATCGGCGGTCCTTCGGGGGAAGGGATGTATCGGACGTCGGGGGGGGGCATCAGGCTTTCAGGATGGGGACAGACCTTCAAGGGGGGACAGTGCACGGAAGTCAGGGGGGGTGAACGGAGAGTCGGGACAGCGCACGGAAAGTCAGGGCGGGCGAAAGGAGCGTCGGGCAGCATGCGCGGTATACCCGTGAGCGCGGTATACCAAAGTTTTTGTACATATCATCGTGATTTCTGCGCGCTATACCCGTGTGCGCGTTTTATACGGGTGCGCGTTATTTGCGTGAAAATACGGTAATTGTGTGAATCTGAGAGCCCCAGGAGAAGAAGGGAATGAAGCCTATGGCGACTTCTCTCTCCTCCCCCCAGTAGCTTCTCTGCTTTAGCCTCCCCAAACAAGTGAGACACTGATCAACCTATGTCATTTGACTTGATTTCAGGGAGCATGCCAATGCTGGCTTGGAATTCCATCTTCTACTCAAAGTAGCAATAGCGGGAATATTACCACAAAGAAGAAGTCTGTTTCCTAGGCTGATTAATCAGCCTCTTTCCTCTGAATAGTCGTTAATCCTAAACTAAACTCTGCTCAAACTCTGGCTAAAACTGAACTCCTTATCTTTCTGCCTAAACTCACCTCCCCCTCTCGCCGTTCTCTATTTCTGTGGATAACGCTGTCCTCCTCCCTGTCTAGATGGCGTGCAACCTTGGGGTGATCTTTGACTCCTCTCTCTCCTTCTCTGCTCAGATCCAACAGATCGCCAAATCCTGTCACTTCCTCCTGTATAATATTACCAAAATCTGTCCTCTTCTCTCTGAACACACAATCAAAACCCTTATCCATGCTCGCATCACCTCACGCTTAGACTACTGCAACGTACTTCTCTAGGGCCTCCCGTGCACCTATCTCTAACCTCTTCAATTCGTTCAAAATTATGTTGCGTGACTCATATTCCTACATTATCCCTCTCCTCAAGTCACTTCATTGACTCCCCATCCATTTCAAAATACAGTTTAAACTCCTCTTGCTGACTTACAGGTGCATTCGCTCTGAAGCCCCCCAATATCTCTCCTTGCTTATCTCCTCCTATGCTCCCCCCCATGATCTCTGCTCATCAGGCAAGCCCCTTTTATCTGTACCCTTCTCTTCCACTCTCAACTCCAGACTCCATCCCTTTTTTCTTGTGGCGCCGTATGCCTGGAACAGGCTGCCTGAATCAATATGTTGTGCTCCGTCCCTGGAAGTGTTCAAATCCAAGCTAGAGGCCCACTTTTTTGAAAATGCTTTCAACTCTTAACTCCCACTCACTACTGTCCTATACCTAGACCCACTGTATCATTTCCTCTACCATAATCTCCCCAACCCTGTAATGTCCTGTCTAAATTAGATGGTAAGCTCTTCTGAGCAGGGACTGTCTATTGTAAGTTAAAATGTACAGTGCTGCATATAGAAATAATAAATAGTAGTAGTAGTAGAATTGCATTCTGTAAGGACTAGAAATTTCCAGATTGGAATGAAGGAGATAACTTTCATCTTAAATGATTAACTTTGAAAATGTTTGATATTTGCAGGGGAGGGGCAGTGGAAGAGAAAACCATGTATGCCGAGACCAAAGGGGGTATCTTGAAATCATGGCAGTTCTTGTGCAGGATAGTTGCTGTGAACAGAGCCATAGATTGCACATAAAGCAGAGGCCAAGGCTGGGGAACTGCAAATGCATCCAGGGTGAAGCAGTTAGGGGGCAGCAGGACTGAGTAGTAGAGAAGCAGATTTGAATTCTTTTTTGCTGGTGAAGTGATTGATCTGCATATTATGGCATGAACAGAGTAGGACATGGATCCTCTAAAGGCACAGCCTATTCACTGTGTGAAAGCAAAGCAAAACTCTTTTAATGACTTGTTTCAAACTAATATACAAAGAAGCCTGTTCTCTACATCGGCCTGGAAACTCAGAAGTAAGCATAAATAACCGTTCAGTTCCAATTATCAAAAAGGACCGGATCCTGCCAGGCTACAAAAAGCTATGAAAGGCAATTCCATAAATTGGCACCTCAGTCTAGGCAGCCCAATGCTGTGTGCTTTAGGCTAATCCTATAAAGGCATCCTGATGCCAAGATGTCATTATAGAATATTACTGCAAGGCTGTCATTGATGTGGCCATATGTAGGCAACCCCTCTTATGCCATATTAATGGTAAGCATACGTTGCCCTACCTAGATGCACTTAGTTTATAGCATCCTGTAACCTAGGCACAGTGGCGTACCTAGGGGGGGGGGGGGGGGGGGCGGGCCGCCCCGGGTACCAGCCCTAAGGGGGTGTTCCCGGCCTTGCCGTTCAGTCCCCCGCCACCCCCGAAGGACCGCTCGCCCCACTGACCTTCCTGCACCACCTGTGAAGCAGCCCGCAGCAGGATCGCGAAGTCAGCGTCAGCATCCCTGCGCTGCTTCCTGCGCCGCGATCCCGCCCCTCCTCTGACGTCAGAGGAGGGGCGGGACCGTGGCGCAGGAAGCAGCGCAGGGATCGCTGACGCTGACTTCGCGATCCTGCTGCGGCTGTTCATAGGTGGTGCGGGGAGGCCAGGGGGGCGAGCGGTCCTTCGGGGTGGGTCGGGGCATCAGGCCTTCAGGGTGGGGCGGGCGGGCAGGCAAGCAGGCTTTCAAGGGGGAGGGGGTGACAGGCAGGCAGGCAGGCCTTCAAGGGGGGACAGGCCTTCGGGGGGGGGGGTGCAGATCTTCAAGGGGTGCAGGCCTTCAAGGGGGGCAGGCAGGCCTTCAGGGGGGTGCAGGCCTTCGGGGGGGGTGTAGGCCTTTGGGGGGGTGCAGACCTTCAAGGGGGTGCAGGCCTTCAAGGGGGGGAACAGGCCTTCAAGGGGGGAAAGGCAGGCAGGCCTTCAAGGGGGGGGACAGGCCTACAAGGGGGGGGGGACAGGCCTACAAGGGGGGGGGGGCAGGCCTACAAGGGGGGGGGGACAGGCCTTCAAGGGGGGGTGCAGGCCTTCAAGGGGGGGAAAGGCAGGCAGGCAGGCCTTAAAGGGGGGACAGGCCTACAAGGGGGGGGACAGGCCTACAAGGGGGTGGGACAGGCCTTCAAGGGGGGGGACAGGCCTTCGGGGGGGTGCAGACCTTCAAGGGAGTGCAGGCCTTCGGGGGGGGGGGTGCAGGCCTTCAAGGGGGTGCAGGCCTTCAAGGGGGGAAAGGCAGGCAGGCAGGCCTTCAAGGGGGGACAGGCCTACAAGGGGGGGGGAGAAGCTACAAGGGGGTGGGACAGGCCTTCAAGTGGGGGACAGGCCTTCGGGGGGGTGCAGGCCTTCGGGGGGTGCAGACCTTCAAGGGGGGGACAGGCAGGCAGGCCTTCAAGGGGGGGACTGGCCTACAAGGGGAAGGGACAGGCCTTCAAGGGGGGTGCAGGCCTTCAAGGTGGGACAGGCAGACCTTTAAGGGGGGACAGGCCTTTGGGGGGGGACCATGATTTAGAAGTACACGGAGGGAAGGGGGTGTTCAAAGAGACATGCATATGCCAAACTTTGGGGGGGAAGAAATAATGGGTCTGAAAATAGAGGAGAGGGAGAGAGATGATGGACCATGGGATTTAGGGAGGGAAGGAACAGAAAGGGAGAGAAATTGGACACAAGGGATGGTGTGGAGGAGGGATAGAGATACTGGATAGGAGGGTAATTAGGAAAAGAAACGGAGAGATGGTGGACTCTGGGATGGTGGGGAAGGAGGGAGAGATGCCGGATGAAAGGGTATTTAAGAAAAGGTGGATCTGTGGAGGGAGATGAAAAAAAGGAAAGATACCAGACTTCCTGGGAAGGGAAGGGAAATGGAAAGGGAGGACAGAGTTGGCAGATGGATGGTTAGCATGCAGAAAGAAGGAGACCCTGGCAAGCAAGTTATCAGAAGAAAACCAGAGCCTTGGACCAACAAGATTTGAAATATAACCAGACAACAAAAGGTAGAAAAATTAATTTTATTTTCTGTTTTGTGATTATAACATGTCAGATTTGAAATGTGTATCCTGCCAGAGCTGGTGTTGGACTGCAAACGTGAGCTAGGATTTAACAGAAAGAGGAAAAGTCCTTTTTGTTTCTTTATTTTATTTACACCACAGTGCCAGTGTGGTTAGGAGAAGCCAAAGGGGGTGAAAAAGCTATAAAACCCACCAGGAGTTTTGAAAAAAATCACCCAACTGGGCAGGAAAATCGAATTGAAAAACCAATTCAATAGGGCTGAATCGAATCAAAATTTTTTTTTCCTGTATCTGGCAGCATTAGTTTGCGCTACTGTCTTAGACTTTAGGACCTGGGATTGGGGAGAGATGGCATCCTCAGTACTTTATAATGCAAGTGAAACGAGGATTTGGTCAGACTTTTGAAGGGTCTGCAGAAAAAAAATATTGTATAGGCCGGGGACATGAGACAGCAGGAAATGGGAACTTTTCTTCCTTCTATTTTTGTGAATGGAAAGGCTGAGGATGTCAGAGAGGTCAGTTAAAATATGTGCTTTATAAGAAAATATAATAATGTGTTTTATAAAGTTTATAGCATAGCTGGCCTACCCAGTGAGGTGTTCCTAGTGGTGATGGTGGCAGCGTGTCAATGTGTTGAGAGGAAGAGGTGGTCTGGGAAATTCTGCTGAGCAAACTCCGGGCCCATTTCCACCCCCCAGTTAGTCCACTCCACTCAACTGATTCACACACTGAGTGGGTCTTTGGGTGTTGTTTTGGGATCTCTTCCAGTGGTTTATCTCCTTCTGGTCCAAGGAAGGAAACTTTGTTATCCTTAGCATTGACCTACAGAATATGTTTGTAACAGCGCTGCTTGTGTGGCATTAGGCTATGTAGTGATCGAAAGAAAAAAACAGACCTTTGCACATTTTTGCACTATATGGTGGGTGTATGAGGAGATTCACATTTCCTGCACAGCTAAGTCCATGTGAAGTTACCTTGTGCTGTATTTGACATCTAGCAAGGTCTCTGTTTGAAAGGAAAGATCTAAACTTAAAAATGAAGTGGCCAGAAGTTATGGTAAAAGCAGATAGTGTAGCTGGTTTTAAGAAAGATTTGGACAAATTCCTGGAGGAAAAGTCCATAATCTGTTATTAAGACATGGGGGAAGTGTCTGCTTGCCCTGGATCGGTAGCATGGAATGTTGCTACTCTTTGGGTTTTGACCAGGTATTAGTGTCCTGGATTGGCTACCATGAGAATGGGCTACTGGGCATGATGGACCATTGGTCTGACCCAGTTAGGCTATTCTTATGTTATGTTCTCATCTGTAGGGGCCTTTGTTTTCACTTCTTATTTTAATGTATTTTTTTTCTGGGAACTTATCAGTGTTTTTTATAATGGGAACAAAAATGGAAGTGAATTAATGTGTGTGGAATGGGGGGTAACTAATTTCTTCAGCTAAATAATTCAATCCACTTCAAACAGACATAGGAGAACTTGTGCACCATTCACACACCCTCCAACCAAAAACGTCAAAAGAAAAAAACTGTTCGACAACCTCCTAGCCATTCGAGCTGCAACACTCGACCCCCAACTCTACAACCAATTGATATCAACCACAGACTGCAAAACCTTCAAAAAGAAATAAAAACCCTTCTATTCAAAAAACACATAAAACCGAACTAACACAATCAGAACTGTCCCAAGCATCACCTGCAACTACTCCATATGTACTTCTAATGTCATGACAATTTAGACATAATTTATGTTAAGTTATGTTTGGAATAATGGTTACATATATGAGGTTCAATAAAAGAAAATTTTCACTGCCTGTTTCTATTCTGACCATTTATTCCATTTCATGGTTATTGCAAAAAAAAAAAAAAAAAAATTTTTTTACATGGGGGGGGGGGGGGGTGTCAAAAAATGATGGGCCCCGGGTGCCACATACCCTAGGTACGCCACTGCCTAGGCACATAGCTGGAAGAGACACTTATGACCTGCTGATGTTCCACCCACCTGTATATATGTCATCCTATGCAGTTAGGTGCTATAGTATATAGGCACTATCATATGGAATAGCATTTAGCATGCATAGGTGCTTAGCTGTCAATAACTGGTGCCTTTGACATGCATAAGAGGTAGAGAATGACATGGGGACAAATTTGTCCCTGTCCCTACCCCATTCCTGTAAGCTCAGCCTTAACCACACAAACCTCGAACAGTTATGGTTTTAAAGTGTTTGAGACTTGTGCAGATGAGGATGGAACTTACAGGAATGGGGCAGGGACAGGAAAAGAACTCGCGGGGATGGGACAAATTCCCGCAGGGACAGGGAAAAATTTGCCTCCGTGTCATTCTCTAATAAGAGGCACTTACCTCATGGTACCACTTTATAGAATTGCTTCCATTGTGTGCACAGGGGTATCCGCTTGGAATTCAGTACTGAAACAAGCAAAGGCCTTGTTCCTGCCAAGCCACAAAGGTCACAAATTGCACAGGGTTGCAATAAGAATTTTCCTACTATGGCCAACCTTCTTGTCTTTGACAATTGTGGAGGTGTACTTGGGAGGACTGTTCCTTTCTGCTCTGGGCATCTATGGTTTGTCTCTGCTCTGGGTTTTTATCTCCCCTGGCTGAACTACACCGTGCTGAGTAATACAACTAAGCCTCTTAATATAGCTCTGTGAGGAAATATACTTAACAGAAACTGGAAGTTTCCTATATTCTCCATCAAGTTGCAAGGTACCCCATTATTGAAAGATAATCTGCACAGTTGCAGCATCTAGGGATCATTCATGAGGCTGAAGAACTATGCTGAGCTTGTTGACTGTGATTCTGAATTCCGGGAATTTAAGCTGTTTGTATTTGGATGCAGTTGGCTATGACAAAGTCCCAAGTCTTTACTGCTTCTCGGCAGAGGTGAAGAAATCCTATTCTTCTTCTTTGTTGGCATAAAACACAGTGATTTGGTTGTCTGTTGAATTAAAACTGATGTATCCTGGAGCAGATTAAGGAAGAGGCAAAGAACATTGTTAATTGCTCATATCTCCAAGTACTTGATGTGGAGAAGTTTATCAATCTTTGACCATGTTCCTTGTGTACAGTGAACATTCATTTTAACTTCCCACCCTATGTTTAATGCATCTATGGTTAGGACAAACTGGTATTGCAAAGGAACGCCATCTGTGAGATTACTACTACTACTATTTATTATTTCTATAGTGCTGAAAGGCATACGCAGACATACAATAGACAGTCCCTGCTCAGAAGAGCTTACAATCTAATTTAGACAGGACATTTCAGGGTTGGGGAGATTATGGTAGAGGAAATGATACAGTAGGTATAGGTATCTGACAGCAGTGAGTGGGAGTTAAGAGTTGAAAACAGATTCAAAAAAGTGGGCCTTTAGCTTGGATTTGAACACTGCTAGGGATGGAGCATGACATACTGATTCAAGCAGCCTGTTCCAGGCATACGGTGCAGCAAGAAAGAAGGGACGGATTCTGGAGTTGGCAGTGGAAGAGAAGGGTACAGATAAGAGGCGCTTGCCCGATGAACGGAGATCACAGGATATTGTCCTGGAATGTCCACCACTGCAGCATAGTTTAAAGTTGCAATGAGAAACAATTAATGTTAATTTATTAAGGATTTGACAGGCACTGCATGCCTTGCACTCTGCAGATAAATTTTTGCTTAATGTGCCTTTCTTCCATTATATAAGATTCAATGAATATCACTCTTCTGTACATGTTGAAGACATAATGTTATGGCATCCACTTCCAACGGAACTAAGTAAACTTTTTTTTCTCTAATCCAATTTAGAAAACAATTGGGAATACATTTTATTTATGCAGGCTTTTTCTTCTGTTTAATTCATTACTGAGGCCTTAGAGCACTGCTATTAAATTGATATACAGTAGATAGATACTGTGGTCGAAGAGTGTATTTATATTGTGCTGTTATTGGTTTTTGTTTGTTTTCTGATGGGTTTGTACATTTTATTGTGTATGTTTTTATTGCAAGCTGCCTAGAATTGTAAGATAATAGGGATTATAAAATATAAATAAATAAATAAATGATAGAAAGAGGTTGGAATCACCATTGAAAGGGTCCAGAGAAGAGCGGCAAAAATAGTTAAGGGACTGGAGGAGTTGCCGTACAATGAGAGGCTAGAGAAACTGGGCCTCTTCTCCCTTCAAAAGAGGAGAATGAGAGGGGACATGATCGAAATATTCAAGATATTGAAGGGAATTGACTTAGTAGAGAAAGAGAGATAATAATAATAACTTTATTTTTGTATACCGCAATACCATAACAGTTCAGAGCGATTAACAGAGTAAGAGACTGTACATAGATAGCGATGTTACAAACAAGACAATCAGCTTAACTTAGCAAGTCGGGAGTAGTCAGGATATCCGGAGGCATATCGGAGATACAAGGCAGGGTTATAAGGCAGGGAGGGAGTCAGAGAAATTTAACAAATAGATAGGTTTTGATTGATTTCCTGAAAGTTTGGTAGGAGGGTGAGTTAGAAATGAGAGTGGTTAGACATTTATTCCATTTGCCTGCTTGGAATGCCAGAGATCTATCAAGGAATCTCTTGTAGACACAGCCCTTTAGGGACGGGAAGGCAAACAGGTGGGCATTACGTGCGCGGGTGGGGCCTGAACGTTCGAAGTGATCCGACAGGTAGATTGGAGATGAGCCTGTTAAGGTTTTGAAGCAGAGGCAAGCAAATTTGAAGATGATCCTTGCCTCCATTGGCAGCCAGTGCAGTTTTTTGTAATAAGGGCTTACATGATCTGATTTTTTGAGATCGTAAATGAGGTGAACGATTCTTAGGCGTTTGAAGGTTTTTTTAAAGGATCCCAGGTATATAATATTGCAGTAATCTAGGATTCTTAAGATTAGTGATTGGACCAGCAGTCGGAAGGAGAGGAAGTCGAAATAGTGTTTGATGGTGCAAAGTTTCCAGAGGGTACCAAAACATTTTTTAACCTGTGCATTAGTATGGACTTCGAAAGTCAGACATCGGTCCAGGATGACTCCAAGGATTTTGATAGTGGGGTTAATTGGGTAGTCTAAGAGTGGTATATTGGCAATGGGTCTGTAGTTGGTAGCTGAAGAGGTTGGTTCCTTGGGGTTTTTAATAATAGGAGATACAAGGATATGGCCGAGTTCTGTCGGAAAGTGGCCGGTGGACAAGCATAGGGAAACCCAGTTGAAGAGTTCATCTTTAAATGGGGGGGGGGGCTGTTTAGTAGGCAGTTGGATTTAGCGTAGAGCTTGAGGAACAGGTTCCAGTCTGGGCTTTCGAAGTGATTCCAGGTCATGTCTACTATTGAACTTTCTTTTCCTACAGCAGGTTGGTTGATTGTTGGTTCTGTGCTGGAAACTACGAGAGACGATTTCAGATTGTGAATTTTACTGGCAAAATAGTCGGCTAGGATTGTGGCGGAGGATGGGAGGTTAGAGTTGGAGCATTTGAGTAAATCAATATCGAACAGAGAGTTAACTATTTTGAAAAGTTCTTTACTATTCAGCGAGGGAGAATTGATTGTTCACCCACTCCAAAGTGGAGAAAATGAGAGGGCACTCGCTAAAGTTAAAAGGGGATAGATTCCGTACAAACGTAAGGAAGTTCTTCTTCACCCAGAGAGTGGTAAAAATCTGGAACACTCTTCCAGAGGCTCTTATAGGAGAAAGCACCTTCCAGGGATTCAACACAAGGTTAGACAAGTTCCTGCTGAACTAGATCGTACGCAGGTAAGGTTAGACTCAAAAAGGGCACTGGTCTTCGACCTAAGAGCCGCCGCGTGAGCGGACTGCTGGGCCTGATGGACCACTGGTCTGACCCAGCAGCGGAAAATCTTAGTTCTTATGTTCATTGAAACGTCAGGTTCCAATTAGAGAATGACACGGTGACAGAATTCATCACCATTCTCGTCCCCGTAGATAACCATGGGAAACCATACCAATGTCATTTTTTAAGGAAAGAGGGAAGAACCAGAGTATGAATGGGCACGACCACTGACCCTCAAGCCTTGCATTAAAGAATGCTGGTGTAGAAGGACTGAGGCTGAGACAGACACTAAAGAATGATACAGGATGTATCCCCCACGGTTATCCGTGGGGAAGGGGACAGTGATAAATTCTGTCACCGTGTCATTCTCTAGTTCCAGTGCATTCATCTCCTTTTAAATTAAACAGAAGGCACTACATGTGTCCCAGCATTTGTAGCTAAGCCCCGGATGTAATCCTTGGTCAATTCTGAATTTGGCAGATATATGAAATGAGGGTTTGTAGCTTGTCCTATACCAGAAAGGTTTTTGACTGAATTGTGTCCAGAGTAGTGCCTATAAGCTAAATGTTTTTTATAGGATACAAAGTAGGCTCCTAATAATTGGGGCTGAAGTCAATACCGTGAAGTAGATGTGCTATCTCCTTTCTGAGAACTAAATCAAGGTTCTCCAAATATGTCACTAGAAGCAAGTTGCCAAAGTATGGGAAGAAAAGGAGACCTTGCTTATGGAAGTAGCAAATACCATTACAAAGCATTTCATGAATACTGTAGGACAGTGTCATAATAAGGGGGGGGGGCTAGGGGGCGGTCCACCATGGGAACCATATTGGTGAGGGTGCTGGCACCCCTCCTCCTCTCCACCCCACTCCGCCTCTTCTCATTCCTCCCCTTGCCATGCACGCACCCCCCTTCCCTTCCCCTGACCCGCTAGTTGTTCACCACCATGAGCAGCAACTTCAACATGTCCCTCACAACAGCGTCAGCTCTCCCATTGATGTCACTTCTGGGTGCCGCACATAAGAAGTGACATCAGAGGGAGAGCCACTGGAGTCGCAAGGAGCACGTTGAAGTTGTTACTCGTGGCGGTGAACAACTAGAGGTGTATAGAAAGGAAGAGGGTGCGCGTGTGGCAGGGGGGAAGCAGGGAAGTAGCGGGGGGTGCAGAGACGAGGGAGGGGCATCTCTGCCCTAGGCACCTCTCACCCTCGCTATGCCACTACTCTAGGAGGCAACAATGGAAGGGCTCTGGATTGAAAATGGTTCATCTGAACCATGAAACAAAAATACTTTCTATAGCAAAGAATGGATCTGTATAAGCACTTAAATATCTTTAAGATCTGAGATACACAGTTTTTTATTCCTTTAAAAAAAAAGAAAAAGGTTGAGGTCAATGCCTGCCACTGACCCCATCAATCCCCGGAACACCCAACATTCCTCAATACACCCCGACATCCATCTGACATTTCTTGACACTCCCTCACCCCAACATCCCCCCTGATACCTCCCCTCCAGTACCCAGGGCAGAATTAATTCGTCGAGGGCCCCTAGGCACACAAGTACACTGGGCCCCCTGCCCCGCCCCACCCCACCATGCGCCCAGGCAGAAACAGGAAGCTGCGTCAGAGGGAAGCTTTGGGCAAGTAGCACCGCTCGCATAATTACAGTTCCCGTTGCCTTTCTTACCCGCGTTGCTTGCTTGTCTTACTTTCTGTCAATATGGGGGGGCCGCATTGCCAATCAGGGGGGCCCATGTTGCCGATCGGGAAAAACAATGTTGATGCCCTCCTTCATCGAGCCCCCCTGACCATTTTTAGCCCTAGGCACATGTCTACTTGGCCTATTGGTTAATCCTGCCCTGCCCGTACCTTTAGTAGATGGTCAGCAAGAGGGATGCCCACTCCTTCCTGCTGGCAGGCCCACCTCTTCCAAAATGGCGGGTCTTCTCTTTTCCCGGTGCATTCTGGGATGCACTGGGGAGGGGCCTAAGTCTCTGATTGGCCCAGCCCCTCCCATGAACTGATCTCTTTTCTTCAGAATGAACTCCATTTACTACTACTTTTTGTTGCTGACCACTCAACAGTTATTAACTCAGTTCCATAGGATGTCGACGTCTGCACATGCTCGAAGGCCCTCCATAATAATAATAATAACAACTTATATACCACTGTACCGTGAAGTTCTGTGCGGTATGCAAAAGATTAAAAATACAATTGAATAAGAAATAGAAATAAAATTATTAAAATAACATTATTCAAATCTAAATAGATTACTAAGCTTACAATTATCCATACAAGCTAATTACCTAGATATTTCAAGAACAAATGTGTCTTTAGATGTCTCCTAAATTCCACCTATGAATTAGAAAGCTTGATCAGATGTTCCAGATCCTTGCTCCAAAATGCCACTTGGTATGATAAAAGACTTTGATGATGTTTTTTAAATTTACAACCTCTAGCAGATGGGAAAATGAAATTCAAATGCGAGTTCTTCCCTATATTTATTGGTTGCAAAAGAAAAGAGCTCGGTTATATATTTAGGGGTTAAACCAAACAACACCTTGAAACAGAAACAACCAAACTTGAACTTCACCCACACCTCCACCCAAAAATCAATCTGACCGCCTCATTCTGAACATGCGCAGTCACTGCATATTCCTCTGAGAAACTGCCAAATAGGCAATATTACAGTAGTCAAGCTGACTAAGTATGAGACTGCACCAAAATTCTGAATGATGAAACATCAAAATATGCCCTAATAGATCGAAGCTTCCAAAGGGTGAAGAAGCCCATTCTAACAAAGAGTCTACCTGGTTCTTCATTATCAGGCCTTGATCCAGTATTATTCCCAATATTTTAATGATTGAACAGGATAGCTAAATTTATTTATGATCAAAGATGTCAGATCACTATTCCATCAAGAACATTTCTCAGTATTGGTACAATCCACTGTGCTTTCTCAGCTAGATTATTGTAACTCAGTTTATCTGGGCATTAAGCATAGCAGTCTAAAACGACTTCAGTTAATACAGAATACTGGAGCTAAGCTCATTTTTAGGAAACAAAAGTATGCTTCCCCTTTATTGATAAAGCTTTACTAGCTCCCAGTTCACTTTAGGATCCAGTTTAAATGTGCATGCATAATCTTCAAGCTTCTCTATGGAATATTTGATCCTTTTGTTCCCTTTAGACTTTGCCATTTGAGAAACACACAAAGATATAAGTTAGCCTTCCCTTCCTTTAAGGGAATTAAATCTGCTGGGAAGCTGTCGATCTTTTGTTTTTAAGTTTGAGAAGATCTGGAATGAATTTCCTGACTCCATTAGGCTTTTAGGCCAGCTGCAATTATTTCGTAAATTCCTGAAAACTTTGTTGTTCTCGCAATTTTTAAATGGTTTAACTGCAGCCTCAACAAAATGATAATATTATAGTTATTTTTCTTATGCTTTTCTTATGGACTTTAGTTTTTAATTAGTTCTTCTCTCTAGTCTTAATTAAATGTGAACTGAGTCGAGCTCCACTGGGAGATGACCCGGTATATAAACCAAAGATTAGATTAGATTAGATTAGATATGGACACGGCCCTGAGCTCATGGAAGATGGCATGAGGTTCATGTGGGGTCGGAGAGTAGGAGAGGTGCTGGCAGTGACAGACTCGCATACAGTCAAGTATTCATAAATCCCTGGCAGTACACCCAGAATCTCTTCATGGCACACTACTGTGCCGTGGCACACAGTTTGCGATATACTGGCTTAAAGACTACTGAGCAGAGAGAAAAAGAGAGCATGGCAATAAAGTGGGATCCTCTAGCCAGGATTAGGGTTACCATATGGCTCCAGAAAAAGGAGGATGGATTGAGACATCTGGGTTTTACTTCTATTGTTTTCAATGCAAGCAAAACTCAAATGTCTCAATCTGTCCTCCTTACTTCCATTACTTTGAATGGAAGTAAAACCCAGATGTCTCAATCCGTCCTCCTTTATCTGGAGCCATATGGTAACCCTAGCCAGGATGCTTAGGCTTAGAATGGGGTATATGGTTATCAGTGGAGACAGAGGGCCTCATCTATCAAACGGCACTAGCAGTTTTTAACGCAGGGAGCTGCGCTTAATGGCCCGAGCTGCTCTCGACGCTCATAGGAACTCTATGAGCGTCGGGAGCCATGCGGGTCATTCAGCTAGCGCAGTTTGATAGAAGAGGCCCTGAGATTCAAATGGAAGGGTGACAAGGGTCCCTCACCAAATTAATGAATTTGTCCGTAAGCACTCCTCGCAGTTGTACAGGGATGATTGCCTATTGTCCCCAAATTGTTTGCCCTCTTTTCTCATGGATTTGCATCTACCTGATTTAGATAATGCGCCCTTGAGGGAGATAAAACTGGCCACAAGGGCACTCCAGCAGGCCCAGATCAAGTTATATAAGAAACAATTGCTAGACATTTTTGAGGGTTGGTTTAATTCCTTTACCTTTCCCAGTATAGATTCAGGTAGGTTTCCTGGGTATGTAGGTACATAATTAATTATTAAAATAGACCTAGTGAAAGTCACTGGTTATTCTTGGGGGTAAGTAATAATAATAATAATTTATTTTTATATACCGCTATACCAAAAAAGGTTCAAAGCGGTTCACAACATGATAAAATACATACAATCAATAAAAATATTACAGTCAGTAAAACATTAAAACAATCGATTAAATTGGAATATATCAATTAAGAAACAATAAAATTGAAGTACTTCAGTTTAAAAAGTTATAGTTCTAGGATATAGACATGTCAAGCAGATGGGTCTTTACTGTTTTCCTAAAATCAAAATATGAAGAGGCCTCTAATATAAGCTTTCCTGGCCACATATTCAGTTTAGCGGCCTGGTAGGAAAAAACTGTCATAAAACTTCTTGTATTGGCAGGTTTTTAAAGGAGGATAGTTAAATAAATTTATGTATGTCTGACACTATAGAAATGATATGCACTTATTATAGAATAGCATTTAGGTAAAATGTTGGTATTTATGCACATTTTTATAAGTGAGTAGTAGTAAGTAGCATGGAATCTTGTTACTATCCTGCCGGGTCCTTGTGACCTGAACTGGACATTTTTGGAAACAGGACATTGGGCTAAATTAGGGTTGTCAGATGTCCAGATTTCCCCCACATATGTCCTCTTTTAGAGGACATATCCAGGCGTCCGAATGGCTTCTCAAAACCTGACACTTTGTCCAGGTTTTGAAAAGCTAGTGAGATCAGGGCCGAGTCTGGAGAACATTTGCGCATGCGACATCGTTGTCACGTTACATCTGCACATGCGCAGATGCACTCCAGCCCCGGCCCAAAGAGAAGAGGTTTGTGTGGGGATGGGTTTGGGGGATGGAACGGGGCAGGGCTGGGGGCGGAGTGGAGCGGGCCCAGGTGCAGAATGGGGCGGGGCCACGCATCCTCTTTTACCAGATGGCAAATCTGGTAAACCTAGGTTAGATGGACCCTTGGTCTGACTCAAAATGGAAATTCATATGTTCTTATCCTGCCCTATAACTATTACAAAGGAGCCTAAGTAGACATACAGTCAAAACACAATAGAAATTTACCTTTTAGACAAAGCTAAATTAATGTGCTTTTAAATTGTTACAAGCACATACAAATTCATGTTTTTCTTTTTACTAAGTTCTACCATTGAGAGCAGAAATGCTCAGTGATATTGCTCTGAAAGTCCATTGTCTTGACCCCACTCCTTTATGGATTTTGTCTTTCTCCATGGGGTCTTCCCCTTCCTTGTGTCTTTGGGGGGTTTTCTCCCTTAGTACATCTTGGAACACTGAAGACAGCTTTCTTACAAATATTCTGCTTACTCTGAAAACATTCACCCTACAATGATGCTCAAACCATCCAGGCAGAAAAATTTACAGGCATTCTCCTTTAAGGTAAAGTCAAAACTGGATATCTCTTCCTTCAGTGCTATACTCCTGGAGCACAGGCCTGGTTTATTTTAGAACCATTCTCAAGTTATCTTTGGAAAATATAACAAAGAATATGCTGAATTCCAACCAGAGATAGCAGAGTTGGACTTTTCTCCCTAACTAGGGAAGTGACATCATATCAGATATTATTATAACAGATATGCTTATGTACAAAGAAAACCAGCTTTGGGAAGATTGTTTTTTTCTCTAAATTTCTTACATTGACCGATACCAGAACAGTGTGCTGGACAGTGTAATATTCTAACAAAACAAAAATAACCTTTTACAAATAATAATGTCATTGTTGGATAAATCTAGAGAAAGGTATTTAGATCTGTGCACAGAGCCATGTATGGTTGGAGCCTGCCCAGAAGTGACAATGGGCAGATTACAAATCATTTTAAATCAATAATAAGCACACATATATACAGTGTTCCCCCGCAAATTTGCGGTTCGCAAATCGCGGACTCACTAATTCGCGGTATTCTCCGACCGCTTCTTCCTGTACTATATTCAGGCTACACCAATCAGGAGCTGCATGTCAACGCAACTCCTGATTGGTGTAGCCTGACTTTAGCAACAGGAAGAGGCGGTCGGAGCATACCACGAGTGATTTTGCACCCACTGGTGCCCCAGCTGCCTTTTCCTGCCCATAAAAAACATATTCGCGGTTTTTCAAAATTCACCGGTTCCTGGAACGGAACCTTCGTGGATTTTGAGGGAGCACTGTATACACTGTGCACATACTTATGCTACACTATCCCCCCCCCCTTTTATCAAGCTGCGCCAGAGGTTTTTAGCATGGGCCGGCAAGGTAAGTGTTCCAACAGTCATAGGAACTCTATGAGCATCAGAGCATTGACCATGCCGGCTTGCGCTAAAAACCTCTAGCGCAGCTTGATAAAAGGGGCCCTATCGCAAATAAATATTTTCAGTACAACTGGTTTAGTTACAACGAAGCATTGTTATAAACATTTTTTGTGCACATAAAACAGTGTTTTAGATGTAGAAGTAGAGACTTTGACCCCAAATCTATATATGGCGCCTAAATGATAGGCACCGAGGAAAACAGCACATCGTGTTTCTCAGTCTTCAGTTAGGCGCCATACAGTGGCATAGTAAGGGTGAGCGGTGCCTGGGGTGGTGCACGCCACCTTCCTTTGCCCTGTACCTTTTTAAACGTCTCTGGCGTGAGCAGTATGCAGCCCACGTCGGTGTCGGCTCCCCTTTGATGTCACTTCCTAAGTGCAGGTCCCAGAAGTGACGTCAGAGAGTCACAAAAATGTATGGGGGAAGGCAAGGGGTGCACGCGGCAAGGAGAGGAGCAGAGAGGAGGAGAGGTGCTGCCGCACTCTTAGGAAGATCACGCCCTACTACACCACTGGCGCCATGTATAGAATCAGGCCTATTGGTGCCTACATTGGGCTTAGGTGCCAGGAGGCATCACAGTCTTAGGCACACCTTAATTATGCCAGGGTTTTCTTGGCCTAAGTAACATAACAAAATGTTAATTGTGTACCTGTGATGTGCTATTTATTTATTTTATTTTCTATGCTATGCTCAGAATGGTATATCCCGCAGTCAAAAGTCAGACATTGATAGACCATTCGCATCAATATACATGATTCAATGTCATTTGTCCTCTTTAATTCCTCACTATATTCTATCGGGTCTTCAGACATGCCATTTGGTCACCACACATTTTCCATGGCTGCCAAATATATCTTTATGGCTATGACTTCTTCACTAGCCCCACTATATTCTTATTTTCTTCATGTTTTTTATATTTTTTTAAATCAAACTTTTAAAGTGTTATATGCAAAAGTCAATAACTTAATACTTATATTAAAAACTTACCTTAATTTTATCTTTTTGCTTTTGTTCTTTTATCTCATCAGGAAGGGACCTGTCACATTGACATGTTTCGCCATTAGGCTGCTTCAAGAAAAGTCCCCCCTTTCCAAACTTATCTGTACCATCCCGATCCACATAGCTTTTGTTGAGATAAGTGTATCCTGAGGTAACCCATTTTAAGCTGCATTAGATGCAAAAGGGCCCCAATATTACTCATTTTTTTCAGTTCTTGTATTTTTGTTTTAAAAAAATATACATGACTTAAAGTTTCCTTTTAAACTTTCAGTCTATCTACAGCTCTTCCACCATTTATTGAGGACTAATTATACATAGTGATTTATTATTTCATTGTTTAAATTTCCAAGAAGTTTTTCTTGTAAGGAATATTTCTGTTAACACTGCATTTTTTCTTATTTGACTGAAGATTATGTCAAAAGTTAACCTTTTATAAAACTGCAGAAGCGGTTTTTATCACAGGCTGGTGCGCTGATTGCTCATCGCTCCTCCCAATGCTCACAGGAACTCTATGAGTGTTGGGAGCAGCGCAAAGCATTCAGCATGCTGGCCTGCGCTAAAAAACACTTTCGCAGTTTTGTAAAAGGGGGGATAGTGCAGTAAAGAATATTTAAACTCTATTTAATTCCCTATTTATTTAACAATTTGTTGGTAAGTCTCCAATGTACTTCCTGAAATAATTTTGGGTTGTCCAAATAGAAACAAACTCTGGGTTGTTGGGTTTTTTTTTTAACTTGCTCTATCAGTTGATAAGCTGGACCTCAGCATGTTTTCCTCTCTATGGTCTTTCCTAATAAAAGGTACCCATGCTGTTCCTACTTCTGAAGCTTTATGGTGTAGTAGTCCAAGAGAAAAATGCTTCTGTTTGCTTTGTATTACCATCCTAGAATCAATAATGCACTCAGCAAGACAGCTGAGCATCCTACATTCAATTCTTCAGTCCACAACCCACCCAGAAAAATTTCCAGATTATACCTGGCTAGACCTGTTATAGACAGTTCACTGGACAGGTTCACAGTCACATTCATCTTTAGACCCAGTGTTGTTTGATCTTCCTATCAATCCTGTAGATTCTTTTTGCTATTTAGGCATTATTTAGATTCTAATTTCAGTTTTCAGGTACAAACGTCTTCACTAGTCAGACTAGGTTTTCTACTTTGTATAATCTCCAAACTTTTCGAGGCGTATTAGATTTTTCTGCTTTTCGTACTTTGATTCCAAAATTTTTAATATCATTCTTTGACTGTTGTAATGTTGCCTATGCTGGTATTCCTCACTATCAACAAAAACATCTACAGACTCTTCAGAACATAGCAGCAAGACTACTGTGTTGTGCTAAAAAAAAAAAAAAAAAATCGATCTAACCTTATTTGTTAAACCACACTGGCTGCTTATTCATTATCGGTTGCTTTTTAAAATTCTCTGTCTGACTCACAGAGCAAACTAAACCAGTCAGCCATCATACCTTTTTACTTTAAGTATACCTTATACCCCCAATAGAGCCTTATGATCCTTGGATTCCCATTGGTTGGTCCTGCCAGGTCCTGCACATTATGAAACCAGGCTTTTTATTATCTAGTCCCTAAATTATGGAATAACTTGCCCTCATATATTTGTACAGAACAATCACTTCCCTGTAAACTCACTTTTTCAACCTAGCCTTTAGTGCTGACTGATGAGTCAATGGGACTGGTCATATCAGCCTGTTGGTACATGGTTATATCGAGTTCTTCGTATAAGAGATATCCTCTCATAAGAATATAAGACCAATGGTCCATCTAGCCCAACAGCCCGTCTTCACAGTGGCCAATCCAGGGCATAAGTATTTGGCAAAAACCCAAATAGTAACAACATTCCATGCTACAGATCCTGGGCAAGCAACAGCTTCCCCCATGTCTGTCTGAACAGCAGACTATGGACTTTTCCTCCAGGAACTTTTCCAAACCTTTTTTAAAACCAGCTAAATTGAGTGCTCTTACCACATCATCTGGCAGTCTAGGGGCAGAGTCAGCACTTATACAGTTAAATGCTGATATTCAGCACTTAACTTCCTATATTTAATGATGAACATAAGAATAGCTTTACTGGATCAGATCAGTGGTCCATCTAGCCCAGTATCCCGTCTTCACAGAGGTCAATCCAGGTTTCAAGGTTAATTTAAAAAATTTTGATGAAATCGCATTATCTAAGTTTCTAAACGATGTACAATTTTTAAAAAAGGGAAGAACAAACATTTAAGTGACCAAAGACATAGACAGAGACAAACCCAAACAAAAGTGAAGCAGGGAGAACTACAATGAATTATAGAAAAAAAGAACATAAAAGGGAATGACATAAAGTTGAGGCATTATTTTATTTTATTTTTAAAGAGAGAGGCCTTGTATGAAGTTTTAGGATTCAAATGCATCTGTTAATCTAGAAAGGATTTTTTTCCTCCCTTAATTGTATTGGTAATGAGTTCCAGATTTGGAGGGTTGTGACTGAGAAAATGGTGTTCCGACGTGTGTTATGAAAACTTAGGGCTCCTTTTACTAAGGAGCGCTAGCGGTTTTAGCGCGCACTACAATACCGCACATGCTAAACGCTAACGCCTCCATAGAGCTTGCGTTAGTATTTTCGTTTAGCATGTGGTTAGTGCACGCTACAAACGCTAGCACACCTTAGTAAAAGGAGCCCTTAGAAGTGGAACAGAAAGTAAATTTTTATCCTGGCAAAAAACCAAAGAGTAGCAACATTCGATGCTACCAATCCAGGGCAAACAGTGCCTTCCCCCAGGCTTGTCTCAATAGCAGACTATGGACTTTTCCTCCAGGAACCAGCTACATTAACCACTTTTATATACTCTGGTAATACTTTCCAGAGAGAAAAAATATTTCCTCCTATTGGATTTAAAAGTATTTCCCTGTAACTTCATCCTCTTTCCTATAAACCTATTGGCAATCTTGTGTGTATTTTAGATATTTAATAACCACCTAGACCCATTTTACCTGGCCTAATCTACCGGCACCTATCTTGCATACCTAGTGATACCTAAGTTTACCACGCCTATTCTCTTCCCCTACGTTTGCATACATTTCAGTCTTAATTAGGTGCCAGAGGGTACCTTGATTTAGGCGTCTCTAGGCACTGCACGGAATCCCACACGTAACTTTTAATTGATTAATTTTAGTGAGGTATTTAATAAAATTTGGAGCCCATTGACTAAATTTGTAAAAACATAATAATGTATTTTCATCATATCTCTTCTTTTCTTTCCTCTCTTCTACCTTCCAAAGTACTTAGTTCAATACAGTCTTGTTAGAATGTTTATTATCTTATTTTTCCTCTATCTCTACTTTTCACTTCTTTATTACTCTCTAGGTACTTTAGTTAGATTGTGAGCCTTCGGGACAGTAAGGGAATTTCTAAGTACCTTTCTTACTTATAATTTTAATGTATATTTTCTGTAAACCGCTTAGAACTTAACGGATGTAGCGGTATATAAGAAATAAATTACATTACATTACATTATTTATCTTTACACATCCAGGGGGGTGGGGGGTTGGAGGGAGGGGAATAAATATTGATAGTGATATTTGGGTAACTTTATTCTTTATTTGTATTGTATATTAGGATATATTATGATATTATTATATGCAGGGAAATGAAATTATTGAATAGATAATAGTATAGATAATAGTGGAATATCTTTTGGTCTTTCATTTGTATGACACTGTTTTTGATTAAAAATCAATAAAGAATTTTTTTAAAAAAAAAAGATCAATAGCACAGTCAATTACCACTCCAATTAAGCTTGTTAATTCAGTTTGGGTTGCACAGGGAATTTAGTTAGGTGTCCGCGATTTTGGCGCCTTGTAGCTCCTAACGTAGGCACCATTTATAAAATGTCCCCGTGTCATTCTCTAGTATAAATGTATGCAGGGCCGCCATCAGGGCAGTACTACCAGTCCTGCATTCAGGGGCCCGGAGCTGGACAGGGGGCCCGGGCTCCCCCAGGGTCCTAGGCAGTGTTCTAAGGCAGGGGCGCCAGTAACTCGCCAAGGCAAAGTGAGTCGATCACCAGGACTCACTTTGTCTTGGTGATCTAATCTATCGGGCCGATCAGTCTTCCTCTCCCCGACTTCAATTCTGCAGTCGGAGAGGAAGTTCAGGCCAGCCAATCGCTGCCTGGCTGGGCGGAACTTCCTCTCCGACGGCAGAATTGACGTCGGTTAGAGGAAGACTGATCGGCCCGAAGCAGGGAGAGCATGCGTCGGCGTTGGCGTCGGCGTCGGCTTTGGGGCCTGTTATCCATTGGTGGGTCCTGTTCCCCGATGGCAGCGGCAGTGGCAGTGGCTTGGGGAACGGCAGGGAGGGAAACAGAAGGAAAGAAGAGAAACAGAAAAAAAGAAAGAAAGGTCAGGGAGAGAGGAAGAAAAAGTTGGGGGAGGGAATGAGGCGTGGAGGAGAGAAAGCATACAGGCTGATAGAAGGGAAGAAAGATTGGATGCACAGTCAGAAGAAGAAAGTGCAACCAGAGACTCATGAAATCACCAGACAAGGTAGGAAAAATGATTTTATTTTAAATTTAGCAAAGTGGAGGCAGTATTACCACAGTTTTCAAAGGAATTTGCCCAAATAACTTAATAGTTAACTGGGTAAATTCCCAGAGATGAAATCTTCCCTTCACTTACTATGCACAGTTCTGAATTTATATCTGCTGTCTATATTTTACAATATGGTCCCCTTTTACTAAACCGCAATAGTGGTTTTTAGCGCAGGGAGCCTATGAGCGTCAAGAACAGCGCTGGGCATTCAGCACAGCTCCCTGCGCTAAAAACTGCTATTGTGGTTTAATAAAAAAGATGGAGGGTATATTTGTCTATTTTTGTATGGTTGTTACTGAGGTGACAATGCATAGAATCATCTGCCTTGACCTCTTTGAAAAAAACCCAGAATAGGAATGATAATTAACATTTTCTCAGCGTATAGTGTGCTTTGTGTTTTTTAATTTTATTGTTGGTAGATCATTTTGACTTGGTCATTTTAAAGTAGCTCACAAGCTCAAAAAGTTTGGGCTCCTCTGATCTAGAGCGTTGAAACTGTGTATTTCTATTTTATCCCCCCTTTTACAAAACTGTGGAGCGTTTTTTAGCGCCAGCCATGGTGGTAGCAGCTCTGATGCTCAGAATTCTATGAGCATCAGGGCTGTTACTACTGTGGCTAAAATCCACACTACAGTTTTGTAAAAGAGTGAGGGGTTAGTTTGTGATGACATATTCCATACTAGGCGAAGGTGTTTTCTGTGTTTTGTGTGTTCGAAAGACATGGTTTTCTGTTAGGATTGATGGTGTAGGATTGATCTGTGCTGGTCTGGCTTGTTTAGTTTTACAATGGGTGTATTGATGTACTGCTCACTGCAATATGTAAGATGCTGACTTTTCCTAGGTACTCATGTGTGACGTGTGGTTTGTTACTAAAAATCATGTTTTTCTTACAGATGGGGGGGTGCCAAAAAATGATGGGCCCCGGGTGTTACATATGCTACGTACGCCACTGTATGTAAAGATACCAGAAAGCTGGCTTAGCAAAAACTTTAAGTAAATTGTTATTCTTCTAAGTTTTGAGTATTTAACCCTCCCACAATCTCACGGGCACTCGTTTCAAGTTTCAAGTTTATTGAGATTTTGATTTAAAGGCAATATCAAATATTTTCAATGCGTATAACAAAAATAAATTTGGGGAAATAAATAAAACCATTTGAACAATAAACATACAAACATATCCATAGATGATTAAAATTACATAAGGAGTACAAGGATAAACTACATTTGTTTAAAAATGCGTTCTCCGCGCCTGCTCATAAAGTTGTTGACTGGAAGGATCCAGCAATGTGGCCAGATGCCATTCAGGACAAAGACAGAGAAAGAATTGTGCAATTTGGATTAATGATGGAAGATGATTTAAAGCAAATGGCACAGTCTATGAGTAAAGATCTTGACGGACGTTCTTTTTATGAATATCTCCTCTATGCCAAATCACCCAATGGACGTGAGAAGATTTTACGGGACTGGCTTAGGTGGAGCATTAGCAGAAAAGTATGTGTGTATTCGGCCCATGGAAGAAGGGGGGGGGCGTCGGGGTGCGTGGGGGGCCCAATAGGATTGCTCAGTAAGGGGCCCAGAAATTTCTGATGGCGGCCCTGAATGTATGTAGATGCATTTTAGCTTTGACTGTGCAGGCATCTTATGTGTCTTTGCAAAATAGCTTCAAAGTAGGCACCCACTTGCACTTCCTACCTAAGCAGCTAGCTATAATATTACCTTCTATGTATGCAAAATCTCTGGCCCCTGTAGTGAAGCACTAAGAAAATAAGAACATATGTGTTTCCTGTTTCTAACAGTGGCCAATCTAGGTCACAAGTACCCAGCAAGATCCCAAAAGAGTAAAACAGATTTTATGCTTAGATTTGACTGACGTTTGGTTTTTGGAAACTGTGTTGGACTATCATAAGGAAGCAAGTTGGAATATTTGTTTAATGTATGCTTCAAATGTTTTGTTTTAGTGTGGTATATTTGTATTATGCATGTATAATTGTTCTTTGCTCTGGACAAATAATAAACTATAATTATAACTATGCTGTTTATGCTAAAATAAGTAAGTCCATTTTCCCAATGGCTTATGGGCTTTTCTTGTAGGAAATTATCCAAACCTTTTTTAAATCCTGCTAAGCTATCTGCTTTTATCACATTCTCTGGCAATGAATTCCAGCATTTAATTACACATTGAGTTAAGAAATATTTTATCTGGTTCAGTAGCTTCATTGCATGCCTCCTAGTCCTAGTATTTTTGGACAGGGTAAACAAGCGATTCACGTTTACACATTCCACTCCGCTCAGCATTGTATAGACCTCTGCCATATTTCCCTTCAACCATCTCTTCTCCAAGCTGAAAAGCACTAGTCACTTTAGCTTTTCCTCATAGGGAAATCATCCTACCTCCTTTTTGTCATCTTACTCTGTACCTTTTATAATTCTGCTTTATCTTTTTTAAGATGCAATGATCAGAATTGCTTACAGTATTCAAGGTGTGGCCATACCATTGACTGATGCAAATGCATTATAACAGTCTCATTTTTATTTTCCATTCTTTTCCTAATAATTCCTAGGATTCTATTTGCTTTCTTAGCCACCACTGCACACTGAGCAGTGGGTTTCAATGCATAGAAACATAGAAATAGACGGCAGATAAGGGCCACGGCCCATCTAGTCTGCCCACCCTAATGACCCTCCCCTACCTTTCTCTGTGAATAGATCCCACGTGTCTATCCCATTTGGCCTTAAAATCAGGCACGCTGCTGGCCTCAATCACCTGTAGTGGAAGACTATTCCAGCGATCAACCACTCTTTCAGTGAAAAAGAATTTCCTGGTGTCACCTCGCAGTTTCCCGCCCCTGATTTTCCACGGATGCCCTCTTGTTGTCACCAACGATGAAACCTAGATCCTTTTCCTACTAGTTATTCCCATCTCTAGATCATTTATAAATGTGTTAAAATGCAGTGGTTCCAGCACAGACCCCGTGAAACCCCACTATCTACCCTTCTCCAAAGAGAATACTGACCATTTAACCATACTCTCGGGGGGGGGGGAGGGGTTTATCTTTTAACCAGTTCTTAGGACACTACCTCCTCCTATCCATAACTTCATAATTTCCTCAGAAGTTCTTCATGAGGTACTTTGTCAAATGTCTTTTGAAAATCCAGATGCACAATATCAACTGACTTACCTTTATTCACCTGTTTATTCACACCTTCAAAGAAATGTAATAGATTTGTGAGGCAATAGGAACACTTTTCGGAAACCCTAGGTAGCAGCTGTACATCCATATGTCAATCTATTTGGATATGGACTTCCATTTCCCTTCTGAATAAGGAATAAGCATTCATTTCATAGGCCCACCCAAAACAAAGCCAGAAAATGCACCCTTGTCATTTGCATGTTCTTCAGTTTTAAACTTTTATATTCTGGCTTTGTAAGATGTTTATAGAAGAAAAAGGTTTAAGTACATACAAAAAAACACACCATTAAAACAGAAAAATGAAGGCAAATAAAGGCCATAAGATCTATCCAGTCTGCCCATCCATTCCATCTTCTATCCTTTTCCTGTCTCTTTGAGATCCTATGTACTGGTCCAAAGTTTGATTGAATTCAGATCATCTAAATCTCCAACACCTCCACTGAGAGACCGTTCTGCACATTTCCCACCCTTTCCATGAAAAATGATTTCCTCAGGTTATTCCTAAGTCGACAGACTTACAAACATAAATTTGTAAATTACAAACATAAATTTGTAAATTACAAACATAAATTTGTAAATTACAAACATAGGTTAAATTGGCTGGAACAGAAATGGATTTACAGTTTGCACACAGTGGAGCCAGGGGGCTTAAACCAAGAGGTTGAATGGAGTACTTTACTGTAATGGGTGTTCCCTGATTTGTGGTCTAAAGGAGTGACGTCATAGAGTAGGGGAGGTACTTATATCTGAAAAAAAGACGCCGCGGCCATCTTTGTTAGATCAGAAAAGTCGAGTATCGGGATGGTCAATTAAAATTGAAAAAAAGGGTGAGCATATCGTTCTATATTTACTATATGGTTCCCTTAAAGTTAGGATTGTGAGTGTACCAAACTATGGGGACAGGAGTTACATTGTCTTCTTTCATTTGTACAGGGGACTTAATCTTGAAAAAGCCTTACGGCGAAACATGTCGATATGACAGGTCCCTGACCCGATTTTATCAAGGAAACAACGCTTTTAAGATAAGTTATTTCTTTATAATTATTTGTGAAAGCATGAAGCACTTTATATAAAAAACATAAAAAAACATAAAAACGTCAAAAATTGTTCAGCAAGTGGGCGAATGAAGAAGCCACAGCCATAGCCACTAAGATTGTTGTATCGCCAAAAATTGGGGCGAACAACTGGCATGTCTGATGCCCCAAAAAATAGAGAGAGAGAAAAATCTTTTGATTTAGAAGATACATTGACCGATTGATATTTGGTATATTGCCCTGGCCAATGTAGAAGTATTGACTGGCACATTTACTTATAAAGGTACTTAAAACATCTGTATTCACATTTTTCCTTTCCCACCTTTCTTCCAAAGAATACAGATAGAGATCTTTAAGTCTGTCCTCATACACTTTATGATGAAAACCACTAGCCATTTTAGTAGAAACCTTCTGGACCAACTCCATCCCATTTACATCTTGGTATATGTATGCCCTCAATGCTAATGGTGCCAGATAAAATAACCACCATTTTACAAATGGCAGAGATTTTTGTAAAATCACTTATAAAGCACTGAAAGATATACGCAGTGCTGTACATTTTGACATTTATAGACAGTCCTTGCTTGGAAGAGCTTATAATCTAACTTGGACAGACAGACATGACATATAGGGTTGGGGGTGTAGAACCCAAGGTAAGAGGAGTTAGGAGTCAAAAGCACTCTCAAAGAATTAGGCTTTTAACTGGGCTTTGAACACTGCCAGAGACGAAGCCCATCATAGGGATTTGGGCAGCTTCTTCGAAACATATGGTGCAACAAGATAGAAAGGACGGAGTCTGGAGTTGGCAGGTGAAGAGAAGGGTACAGATAGGAGGCACTTACCAGCTGAGTGGAGCTCACGGGGGGGAGGGGGATTATTCCCATCTCCATGTCCTATCTAAAAAGGGGTTTCACATCTTTTGGCAAGCCTCTAAAAGACTGAGCAGAGTATTTAAACAGTATAGAAAAAAAGATTATTAAAGCAGAAAGAGAAACTTAGCAATTCTATATCTATTTTTAGTTTCATATGGTGCCCTTTTCCAAAGACTCAACGTGGTTTACAATTATTACAAGACACAATTGCATCAGCAAAATATAACAATTACAGTAGCATAAAAATAATTAGCAGCTATTAATGTTCAATAATTTCCAGAGAGAACATGACCTCATGCCCCAAGCTCCTGGCAACAGTAAAATACTTGAAAGCTGCCTACTCAAGGCGTGAAACTTAAAAAAGGCATGAAGCTAAACAAAGTCAAGGTGAAAAGTGAGAGCTGGCCTGGCTTTATATTTCTGCAGATGAGATCTGTACCCAGTGATTTAAAACAAGCACAGGCATGAGGCTGCAAGGAGGCAGAGCCAGTAGCAACATCAGAAGACAAGTCTCTGTGGAAAGGGGGTGACAGGCATTAATCTGGGTTTTGTGTTTGTTTACTCATTTCTGATGTTGCTTTTTAATCTGTTTTGAAAGATTCAAAAAGGCAGAATATACAGTAATTGTTTTAAAGAAAATACAGTAGAATCTCTGTTAACCGGAACTCAAGCAACCAGAACTCTCAAGCAGCCAGCAAAAAAAAAAAAAAATCAAAGAAATACTGTAATACTTTAAATACTTTAAATAAAATACTTTAAATAAATACTTTAAATACCTTAAATAAAAATGAAAATAAATCAATTTCTGGTGGAAATTTAAGGGCCTGTTTTATAAAGCTGCGCTAGCAGTGCCGCGCGGCAACAGCCCCGAAGCCCTTTAAATCTCTATGGGCTTCCGGGTAGTTACCACGCTGCAGCCACTAGCGCGGCTTTGTAAAACAGGCCTTAATTGTAAACTTGGCACGCCACACCTGAGTATACCAACGCTTTACCACATGTCCGGTAGTTTGTCTGGAATAGTTTATGGCATGGCATAGTATGGGGTATAGTATTAGTTAGGCCTATTTTTAATAATATCTCTCAAGCAACCAGAAACTACATTTAACCGGCATCTATCAATCCCCATGGGTGCCGATTAACTGAGAGTCTACTGTAAAGGCATGATACAGTCTCATGGTAGAGGCAGTGGCTAATTTTTATGATATCCCATTTGCAAATCTGAAAGCTATTGAAGCAGAATCCATTCAGGCAGAGCAAGCGTTTCTTCTGTCTCTGGTGGAATGGAGGGTTAGCGACTAGCTTGCAAGGAACTACAAGTGGGAATTAGGCTCTGCTGGTTCTCAGCCCACTGCTTTAACCATTGGCTTCTCTTCCACTGTTGACCCCTAGGTTTTCAGAACCTAATGGAAAGCCAGGGATTGGCTGGGTCCTGTGGCAGTGCACCAGAAATGCTTGTGCTACATGGCTTGTTGTGCCACTGGGGCTTATGCGCATCTGTGAAGTTGAAAGCTATGCTGTCGGTAGTGTCTCTACCAGCAGGGTCTCCCAAGGCGGATAAGTTTCAGCAGAGATGTCAGACTTAACAATGTACCACCCATCTGGGCAGCAGGAGATGAAACATAGAAACATAGAAATAGACGGCAGATAAGGGTCCACGGCCCATCTAGTCTGCCCACCCTAATGTCCCTCCCCTACCTTTGCCCTGTGAATAGATCCCATGTGCCGATCCCATTTGGCCTTAAAATCAGGCACGCTGCTGGCCTCAATCACCTGTAGTGGAAGACTATTCCAGCGATCAATCACTCTTTCAGTGAAAAATAATTTCCTGGTGTCACCTCGTAGTTTCCCGCCCCTGATTTTCAACGGATGCCCTCTTGTTGTCGTGGGACCCTTGAAAAAGAAGATATCTTCCTCCGCCTCGATGCGGCCCGTAAGATACTTGAACGTCTCGATCATGTCTCCCCTCTCTCTGCACTCCTCGAGCGAGTATAGCTGTAATTTGTCATGCCGTTTTTCGTATGGTAGATCCTTGAGTCCCGAGACCATCCGGGTGGCCATTCTTTGCACCGACTCCAGTCTCAGCACATCCTTGCGATAATGCGGCCTCCAGAATTGTACACAGTATTCCAGGTGGGGCCTCACCATGGATCTATACAATGGCATAATGACTTCCGCCTTACGACTGACGAAACCCCTTCGTATGCAGCCCATGATTTGTCTTGCCTTGGACGAAGCCTGCTCCACTTGATTGGCAGACTTCATGTCCTCACTGACGATTACCCCCAAGTCTCGTTCTGCTACCATTTTTGCTAGGATCTCGCCATTAAGGGTATAAGACTTGCATGGATTCTGGCTGCCCAGGTGCATAACTTTGCATTTTTTGGCATTGAAGTTGAGTTGCCATGTCCTAGACCATCGCTCCAGTAGGAGTAGGTCGTGCATCATGTTGTCGGGCATTGAATCTTCGTCTGTTGTGCATTTACCCACTACATTACTCAGTTTGGCGTCATCGGCGAATAATGTTATTTTACCTCGAAGCCCTTCTGCCAAGTCTCTTATAAAGATGTTGAATAGGATTGGGCCCAAGACTGAGCCCTGTGGTACTCCACTAATCACCTCCGTCATTTCGGAGGGGGTGCCGTTCACCACCACCCTTTGGAGCCTACCTCCAAGCCAGCTCCCAACCCATTTCGTCAATGTGTTACCTAATCCTATAGAACTCATCTTGCTCAGTAACCTGCGGTGTGGTACGCTATCGAATGCTTTGCTAAAGTCCAGGTACGATGTCCAGGGACTCCCCAATATCCAGCTTCCCTGTCACCCAGTCAAAGAAGCTGATCAGGTTGGATTGGCAGGATCTCCCCTTAGTAAATCCATGTTGTCGGGGATCCTGTAGATTCTCCTCATCCAGGATCTTATCTAATTGGTGTTTGATTAGAGTTTCCATTAGTTTGCTCACTATCGATGTTAGACTCACTGGTCTGTAGTTTGCTGTCTCCATCTTTGAGCCTTTCTTGTGGAGTGGAATGACGTTAGCCATCCTCCAGTCCAATGGGACGCTGCCTGTACTAAGGGAGAGGTTGAAGAGCGCGGACAGTGGCTCCGCCAAGACATCACTCAGCTCCCTAAGCACCCTGGGGTGCAGGTTGTCCGACCCCATTGCTTTGTTAACCTTGAGCTTTGACAGCTCACCGTAGACACTGCTGGGCATAAACTCAAAGTTACTAAACGGGTCAACTGAGCCAACCCTTGTCTGTAGCTGAGGGCCGAGCCCTGGCGCTTCTCGGGTGAAGACTGAGCAGAAGTATTCATTTAATAGTTGGGCTTTTTCCGAATCCTTATCCACATAGTCTCCGTCTGGTTTCCTAAGACGTACAATCCCGCCTGAGTTTTTTCTTCTATCACTGATATACCTGAAGAAGGATTTATCTCCCTTCTGGATGTTCTTTGCTAGAGACTCCTTCATGAGGAATTTAGCCTCCCTGACTGCTGTTTTGACGGCTTTTGATTTGGTCAGGTAGTCTGCTCTAGAGTCCTGCTTCCCTGATTGTTTGTAAGAGATGAATGCTTTTTTCTTCTCCTTGATCAGGTCTGAGATCTCCGCAGTAAACCACTGTGGCTTATTGTTCCTTCGCCGTTTACTTACTGATTTTACATAGCGGTTTGTTGCTTCTTGTATGGTTGCTTTCAAAGTCGACCACATGTCTTCCACATTATCGGTTTCTTCTTGGCTTTGTAGCGCCTGGTGAACGAAGTCTCCCATTTCTTTGAAATTTGGTCCTTGAATTTGAGGACTTTGGTTAGTGTAGTAGATTTAGTGAAACCTTTCCTGATATTGAACCATACCATGTTGTGGTCACTGGAGGCCAATGTGTCGCCCACCGAGACCTCTGTGACACTTTCTCCATTGGTAAGTATCAGGTCCAGTATTGCCTGATCCCTTGTCGGTTCCAACACCAGTTGCCTGAGACTTGCTTCTTTCATAGAGTTTAATAGCCTCCTGCTGCTGCCGGAAGCAGAGGTAAGTGTAACCCAATCCACATCAGGCATGTTGAAGTCACCTAGCAATACTGTGTCCCCACGCAAGGTGATATTTTCTATTTCTTCGATTATTTCCATATCCAGGTCATCCTGTTGTCTTGGGGGTCTATAAATTATGCCAAGATACAAGCATTTGTCCTTCCCTCTGGCCAAATTAACCCAAAGGGATTCCCCAGTATACTGGACATCTGAGATTCTCGTGACCTTAATGTCATCTTTAGTATATAATGCTACACCCCCTCCCATCCTACCCTCTCTGTCCCGGCGAAGCAAGTTGTAACCCGGTATGACCATGTCCCACCCGTGGGAGTCTGTGAGCCAGGTTTCGGATATCGCCACCACATCCAGGTCGGCATTCCTTATTTCTGTTTCCAATTCCAGGATCTTGTTTCCTAAACTGTGTGCGTTGACGTACATAGCCCTCCATGTTATATTTTTGTTACGTCTCAGTGGGGATATTCCTGCTTGAGCTATTTGAACACCTTTAGCATTGTTTGTGTTATTTGTGCTTTCCTGAGGCCCAGAACCACAATGTGTACTCCCCATATACCCAGAACTACAGTGTGTACTCCCCCTAGACCCGGAATTACAATGTGACCCATAAATATGATGTGACCCTACTCCCGACTCAAAAGCGTGTGCACTCACCCCTGACGCAGAATTTCGGTGACTACTTTCCTCAGCCTCAAAAATGTATTGGCATTTTAGTTCGCCTGGTATGTTGTTTGTGCCTGTACCCTCCCCCGACTTACCTAGTTTAAAGCCCTGTGGAGTAGGCGGGCTAGGCGGTGTCCAAGGACATTCTTCCCTCTTCTGGTTAGGTGTAGCCCGTCGTGTCATGTAGTCCTTGCAATGCTTCTCCATGGTGCAGAAACCCGAAGTTCATCTCCTTGCACCATCCTCACAGTCAGTCGTTCGCCCTCTGTATTCGATCCTCTCTGGCTCTGCCCTTGCCCCTCACTGGGAGAATCGAGGAGAAGACTACCTGCGCATCCATCCTCCTCAGCTTCTCCCCCAGGGCCCTGAAGTCTTCAGGTATGCTGTCCGGGATGCTCCTTGCAGTGTCGTTGGTTCCGACGTGGATTAGAACCATGGGGAAGAGGTCTCGGGGCTTGATGAGTCTGTCAATGCAAGCAGTGACATCCCGGATCCTGGCCCCTGGCAAACAGCAGACTTCTCTTGATTGTAGGTCTGGTCTGCAGATTGGTCCCTCGGTGCCCCTCAGCAGCGAATCTCCGATGACCACCACTCTGCGCTTCTTAGGGGTGGGCTGTACTGTTGATTCCAGAGTTGGAACCGTTTGCTGAACAACTACTTGTAGCTCTTTCTCCGGACCTTCCTGTAGCAGCTGATATCTGTTCCTCAGGGCAATATGAGGTGTCGATGTTGAGCTGTCCTGTATGGGGGAAAAATAGACAGAGTTAGGTCCTCTGCGTTTTCTTGTGGAGGAAGTCACCAACTGCCAGGAGTCAGCGTCTCCAACCACTTCCTGCATTCCGGTAGTTTGTCTCAAGGTGGCCGTTTTGGATGCTATGGGTGTTCCCAGGGTGGTGTTGTCAGGTTCCTGTTCAGCGATCTGAGACAGCTCCTGGATGACTCCATCGATGAAGGTCTCGTCGTCTCGGATGCTCCTTAAGCGCTGAACCTCCTCTCTCAGGCTCTCTAGCTCCATCAAAAGGCTTTCGTCCGGTTGATCCATTACTTCTGTCTGCGTTGAGACTGTAGACATCTTTGAGGGGATGGCCTCAGTCTGTACAGAGACCTCTGCCCTCCGTCCTGGTTCTCCTTCCATCTTTACTCGGACCATAGCCATCTCCTGGGTGCTCTCGGTGACTGAACTGCCTGTTTTGATTGAAGTCTTGCTGCTTCTAGTCCTACCTACAAAGGTTTATTGTTATTATTTCTTAATTTAAAATTTTTTTTTTAGGATGTTTGTTAGGGTGGGGGCTGTTAGGTGTTGGTCAGTAAGTGTTGAGGGAGGGATAGAGGTAGTTAGTTAGTTCTTGGTCTGAGGGATGGAGTAGTTAGTTAGTTAGTTAGTAGTAGTAGTTAGTTAGTTAACAGTTAGTTAATTGTCAGTTAAGAACGTCTGTTTGTTAGTGTGCTGGAGAGGTGCTGGAGAGGTGCTGGAGGTCTGCCTGTTAAAGTGGTTTGGGAATAGAGTGATTGGTGAGGTCTGCCTGTTTAGTGAGAAAGATTTAGTAGCTTGTTGGTGAGATAGAAAGTAAGATTGATAGTTAAAGACTTGGTAGAATGCTAAAGAAAGACTGAAGACAATTTATTAGTTAGCTAGTCTTATAAGTTGGGAGTCCGGCTATAGTTGATAGCCCTTTCTTGATGCCCTTCTTGAGGCCCTTCGCAAAGGCGCTCTCGCTAAGGCGAGCGCCTTTGCTGCTCGCCTTTGCCGCACGCCGAACGGCTGTGCGCCGTTGGCCCCCCCTGGTTAAGGGGGAGTCCGGGCGCTGACGTTGGTGGTGATGCGGAGCGGGTGGGCGGAGCTAACTCTCACCACTACCCGCTCTTCGCTCGCACCGTCTCCTGCCTCCTCCTGCTTCTCTCCGGCCCCGCTCTCCTGCTGCTTGCAGTCTCCTCCGCCTGCCCTCAGCCGCTTGCTCTGGGCGGTGTTGGAGGCAGAGGATCGCGTTTGATGCGACAACATCAAATGTATACTGCGCAGAAAGGCCCAGCAATCTACTTCTGTATTCTGCCATGAAAACTTGATATCATTGTTAAGTCGCAAGGACTCGAACACGAGTCGATGGCACCTGGCATAACAGATAGCCTTATTGGCGCTTATTTGCAGCCATAGTCTTTCACTCTTCACACACTGATGGCTCTTTGAGTTTCTGTGGCATTCAAAACCTGGTCTTGTGCTGAGGCTCTTTCTGCTCCTTGTCTCCCTGTGCAAGCGCACAGCTTGCACACCAGTTGTGATGACTCTGATGATACCCTTGCTAACAGGCTTCCTGAAGAACCATTCTGCCTCACAGACACTGCCTGGGGCAACATACATCTCCCTTTGGTTCCAGGGACCCCCAGCTGAAGTAGCAAGCAGCCTCTTCTGACGAGTGTGGGAGATCAGTATGGAGGAGAAGTAAAAAGAGGAATTTTTGGCACTGCCATTTGGGTACTGAAATGTACAGTGGCGGTCAAAAGTTCAGCAGCTAAAAGTCCATCGTCCTAACTCAGTGCCCTAATGGTACCATCAAAACGGTAGCGCTCAAAAGTTCTGCTTCAGGGCTTTCCTGGTTTTCAGCCCAGTTCTCCAGTCACTAGCCTGTTCTTCCGCTCTGTCATCATTGCTAAAAAAAAAAAAAAAAAAGTGTTGCTCTGAGTGAAACTATCTTATCTCTAAACACACATGAAGTGAACTCTTGTATATTAGATTGAAAGACCAATAATTCTGTATCTTAACAACTACAAAGCCATTGGAGGAGATAATTAAAATTTTAGAAAGAAAATAAAAATATAGAATCTATGGATCATCACACCTGCCACCCTTGTGAGTTATTGACCAGTTATGTTTCTATAGCCCGCCTCCATCAGCATAATATCCTCACTTTACCCTTAAGGCAGTCAGCAGCTGCTAAATGGCTGTCTATGGCAGTTTGCTGGAAACTATAATATTACATTATAAATCAATGTAAATGAAGTTTTGCTATCATAATCTGATATAAATTTGCTAACATTTGTATGAAATTCAATTCTATTTGAATGAATCTGCATATGTTTTATCTCTTCCAGAACTATTGATTTTCGAGCTTTGTACCCATATGTCTATTTGTGCATTACACTTCAGAAATATCCTGCATCAACTGGATCCTTTAAATCGGCTTACAGTCTTTTCAGTGAATAAAAAGATGTAATTCTAAAAGTGGAATTACTAGGAAGATGAATCTCATTTTTTTTTTTTTAAACCTGTTGGTACTCCTTAATTTCATTGTTCAGGTAAAACATTGAATTTATATATATGTGTATGTGTGTGTGTGTATATGTATATATATTTACTGGGGTTAGGTTCCTAGTGTGCAGTGGCCGCTAAGAAAGCGAATAGAATGCTAAGTATAATCAAGAAGGGTATTACACCAGAACGAAAGAAGTTATCCTGCCATTGTATTGGGCGATGGTGCGCCCGCATCTGGAGTACTGTGTCCAATATTGGTCGCCGTACCTAAACAAGGATATGGCGATACCCAAGAGGGTTCAGAAGAGATTGATAAAAGGTATGGGAAACCTTTCATACGCTGAAAGATTGGAGAAACTGGGGCTCTTTTCCCTGGAGAAGCGGAAACTTAGAGGGGCTATGATAGAGACTTACAAGATCATGAAGGGCATAGAGAAAGTGGAGAGGGACAGATTCTTCAAACTTTTGAAAACTACAGGAACGAGAGGGCATTCGGAAAAATTAAAAGGGGACAGATTCAGAACCAATGCCAGGAAGTTCTTCTTCACCCAACAGGTGGTGGACACCTGGAATGCGCTTCCAGAGGGCGTGATAGGAGAGGGTACGGTATTGGAGTTCATGAAGGGATTGGACAATTTTCTGAAGGAAAAGGGGATAGAAGGGTATAGATAGAGGGTTACTATACAGGTTCTGGACCTGAGGGGCCGCCGCGTGAGCGGACTGCTGAGCGTGATGGACCTCTGGTCTGACCCAGCAGAGGCACTGCTTATGTTCTTATGAAAAGCCTGTGAATACTGAAAAAGTGAATGCAGAACCTTTGATCCTATGGAGAATAAAGGGGTTAGCTTCCAGTGCAACCTTGCTTATTGTACATTTTTTCCACCTAACACCATAAAGTCATCATTTTGTGTACCCTTCTTGTAAAGAACAGCTTGCTTATTATATTCGGCATTTTATAAATATATTTTATACATACTTTTTTTGTAAAAATAATCTTTTGCTATAACAATACTCACGCGCTGCTCTACGAATATCTTCATCCTGATGGGAATATACTCTGAATGGCCATAAATACAAGGGGGCCACTGAAAAGTTCTCAGCCCAACCAACAAAGTTGGGGGCAGTCTCCATCGAAGGCTAAGCTGCGCTAGAGGTTTTAGTGTGCACTTATCGCGCGCTACAATGCCGCATGCACTAGACACTAACCCCTCCATAGAACTAGCATTAGTTTATCCATGTAGCGTAGAGGTTAGCGCGCGCTAATCTTCAGCGTGCACTAAAAACGCTACCGCAGCTAAGTAAAAAGGAGCCCTTAGTCCAGCGATTTGCCACTTTTTTCATTCTGTATTTTTCCAACAGAACAAAAAAAGTGGAAAATCACTGAATTTAGGCCAGGATCCTGTATAGAACGCCCAGTCTCAGAAGCCGCCTAAGCGGCTTTTGAGAATCGCACCTAAACCTGCCTATAAAAGAACCCGATTCTCTAACTGACATCCATGATACAGATGCCAGTTAGAGAATCGGGTTGCCGCTGAACTTGTCACAGCAAGGGATCTCCCTGCCATGATAAATTTAGTGGCAATCCACCTCCCCCCCCTGTGAAGACTACTGGAAGGAAGGATGCCCAATCCCTCCTGCCTGAACCCCCCCAACCCCCCCAACCCCTGTAGATCGCACAGCAGGAGAGATGCCCAATCCCTCTAATGATCATGGCAGGAGGGATGCCCAATACCTTCTGCCGGAGCACACACACACACACACCCATAGATCACTGGCAGGAGGGATGCCCATCTACAAAAATGGACGTTGGCCACGTGTCAATCACATTTAGGCGCCATTAACAGAATCACAGCTAATGACACCTAAGAAAAAACTTAGATGCTATCAATATAGGCCAGTGGGTTTTTGTGGCCTATATTTCATCTAAGTTCTTTAGTGAATCATGCCTACTGGTGCCTCAGTCCTGTTCTGCCCCTAACCACACTCACTTAGATATAAGTTGCCTGTAGGTGTCCTGCTTTAGAAGCATTTATGACACCTATACTGTACATCAGGGGTGTCCAACCTTTTGGCTTCCTTGGGCCCCATTTTTCTAGGGCCGCACAAATGTGCAAATGCTGCAGCAAGACAGAGGAGGGAGCCGGCAAGACGGTAAACACCCAGGGGCAGCAGAGGAAAACACTGCATCACCCTTGACCGGGGCCACACAAAATACTTCACGGGGCCACATGCGGCCCTCGGGCAGCAGGTTGGACACCCCTGCTGTACATGCTTCCTGGCGCCTAAGTTTTTTTTAAACAAGTTTTTAATTGGTTTTATATGATGTGAAAACAATTAAGTTAATCAGCGATAGGGAGCCTACTGCTGCCTAACTTATGGTGCTGTTAATAATCTATCTGCCCGATATTCAGTGCTCCTGGCCAACTAAATAGTGTTATAAATACTTGCCAATATTTAATAGAATCAAACTAAATGATCGGGATCAAATACTTAATATTCAATAGCTCCGAGTATATAAATTACTAAAATATCACAAAAGCTATTATCAAAAATATTAGAAACTGTCTTTTTAATAATGATATTAATTTCTTCAAACCACATAGAACTTATACTTTCTATCTACAGTAAAACCTTGGTTTGCGAGCATAATTTGTTCCAGAAGCATGCATGTAATCCAAAGCACTTGTATATCAAAGCAAATTTCCCCATAGGAAATAATGGAAACGCAGATGATTCATTCCTCAACTCAAAAACTTTAAGACAAAATACTAAACGTACTTGTATTGCAAGACCTCACTCATTTAGAACAGTCACTACACTCCTGCAGCGTAAGAGAGAAGAACCATCAGCTCAGTTGTGATGTGTGTATACTGTATGTACTTGTATTGCAAGACATTGCTTGTATATCAAGTTAAAATTTAATAAAATGTTTTGCTTGTCTTGCAAAACACTTGCATACCAAGTCACTTACAATCCAAGGTTTTACATCCTAAAATATACATCCTAAAATATATCATCAAAGCACTATAATGACTTGAATAATCATTAAAATCTGAATACTAAACATGTAGATTTTATCGGTATTCTGAGGCTTGGCTTGTGACAAACCCCAAGTTGCTGCCCTGTGTTTAGTATTCAGATTTTAATGATGTGCCTGTTGAAATAGTGAAAGAAGACCTGAGCCTTATTCCAGTACCGTCCTGAACACGCCAGGCGGCGAAACACAGGGCTCCTTTTATCAAGCCACACTAGCGGGGTTAACGCACGTGACTTTTCAGCACGCGTTAACACCCTGTGATATGCAAGGTATGCCTGCTAGGGCTGTGCATAGTAGAAATCCCACTGTTAGAGCAGATATCCCTGTGCCTACTATTACTCCTGTGTCCAGCAGAGGGAGTGCAGGGGTCAGAAGGCAGATTTCCCTTCCCCCACCTAGTCAGGGAAAGGAAGGGAGGATATCCGGCACACCTGAGAGTTTGGGGCGTGGTCCCAAGTTCCTAAACCTCAAGGCTGCCTGGCTGGAAGGGGAGAAGGAAGCAGGCAGTGAAGGCAAACAGTCACCAAGCTCAGGGCTGAGGGCTCTGCAAGGCTGTTATGTTCCAGAGCAGATGGAACTGGTAGAGGCCGGGGCAGAGCCATCTGAAGAGCCTTTCTCAGAGTTCCAGGAAATGGAACTAGACTTTGTACCGGAGTCCTGCACAGAGGTACCTGCCAACCCACAGCCCATGGAAGTTTGCTAACCAAAGGCAAGTGGTCACTGTGGATTACAAATGTACCAGTTTTTCAGTATGGACCTTGAGCAAGTCTGACAGTGTTTGTTGAAAGGTGGTGGGGATTAGCCCCACGTTAATTGTAGAGGGATAGAGGGCCATATCTTGGCAATATTCCAGCACGTGGAGCACACCACCTTCTCCAGCACTACTGCGGCTGGAGGAATCAGTGCTGGTGCACTGGTTCAAGCTTAAGTCTGTTGTTTGTTGGAAGAAAATAAAGACTTAGGCCAGGACTTTATTTTGGATGTGCAGCAATCCTTTACTGGGGAAAAAAGGAAGAAGAAATTTGTTGTTTTTTTCTTTTTGAGTTTTAAAACCTCTTTGCTGTTTGGAGAAATACTGGTTTGCAATAAGACTCTTAATGGTACTTAAACTGGAAGTTCAAGGACTTACCGATGAGCGGCTATGACCTGACAAAGTTTAATGTGCTTGATTACTTTATTTTTGAAGACTGATATCAAGTTGTTTTGTAAAGTAACCATTTTGTGTGGGGAATCGCTCCATTAAATCCAGTCCAGTTTTTGTTTGTTTCCAGACTTACCAGTTTGCAGTGTGTTTTTTTTGGTTGTGTTGAATCCTGACATTAATTATCCCTGTGTTGCTAGCCACAGCACACAGGAGCCCAAAACTTCTATGTCCCAGCGGCGCCGGACGCATTGCCTTAACCCCGCTGGTGACAACCCGCACTGGCCAAAAACTACCGCCTGCTCAAGAGGAGGCGGTAGCGGCTAGCGCGGCCGGTGGTTTAACATGCGCTATTACGCGTATTAAACCGCTAGCGCGGCTTGGTAAAAGGAGCCCACAGTTCTGTCTCGGGCTGTTTGTGTACGTCAATAAGAGACGCATGGAAATGAGAAGAGCTGTCTCTTTGCAAAGACATCTAGTGGAACGCAAGTTGAACTGATCGCTAGTCCAGTGTGACGTACAACGACTAGTTGGACATATATTTTAGGATGTATATTTATACTAATTATTGATTATTCAAGTCATTATAGTGTTTTGATTATATGAATATTGAATGCTCTACGTTTGTGTAGCTTGATACTTTATAGATAGAAAGTGTAAGTTCTATATGGTTTGAAGAAATGAGTATCATTATTAAAAGACAGTTTCTAATATTTTTGACAATAGCTTTTGTGATATTTTAGTAATTGCCAAAATTGCCAATATTTAATGGGAGATAGCTGTATTTCAGTTAGTGACTAGCCTGGTCACAGGCGATCAGTGCCAATATTCACCGGCTGACCAGTTAGGTCTAATGGCCAGATAGGCTTGCATCTTATCTGACTTAACCAGTGAGCTTATTAATATCGGCTCGGCTGAACTTAGACCAGAAATTCAATGCCATGGCCAAATACAGCCCTGGCATTGAATTTCTGGATTCACCAAAATGATAGGAGGCTTGTGCCAGAAGACGTAGAGACTGGAAGCCCTGAATATGTATACCCTAGAGCACAGTTCTTCAACCGCCAGTCCGCGGACCGGTATCGGTCCGCAGGAAATTTTTGCCGGTCCACGCAGGACCGGCAAGATTGACTCATTTGAACTTCTGCAAGATCAGCATCGGAAGCGTGCGCTGGGCCGGAGAGATCTTGGGGAGCCTCCGACAGTGGCTTTCTCCCCTCTCTGCAGCTCTCCTTTACTTCCCAGCGCAGCGATTCACGAAGGCAGCCTCGGGGCTTTTGCTGAGTCGCGGCTGCCTCTGATGATGCAACTTCCTCTTTCCTCAGAGGCGGCGCGACACAACAAAGGACCCGAGGCTGCCTTCGTGAATCGCTGCGCTGGGAAGTAAGAAGAGCTGCTGGGAGGGGAGAAAACCACTATCAGTCTGGGAAGCTGCTGGGCAGGGGAAAAAAGGGACAGCTGCTACTGGAGAGGGAGAAGGAGAAGGAGAGATGCATCTGGGAGGGGAGGAGGGAAAGGAATCTGGGAAGCTGCTGGGCAAGATAAAAAAAGGGACAGCTGCTACTGGACAGGGAGAAGAAGAAGGCGAGATGCTTCTGGGAGGGGAGGAGGGAAAGGAATCTGGGAAGCTGCTGGGCAAGGAAAAAAAAGGGACAGCTGCTACTGGACAGGGAGAAGAAGAAGGAGAGATGCTTCTGGGAGGGGAGGAGGGAAAGGAATCTGGGAAGCTGCTGGGCAAGGAAAAAAAGGTACAGCTGCTACTGGAGAGGGAGAAGGAGAGATGCTTCTGGGAGGGGAGGAGGGAAAGGAATCTGGGAAGCTGCTGGGCAAGGAAAAAAAGGTACAGCTGCTACTGGAGAGGGAGAAGGAGAGATGCTTCTGGGAGGGGAGGAGGGAAAGGAATCTGGGAAGCTGCTGGGCAAGGAAAAAAAAGGGACAGCTGCTACTGGAGAGGGAGACGGAGAGATGCTGCTGGGAGGGGAGGAAGGGAAGAGAGTTACTGCTGGACAGGAGGAGGAGGGAAGGGAGAATGAAAAAAGGAAGGAAACAGCTGGCAGAGAGATTAGAGGAGGGGAAGGGGAGACACAGGCATGAGAAAGTAGAGAGATTGATGATAGGAAGGGGTCAGCAGAAAAATAAGCAGAGGGACAACGATGATAGATCTGGTGTAGGAGAGATAAAAATGAAGAGAGCAGTGAAGCTGGAATGAATCATGTAAATAGGAGAGAGGGGCACAAGCTGGATGGAAAGGGGAGAGGGACATAGAAAGAGGACAGATAGTGGATGGAAGGGGCAGATGCTGGATTGAAGAGACAGAGAGGGCATACGCTGGAAGGAAGAGAGTGAAAAAAAGATTGAAAGCAGAAACCAGAGACGACAAAAGGTAGAAAAAAATAATTTTATTTCTATTTTGTGATTAGAATATATCAGATTTGAAATATATATCCTGCTAGAGCTGGTGTTAGACATAACTGGGGACTGCAAAACCCAGGCAGTGCTTCTTTAGCTTTCAGCTGGCTTAGGGCGCTCTCTGACCAGGGGGCAGTTGCCCTAGTTGCACTCCCCTAAAACTATTCCTGTCATGTGTTACTTCAGTATTCTGTTAGCATGATATTTCTGTGTAGCATTCTGTAATAATTTGGCTTGTTCAGTTTTCTTGATAGTAGAGGGGATATATGTGAAGGGGAGGGGAGACAGGGGTTTTGTTGATCCTTGCTCTGAATTATTTGTATTTATAAAATGACAATTCTACAGAATATTGTTTCTTTTTATACTTTAATAAAATACATTCAATATAAAATCATAACTGAGGCTTGTGTGGATGGGATCAGATGATTTGTGGGGACCGAGCTCGCGGAGATGGGGCGGAAACGGGATTTTTAAATTTTAGTCCTAGTAGTTTGCCGGTCCACAAAATAATTATTTTTTTTCTGCCGGTCCACGGGTGTAAAAAGGTTGAAGAACACTGCCCTAGAGGAAAGGAGAGACAGGGGAGATATGATTCAGATGTTCAAATACTTAAAGGGTATTAACGTAGAACAAAATCTTTTCCAGAGAAAGGAAAATGGTAAAACCAGAGGACATAATTTGAGGTTGAGGGGTGGTAGATTCAGGGGTAATGTTAGGAAATTCTACTTTACGGAGAGGGTGGTGGATGCCTGGAATGCGCTCCCGAGAGAGGTGGTGGAGAGTAAAACTGTGACTGAGTTCAAAGAAGCGTGGGATGAACACAGAAGATTTAGAATCAGAAAATAATATTAAAGATTGAACTAGGCCAGTTACTGGGCAGACTTGTACGGTCTGTGTCTGTGCATGGCCGTTTGGAGGAGGATGGGCAGGGGAGGGCTTCAATGGCTGGGAGGGTGTAGATGGGCTGGAGTAAGTCTTAACAGAGATTTCGGCAGTTGGAACCCAAGCACAGTACCGGGTAAAGCTTTGGATTCTTGCCCAGAAATAGCTAAGAAGAAAAATTAATAAAAAAATGTAAATTGAATCAGGTTGGGCAGACTGGATGGACCATTTGGGTCTTTATCTGCCGTCATCTACTATGTTACTATGTTACCACCCACCACTGGAGGTAACTGGGCTGCTTCCTATGGTCTGAATGCTGGACCTTATATGTCTAGTCAATATTGTCCTGGCATACCCCTACTATGTCTTTTCATTACACACATAATGCCAGATGTAAAAGAGTAGATTCTACAAAGTGTGTCAAAAATATAAGCACCAATTACGTAATTACAATTGTGTGTGAAATTGCCAATATAGAACAGGGTGTAAGCAGCATTCGCATGCCTAACTCTAGGCGCAAGCACTTATACCATGTCAAAATCTGGCGTAAATGTTGGCATCTAAAGTTAGCATTTCTGCATGTAAATAGTGTCTGTGCGTGTGTGGAGCCGGATGAATAAGTATTTCCAATTCCCTGTTTTCCTGCTCTAAACCCCACTCACCCCCACCCATTTTACAAAACCGTAGCATGGTTTTTAGAGGCAGTAACAACTCTGATTCTCATAGGAATTCTATGAGTGTCAGAACTCTTACCAGCACGGCAAGCGTTAAAATCCGCGTTAAAGTTTTGTAAAAAGAGGGATGGGGTAAATGATAAAGCTCCTCCATAAACTACAAGATAGTTCTCAAAAAATGAAATCCTGCTAGTTTTCCAGAGAGCAACACCTTCCTTGCACAAATAATAAGGGGAAACAAGCCATAGTGAATCAGACTGAAAGTGGGGAAATCCTTTTCATATCTCTGGCTCACAGATACAAAGAAAGGCTGATAAATAGATGAAAAATAAACTGCAAATTTATTGAGTACTGTGTATTCACAGTTGTGGTCACCTGTCTTCTGTTTTATTTTCTGTTGACTTTCATCACTTACAAATGTACGTGATTTATTTCTACACACAAAAAAACAAACAATACTATTAAAACAATGTTCTTCAACCACCGGTCCATGGATCAGTGCCGATCCACAGAAATTTCCTGCCGGTACACAGGGCCAGCACGTGCATCAGGCCCAAAACAGTGTTCTTCAACTGCCGGTCCACGGTGTGATCGATGCAGCGTTATCTTCGAGCCAGCTCCCTCTTCCTAACTGATTCAGTGAACAAAGCCACGGGCAGTGGCTCCTACGGGCATCCTGCACCTGAACCGGAAGCCTTCTCTCTGACATTGCAACGTCAGAGGGAAGGCTTCCAGATGAGGCACAGGACGTGCAAGGTGCAATTAGTACTCTTATGGGGGCGGGGTCTGGGGTGGAGATTGGGTAGAGGTGGGCGGGGTCTGGCCCACGACTTAGCCCAGTGTTCTTCAACCGCCGGTCCACGGACCGATGCCGGTCCACAGAATAATTCTTTTATTTCTGCCGGTCCAACGGTGTAAAAAGGTTGAAAACCACTGCTATTAAAAGATGGCATGCATTTGGGTAGTATAGATATTATTGGTAAGGATGAAGGAATACCATTCCGAACAGGGGCAAAAAGTGTCCAAAATTTATGAAATATTATGTAGTTCCTAGAGTCCTCTCCCTGCTGCAGACCCCACCACCACCACCACCACCACCACCAACATAGACACACAGTTTTCCTGGCTAATTTCAAAACTAGCAAAGCATCTGCATTAAACTATTTGTCCTTTGCTAGGTTTCAGCAGGATAATAAAGATGAAAGTGCTGCTTCTAGTGTCTCAGCCCTCTAAAGGGTTTTTACATGGTAGCATTTGACTGAAACGCTGTCATGACCAGTTAAAGCTGGGTTAAAGGCATGCACTTCTCAAGCTGCCTATACTTGCTACACTTTTTCTCAACCTCGGCACTCCCTCCCCCCCGGTGCCTCACATTCACTTTCTTTACTGCCTCTTTCTCCTTTTTTTTCAATCTTTCTCATCTGGCCTTTCCATTGTTGTTCACCCCGTTTATTGCTTCAAGCGACCCTGACATACTGGACATCATCTGAAAGTACAAACGACAGGATGCAATAAGCTGCAGAATAGCAGTAATCTGGGGAAAGTTCTTCATTCACTCTTGCTCCTAACTCTCTGTCTTCTTATCCTACATAGAAAATAAAAAAATCAATACCACCTCACAGGACTTGATAAAAGTGCTGGACAAGTACAGCAGGCACGCTGAATATAGTAAATTAAAGTGATCAAAATTTTCCAGTCCATTCTACCTATAGCCCACGTAAACTAACAACCCTGTCTGCACAATGCCTGTCATCCTGGGAGCGGTTTTTTTATCTCTGCTTCTGATTATCTGGGGAATACAGATAGATAAATAAAGACAGATATATAGAGGAGAGCCATATAGAGAAAGAGAAATATAGAATTGGTTTCTGGGTTGGGAGGGCCATATACAGAAAGTGTATATTTTAGCTATATCTTAGGCCCTACACGTGTGAATCTGCAGGAAGGTTTTCTAGTTACCACATGGTAATTGCCAAAGTTGAAGTGTGGTAGCTTCAAAAATCTCTGTTATCTGCTGGAACATTGCCAGCAGTCTCCCATTCAGTTAAAGTGGAGAAAGATTATTTTAACAGGCATCAACGGCATCACAGATAATGCAGCGCCATTTGCCACACCAGTAGAAGTGGCATTAACTGCGCGGTGGTATCTGTCACATTAACCGCTAACATGTAATTACCTCTAAGTTAACCGAAGACATAGTCCCCTCCCATTCCCTCATTTTGCATTAGGTGTTAATGCAGAAATTACTGAGCATTAAGGAGATTATTCTATAACCGTGCCTAGAAATCACCCAGATATCTGATAGGATGGTATTCTATAAAGGTACCTAAATTTCTTTATAAAATAATAACACAATTGCAAAAATGCAAACCTATAATTTACACACAAGTCCTTTTTCCAGGTACGGAGCTGCAGAATAGAATCTTGTGAGTTGAGGTTGTTAGTCTCTTAACATTGAAGACTTATGCAGGCAAACTGCAATCTTGCCTAGGTGAATGTATTCATCAAGCCATGTCTTATTGATCTTTTCGAAAATTAGTCAAGTCTACTCTGATAAATTAATCATCTAACTTAGGAGTTTTTAAGATTGTAACTTGCATTTTTGTTGAGTGATTGTACTTCGCTGACTGTCCAGTTTCTCTTAAGTGTAAACTGCCTAGAACTTCTGGTAATGGCGGTATAAAAGAATAAAGTTATTATTATTATTATTATTGATATAATCAAGAGATCATTTCATCTGCTAAAAAAAAACTTTGTTGGCTTAAAAAAAATTTGAAAATCTGGCATTTAAAGCTTATTGCACAATTGCTTATTTTGCCTAGAGTTGACTATTATAATTTAGCCTTTTCTGGTTGTACAAAAGCCTCTTTCATTCATTTATAGATTGTGCAAAATGTGGAAGTTTTATTAATTTTCTCACTCAGTTGATTTGAATCAGTGATTCCTTTTATGAAGAAACTTCACTGGTTGCCAGTTGAGGCAAGGGTAGAGGAACTTGCAGCAGGCATTTTTGATCATGGCTCTCACAGGGCAGGAGTGTAGGAAGATCCCTCCTGTCCCACTTCACCGCTAGACCACCAGGGCTTTAAAGGTAAGGTCTGCAGGGGTCAGGGAGGTAGGGTGGTTTAGAGTCGGACAGGACACAAGAAAGATTACTCCTGTCCCAGCTCACTGCTGGACCACCAGGGCTTCAGGTAGACCCACAGGCCTATAATAGGTCCAGACAGAAAAGTAGGTTGGGAGCAGACCCAAAGACCTGAATTTAAACCAAGACTCTCATTTTTGGGCCATTTTTGGGCCCAAAAAACTCAGTTTATATTCAAGTACATATGTTGAAGATTGTAGTGATTAAAATGATCATTGGGTCTCTTTTTGTCACTCCTCTTCTAAAGGTGAGGCTGCAATTTAAATTTCTTTGGTTTATGAATGCTATCATAGGGCAGCAGTATCCAACCTTTTTCATGTAATGGGCCATAGTGTGAATATGAGAAAGATCTGTGGGCCACCAAAAGATTGCAAGCTTTAACATACTACTAATTTTGTAAACGGCCTTGACCTTCTTATTCAGACTGGGTATTAAGCATGAAAAATTAATATTGATTCTACAACACTTCAAGGACATAAATAAGGACTTTTTTTTAAAATCACTTTATTTGGGATTGTCAACAGTAGCAAATTCCATAAATGAGAAACACACTTAAGAGACTGCAGTTATGTGGGCAAGATTGAAATGAGCACATTTACAGGATTGGAAGAACATTTCAGTCAGCTGTTTGAGGGCTGCAATGGAGGACTTCAGGGGCTGCCTGTCGCCCTGTGGCCAGCTTTAGATACTACTGCCATAGGGATTCCTACCTATTTAGCAAATCATTTGGTTTTGTTTATGATCCAGAGTGTGCATCATCTCAAAATAAGTAGGCTACAGCTTCCTGCTTTATCTGTGATTAGATGTGCGTGAACCTGGAAAAAGGCCTCTTCCTATGTTGGTCCCTATTTATGGAAATAGTTTAGTTATCTGAAGGAGGAAACTAATTTCCTCGTCTTCTAAAAACTATTGAAGATGTTGCTCTTTATTGTTTTATTGTAATTGGATATGTATGTATTTTATTTGTAATCTACTTTGCTGCAGTTTGTTGAAGAAAGGTCCAATGAATCCCATCAAATCAAGCCCCAGAAAGACAACCTAGCAACCTGCAGATGAAAAATTAGACACATCTCAGAAGGCCCCATTGGTTTAAGGTAGAGTAAGCCATGATTGGTGGCAAAACATGAGGATATCAATAGAGATACACCTTTACAGGTACAACAGACTTTTTGGATGCATCTTCTGAACTGCTGCTCTTGTGGCTTTCTTCCTGTTTCACATCTAGTGCTGAAATCCTTCTATAAAGTTCCTAACTCATAGGGCTCTACAGTCATGCTTTTTCATATCTGATCCCCTTTTGGCTCTGTATTCCTGTTTCCATGTTATATCTCTGTAGATGTGTGAGTGAGGTTGCCTGAGAGCCAGTGCAGCTCTGCCCTAACTGGATTCCTAGCATAGGGAGTCTTAATTCCCACCCCCTTTAATAGTTAGGATGAGACCCTGGGTCAGCCGAGCTATTTCCCCATTTCTGGGTTTAAGGGGATTGCCCTGCCACCCTTTGTAGGTCCCATCCCCCTCCCCCCTTCTCTGCACCTAAACAATAGGGTCATTTCCTTGTACAATGAAGACTTTCTGCTCTAAGCAAATTAATATATACATGGGTTGTTACTATGGCTTTTTTGAAAATGCTTCCATAGCTTTTCAATGATTTTGGTAACTCTGGCATGTTAGTTGGACCGAATGACCCCTGATGCAGGCGTTCCTCAGATGCCGAACATAATACTGTGTTGGGTCCACAGCTTCTGCTTGTGTCCTTGTATGAAATAAACAAGTTGGTTTTATATCAGTGTTCTTCAGTGGAATGCTCATTGTCCGTTTCCACTTCCTTTTGTACTGTTTTATACCCGTGGGTTCTCTGTCCTGTTGGACTTTTTGATTGTTACTATGGCTTCCTGATAACTTCTCAAACCCAGGTCATCTCTTCATATGACCTCTCTTTAAGCATCCTGTCTTCCTACATATACCCCATCACAGTCTGCACACCTACACACTTTTTATGCCAGTCTGTTATTCTAGTCTTTCTGTCTCTAGGCATACATTCTCTTTTGGTACCACTTATCGGTGGCTGAATACACCCTAGCCAAAATCAGAAACCAGCCAGGAATGTAACTGATAGTCAAGACCTTTATTGATCTTGAAGACTAATGATGCAGAATAAACTTCACAGTCTCTAACATAAGGTCATTTCCCTGCATGGGCCTAACCAAGCCAAGGCAGATATCTTTTCACATCCATTCACCTGCCTGTGGATTCTTGAATACTGCTCCCAGAAAACTCTGATGCTACAAGAAAAGAATTCCATGCATTCCTCTACCAGCACAAAATTCTGATTCTATTAATATCCATCCATGTATAACACAGACTCTCTTAAAGAGGGTTGAATTATCAATTTATTTTCAAACAAGGCCATGGTCTGGGCTGTCTTACTGTGAGAATAAGACAATCTGGTTAAATACCCTGGTCAGGTGATTTAAATTATTATTATTATTATTATTTTATTTCTTATATACCGCCAAAGCCGTAGTAGTTCGAAGCAGTTTACAATTAAGAAGGGCTGGACAATCAGTGAATAGTTACAATCAGTGAATACAGATACAACAAAGAATCAGCAAATACGGTTTACAACAGAGAAGGGCAGGTCAATCAGCGAGATGTTACAGTCAGCGAATACAGATACAATAAATATGCGAGTGCGGGGGAACGTGAGAAATATGAGGGACAAAAGTGGGTGGGCAGGGCGAAGGGTAGGGAAAGAGAACTTGGGGAGCAGGGGAGAGAGGGAGGGAGGGAGGGCTAGGTTGTAGTTCGGTTGAATAGGCTAGTTTTTAATAATTTCCTGAAGTTTAAATGGCCAGGAGCCTCTCCTGGACATTTGCAACACTTTAAATATCATGTTCCTTGATTTCTAATTGTTTCTTAGAGAGCCAGGATATGTTTCAAAGCAATTTTAAATGAGGTGAGCAAAGTGTGGATGAGCATTTTTAGGCTGCTGGTCTTCATCACATTGATGTTACATTGCAAGGCTGCTCTTTAATGTTCCTCCATACTATTCCAGATGTTAATGACATCAGTGGAACAATTTAGCATGTTGGAAAGAAGATATTAAGGCTCATGCATGACACCCAGTTCAAATCCTTATACTCCTAGAAAGCAATTCCATAAAAGGGCACCACAATTTAGGCACCATATTTCTGTAGGCAGTGAGTTTATTCTATAAGAACACTGACCCATATGTTCATATAGAATACTAGTGTAAGTCAGTATTCATTGGCACACCTACATTCAGGGGAAGACATTTATGCCAGGTCTATGGCTGACACAAATGGGTGCATCTAAATGTGGCACTTATGCACACAACTTACAATGTTTTGTAAAAAAAAGTGCATAAATGTTGGCTTTGCCTACATCCTGCCCCTAAGAGCTCACAAACACCCGCACACATACACGACAATTACGTGCTAAACCCTTTTAGAGTGTGTTTCTCAGCTTCCTTAAGTCAAGTACTTCCTAAGTCGAACAAATTTTGACCGAATACCCCTGAGCTCTGATCAGCAGAGATTTTGAAATGAACATTTCAAATGCAGACATAATCTAATAACAAAATAGAAAATAAATTTGCTGTTTCTACCTTTGTTGTCTGATTATTTTTTAATTGTGTTAGTCCAAGTGTGGTGTCTACTCTCCATCTTCTCTTATCTCTTTTGCCATTTTTCTTTCTCTTCTTTTTTCATTAAGCTTTCTTCAATTTACTTTTCTGCTTTTCTGTCCAGATTTAATTCATTCCTACTATATAGTCTTCAATTTTCCTCTTTTTACTATGTCTACCTAAAGTTTCCCTCTCTTTCCCTCACTCTGACTCTCCTATTCTCCTCCCTTTTATTCCCCCATCTTTTAAATATCCTCTTTCTCTCTCCATCTTTCCATTCAACATCTTCCCCTCTTTCTCTCCTCATTCTTCCATCCAGCATCTTTCCTATTTGTCTCTCTCTCTATCTCTCTCTGTTCATCCAGCATTTCCCCTCTTTCTCTCAACATCCTTCCACCCAGCATCTTCCTTCTTTGTCTCTTTCCTTCATCTCTCTCTATCTCTCCACTTCCATCTATAGTCTCTCTTTTGCACTTTTTTCTCATTTTCTCCAGTGTCTTTTCTGTCCCCCTCCCAACCCTCCTGCTTCTCCAGACCAGCAGCAGCAGTGATGGCTAAACAACTTACATCAGTCACTTGGCTCCATTCTTCATGCACATATTGTCATCTCTGCCAGTCTCCCACCTCCTCTAATGTCAACTTCCTGTTCCAAGGTGGGGACTATTTATTAAAATAATAAACTGATTGAGAGTAGCATTCAACCTACTAATTTTAACTTCTTCAAACTATTGTAGAATATATATTTTAAATATAAGAACCCAGTACCTTTAATTTAAAAGATGATCATCCCACCCATCATCATACATTGTCCTTAAATGTTCATATATACTCATTCTCACTATATCTGGAACTTATGAGTTGTGCTATGCCTAAAAAGGTTCAAGGCAACTCACAGTACAATTTGTGGAGATACATTTTACTGCAGTGCAAGAATACAGTATATAGGTAGATTGCTGTTATTCAGACAAACAACTTGTCTTGCATCTTGTTGATGGCCATAAACGAGTATTGTGATGTGAGAAGGCAAACAATTATGATAACAGAGAGAATGAGCTATTTAAGATCTATAGATCTAAGACAGAAGGAAAATAAGAATGAATTGATGAATATTGGTTTGGTAAATGCAAGATCTGTGAGGAACAAAGTAGCAATAATTTTTTTATATTATTGAAGAAGGTAATCATGATATTTTTGTGTTACCGAATCATGGTTGATTAAATCTTATTTGGTGATAGTACGACAATGCTACCCTCCTGGGTACAAATGGGAATGGATAGTAATCTTTTACCGAGAGGGATTAAAATTTAAGGCGATCTGTGATGAGCAAAAGCAGTTTGATGAGGTTCTTGTCTTGGTGATCATTTTTGCAGGTGTTCTAAAATGGACTGTTCCTTTTTTAAAAAATTTGTTTTAGCTCTTTCTATTGATTTAAGCACTTTGTATTTTAGGTGATTTTAATATACCATGTGAATATGAGAATTCTGAACAAGATACCAAACTACTACTTTGTCAGGTACTAAAGGCATATGATTTTAGGCAAATATTTGATTTTGTAACACATAAAGCAAGGAATATGCTAGATTTGGTTTTCTAGGGGAAGAAACTGACAACAAAATTACATCAGTCACCTTTAGGACAATTAATAAGTTGGTCTGATCACATAATTATTATGTTTGTAATAGAGAACCTTGATGATTCATATAAGAAAAATATGAAAGCAAGATTAAGATTAAGCCAAATTTCGAAATAGGTGATTTTAGAAAAGAAGTGAAAGAGAACATACATATAGATGAGAAACTTTATTTGGAAGACATGATTCAGAGGTATTGCAAAATGCATTGGATAAAATTGCACCAATAAGAGAGACAGTGATTAAGCCCGGATATAAACCAAGGCCTTGGATAACTGAGCCACTTAGAAGGAATTAACATAGACAGGAATTAAGATAGACAGAAAGAGTATGGAGAAAATCTGGTAGTGTATATAATCATGAGAGCTGTAATATCAAACTGAATGAATACATATTGACATGTAATGAGGAAAGGAATAAATTCTACAGAAAGAAGTTGCAAGAGATCCGACATAATTTAAAAAAGCTTTTTCAAACAGAACATTATTTAATGAAAGGATATGAGGGGGACAAAATTGTGAACATAGACCCAAATGAATATGGTAGATAAATGATTGAGAAGGTTGACAGACTGTTCAGTTTGCAGGATGAAAATGAGATGTCTCAGATAAAGAACGATAATAGAGATGAGTTAAGGGGATGGTTAAAATTTGATGATATCACAGAGAAAAAGATGAAGAGAGTTGTTGTGGGATTAACCCCGACACGGTCCTTATTTGATCCGTGCTTATCTGCTGTAGTAAAGTCTGTCATAGATAACATGGCTATGGTTTTGGTTAAGATTGTCAACAAATCTCTGCAGAATGGAAATGTACCAAACTGCTGCAAAATTGCCACAATTAAACCTTGTATATTGAAAAAAACAGAATAGTGGTCCAGGAACTTTGGGAAGCTACAGGCCTATCTCAGTGATGCCAGTGATATCAAAAACAATTGAACAAGTGGTGCTAAAAGAATTAGAAGAGTTTGTAGAAAGAAATAACTGGTTGGATGCCCCTCATCAATATGGGTTTAGAAAAGGACATGTCGTAGAGACCTTACTCTTTTCAATATTTGATGTACTTTGGAGAGGTGTGGACTCTGAAAAAACATACTGTGTAGTATCCTTGGACATTTCGGTGGCCTTTGATACTGTAAACTTCGAATCCAGAGTCCTATTCAAATTCGCCTGCTTCTGTTACAAAACTGTTTTTGGCCTATTACCTAGATACCTCAATCACCATTTCACTCTGAACCTCACCAACAAGAAATCCCGCAGAATACAGCTGTTTGTCTTCCCATCCCTAAAATTATGTCATTTCAAAAGATTTCTCGACAAAACCTTTGCTTACCAGGCAGCCAAGCTGAACCCTTGGCTTGCCCAAATGATACTCGAGGCCCCCTCTTACCTTAGCTTCAGAAAACTTCTCAAAACGCACCTTTTCCGTGAACAGGCCTTTTAATCCCCCTTGCCCCCTATTTTCTCCCCTTTCCCTCTCTACCCCGCCCCTTCGGCTGTCCCTCTCTCCCCCCCTCCCGATTTTATCTCTCTCTCGCTATATCATATCTTACAACCCTTCCTTTTGTATTACCGTTACCTCGACCTAATCTCTTCAAAGAGTTCCCCCCCCCCACTTCATTGCCTGTATCTTTGTCAAAATTTTGTAAATCCGTGTGTTATCACGGACCTTAATTAATGGATGTGAACCGCCTAGAACTTTACGGGTATGGCGGTATACAAGAATAAAATTATTATTATTATTATTAAACCCATTGATTTTATTACAGAAATTGCATATAGGAGGGGTTGGAGGTAAAGCATTACAATGGTTTAAGTCATTTTTGACTGAGCGTATGTTTGTGGTAAAAAGTGGAGATAAAACATCCACCACTATGCTATTGAAAAGAGGAGTGCCACGAGGATCTGCTTTGTCAGCCTTACTGTTTAATGTTTACATTGCTTTGCTAGGACAGGTCCTGAAGGAATTGGAATCTCACTACAGAATTTACGCAGATGATATCTGCTTTTATTTTCTGGTTGAAAAAGGAATTGATCAAGTGCAAACTAAATTGATAGATTGTATGAACAGGATCGGGAAATGGATGGATAACAACATGCTGATGTTAAATCTGCAAAAAACAGAATTTATGTTTGTAGGCAATGATGAGCGGTTACTGCAATTGAAGGAGATAAAATTACAGGATTTTAAATTTGTTAATTTCCTCATGTATGAGGCTATTAAGTGTTCACTTAGATAATCATTTATCAATGGAAAATCACATTCTGAATGTTGTTAAGAGTGCATTCCTGCAGATGAGAATAATCTCTAGATTGAAGCCAATGTTATCAATGCTAGATTTTCAAGTAGTAATCCAAAGTCTTGTCATTACTAAACTAGACTTTTGTAATGCGTTATTTGGGGGGCATAACAAAATCAAAAATACACGCTTTACAAGTTCTACAAAATACAGCAGCAAGAATGATCACGGGGTATCTCGCTATTGTGACAGGGAAGCCCCTGTCACATGGAAAAACCCTTCTCTAAAACCCTCCATCCCTAAAGCTAAGCCAGTTCAGGAACCAGAGAATAGGGTTTTAGGCAGAGTAAAACAAGCAGGGTTACAACAAGCGAGCCATCCACTAGGAAACCCAGTCGGGAGGGCTCCCAAACCACAGTCTAATTGCCATTATTCCTTTCCCAAGAGCAAAGAAGTTTCCCTGCAAAACCAAGCAGTGAAACAGAGAATCAACCCAGAAGGGGGCAGAGCTATACTGGGGAAAATGCAAGCATGTAAGCCTTCAGACATGATGCAGAAGGGAAATAAATTAACCCCAGCTGTGGCTGGAAGAGAGATTCGAGCCCAGCCCACAGCTCCACCCTGGACATTCTCTCCACAGAGACAGAGAGGCAGCTCTTTGCCACCCAGAGAAAGACAAACTGAAATTCCCCAAGCAGCTAAGTACTGGGACCTTGCAGAGTATTTTGTAAGGGAAAGGCAAAGTAATGCTACAGGGGGGGAAGGGAAGCTTGGCTAGCCTGATCTTCTAACTACCCTGAAGGGGGAGGCGAATGGGAAAATGTAAATGCAGGAAGCATGGAAATAACTGAGTATGATTGTGATACCAGTAGTATGGGCTGGGAGAGCCATGCTAATATTCCAGAAGAATATAGTTTGCCAGAAGAAGGCATGGAGTTGTAATGAAACTGCTCATCAACACTGCTCTTTGCAACGTTTCTCCAGCCAGAATATTAAATGAGCTAGGAATGTGTTGGTGCTGGGGGAGGGCTACAGAGTGCTGATAAGAAACAGGGACCAAGCACAAGTGCTAGGGGAATTAGCCAACCCCTTGAACAAACTTTTAAACTGCCTTGCAGAAGCAAGGGGTGCTTAGAAACTTGGGTAGGGCCAGGGCCGGATTTTCCTATAGGCTAACTAGGCTTCAGCCTAGGGCCTCAAGATCAAGAGGGGCCTATATTCAAATTGTTAGCAAAATTAAAATTACACTATTCTAAAAACAGTGAACACTAAAACACTGAACCGAAAATAAGGAGAAATTCTACGCATATGACTAATAAACAAACATAAAAATGTATTGGTTAAGATCAACGCGTTCGGCTCATTGGGTCTGTTCATTTGTATATACTAGATTGCACCAAAGTATAGTTCATACGTTCATTGATTGCTATGGCAAATATTGACGTGCCTTATGCTACTAAGCTCTGGTTTGTTCTTGCATAAATAAAGTGCAGATTAGTGTAGATTGGAACAGACAAACGAACAGACCTATTGATATCCCGACGTTCGGTTATATTCGTGTTACTTCGATAATATGAAACACGTGTTAATGTTATTAGAAAAGATGAGATAAAACATAAACCTTCAAAAAATTCTACATTGTCGCATACAGACTTGTATCAAATAATATTCAAAGAAAATATTCAAGTGGCCTTCCCCAATGTGGAATCAATCTTACGGCCGTTTCTCAGTTTAATAGTCACTAATTGTACTGGAGAAAGGTCATTTTCAAGATTTAAAAATATCAAAAATCAATTAAGAAGTACAATGACCCAGACGAGGTTGTCTTCATTGAGTATTTTGTGCATCGAAAATGAGACCTTCAGAAAAATAGATTTTGATGAACTTATAGAAGAATTCTGTGTGAAAAAGTTTAGAAAGAAATTCTTCTAATCTACTATTTCGTTTTAAATGTATACTTGGATTGAATCAGTTCTTAAATAAAATAACTATTAACATAAAATTTAATATGATATACAATTTTGATATTTTCTTTTTTGTGATCTGGATTTTGTTTGAATAAAGTTCCATTTTTGGTTTAGTTTGAGACTTAAAATTCATAATAATTCATACTTAAACTTTAAATGCGAATTATTAATGAAATAAATTTATCTGAATTGAATTTGGTTTAATCTTCAATGTATTGAATATATTTAATTTAATTTGATAGAAAATATGATAATTTTTATTGCGTATTTTATTTTCATAGTCAAAGATTTTCATTATTTGAATTTTGCTTCTTTGTAAATGTTGTGTGTTATGTTTGATTAGTTATTGTTACAAGTCCTATATATGGTGCTGAGAATAAATGTCCAAATAAGTGTTCTCGACTTTTTTTTATTTATTATCCGTGTCACATTTTTTATAAAGGTTAGTACCAATAACAACATGTTTCATTTAACATATTAATATATATCACAGTAATGATGTATTTTATTATCTCTCATGTAATTTACAAACTTAAAAATGGGAGGTGAAAGGGCCTCATAAGTGGAATAGCCTAGGGCCTCTTTTCATCTAAATCCGGTCCTGGGTGGGGCATAGGAAGGGTTGTTTTGTTTCCACCCCCAATGCTTAGGCAGAACGGGAGAAGTCCCAAGAGAGAAAAGCAGTAAAAGCTGAGAAGCCAAAAGTCAATGAAAACTGTTTTGGTTTATTGTTTGGACTGGCTATGATATAACAGGCAGTGCCTTAAGAGAGGGGAGTAAGCTGGCGAGCGCTCCCTAAGAGGGAACCTAGCTACCTGCGGGTAGGGGTCTCAACAGAGACTATCATATTATTTGGACATTAGCATTAAAGGCAAATGAAGCCTGGTGGCAATGAACTTGGAAAGGAAATACAATAATGAGAATGCATGCTTTACCCTGGTGGCAGTGAAGACTGAACTGCAAGGAAATTATCACTGGATTTAAGTCTGATATTTTTTTTTTGGGGGGGGGTTCTTGTGAACAAATAAAGTGTAAGCCTTATTTTGAACTGAATCCAGAAAAATTCTATGTTTTTCTTTTCACCAACCAAATCAAAGGCGCCCAAAATCTTGCCTGCAGTCCGAGCCAGGTCTGGCCACACTATGAGCATATATCACCAGTGCTAAAGCAACTACATTGGTTACCCATTGAGTACCATATTAAGTACAAAATTTTGAACATGATACATCATATGCTCTACAGGGAGGCACCACAGTATTTGACTCGAGCGCTGAGATAATATATGCCAAAACAAGAGTTACGTTCACAAACAGCAATGAGATTGTTCCTTGAACAAACTCATGATGTATACTATAATAAGACCTGGATGGCAGTGATTTTGGTAGCTGGCCCAAAACTATGGAATGCAATAAAAGGTTCATTGAGATTGTGATCTGAATTTAAATCTTTTTAAAAAACTGCTAAAAACCCATCTATTTGTTAAAGCATTCTATAAATATAGAGATGTCGGTAGTACTTTCACAAGGACCACATTTGAACTGAAACTTTGATATTTTGCATTATTTTAAATTGTGCATAGACGTTGAATTTGTTTAAGTGTGTCATTTTCATTATGTGTGTGAACTTGAAATCTGCCTAGTTGATAGGTGGAGTAGAAATTTTTAAATAAATAGATCATCCTTTGAGATTTGCTCAATCTCAATCAAACCTTGATTTGACAACACTACCAGATTTTCTCCATACTCTTTCTGTCTGTCTTAATTCCTGTCTTAACTTTCTAAGTGGCTCAGTTATCCATGGCCTTGGTTTATATCCTGGCTTAATCACTATCTCTCTTATTGGTGCAATTTTATCCAATGCATTTTGCAATTCTCCAATCAAACCTTGATTTGCCAACTTAACCCCAACACTGTGTTTCACTGCTTTTTCTTCAGGGGGTTATAGAAGAATACAGTTTGAAACAAAACAAAACAATCAATACTGTCTTCAAAGATCTAACAATCAATACTGTCTTCAAAGATCTGAGCTTCAAATCATGTATTCTTAATATAAAAACAATAACATCTATTTTTATATCCTTTTTAACCTCCTATATATAATTACTAACATTCCAACAGAACTTCCCACAGGGTGAGCACCTTATCTTGAGTCTCTTTCTATAATGGACAAAAAATTCCAACCCTTGTATCCTGTCATTTTTTTCAATGACATCATCATATGCCATATCTATCGTCCTATTGACTGAAACAATCCCCACTAATTTAAACTATCGTAGTTTCTATTACTAGAATGTCAACCTTTCCACTTCCTTATACAAGCCATTAGGTTCCACAGATAAATAAACAGCTGCTCTTTTTCTTTTAATATCTGGCTGATTTTGTAACCCCTTCCCCTCCCCAAGGCAGGCGAATCTGAAAAAGTACCACAAATTGAAGTTCCTATGGGCTCTCGTTAATGTCTCAAATTACTTAAATGCTCCTTTTTGTGGCTTTTTATCTCTCTCTCTCTTAATGTGGCTAATATAGAACATATTACAAGGACATTGAATTAAGTATACCACCTGAATGGTGTCACTGTCAGTTGTAGAATGTAATTCATGTTTTCAGGTGTTGGACATGATTAATTTCCAGTGCATACTCACAATAACCGCAATGCCCACACTTACAATGTCCTAGTCCCACATGTTGGCCTCCCCTATAGGAGTACCCTTTAAGAATTTTACCCAAGTTCTTTGTCTATTTATAGGCTATTCCAGGCATTTCAGAAAATACCAAATGGTAGCTTAATATATACCAATATTTATAGATGATTTTACATATTTGTATAGCTTATGCTGATTATAGAAGTATGCACACTAGCTACTTATTCATCAATTGTTCTTTAGGCTTCATCAACCAATCCCTATTAGCATATAGTCCACATTTATAAGCCCGCTTCACTATAGATCTTTGGATATTCACACTGTATAAATCTTGTTACCATAAGTAGAACTTGATCTTTGTATTCTTGTACAGGCTAACACAGTTACCTCAAATGCAAAAAAAACTATCCCACTGGTATGCCATCTCATAATTGTTAAGGATAATAACGTCTGTAATGGAGCAAGGTGTTTCAGCCTATATCCTTTCTATACACAGTATATAGTTGTTTGAAATGCTTGTTGATCCACAGTTATCTTTATGTCTAAAAATTGTATTACAGAGCCTCCTATATGAAATGTAAACTGCACATTGATTGACATAGCTCAAAAATTCATTTAAAGAGGAATGAGTCCCACTCCACATTAGAATAACATCATTGATGAATCGCTTCTGTAACAGTATACGAGGGGCCACTGAAAAGTTCTCATCCCAACCAAGAAGAGAATGATGTAAAGCCATGAAACTTACAAGTTATTCTACTCTTTTCTTGACAGTTTTTGTTTCATTTCATATCATTGAAATGAAAAGTGTCAAGAAAAGTGTGGCATCACTTGTAAGTTTCATGGCTCTACATCATCCTCTTCTTGGTTGGGATGAGAACTTTTTAGTGGCCCCTCATATAAAGAGGAATAAATATATTCTTCCTCAAATTTTTCCAAATATAAACAGGCTACCAACGGAGCTACTGTAACCCCCATAACCACACCCTTGACCTGCAGAAATCATCTGTCTTCAAACAAAAAGTAATTCTTTTGTAGAATAAAACCAGCCAATGTATATAATAACTGTAATTTTTCACCTGGCATCACCATACTTTGCGACTGAGAATCAATTACTTTCAAAGCTTGCACTTGTGGTATATTTGTTTATAAAATGTTCACATCCAATGTGACTGACAGAGCCAATAACATGCATCTGAAGACTGGGGTCATGTAACTGCTGTAAGTTGGGGAAACAGCAGCAGTGGTGGGGATGGCAATGGGATGGAGGTGAAGAAGGAATCACATGAGTTTTCAACACAAACCATGGAGCCACTACAGGGGTCTCGCCCAAATTCCACTCATAATTTAATTGTTTAATGAGCCAATCAGTAACAATAATTGGGCGATAACAATCAATTATTAGCATTATTTGGCAATTACACGTGCAACTTGCCATACACAGATAATGTCATCATGCGTTACGCACCAATGTTGGCGCCGATGCTGGTGCCAATTTCCATGCAGAATATTGACATGGAAATTCTGCGCTAATCAATCAGCATATGGTTTTTATGGCACAGAAACCAGCGCTAAGCACTATTGTGTAAATGGTGCTCAGCTTAAAGCAATCATAAATAAAATGAACCCAGATATATTTCAAATGAAAAATAAACAATTTCTCATTTATGCAGTATGTAGTTGGAAAAGTATATGCTCAGAGATCTGAAGACAAGTTGAGGGGACAACCATCCAATCATTGCATATTACTTTAGAATTTATTTATTTATTTATTTATTTATTTTTCTTTTTTGCAAACCAATCACTTTTCAAAGAAAAAATACTAAGCTCATGAAAGTATAAAGCTATTTAAAGCTGACATTTATCTAATCTAATCTTCCTGGGTCCCAACATGGACCATGTTTCTCGGGTTGCTTCAGGGAACCTGACCATGAGATTCAAAAATATTATGAAGATTTATGAGATGTCAGCTTTAAATAGCTTTATACTTTCATAAACTGAGTATTTGCAAAATTAAAAAAAGATTCTAAAAATAATATGCAATGATTGGATGGCGGGACCTAACACATATGGTTGTCCCCTCAACTGGTCTTCAGGTCTCTGATCATATATTTTTTCAACTACATACTGCATATGTGAGAAATTGTTTATTTTTCATTTGATATATATCTGGGTTCATTTTGTTTATGACTGCCTCTATTTTCCCAGTATTACTTTGAAGTTAACTGTTTTGTATTCCCCCCTCTCCCCCGTATTTTTGTGGCTCAGCTTAAAGCATCATTTATAGAATCATGCTTCGTGTAAAAAATTTTCAGCACTGATTTTTGAGTGCCATTAATAGAATTGCCTCCATTGTGTGTTGAGAACCTATATTAAAGAATGCCACTTAAGTGCCAATTATGCAAATATGTATATACATCTCCACATGAATTACAGTACTCTATAAATTTAACTGCGCAAGTGGCACTTAAATTTAGGTAACCTGTTATAGAATGAGAGGGCCAGTGTGATGCTTCTCTTTTGGCCAGATTTTTGTTAAACCTCATGCAGGGATGAATTGAAGCCAGTTTATCTTGAATTCCACTTCATCCGGAGCTTTATTTTGTATAAGAATCTGTTATTTTTTTTAATTTTTAAACCCTATATGATACCCAGTACAATCTATGCAGTGTGCTATTGACTTTTCCTGTATAACAAGAATTCTGAGCTCTGTGACTGCGTGAATTGATTGTGCAGAGTGAAGAGATATATATTCCATTGATGCTTTCCTGCCTTCAGGTTTTCCTTGCATTCTGTGCTTAGTGGCTTGGCAAGCAGTCTTTCCTGTGACACACTTTGGCTCAATCTGTTTGTGCTCTCCTCTGATATTTTCAAGGGTTTTTAATCACAATTTCAGCCAATTGATCAATGACAGATATGAGCAACAACTTTTGCATGCTAACCGTGCAGGATTTTTTATCTGAGATAATATTTCTCTCTTAAAAGGCTTCTGCTCTGCTATGTATTAATTAAAATCTAAATACTAAATATTGATTGATGTGTTATCAGGCCATAGCAGTTGGGCCCTGCCACATTGATTTTTTGCTGTGATTTATTATCATATTTAAGAAAAATCATTTTGTGATTATACGAGGAAATAGACCTTAGTAAGGGTGTAATTCTTTTGTATCACTTTTGTTGTGTGGAAGACGGGCCAGTTCTTCAATTGTGGCTAAGATTGCTGATAGCTTTCCATGCTTCCTCTCTTCGGATTCTGTCGGTTAATGCTTTAAGCCTGCTAGGTCTTGTCATTAGGAATAATGGGTATTAGGATTACCTCTTTAATCACAACAAAGATTAACAGATGGCATGAACCTAACATCTTAAAATTATCTAGTTATTAACAAGTACTTCTGTTAAACACATTAATAACAGGTTTCAGTTTACTGAAATGGAAGGAGTGAAGACGCCATCTATATAACACCGTGGCCAGCACAAACAGAGGAGGTGTATGTCGCTCTTTGTCTAAATATACAAGAAAGATATGTGTTTATCTGCATATGTATGTAAGTATATCCTTGTATGCACACAAGGCACATATGACACAATATAGGTTCCCTTTTTAGATGAACACTGCAATGTAAACAGGTGTAAAATGAAGCCAAGTGCATTTAAAACATCAGTACTGCTGTTATAAGACAAACACATATTCAGAAAACAAGAAACTTCATTAAAAAAAATAATTAGAATTGTATTAAATATCTCCCACCACCCCCTTTCACAAACCCGTGATAGAGTTCCTATGAGCGTTGGGAGCAGCGCAGAGCATTCAGTATGCCGGCCTGCGCTAAAAACCACTATCGCGGTTTTGTAAAAGAGGGGGTGTATGATTATATGTGAAATTTGTATTTTTAACATAGTCTATAGACTTTAGGAGGTCACTTTTCAAATGGCACTTAAAACATTTGGTGCTGTGCCAGACATCTAAGTGCTGCTTGAATTTGGAGATTGTGAAAGGCTGGATGGAAATGGGCACATATATGGATAGTATGTGGAGAATAATATAACAAAAAAAGCATAGACAGTGCCTAATATTAAATTCTCATAGAGTATTCACAGGCCAAATAGTGAATAAGATAATAAGAAAAATAATAAAAAATAAATGATGAGACATCTAAGTACGGGCCTGAATCAGTATTGAATGGCTTTTTAGACCCCCGGGCAGAAACTCATAGGTGACCAGCACCAGGTTTTAAACCTAAATAAGCTCTGCCCCGTACATCATGTGGTCTCAATTATTAATAGTGTGAATACTAAGATGGTCAATGAAAAACTCTTAAGAGAAAATAATAGGAGGACAAGACCAGTGGCTCAAAAGGTCCTGCCTATAAAGTGCAATGATCAAAAAAAGTGCAAAGTGTAAAGTGCCTTTGTGTTAAAAACAGAAAAATATAAAAATTATCTATATATAAGTGTATGTATATTTAAAAATCTCTATCATTCAAAATTTCATCTGTTAGAAAATTTCAAGAGTAGATAACAAAGCTGCAAAGTCCCAATTCATAGTAAATAGTTCATAAAAAAACACTGAAATGTTGAAAGGAGTTCACTTAGATTCAATACTCTTCAGTAATTCAATATATGATTCAATGTTCAAAGTTCATTAATTCATTAGTCCCTCTATAGCAGTTCATTCGGTGTGAAGTAAACTTATCTGGCAAGAAGTAATCTCGGCTCAGATCGGATCAAAATTCATTAGGCCCTCTGTAACAATTCATTCAATGTAAAGTAAACTTATCTGACTGTAGCAGTCTCGGCTCGACAGAGCTCTGTTTCGTAACCTTCCTCAGGAGCTAAAACATTCGATTAGATACTAGTCAGAAAACATATCTTAAAAGGAACTTCTTGAAAAATAACAAGCACTCCAATCACCGGCAGAATAACGCCGTATGTGGTGACACATGCAGTATGTTGGAATTATCAATGTTGCTTTTCAATAGACAAGTGCTGCAATGTGTACAGCCTTCTGGTTCCCTCTATGTCTCTTTAAACGCAGCCAGATGTGGCTACAAAATGGCTGTTAAAAATGTTTGCTCCTGGCAATATTTTAGGTTTTCATTCCGACAGAACTGGAAACAGTAAAAAAAACAAACACAAAAACAATGTGAAAAAGAAAATAAAACATTTGGGCCCAATTCAAAAAGAGCTGAGCTTCTAAATTAAGGTTCCTAATTTAGGAATCTATTTGTCCCCTATTTTCTTCTCTTAAATTTAGGCCTACTGTTCATTTACCTAGATTTATGAGCCTAATTTACCCCACCCCCTTTTTACAAAACCGCAATAGTAGTTTTTAGCACGGGCCGGCACGCTGAATGCTCTGCGCTGCTCCCAGCACTCACAGAGTTTCTATGAGCGTCAGGAACAGTGCAGAGCATTCAGAGCGCCAGCCTGCGCTAAAAACCACTAACGTGGTTTTATAAAAGGGGGAGTTAGGGTCCTAGTGCTGAAAATCAGTGATATGTATATAACCCTGGTCCCACTCATAGAGTCCATAGGCAGTGGCTAAACTCTTTGGGATGGGTACACAGGACCAGCTCATTAATAAACAGAATTCATGTTATTGTGCTGTGCCAAATCCCAATAGGCCATGGGGTTTAAGATACCACCCTATCTATCCCTGTAGCATAGTTGCCCCCTCCTCCCCCCCTAAAAAAAAAAAGTACACACACTGCAGGAATGCGTTTTAAACTGGAACTTTTATTGACAAGCTTCAGCGGTAGCAAAATATAAACAGAAGATTTCTTGACTGCTGGTATTTGCTCTATGATAACTCTCTGGCCAGAAAGTCTCCATAGATAACTATTTACAAAAATTCAACTAGTCAATCTCTCCTCCAGCCCATCCCATCTGACAAATCAACTGAAGGCTATACTCTGCCTAGACCAGTGGTTCTTAACCTGGGTTCGACCGAACCTCAGGGGTTCGGTGAGTCAGTCTCGCAGGTTCGGCGGAGGTCAAAACACACCTCCAACTCATATAGCGCGCAATCCTTTTCGAGGATGCTGGACATAAAAACGAAGAAAAGGAACAGACTTTGTTGCGAAAATGACATGAGAGTGGCACTTGCCAAGGTAAAGCCGTGCATTTCTGAACTGGTCTCTGAGAGGCAACAGCAGAAGTCACACTGATTTGCAGTAAATTTCATTATTATGTTATTATTATTCAAAATATAGGAGAACTTTTTTGTTTTCAAAATTGATATTATTTTTTCCCTCACTGTATACCTATGTTTTGAATTTGTAAAAATCATATTTTATTTTTCCAATAAAGAAGGGTTCGGTGAACACGCATATGAAACTGGTGGGGTTCAGTACCTCCAACAAGGTTAAGAACCACTGGCCTAGACAGTGTCTCCAAGCAGAGGGTCCTCCTGGCCTCTTTCCCAGCTGCCGGACATGCATTCAGGACTGGACCTTCCTGTCCGTCCTCACTCTCAGGAAACGTGCTTTATCTCACCTGCCTTCAGATCACAATATCAAGAATGTCGGCTCACCACCCAATCATTGCATATGATTGAACAAACTTCAAAAACATACTTTCTTCGCCGCTTATGCAGTCTAAATGATCATACAGTTCTCCCTCCATATCCACGGGAGTTAGGGGCAGAGCCGACCCGCGAATATTGAAAAACCGCAAATAATATTCGGGCCAGTTCTGCCCCTAACCCCCGCTTCCCCCAGGCTATTTTAAGCCCTGTAAGCCCCCCTCCCCCCTCCTTAAGCCTTACCTGGCGGTCTAGTGGGTTTTCGGGGCAAAAGCAATCTTCCCATGCTCCTGCCTCGTTCAGATCGCTCATAGGAAATGGCTGCCTTGGGCTCCCATCGTAGTCTCGAGAGACTATGGGAGCTACGGGAGTTCAAGGCAGCCATTTCCTATGAGCGATCTGCATGGGGCAGGAGCATGGGAGGATCGCTCCTGCCCCGAAAACCCGCTAGACCACCAGGTAAGGCTTAAGGGGGGGGGCTTACAGGGCTTAAAATAGCCTGAAAAATTTAAATGGGTTTTTTGTTTTAAAATCGCAAATAACCGAATCCGCGGATACTGAAACCACGGATTCGGAGGGGGAAGTGTATCACCATGTAGACTGCATAAGCAGCGCAGAAAGTATGTTTTTGAAGTTTGTTCAATCATATGCAATGATTGGGTGGTGAGGTGACATTCTTGGGGTTCGCCCCTTTTTTTTTTTTGCCTCTATGTCTTTGATCATATTTTTGACTATATATGAAGATATTCCTAGCATTTTAAGGAGTTTGAATGTTTTATAGGAAAGTGGGTTTTTTGCAGTTTCCAGATACCTTTTTTCAATCACTCCCAGTGGTACTAGACCAAAAGTTTTTGGTTTCCCCAGATCACAACAGGCAATGTTCTGTTTTCTACTCATGGAGTCTTTACTCACACACACCTGAGCTTACTCCTTTTCTGTTCCTGCTACTCCAGCAGAGGTGAACTCCGCTTTCCTCTCACAGTAGCCTGTGTTGTGGATGCCACACAGGACACTCCCTTCTCTCCATGGGTCTTGGCAGGGAGTACGGGCAACCAAAAATCATGTGCTCAGTAATGCAGAGACTTTTATCCCTTGTCTGTCCACTCCCTAGTGACTCATCTACTGTCACTTTACTTTTTTTCACATGATATAACAAAGACTACATGATTTGCTGTCATAATACATCCATCTCCTAGGTTCACCACTGCCCCAGACAACAAGCACTCCTTCCCCTCCTGGCAGGCACAAGCCTAACCAGACTCGGTAATCCTCTGGAGAATCTCACTCAGACTCTCTTCATGCACATTCCCCAGGGGGATTATACATGCCTAATTTTTTTTTTCTTGCTCTAAATCTATTCCATTGCCATCAACTTTTAGGATCCTAAATTTAGGAACTTAGACCCACATTCTATAAACGGCACCTTAACTTAGGTACAGGTAGGCGCCCTAGTTGCACCTAAGTTAAGAGGGAAACGCCATTTAAAACGCTACTTTTAAAAAAATTTCAAGGTGCCTAAAACATCGGCGATGGAATCATGCCTCCAGAGGCGCCTACCAGTGCCTAACATCACTGCAGGCGTGGCTAATGCCAGAAGTAGCATTAGGTGCCTTATGTGTCTTGTTAGGCTAAAAACTGGCACTGGAAAAAAACTTGTATTGTAACTATGGCAAATTGTAACCTGTTAATTGTATACAGTATTATATATGTTAGCCTGTAACCTATTCTGAACTTTTTGAGGAGGACGGGATAGAAACTAAATAAAGAAATTTGATAAATAAATAAAGTACCTACATAGGCATGATTCACGTCAAAGGTAGGTACCAGACATGCAGGCCTTAAAAAACCCTGGCCTACATTTCCAGTGCCTACTTTTGCCAGACATGCAATTCTTTTGCCATTGCCTTATGTTCCAGCAGCGTTTGATTCTCCACACACCAGTTTCGCCATGTATTCATCATCATAGGACCCTTAGGGACCCCTGAAGAAGACACCTTGTCGAAATGTGGACCGTGTTGGGTCCACTAGCCTATTAGGTCCTTTTGATTTTTATGTGGACTTATACCTTTTTGTGTGCATTGTTTATTTGGAACTTGACTTTTTTATGTACATTTGGAACTTCAATTAAAGTCCATTTCAGGATCATCGTCTCTCCACATTGCTTTTTTGGTTTCTCTTGGACTTTTCTCTCTGTTGATTCCCTAGGCCTAGGGTCAATTTTCTTTGGTTTATTCTTTTTACAGCGCCATCATAGGATTGACATACAATCAGCAGCTGCTTTTAAGGAGGCCACTGATGACACCCGTTTAGAGCAGGGGTGCCCACACTTTTTGGGCTTGCAAGCTACTTTTAAAATGACCAAGTCAAAATGATCTGACAACAATAAAATTATAAAAAACACAAAGCACACTGTACGCAGAGTAAATGTTAATTATCATTTATATTCCGGTGTTTTTTCAAAGAGGTCAAAGCAGATAACTCAGTAACAACTGTACAAAAATAGACAAATATACCCCCCTCCTTTTTTACTAAACCACAATAGTGGTTTTTAGTGCAGGGAGCTGTGCTGAATGCCCTGAGCTGCTCTCGATGCTCATAGGCTCCCTATGTTTGTGTATTTATTTGTTTATTTTAAACATTTATTCACCACCTTCCTATCTTGAAATATGCCAAAAGAGTACTGGGAAGATGGTGCCTGAACAGAAAATCGGGATCGGCCTATGAAACAGCTATGTGAAACATGGCCCATGCCAGTGGCTAACTGGTCCTGGGTGCTTCTTGCTGACATTCACTAAGATAAGTGTTATTGGAATGCATTATAAAAGGAAACTTATATTTAAAGTTAGAAACTGAAGATTTGTTTTTTCAGACCAATGATGACATGAGCAGTTTAGCTCATGTAAAATGAGTCACCTCCGAGGTCTCAGAAGAGTGAACTTGCTGCATAAATTAAGCATTATTAAGCATTGAGTATTTAAGATCTTCTGAAAAGAAGAACAGTGGCACCTTCCAATTATAAAACGATAGCTAAAATTGTAGAAATAGATTAGGAAATGGCACACTTGCTGTTCTCCTACAGTAATTATTTCCTGATGTGTTGTTCCTATTGAGCTTATGAATGTGCCCTTGTGATGTCATCAACCACTGTAAAAGTCGATATACCATCCATCACATGGTTTGGCCACAGATGGATTGCTATATCACTCTTTTCCAAATTCACTGCAGTGCTTCAAGTTCTAATAGCAAATAAAGAAATTTATGTATTGACTCCTAGAAGTGCATTTAATAGGTTATGTTATGTTAAATTTACTGCTTTCCTTGAACAAAGTTCAACCCAAAGCAGTTTACATCAGAAGTAATACAACAAAAGACATGTTGTAATGTCTTTTGTTGTATTACTTCTGATGTAAACTGCTTTGGGTTGAACTTAAAAATTAACTTAAAAACATAAAAATTAATTTAAAAATTCAATCCAGAAGGCATTCTCCTATGACACATCACCTGGGTGTGGTAGAAGTGATCCTGCACGAGAGCAGTCTTCTGGATAATTCAGTATTCTCTTGCACTGAGGATGTATCTTCAAGGTTATGTGCCCAGAAAAGGGTTAGGATTCCTAGGGTTACCAGGTTTTCATGAAAGCAAATCCATGCCCACAGGCCCGCCCCAATCCGCCCTGTTCTGCCTCCTAGCCCCGCCCCCAGAAGGCATCCGTGCATGCGATGACATCACGCGCACATGTAAGTGACATCACTGCGTTGCGTCCACACATGTGCAGATGCCCCCTCTCAACGCAATTTTGACAGGAAGCTTTTCAAAACCCGGACAAGTGCCGGGCTTTGAAAAGCCGTCCGGACCCTGGACATGTCCTCAAAAAGGAGGACATGTCCAGGGAATTCCGGATGAATGGTAACCCTAGTTAGGATGCCATTTGAAGCTGGCAATTTAATCATTAGGAAAGTAAATGGCTGGGTACCTGGTAGGCATGAGGATCACTTGGTAACTTGCCTACTTGGGGAGAAGATGGAAGATGTCACATGTCACCCAGATGGAATGTTAATCAGTGCTGGAGAGAAGCCAGGTATCTTGTTACAGGTGGTTACCAATAACTTAGAAATGTGTGAGAGATTTTGGAAACCAAATTTAGACTTGTAGGTACGCAGAAAGCTGAAATTCAGACCCTCCAGTAAAACATTTACAGAAATATACAGATTTTTTAGGAGCTGGTCAATATTCTAGAAAGGGGGAACCTACTCTGAATGGACTGGCTCCACCTTAACCAGAGTGGAACCAGCAGGCTAGTGTTGATATTTAAAAAGGAGACTGGGTATCTTTAGACCAGAATTTGAAAGAAAGCTAACAGTTGCTCAGGAGCACATACTGTAGTTCAGAGTAAGTTGTCTTCAAAAGATACTGGCAAAATCTGCAAGACAGAGAGGTTATAACAAAAGCTGAAAGCGTCCAGAAGTCATAAATAAAGAACAGACAGAGATAAATAATTCCCAGTTACCCCATCAAATGGTAAGCAGGTTGTAAAGCAAATAAAAATATTTCTTTAAACTGTCTGTATGCAAATTGCTGAATATAAAAATAAGTCAGGAGAGTTAGAGTGCATAGCAGTAAATGAAGAGTTAAATACACAGATAATAGACATCTCAGAGACCCAATGGAAGGAGTACAACCAAAGGAACACTGTAATACCAGTGTACCAATTACGTCAAAATGACAGGGTGGAACAAACTGGGAAAATGGTGGATAGCATACATTCAGACAACATAAAAGGTCTCCAGGAAACAAAATGTAATGTGGAATCTTTCAAGTCAATATTCAGCCTGCACTGATCAGCTATTTTTTCAATGCTATCTGCCACCAGCTAAATTAGACCCCAATAATCAATTCTAGGCCATGTCCAGGCATCGGTACTGAATATCTAGGTCATCAGCAGACCCGGAAGTTATGCAGGTGCTGGCCAGTACTCGGTGCCAACATCTGCATACCTAACCAGGCAAAGATAGGACTGGTTTTTTTTTTTTATGTGGTCCTATCTACCCAGTTAAGTACATGGGCACCTGCAGTGAATATCACCAGTGCCCATACATCTTTCAGCTCTGCCCTGACTCCACCACAGGCTGTCCTGGCACTGCCCAGATTATGATGGGGTGGTTCAGTGCCAGTAATTAATTAAGTGGTTCTGAACATCAACACCCAGCTGCTCTCTGTAGTTTAAGCAGGCAGGAGTCTCTTCTGCCCGCTTAAACCACACTGAATATCAACTTTATGACTAAAAATTTCATGTGTGATGGGGAGGAGCATAGCAGTGAAGGTACACTATCATCCAGAGCTTTCTTACAGGCGGCCCTTTTTTCACTGTCGTTCCAAAATGCCCCGTGCCTGGGGCAACCAACTGCCTGGATTTTTAACATTAATTCTCACCGACTGCGGCTGCCTCAACCACCTCACCCCATACCTGCATAGCCAGCAGCAATAACCCAGAGAGGAAATGCAAGGCCTTGATTCCGTCTCTGCACTGAAATCTCAACCATGCCTCGTCCCTGCAGGAAGTCTGCTTTGAAAAGAGTGGGATGCAGTTGAGGTCTTGAGACCCTGTACTTCCTCTCTGGGTTGTTGCTGCTGGCTGCTGCAGATCAGGGGGATGAAACAACTGAGGTGGGCCTTTAGCCTTGGGGCTTAGGAACTGAGGGAGAATATGTGATGGTAACTGAGGATGGGGAGAGAGAAGGCTGGGGGACTGCAGAGAGTGAGAAGGCTGAGGACTGGCTGGATATTGGGAGACACTGCTAAGAGGACTAGCTGGGGACTGGGAATGTGAAAAGGTGTAGGAGGACTAGGGAGAGGGTAAGGGTGGGGAGATAGGGTAGCCAGGACTAGCTGGATGGCAAAAGAAGAAGTAGACTGTCTTCATGACTGGAAACAAATAAAATAAAATGACCAAAGTAAGAAAATGCATTTTATTTTAAATATTTAATAATCCTCTCTGATGTCTTTGTATTTTACAAGAAATGTCTTTCTAATTTGTCGTTCTTTGTTCTGTTTAGTGAGAGTTTGTGTGGCGAAGATGAGTAATTCTGGAAGTGTGCAATTTCTGTTTAGGATTCTGTGGCACCCCTCCTGTTTTTCTTGTAATTATTTCTCTATTTTTTATTATTATTATTTCTTTATTTCTTGTTCTGTTTTCTCAGCAAGAGATGCATTTGTGTTCTAGATCTGGATGCAATATTTGCAGTAGGGTTGTTGCTGTGAGAGTCCTGGCTGCGCTGTTATGGTATGGAAGATTTGCTATAGGCTCTGAGGGGAGCAATTCTATAACAGGACGTCTCCATGTAGGTGTCCTGAGTTATGCATTATAGGCCTAATTCTATATATGATACCCAAAAAAATCCACACCAAAGAAAATGGCCTTGGTGCTATTCTGGTTATCCTTGCTTTTCTGCAGGCCACTTTGGTAAACGGTGTTGCAATAGCTTCCCTCACAGTTCGGATTACCAGACGTCCGGATTTCCACGAACATGTCCTCCTTTTCGAGGACATGTCCAGGGGTTCCGGATGGCTTTACAAAACCTGTCACTTTGTTTTGAAAAGCTTCCGGAAAAGCTTGAGAAGGGGCATCCGCACATGCGCGGATGCAACGTGATAATGTCCGGGGCGGTACTTGGAGAGACCTCCCAGGAAAGGGACTTGGGAGTTCTGATCGACAAGTCGATGAAGCCGTCCACACAATGTGCAGCGGCAGCAAAAAGGGCAAACAGAATGCTAGGAATGATAAAGAAGGGGATTATGAACAGATCAGAGAAGTTATCATGCCGCTGTACCGGGCCATGGTACGCCCTCACCTGGAGTACTGCGTCCAGAAGAAGGACACGGTACTACTCAAAAGGGTCCAGAGAAGAGCGACTAAGATGGTTAAGGGGCTGGAGGAGCTGCCGTACAGCAAAATATTAGAGAAACTGGGCCTCTTCTCTCTCGAACAGAGGAGATTGAGAGGGAACATGATCGAAACATTCAAGGTACTGAAGGGGATAGACTTAGTAGATAAGGACAGGTTGTTCACCCTCTCCAAGGTAGGGAGAACAAGAGGGCACTCTCTAAAATTGAAAGGGGATAGATTCCATTCAAACATAAGGAAGACCTTCCAGAGGCTGTTATAGGGGAAAACACCCTCCAAGGATTCAAGACAAAGTTAGACAAGTTTCTGTTGAACAAGAACGTGCGCTGGTAGGGCTAGTCTCAGTTAGGGTGCTGGTCTTAGACCAGAGTGCCGCCGCGTGAGCGGACTGCTAGGCATGATGGACCACTGGTCTGACTCAGCAGTGGCAATTCTTATGTTCTTATGTCATGCGTTTTCATGCGTTGCATCGTGTCCGTGCATGCGGGGGATGCCATCTGGGGGCAGGGCTGGGGGGTTGTGAACTGGGCGGGTCTGGGGGGCGTGGCTATGAGTCCAGATTTTCCTTCGGGAAAATCTGGTAACCCTCCGCAAGGTGCGAGTGGCTTCCGGATGCAAAGGGGTAAAGTTTCGCCGACAGTTCACCCAGAGGTGACCAGAGTCCTCAGATTCCCTACATGCTTTTGTAAAATAGACTCCCAGAGCCAGACCCAGGAGCACACTAAGCCAATGCACAGACTTACACCTGCTCTGAAGTTGTTGCACAAAGTAGGATGTTGGGAATGTTTATGTGCAGCACACGTTTAAGTATGTGTGTAACTAGCTGCTTATTTTATTGAATGCCTTTTCTGGGCAAAGAAATGGTTTTTACACTGAGAAAAGCTTATATAAAACTACCCCTTTCAAAGTTGATATGAGCATGTGCGTAGGCTGTATTGGGTTTATTTATTATTCACCTTATGCAAAGCGAAGGACAAACAAACGGACCTAATAAATACAGTAACAAACATCAAACCATACAAAAATACAATAAAAACGTAAAACAGTTAACAGCGATCATTTTCAATATGCACAGCATCCCATGATGTTGGCTGTACAGCAGGGAAATTATAAGAAATGTTCAAGGGTTTGGGAACCATTGATGACTTATTGTAAAAATTGATCTTATTAATGTTCATTTATTATACACATCCAGGGTGGGAGGGCGGGGTGGGGATTTATAAGGTTATTTTTTAAAAGTTATAACACTATGGATAGGCTTTGAAGAATTAAGTTTATAGAGTATTAATTAAAGGGATGGGAGGGTTAAAATGTTCATATAGGTATACTTGTTAGTGTAAAGTGCTTTTATTGTATTATTTTATATATGTTTATTTGTTAATGCACTATGATTGTTTTTAAAATGAATAAAGTTTATTAAAAAAAAAATATATGCACAGCATCCTCCCCACAGCCACAACAGACATCTGTTCTTCAGCCATATTTCATTTTACAAAAAAAGATGGCGTTTCAGCAACCTCTTTAAATGTCACCATATTCCCTTGCTGCCGTATATATTGCGGAAGCCTGTTCCATTCCTCTGGACCAATGCAGGAGAAACTCCCCGCCCTTGATGTTTGCGATCTTATCTTCTTTCTCGTTGGGATCCGCAGATACCAATGTTCAGAGGAACGCAGTTTGGGAAGCGCAATATGATAAGCCAGACAATCAGTTAAGTATTTTGGGGCCAACCCATGCAGATTTTGGTAAACCAGCGACAGCAGCTTATATCGGACTCGCACATCCATCTTAAGTCAATATAACTTAATGTAATAGGCAGATTACGGGTTCACCTTTTGTTAACCTAAACAACGTCCTAATGATGGGATTGTGTACTTCCTGCAATGCATGCAGTAAAGGTGTTGGTGCATTATTAGGACCTGTTCTGAGAGCATCTTAAATTGCCCCAGAATGGGAAAATAAAAAGTACATCAAGCCCATGTTAAATGCAAATTATTTCTGCTCAGAAGTCATAAAATGAGCATGTTTTATGATGTATACTGTAATAGCAATTGAGGGGGATTTTTCACATTGAGAGACTAGTGAGGGTGTGTTATATCCAAAGCAACCAAATAATGAGTGCTCTGTAGAGATGCAGCTTTTACAGGAAACCTCACGTATTTAACCTCACGTATTTAACACAACAGTACTGACAATACTGGGGAACTGCTTTTACTGGCAGACCAGGGGAAGAGATAGATCTGGAGGGGGGGGGGCAGGGAAACAAAGCCAACTGTATCTAGACTCTAAATTTGACTTCTGTCTAATTTAGTATTCTGAAAAGAGAGAGAGATTAAGCCAATGATACAGCATCCTTTTCTCAGCGCTCGCTGGTGCAATCACTTCATCGCGCACTTAGTAGTTGGCTTTAAACATTTAAACAGAAGATTTAAAGCATTACAGGGAAATTACTTAACCATTCTGTTCAGTTATATATGCAGTTTGCTTCCTGTCAATTGTAGTGATGAACTTAGGGAAGGAAAACTAATGCCTCGTGGTTGTTAATAAACCTAAAAGACCTTAAGAAGCACAGCAGAAAATGTAGAAACAGCAGTCCACGGTGATGCTTTATTTTGCATTCCAGTGTAGCAGGTGAATATCTGAAAAGATCTTCCTCACAGTAGCTCCGCGGTGGAATGGTGTTTGTCAGTGCGTGGCATTAAAAGTTCTCTCTCTGACTGAAGAGCAATGTTGCTTACCTGCAGCAAGGGTTTTCTGTAGGCAGCAGGATTAATAAAGCGCACATGTTGATGATGTCATCTGACATGTCCAGGGAAATCCAGCTGTCTGGTAACCCTACATATAGGGGTAAATTCTATATTTGATGCCTACAACTCAGTGCTGGAAAAGAAATTCTATAAACCTTTAAGGCACTGCTGAAAGCATGGATCTTTGAAATGGCCTTCAACCACCGATCTCGGGATTTAGTCCACCGCTTGCCAGTTCCTCGGGCACCCTGACCGTGTATGTGTCTTTCCTGTGTATTTATCATTTATAATCAGTGCCTAAGGGCTCCTTTTACTAAGGTGCGCTATCATTTTTAGCGCACGTAGGATTTTAATGCGCGCAAAACCAAGCTACGCTTCTAGAACTAACGCCAGCTCAATGCTGGCGTTAAGGTCTAGCGCACGTGGCAATTTAGCGCAAGCTATCCTGCGCGTTAAGGCTCTAACGCACCTTAGTAAAAGGAGCCCTAAGTGTTTCCATGTGGATCTGCAAAGGGGCGGGGCCAAGGGAAATGCAAGCACAGGTCAGGAGCATTCCCATAAGTGCACAATGTTATAGAGTAGCGCAGATCTGCGTACAACTTGCGCACCAGAATTTACACCTGGTTTTAGTTGGTTTAATTTCTTGTGCCCAGGGGTCCCAGTGCTACGTGCTATTCTATAAAGGACGTTGATCCCAGAATGACCACTACAGAATACCTTTCAGTGCTTTTTTCAGCACCAAATTTTTGAGCGCCATTTACTGAATACAGCATATAAGGGGCAATTCTTTAATTGAGGCGTGTGCACTGGTGCATGAGTGGCACCTTAATTGGCACGTATGGATGCAGCTTTATTTTTCTTGATTCCCCCTCCCCCAAATTGGTCTTTTGACTGTGGTCTGTCTGTTGGCTTTCTCGCCTGTCTTTTTGACAGTTCTAAATCCATGAGGGCAAGAAACAGTTCATTTTGCTATGTGAAAACCATTTTGTATACTACTTAGATAAAAAAAAAGATAAACGAGGCTCATAATCTGGATACTAGCCAATGATGGGGGTGGTCATGGGGATTGGTATTTTGGAAACTTACAAACCCAGATTTTTAATTATCTTTTAAACATACACACGATAAACTAAAAACACATTTTAATTATTCTTTTTTCAGGTTGTGATAGATGACATAGTCCATCATATCCTTCAATCTTGCAAAGCATCAAGCTTTGTGCTACTGGGTGGATTCTCAATATATTTTAAAATGGTGTTTGAATATTATCCAAATTCATTCATCCAAACTCCTAAGTGTGTTTTTCTTTTTTAAGCAGTTGCATGAGCTATATGTATGAGGAGAGTGTGGCATAGTGGTTGGAGCTACAGCTCCAGCCCCCTGAGATTGTGGGTTCAAACCTTGTGCTGCTCCTTGTGACCTTGGGCAAGTCACTTAATCTCCCCAATGCCCCGGGTACATTAGATAGATTATGCGCCTACTAGGACAGATAGGGACAGTTAGTACAAAATGCACCAGCAAGTTTGGTTATGGATGTTGAAATAACAGCCCATATTACACCTGTTTTGAAGAAATTGCATTGGTTACCGATTGCATTTCAAGTCAAACATAAAGTGATTTCTGTAATTCATCAAACTGTCTACCACCAAGCACCATGGTATTTTATTTGAATGGTGGCACTTTAGCAGCCTAATAGAGCTTTGAGATCTGAAAATCAAAAGTTGTTGGAACCGATAATGCGAGGAAGCTATGCTGAAACCAGAGCCGCTGCTTTTTGTATTACAGGTATTAAGATATGGAACGCATTGGTAGGACAGTTACAGTGGTATAAATTAATATCTGGATGGTGAATAAGAAACCAAAGACTGGTCTTCGTGACATTTGGAACATTGAGATAAAGCATCAGATTACTGCGTCTCAATGGCCACGAATTTGGACTCGGAGGATGAAATGTACGGTGTCTGCATCTATGAGACAAACATGGTTTTTCTTATTACATAGAGCATTATGGACCCCAGTTCCTTTACAGAAATTAGATAGTTCAAAGTCTAATAGATGCTGGCACTGTCATCTCGAAGCTGGGACTATGGATCATTTATTATACTATTGTCCCTTGATACTTAAATTTTGGAGATCTTTCTGGAATCAGGAACAATATATTAGAAACATAGAAAAAAGCAGCAGAAAAGGGCTATAGCCCACCAAGTCTGCCCATTCCAAGTATCCCCTCCCCTGAATTTACTCCCTTAAAGATCCCACGTGAGTATCCCATTTTCTCTTAAAATCCGTCACGCTGCTGGCCTTTATCACCTGGAGTGGGAGTCTGTTCCAATGATCCACTACTCTTTCGGTGAAGAAGTACTTCCTGGAGTCGCCATGAAACTTCCCTCCCCTGATTTTCAGCGGATGCCCTCTGGTGGTCGAGGGTCCCATGAGCCAGAAGATATCATCTTCTGACTCGATGCATCCCGTGATGTACTTATATGTTTCAATCATATCTCCCCGTTCTCTTCTTTCCTCAAGTGAGTACAGCCGCAATTTTTTTAATCTTTCTTCATACGTGAGATCCTTGAGCCCCAAGACCAACCTGGTGGCCGCTCGCTGAACCGACTTGATCCTCAGCACGTCCTTTCGGTAGTGTGGTCTCCAAAACTGAACACAGTACTCCAAGTGAGGCCTCACCATGGCTCTGTACAACGGCATCATAACTTCAGGTCTCCTGCTGTCGAAACCTCTGCGGATACACCCCATCATTTGTCTTGCCCTGGAAAATCCAGTGGCATTGACATACGATATCATCCTATTTGGTACGTTAATGAGAGCTAAAAGTCAAATATCTGCTAGGAATAACAAACTTCTCTTTGTAATGACATACAACTTATTTTGAAGAATTGGAAGAACTAGGATAGTAGGTTAAATTACACTTTCTGGTTGGAATCCCTTTGTTATACTTTTAAAATGGAACATCTGATGGCTATACAGCAGGGAAGGTACAGGAAATTTATGGATGTTTGGGAGCCGTTGACTAAATTTTGTAAGGAATAATAACTGACTTTATTTTACTGACCTTAAACATACACATCCAGGGTGGGAGGGGTTTGTAATGGAATGGTTTGGGGGAATTTTTAGATAGTTTCTTGTGGGTATTTATTTTCTTGATTAATAGGTGGGAGGGTAGGGGAAAATAATCACTTATTATTTTATGTAAGTTTATTCTGCTTTTCTTGTAATATTATATGTATATGAATTATTTGTATGCACAATTGTAGTTGGAAAATTAATAAAGATTATTAGAAGGAAAAAAAAGGACAGTTACAGCTCCGTTCTGACTGGTTAAGATTTTAAAAAATTATTGTTTGTTGCAGCACTTTTGTAAAATGCCCAAGGTTTTCAGTGGTCCAGTGGGTTATTTTAAGAGTAGTTGTTTTTAAGATTTTGCTTTGTGATGTTTATTCCAAAGTTTTAACAAATATATGTTGGTTTTATTTTGAACAAGGTTTTTCTTCATAAGAGAAGGATTAATCCACTAATTCTCTCCGAGACAGTGTTTGGCTTAAGAGCTGTATGTGAGAAACTAATAGCTGCATTGAAAGTTCTGTGAATATCTCAGTAATGCAGTTCTGTAATGCTGAAGCAAAAAGGCTATTCAGGCTGAACTCCTGTTAGCTTAGGAAATCAGTGATTAGCATAGGAGGAAGACCTTAAGGGTCAAAAAGTATTTTTTTTTTTTTATTTCTTCAGCTAGACTTACCCCCTTCCCCCCTGTTATGAAGCCATGTTAGGTTTTTTTTATTGCCGGCCTTAGTGGTAAAAGCTCCGATGCTCATAGAATTCCCCTAACATGACTTCATTAAAGGAAGGGGGTGGTAGTGAAAGAATTTACTTTAGAGAAACATAAGGCCAGACACCTGTGAAAAATATAGTAAAGATATCTTTTTATTCATTTTAAAGTTAGGTAGTAGGTAACAGACTCAAAGACTAGAGACCTAGAGCTGGAAGAAGAGAAGGCACAGGCCCCTACACCAAGAAAGATCAAAGATTCCAGAGACAAGACAGGAGAAGACTGTGGAACACGTAGTGACAGATTCAGAGACACACACACACACACAAAAGAGAGCAAGAGAATGGGAAAAACTGAGAATAAGGAAAAGATACTCATATAAGTATACATCCAACTTGCTTTTTTACCACTGTTCAAACCACCCTCATATGTACCACCGAATGCGGGACGTTCTAATTTTAACATTTTGATGGAAACAATTTTACAGCTAGCAACTCAATTTTGGGGTCCTTTTACTAAGGCGCGCTGGTCATTTTAGCGTGCGCTAAATGCTAACGCATGCCGTGTCCATTATATCCTATGGAGGTGTTAGCTCACATTAGCATTTAGCCTGCGATAATTTTTAGCATGCACCAAATTGGCTACTGCACCTTAGTACAAGGACTAATTAGTAAACTTGTAATATTGGGAGATTTTAATCTGTTTGACTCCATGGGCCTAAACAGTTACCAACATTTTTTTTTTAGGTTCAGTGAATAATTTGGGGTATAAATGAATGGTCTGTTCCAACCAGGTTCAAGGAAATATTCTTGATTTGATATTTGTGTTTAAACTATTGCTCATCACTGGAATTTAGAAGGTGTGTTTCCGATTAGTTGGTCTGATCATTATTTCATTCATTGTGATGTCATTGTGACTTACTGTAAAGGAAAAATAATCTGGGAGAACTGAGCATGTTAAATTAATCAAGGTTAAAAATGACTTAACCAAGGAAGATATCTTAAATGCAGTTTTTTCCACTATGCCTTCTTTTCAATTGTTGGATATTTCACAAAGGATAGGATTCTGTAACCTGCGCCCACGTAGGTAGCCGCCTTAAAAGCGTTAATCATTTGAGGGCACCAGTTACAGAATCAAGTTCAGTCAAGATAGTCAGCTGAAATGTAGGCTCAGAAAATCCTGGCCTATATTTCAGCCGTTTATCTTTACCACTAGACCACAGCAGCTGACCGCGGCAGGGGAATTTTCCCCTTCCACATAAGCTGACCAGCAGGAACTCCCCAAAGCCATGATTCTGTAACCGACACCCTAGAATGACTGACAGGCAATCTGACTTGGGTGCCGGTTACAGAATTGTGGCTTTGGGAAGTCCCTGCCACTTAGCTGATGGGGGAGGGGGAATTCCCCTACCACAATTGGCTGCTGTGGTCTAGCGGCAAAGATAAGCAGCTGAAATGTAGGCCAGGGTTTTCCAGACTTACATTTCAGCTGCCTATCTTGGCGTGATTCATGGCTGGTTAGCCGATTAGCCTGCCTAATGCCACGTCAAGCGTTGGCCATGCCTATTTTAGCATTCCGCGGCATAAAGCGGCTACCTAGCCATGATTCCTAAGGCCAGTACTGGGAAGACTTGCATGATATGTGTCTGTATATGGCCTTTTGGTTGAGGATGGGCTGGAGAGGGCTTCAATGGCTGGGAGGGTGTAGATGGGCTGGAGTGAGATTTGAAGGAGACTTCGACAGTTGGAACCCAAGCACAGTACTGGGTAGAGCTTTGGATTCTTGTCCAGAAATAGCTAAGAAGAAAAAAATTAAATTTAAAAAATTTAAATTGAATCAGGTTGGGCAGATGGATGGACCATTTGGGTCTTTATCTGTCGTCATCTACTATGTTACTATGTTCTAAAACAATTGCACCATTGGGAGCGAAAATGGTAAAAAAAAAAAAAGGTCTGAGATCTGCGTTTTAAATGCAGATCATTTAGGCCCTCTTTAGTAAAATGGGGAGGATAGTAAGTTCTATAATGCTGAAATTCAGAAAATCAAAAAAGAATTTATCAATAAGAGGCTATCTGAGACTGGAAACAGTCCCTATCATCTATTTAGGATAATTTCTAGTCTGACATCTTCCTCTTGTGGTTTAGGAGAAGTTAAGAATCATTTATCTTCCAAAGGATTTTTACAGTTTTTGGAGAACAGGATTTCCTCCCTGATAGTTAAACATTCCAAGTCAGTGGTAGAAATAAATTCTTTATTCCTTTCAGTAAATAATGAAGTGTCAACAGAGTTCACTGTGGTTGCCCATAAATGGGATCAATTTAGATCTATCTCTGTAGTAGAAAATGAAAAAATTGTTAAATCAATATATTGATTCAGTTAAACATTATTCCTAATGGAATTTTCTCTCTGTGTAGAGGAATTTTATCTCCTTTCAAATGTCATATTTTAAATTTATCATTTTCCACTGATATTGTTCCTAACAGTATGAAGGATGCTATTATTGTTATTCCAATCCGTAAAAAAGATAAACAAAATTGAGCTATCAGAATTTTAGACCTATCTCAAACTTGTCTTTTTTGGCAAAGACATTGGAAAAAGCAGTCTTGGCTCAGTTAAATGATTTTCTTGAGGAAAATGGGGGTTTTCATCCATGTCAATCAGGTTACAGAAGTAACCATAATACTGAATTTGTGCTTTTGGACATCATCAATGACATTTTGGTTAAGTTGGAAAAAAAATATTGGATGTTTTATGGATCTAACTCAACTTAATAGCTATTTTTGATAGTTTCCCACTCTAAGTTGTTGGTTAGACTTAGAGAAGTGGGCATAGGGTCAACCATATTTAAATGGTTCATGTCCTATTTCTCTAATCGATCTTGTTCTGGAAAAATCAATCATGATCAAAGGGCACAGTAAGTCTGGAGTTCCCCAGGGATACTTGTTTTTCCCAGTTCTTTTCAATCTGCATTTTGTGCCTCTGGAAAAACTACTTGATACTTGGGAGTTCAATTTCCATTTTTTTGAGTATCAAGTTTGAACAAAACTTGATACTTAATATTGATAAAATGTCAGCAAGTGGATCTCACTTAGTCACAAAATCTTGAGAGTTCTTCCAGAAATACAAGGCATTAGGGTACAGCTTTCTTTCAATGTAACTGTTTTGGGTGTTTGTTGTGATTTCAACTTAAGTTTTAAATCTCAAATCATGTTGTAAAGTCAAGTTTCTACGAACTATGTATGCTGCACCAACTAAAACCAATCTTAGAATTGGAAAATCACACAAAGTTGATACATGCTTTCATAATATGTAGGTTGGACTATTGTAATACCCTTTTTCTTGACTTAAGTCAGGCCAATGTACATCATTTGCAGTTGGTTCAAAATGCTGCAACCAGTAAAAGATCAGACCACATCACTTCAGTGTTGTATAAACTTCACTGGTTGCCTGTAGACCAGTGCATTAGGTTTATGTTGCAGTGCATAATGTTTAAAGCTTGGCATGTAAAATCTCCAGTGTATTTGGCAAACAAGTTAATGAGACACTGCCTTAGACTAGAATCTTCATTGGTAAAATTCAGATCTAAACTTAAAACATTCCTATTTAAAGATGCCTTTAATAGGAGAACAAACTAAGATGGCGACAGAGCAGGACACGCGTTTGTGAGTTCCTGAGTCAGCGAGTCTATTTCTTACCTGTTATGTTTCCTTTAATTCTCCTTCTGAATGCCGAAAAGAAGGGGAAGACAGAATCATCCCTCTACCCCTGTTTGCTACATCCACACCGCGTCAGACTGTAATGACTTCATTTACAGTCCCCTCGGCGATGGGCTTATCTGCTGCAGAGCCTCAGGAAAGGCTCAGCTTAGACAGTGAATTTTTGCTGAGCCCTGCATGACCTGACCCTCCCCCTGCGCCTGAAAATGCGGTTACGTCAAACCTCCGACTAGAGGGCTCCCTGGGAATGGAAGGGAGGGAGAATTTGTTGCAGCCGGCATGTTTGGAGGCGAATGCTTCAACATTTTCAACTTCTTTGAAGCCGTTCGAGGGTGGAGCACCGAATGAGAGCGGTGGTGAGTTGGAAGGAAACGCGAGCCGCGATGGAGCTCAGCGGCTGGAACAAAACCAGTCTCAGATGACCCAACTCAAGCCGCTTCTCAGACCACCAGTGGTAACCCTGGACTGTCTTTGGACAGCAATTGAAAACCTTCCTTTGGTATGTAGCAACGTTATTTCTCTAACTCTTAGGCTCCCATTAAAAATTAACCAATTGGAAACCCAGGTTCAACAGCAAAACCAGAAAATTGGAGAGATTGAACAAACTATGTTGGAGGTCCAAACCTTTAATAAACAACAAGTTACAGAAAAAACTTTTTATCTACGGAAAATTGAAAATCTTGAAAATCAAAATAGGAGCCTGAATTTAAGGCTACTGAATTTTCCTATACCTAAATTTATGACTTGAAGAGAGATCTTTAAAAATTTTTTGATCTCCATATTGAAAATCTCAGAGTCTAATATCCCCCCGATACAAAGACTTTATTTCCTTAAAAGAACTATGACGGAAAAGAAAGAAGAGGAAGAACAAGCACAGTTAGGAATTTTGGAGCTACTGGAATCTTCTGAAATTGAAATTCTGGGTTGCGCTACTTTGATAGTATCCTTTGTTTTTCTTCAAGACAAGGACATGATTTTGAAACTATACTTTAATTTAAAGCAGATTTTTTACTTGGGTGAAAAAATTTATATTTTTCCGGATGTTTCACGATGGACTCAAACCTGAAGGAAGGAATTTAAGCAATATAGATCTAAAGTTATTTCTTTAGGAGCCTCCTTTCAGTTGAGGTTTCCTTGTAAATGTTTTATAAATTATCAACAAAATAAGTATATTTTTTTTGACCGAGAACAGTTGCGTTTTTTCTTAGAAAGAAAAGGGATTTCTGATGCTACCTAGGAAAGTGCAGGATAACTCATGTCTGTTAATATTTAGCCGAGGTTAACTGCTCTATTCTTTATAAATAAATTTGTATCTACCCCTTTTTCCTGGAAGGGATTTTTACTTACTTACTTTGGTCTCCCAGTTGTGGACTATATATTAAGTTGGAATTTTTTTTTGTTTCATTTTAATGGTATTGATTGTACTTTTTCTAATTTTCTTTTCAAAGTTAATTCTTTGTTTGTAATTAATTGATAATAAGTAAAAAATTTAAAAAAGATGCCTTTAATATATGACAATGAATATTTCAACCAAGGATGACAAACTATTCCCGATAATCAATTTCCAACCTATTGTGTTTTCCCCTCCCTTCTCCAATTCAATTTGATTTCATGTTAGTTATGCTTAGTCTGTGCAATCCCCTCAATTTTAATAGAGCTGTTTTTATCTTTATACTATTAACCTTATTGTAAACCATTTAGATATGCATGATAGACAGTATATCAATAATTAATAAACTTGAAAATGTTCCTGTCTTGTGTTGGATTTATGTGCATGTTCCACAAAACATCTAAATTCGGATTTAGACATCATATCGAAAATGCCCCGCCACATTATTAAATACTGGTATAATATCAAATTTCTTCAGGTAATGCATTCTGTAATATTATTCCTATCAGAAAAACAGATATGCCAAAATCTGTTGAAACGGAAAAAAAACACAGCTATTAAACCCAAACAGGATCAAAATAACCCCCCTCCTTTACAAAGCCAAGCTAGCGTTTTTAGCGCCGACTGTAGCGATAAGAGCTCGGACACTCATACCAATTCTATGAGCATCGGAGCCGTTACCGCCGCGGCAGGTGCTAAAAACGCTAGCGTGGCTTTGAAAAGGAGGGGGGGTAAATTACTTGCAAATAATCTGCTCTAAAATAAGTCACAGCAATCTACATCCTAGAAGCCAGCCGCTGCCCCCTTTTCTCTTCTTGTCAGTTCATCCAGAACTGCCATCAGCATCTCAAGAAATAAGATTTGTTTCTCCTTTCCATATCTGTTTGACTTGCCTTGTCAGGGTTGCACTAGATTGTTCTCCTTCACTGTGCTAGGCTGTGGTTTTCCCAATAAATTATTACACTACTCCTAGCTTGCAGTAATCGTGTGGCCAAATGGATAAACCATCCACGTGACACAGCCATCACTCTAAATCTTCGTCAGACAATGTTTCAATGGCTGCACCCCTTTATCTTAAACATGTCATCCCTAATTTCCTGTCACAAGGCCTCCTGGCATTATTTCATATTGTTTTAAGCTGCAGAAATGCAGAGCCCTTGACAAACCCTGGCTAAACTGAACACTGTATCATCTGAATGGCTGCGTATGGTATATAAGTGGAAAGCAAAAGAGGGAGGCTGAGGTGAAACAGAGTTTTCACACCTTATTGTAATTTGTGTCGCATCAGGGGCTTTTTCCCCCCTTTTAATCTCATTGTTCTGCCAAAACAAAATGAGAATAAAATTTGTGGCAACAAAATTATCAGTTGCCTGATAGCAGAGCTACAAATTTAAGTTATAATTATGATCTTCTGTCAGGATTCTAAACAGCAGAATGGAAGAAAATATAATAACATGACATAAAGAAACAATAATGATTTTTTCAGAGTAAATTTGTAAAGGAATTATTTTATTTTCAAAACATGTGTATATGGTTTAAGAATGCCCAATTTACGTCAAACTCGAACTTACGAACCGGGGTCCTGCCTCTCACTTTCTGTGCCAACATGCCCCTTCTTCCTCCCTTCCTGTCAAAATGCGACCCTCCTCCTCTCTTTGGTGTCCCAACGCAGCCCTTGTCATCTTTCCATCTTTTCAGCGTTGCAAATTCGTGCCTCTGGCGGGTGTTGCAAATTCACGCCTCTAGCCAGCTCTCTCCTCCCAGTCTCACTTTGCAAAGCTGCAGCCGCTGGTTCCTGTGGCTTTCGACTGACTTGGAAGCTTTCCTTATGACATGAAGGAAGACTTCTGGGTCAGCCATGAGCTGTGTGCAGGAACCAGTGGCCACAGCGGAAGGTCGCATTTTGACAGGAAGGGAGGAAGAAGGGGCACGTTGGCACAGGAAGGGAGAGGCAGGATCGTGTTGGGACACAGAAGAAAGGGAGGGAGCACAAACTTTGGACAAAGGAGAGAATGAAGGAGGGCGGGGGCATGAACTTGGGACATAAGATGGAAGAATGGAGGGAGTGAGGGAAAGAGATGCTGAGGGGGGAAATAGAAAGGGTGAATTGTTGGGCATGGGTGTCTGAGTGAGAGGGAAAGAGAGATGGTGCACATAAGGAAATGAAGAAAGAATTGTTGGGTATAGGGAGGGAGAGAGAAATATTGAACATGGTGGTGGGAGAGGCGTGCGGTTCAGATGCATGGAGAAGAAAGAGATCAGAGGGAGAAATGTAGGATGTGGTAGTGGAGAGGGAACAGTGGGACAGAGGAAGAGCAAAAGTAAGTGTAAACCTATCTTTTCTTTCTATTTAAACTACAGTACTCTATTTTGAGGATTGTTTCTTTAATTCTTTTATAGATTTTGTACTGTACAGGATCCGAGTTACATACAAATTCAACTAAAGAACGTTTTAAAAAAGGGAACTCATTCTTAACCCAGGGACTGCCTGTATTAGTGGAACTATACAGTGCTACTGTATATATGAGTATTAATTATACATATTTATTTTAAAAACTTATACCCCGCTTAACACCAAAGAACTGATTCTATAAAGGGTGCCTAAAGTTAGGCACCTCTTAGGCGCCTAACTTACACTGGGTTTTACTAAACCGCAGAAGAGTTTCTTACCTTGGGCCGGTGAGGCAAATGCTCCAACACTCATTGGAATAGAATGAGCATTGGAGTATTACCTCATCGGCCCATGATAAGAAGCTCTTCTGCGATTTAGTAAAAAGAGCCCTTAGTTGGCAAAATATTCTTAATAGCCCACGTAATTAGTTTAAAAAAAAAAAAAAATTAAGTGGCCATTTTTGTGGATGGACCATGACTTAGGCACTGCTAGGCGCGATTCTATAAAAACTTAGGCAGACTGGATGGGCCATTTGGTCTTTATCTGCCATCATGTTTCTATGTAAAATGTAGACCTTTAAAACCCTGGCCTACATTTCAGGTGCCTAAGTTTTTACATAGGCACCACTAGCCACGATTCTGTAAATGGCACCTAAGTGTGGATGTTTTATATATATGTTTAAAGGTGCTACCAGTAAATGTAAATGCCAACAGAGCATGTTGTTATAGTAAGCCACACATAGGGGCTGATTCTATAAACGGGGCCTAGAAAGATGGCACTCATTTTTGAATCAGATGGATGCCTCATAAAGGCCAAAAAAGGTCCTTCTGCCAAAAGCATCCAAAAGATTTTCAAAAGACAGAATTTTCCCATATATAGGTATAGCCATTCAACTGGAACTGGAAGAACCATGACAAAAATAAGTTATACTTTTGGTGGGTGAACGTGTGCACCACTTACAGATATGAAAGAATTAATACAGAGTGTAGGGGATTTAGTGGTGTATTTAATAAAGTTTGGAACCCATTGACTAAATTTGTATCTTTCCTTTTGTTCATTCACCTTTACACATCCATGGGGGGTGGGGGGTTGGAGGGAGGGGAATAAATATTGATGGTGACATTTGGGTAACTTTATTCTTCATTTATATTATATATTATGTTATATTATGTTATTGTTATATGTAGGAAAACTAAAAATCTTGAATGATATATATGTTACCTGTACAGATATTAGTGTAATGTATGTAATACCTACTGTTTGTTCATTTGTATGACACTGTTTTAGATTAAAAATCAATAAAGATTAAAAATTTAAAAAAAGACAAAATTTTTCACGCAGTTTGTCTAAATAGCAAGGGGGTGTTTTTGAGGCATGTTATGGGTGGGTCTAGGGAGGGCCCAAAAGTAGGACATCTTTCAACAACAATGGAATAGAAAGAAATGTCCAAGACATAAAAGGATGTTTTAATCTAAATGTGTTTCAATCATGTAAGGGTACAAAAAGGTGCCCTGAATGAGTAGCTGAGCACTGAAGGAATGAGAGTATGACCCCTCCTTAATCTCCCATTGGATACTGACCCCCCTCCTAAGAAGTGAAAGTGACAGTGAATACCAGGTTCTAGGGTAACAAAGGGTATCATGGCCATTCCTAATAGATCAGCAAGCAATTATAAGACCTATCCTTGTGGTTTACTAGCTTGGTGCTCTATTAAGCCATAAAAACTGACATAATCATAGATCCTGGTATCCAGGCACTTTCACTTCTTAGGGGTAGGGGTCATGCCTTCATCCCTCCAGTGCTCAGCTGCTCATTCAGGGCACCTTTTTGTATTCTGGACATGTCTGAAACACATCTAGATATAAACATCCTTTGGTTATGTCTTGGGCATTTCTTCCCATTCCATTCTCGCTGAAAGATGTCCTAATTTTTTTTTTTTGGGGGGGGGGTATGGGTGGAAAGGGGTCAGTAATCACTGGCAGATGGACAAATGCTCAATCAGGGAAACCTTTTGTACCCTTGGACATGATTGAAAATGGCCTTTTTTGCCTCAGAAAGTTCTTCAAATTCCATTGTCGCTGAAAGACAACCTAATTTTGGGCCTGCCCTTGTCTCATGCAAAACATGCCTCCAGCATGCTCTCTTGCCAATCAAAAATCACGATTTTGACATTTTAGGCAGATGGACATTTTTTTGGCCATTTTGAGGCGTCCATTTGTTTTGACAATAAGCACCTTAGAAAATACAGTATTTTCCCTTTGCGGTAACTGCATGGGCAGATGCTGAGAACGTTCTCAACAGTTACTGTAGATTCTTCACAATTAGGGCTAGATTCAGTATATGGTGCTTAAAAATCAGCATTGAATAAAATGAATGCCCATTGTAGAATTGCATTGAAGGCTGATTTTGGCACCCAAATTTGGGTGTACATCCTCAGTATTCAATAACACTGCACAAAGAGTTTAGGAATGCCGCCCGTGCACCTACCCTTTTGAGTTGCACCATATGGGATTTGGGCGCAAATTATTATAGAATAGCACATAGTAAAATGTGAATAATTCCAAAATGGTGACAATTAGCATCCACTTATTGGTACTAATTAGCCCCTTAGCCAATTAGGGGCTAATTTAATTAGGGGCACATCTTGGATTGGTGCCCCAATATTGGCACTCAATTTTGGGTGCCATATATAGAATCTGGAGGTGTTACTGTGTTGTAATTTGGACCCGTGAGGCTCAAATTTTATAAACAGTACCAGAGGTTTCTTTTTATTTGAAGACACACTGTTCTGTCAAATATCAGGGATAGCCATGGTGATCACTATGGCCCCATCTATCGCAAATCTATTTATGGCAGTGTTTGAACACAGAGATATTATTTTGGGTGAAATATATAGGGCTCCTTTTACTAAGGTGAGCTAGCGTTTTAGCGCGCGCTGAAGATTAGCACATGCTAACCCTCATGCTACATGGAAAATACTAATGCAAGCTCTATGGAGGCATTAGCATGTAGCGCTAGCGCACCTTAGTAAAAGGAGCCCATCTATTTAATAAAATGCTAAGCGCGCATGCGCACTCTTACCATGTGTTTCCCTGATCCCTGATCTGCCGGGCTGTGGTGGCAAGAGTGGGCATGCACTACACCAGGACTCCAGGACGCCTTTGGTTTCGTGGTGGCAGGGATGGTGGAAACATTAGAGAGTGGCTGTTGGTTTCAGGCGCGTGCAGCGGTGCAGAGAGGTGGCTGCAGGGAGGAGGGCTTCACGGAACAGTGCTGACGGCGGCTGACGGGAAGAGGGCTTCGAGGCGAGGCGGCTGTCGGCTTCAGGCATGCACGGCAGCTGTTGGTGCCTGCAGGCCGCGGCGGCTGTCAGTGCCTGCAGGCCACGGCAGCTTGAGGTGGCTGTTGGCAGAGGGCAGATGCGAGAGGAGGTAATGGATGCTGATGCTGCTGGACAGGGGAAGAGGTGCTGACGACAGGGGGGGCAGAAAAAGGAAGGGAGGCGTACTGCTGGACAGGGGGAGCAGGAAAGAGATGTTGATGGACAGGGGAAGAGTTGCTGATGGACAGGGGGGAAGAAAAAGGAAGGGAGGCCTACTGCTGGACAGGGGGAGCAGGAAAGAGGTGTTGCTGGACAGGGGAAGAGGTGCTGATGGACAAGGGAGGCCTTCTGCTGGACAGGGGGAACAGCAAAGAGGTGATGATGGACAGGGGTGAGGTAAAACAAAGGGCTGCTGCTGGATAAGGGGAGCAGTGAAGGGGTGGTGGTGGACACAGGGGAGGTAAAATGAAGGGAGAATGGACAGGGGGAGCAGGCAACGGGTGTGGTGGACAGCCAAGGAAAAAGAAAGACAGAAAGAAAGAAAGACAGAAATACAGAAATACAGAAAGCGGCTAAGGAGAGAGAGAGAGAAAGAAATAAAGACAGACACACACACATATATATATTAATGTAACGGGCTATAAGACTAGTAGATTATATTTTCTTTATTTGGAGAGACACAGAAGAGAAATTGGAAATGTCTATAACTTACCTGAACTCATGCCTTTGTAAAGTTAAATTTACTCATCTTTATAGCACATCAGAAATTTTGATTTTTAGATGTGAATATTAAATAGCAGGATAAGATCTTCCATATTAAAGTATTCAGGAAACCCACAGATTGCAATTCAGTACTACAGTTTTCAAGCTTTCATCCTATGTCTTTGAAAAAAGCCTCCCCTATTCCCAATTCTTAAGGCTGAAATGAATCTGTTCCTAAAAAGCAGATTTCAAAAGATTCATTAGGAGAGGATATCCCGAGAAAGTGGTCAAGCTGGCATACAAAAGAGTCTATTATAATAATAGGGAACTTTTATTGCTACCTAAACAAAAACAGGAACAAGATCTACAAGATGAGATGGTTATCTGTATATTGACGTATGCACAGAATAGCTATCAAGTTTTGCGCATCCTGAAAAAACACTGGGGTATTTTAAATGTTGCAGGAGTGTTTAAAGATCAATCGTTGAGAATTGTGTTCCATAGGAATAGAAATCTGAAGAAGCTTTTATGCCCTTCAATACTACTGGAAATTCCTCTATCTAGGGAGCCACAGGAGAGGATTCATACTACCTGTGGCTCTTGTCAAATGTGCAGAGTGATGGAATATACAAATGTTTTCTGTAACCCAGTGGATAAGAAGACTTATAAATATCAATTTTTTTCAGATTGTAAGATGGAAGGTGTAATATACAGTGGTACCTTGGAATCCGAACGCCCCAGAACTCAAACAACTTGGAATCCAAACTATTTTTTTTTATTAAATTTTGCCCCGGAATCTGAACGCTGCTTTGGAATCTGAACGTACGGGAACTGCAAGCATTGCTCAGTCCAAAGCTTCCCCTCTGACACAGCTTCCTGTTTCCGCCTGGGCGGTTTGCGTCAGAGGGAAGCTTTGGGCTAAGCACCGCTTGCAGTTGCCTTTGCCGATCTTGCTGTCTATGCCAGTTAGGGTGCCAGATCTTGCTGTCTATGCCACAGCGCATTGTTCCTGCACAGCCCTCAGGCCATCTATATTAGCCTTGTGTCCAGTGGAAATTTTATTTGAAAATCTGAGTTTGTGGGACCAAGGAATGGATTAATCCAGTTTCTATTATTTTCAATGGGAAAAATTGTCTTGGAACTCGAACGTTTTGGAACTCAAAAGGGGTTCTGGAACGGATTAGGTTCAGATTCCGAGGTACCACTGATTTATGTGGGTCAGACATCTAGGAAACTCAATATACGATTAAATGAACATAAGAGTGACATAACCAGTGTTTCCATTAGCGAAACTATATGGATAAACAAAACAATTTTTTTTCACTAAGGGTCCTACTGGTAGTTCTAGATCATGTACTAAAGAGGAGAAGAGGTGGAGAATACAGAAGATTTTTAGCACAAAGAGAGCAAAGATGGATCTTCAGACTAAAATCTTTAGCACTGCAGGGTTTGAAAAATAATATGGAATGGCAGCATTTTTATTAGACGATCCCTGCAATAAATTGATATCAATATAAGAACAATTTAAATGGAATAAAAGTACAGGGGAATGAATTTGAGTAACAGAGAGAATTGCTGAATTAGAAGATACTGAAGAAAATTTGTGTGTATAAGAATTGGGTTTTAAGAAAAAATGAATTCTTGAAATTAATAACATTAAAAGTTAGAAGTGAATGAATGGCGATGAATTGATCTGATTGGCTGGAGAAACTGACCAGAAACACCATTTAAAATGACACAAAACATTAATGTTAAAGCACCTATTGGTGCCTACAAAATAGTCCCCAGAATTGTGCCACTGTAGACGCTTTAAGCTGCCTGCCATGGTTCATAGACAACCCCGCGAAAGACAAAAGCGTGCGCCGACAACTGAGCACAAGACGGAGGCGTGCGCCGAAGAAAATTACAGTTTTTAGGGGCTCCGACGGGGGGTTTTGTTGGGGAGCCCCCCCAGTTTACTTAATGGAGATCGCGCCGGCGTTAAGGGGGGTTTGGGGGGTTGTAACCCTCCACATTTTACTGTAAACTTAACTTTTTCCCTAAAAACAGGGAAAAAGTGAAGTTTTCAGTAAAATGTGGGGGGTTACAACCCCCCACACCCCCACAATGCCTCCACAATGCGGCGCGATCTCTATTAAGTAAAGTGGGGGGGTTCCCCCCCACGCCCCCCCATCGGAGCCCTAAAAACAGTAATTTTCTGCGACGCGCACCTCCGCGCTGCACTCAATTGTCTGCGCGCGCCTTTGTCCCGGCGCGCTTTTGACCTGATACCGCCTGCCATTGTGGACGTGGCTAATGCCAGAAGTGGCATTAGGCAGCCTAAAGCACCTACATAGGAGTGATTCACGGCCTACATTTCTGGCGCCTATCTTTCCCGGAGGTGCAATTTTGTATAATGGCGTACACGGGCTTTTTACTATTAAATCCACAAGATTCTTGAACGGACTCTCCTGGGATCCCTGAGGAAGACACTTTGGTCGAAACACGGACTGTGTTGGGTCCATCTCATTTATCACATTGTGGATTACCTCATTGAACAAACAATAAAGTCTACATCAGGAACATTTGCATCCACAGTGGGGGGTTTTTGGACTTCCATAGCATGATTGACACACGATCGGCTGTCGCTTTTTGGGCAGCTACTGATATTGGAATCCATGCCCTTCTGTCCTTCTGTTTTTTCACTTAAACCATTGCAAGAAAGACTAAGACTATACAGTATCTCTTCAGAACTGACTGTGATCATTCCACTGCGTGACAATTATGATATTCTTTTCATTGACATTTTTTAACCAGGGAATGCCAGAGCAGACACAAATCTCTCCAGTATTATGGTGGGTGAGAAATAAATTATTGACAGGCACTTAAAGCAGCACTTTAGCATAACCAAAAGAGTTTGCATTCATTATTGATCCTCTTCCTCACTAGCGTATTCTTGCTTCTGTGTGGTACTGTATAGTATTTGCTAGGGGGGGGAAACTCTGAAGAGCACAATAAAAATAATTTCCTGAAGATTGTTCGTGGCATGTTCCCAGCCCACTGCCCTCCCTTTGCTGGAAGATGCCTGACCCCCTACAGGGTTTAATCGATGACTCTGCATTCTGAGAGCTGTTCTCCAATTGGACATAGTAAAGGTCAAAGAACAGCCGAGAACAGAGAAGGTGGAAGAAAGTAAAATTCCAGATACATTCCAGAAATTAAATATTTATTTACATTTTATTTTCAAGGTGTACAGTGTTTGATTTTCTAGGTACAGTGAACTGCTCTAATCTAATTCAAGAAATGTAGTCAGTTGTGTTCATGTTTATCTTCATTTCTGGACATATATTTATTTATTTAATTAATTTGTTTTCTATCCCATTGTCCCCCAAGAGCTCAGAACAGGTTACAGGTGTGTGTGTATATATGTCTATGATTTATATCTATACAGTATATATACATACACACGTTCAAACCATAAGAGGCTGTAGTGTTGGCTTCAAATATTCATCTCAATTCTTTTAATGCCAAAAGTCTGTCGACATGGTTTGAACAAAGATATGGATGGGTTGGCTGCAGCAGATTAGAAAGTAGCTCTGACCTCCGATATAAAGAAGAGTTTGATCTATTGTGGGGTTGGGCTTTTGAAATTTGCTGTTCTACTTTACCTTAATTATATTTTTTTGCAAAATTTATCCATTTCTTTGTAAAATTTATTCATTGTAAAAAGTAGATTAGAAATTTTGAATCTTTGTGCTCTTGAGCGTGATGACATCATCTTCAGGAGATTTCCCTTTAAATCATGAACTGACACCGTGGCCATTTTCAAATACTCATGGCAGACTTTGCAACTAATGAAAAAATAGGGCAGCGCAAGATGGTAGGTTCTACCCTGTAGATTGTTTGCAAGTTTCATAGATTTTGAAATGTAGTAATTTTTTGTTTTTCTGATTTGCAGCGCATTATTTTTTTGCCTCACCTCAACCCTGACGAATGTGATTGAAGCGGATATCTCGTCAGAAGAGGTGCCATTGCAAAGCTAACTAACCAATTTTCAATCAGTAATTTATTCAGAATCTATTTTGATAACTTGCACATAATAAGAGTTATTTATAAATATTTTTTTAAACATATTAAAAAAAAGTAGTTGTTGAATGTTTGAAATTTGAAAAAATTGATTCAATGCAGCATAGAGATCAATGACGAGTCCAGCCAGCTGGAGTTACGCTACTCTGTTGGTATTCTGAAGATCCAGCTGAATGTACACTTCCCCCTCCCCATTCGCAGTTTCGACACTCGCGATTTCACATATTCGTGATTTTGGGGGTGGGGGGAAAAATCCATAGTTTAGCACATTCCTGCCTCTCTCCAGCCTTCCTCCCGGCATCCTGGCCTTACCTGGTGGTCTAGCGGGAGACTATGTGAACTCATGGCAGTCATTTCCTATTGGCGATCTGCACGGGGCAGGAGTGTAGGAAGATCGCTCCTGCCCCGAGAGCCCACTAGACCACCAGGTAAGGCCAGGATGCTGGGGGGGAAGGCGGGAGGGAGGCGGGGTGGGTCAGAGCCGGACTAGAAGTTATTCGCAGTTTTTCGCAATTTGCGGTCCGGCTCTGCCCCTATCCCCCGCGAATACCGAGGGAGAAGTGTAGCTGCATATCTGTATGTATTTTGGAATCGGTTGATTGAAACTGTTGCTAATAGAGTGCAGCATCTGATATTACTGGACAGGGTGGCACAAGCTCTCATACCCAGGAAGCAATCAGGAGAGGCAATGTACTCATAGATAAGTAAAAGTTCATATGCGCAAGCAGTGGTGTAGCAAATGGGGGTGGTCTACCCAAGACACCATCTTGGTGGGGTACCAGCACCTGTCTTCCTCTCTGCTCCTCCCCCCCACCCCTGCTCCTTCCCGTCACCCCCCTGCCGCACGCCCCTTCCCTCCCCTCATACCTCTTTAATTTTCCTGACTCGAGCAGTATCATGAACTTGCTGCCCGCATCGATGTCAGCTCTCTCTGATGTCACTTCCAGGTCCCGCGCATAGGAAGTGACATCAAAGGGAGAGCCCGACATGATGAGGACAGAAAGTGCATGATGCTGTTCACGCCTGGAAAATTAAAGAGGTAAGGGGGAATGGGGGGTAAGCACTGGGCAGGGGGGTCGAGAAGTAGCGAGGGGGCAGAGAAGAGGATTGGGGAGGGGCGCCACTGCACAAGATCCAATCCAAAGATGCCTCTGTGGGCACAATTCATTGGTAAGTTTGAAGAACAACAGGGTCATGGACCATCAGGCTGTGGGGTTGGTCTTGGACTGCCGGCTGAAGAAGAAGTTGCAGTGAGGTTTTAGGTTTATTTAAAATTTGTTAGTATCGCCTATAAAATTTCTAGGCGATGTACATATTAAAAAGAAAGTCATTATTTTTACAGTTTAAAAATTAGACCAACTTAGACATAGACTAACTTGATACAGAAGGAAAAAGGGAACAAACTACATTGGTTATAAGAAAGGAATAGAGGAAAATAAGCATGTCCAAATTTAAGGCATTTATCCTTTAAGAAAACATAAGATAAAGGCAGGATTAAAGCATAGGCAAACTAGGCATGGGCCTAGGGCCCAAATATGTAGGAGGGGCCCTCTCAAATGTGTAAGTCAAGGCAGAGTTTTGCCTTGCTACATTAGCTGCTGCCACAGAGAAGAGAATCGGGAGGGCGCAGAGCCATTGTTCACCACAAAGGTCTATCTATTCTTCCTCGCTCCTTATGTACCTGCTGTTTCTTCCTCTGCCAGTTTTCCTCTGTAATCAGAATCATGCAAGGCTCCATTTGTGGGAGCTTTAAAATATATTTAAATTACAATGAAGGGGCCCCAACATACCTGTTTGCCTAAGGCCCAACATAGAGTTAATCCTGCCCTGGATAAAGGTTGCTAGTTTGGAGGCATTTGTTACATTTGTCCATAATTGCAGGAATAGCTAGATAGTTTATCTTACTTCCTATCCCATGGATTTTATTTCCTCTCATGAGGAACTTTGTAAAATCCCTTCTGACAAGAATCAAGAAAGTTGCTATATTATTGTCCCTTGATACTCAAATTCTGGAAATCCATTTGGGGGTCAAATTATTACAATATTGGAAGTACCACTATCACTATCATATGATATAATATTATTTGGAATAATATTATTACCCAAGAAACCAATTAATGCAAATCAGAATAAATTGCTCTTCATCCTGACAGGGGTAGCCATGCAGCTGATAGTGAAAAATTGGGATAACTTAAATTATAGTTTCTGGTGGGAATCCTTATGTCAGATTTATAAGTTTGAAAACATTAATTCTATACAGAGGGGACACCATAGCAAATTCAAGGAAATTTGGGTCCCATCAACAAAATATTGTAAGTTATGAATTATTATTATTTTCCTTTGATTCATGAAAGATTGTTATTCACATCCAGGAGGGGAGGGGGAGGGTTTTAATAGCTGTATATTATTTGTTGGAATAGAGTGCAGTATGTTATATTACTTGATTGTTCATCTGTTTGCACTATGTATTTGATTTTAAAATGAATAAAGAAATTATAAAAAGAAAAAAAAAAAGAAAGTTGTTATAATCTCATGTACCACCACGGCCGAATTAGCTGGAATGAGGAAAGCTACAACTGCTGAATCAGTCTTGGCTGGGAGAAACATGATTCCTCCTCCTCCTCTTCACCCCCCCCCCCCCATACACACACAGCATTAGGCAGCATTTAACTGGTTGTCAGTGTTGACCTCTAAACCAGCCAGAGCATCATATATTTTTTAAAAACATTGCCTCTAGCTGCTAGCTTGACCCTTGAAGAGAGTTAGCAGGATGAATCAGTCACATTACTACAGATTTAGTAAAGTTCAAAACAAGCTGAGGTTGAGAAAGCCACACGGCATTCTCTTGGTAAACTTTCATTCAGCTTAGAAATCATTAACTCCTGAACCATCTTTCATGTAAATAATGAACTGAATTTCATCGGCAAAAATGTGGGATTCACAATCCAGCTTGGATAAAGTGGCTGCTATAGATGCTAAGTATAAATTTAACAAAAAAAGGGAGGAAGTAACAATCCCTGTGGCACCTCCCCACTATAATGAATGAAACCCATACACTGTACCATGCCCGAATATCCCTTGTGATCAATCAGAGAAATAAAAGGTCATTTCCCCATACCTAGCTCAAATAACCAAGGAAGCAACATACTATGCAAAGATCCAACTGGATCCATAAGGCATCAGAGCCTTGGTGACCATTAGTTCTGACACCATCCAGCAAAGCAGTCTCATTGCATTTCATTTCATTTATTCAAAATTTATAGACCACAGTATACCAAAAGTAACTGTGCAATATCAACAAATTGGATATCTACTAGAAAATTGATAGATCGGCCACCGGTGTAAAATCTGTCAGATCACCACTTGTCCCCCTTATTATTCTCAGGAGAGGCATAATAACAGCCCTTTTTAAAACAAGTGGAATAGCATCCTTCTATAACAAAAAGTTATCTGTCTGTAGAGACCCTAAGGAACTGAAAAGACCTCCAGTGACTCTACAACAGTGGCCTCAAACATGCGGCCTGCCAGGCAGTGGTGTACCTAGGGTATGTGGCACCCGGGGCCCATCATTTTTTGACACCCCCCCCATGTAAAAAAATATTTTTTTGTAATGACCATGAAACGGAATAAATGGTCAGAATAGAAACAGGCAGTGAAAATTTTCTTATATTCCAAACATAACATAACATAAATTATGTCTGAATTGTCATGACATCAGAAGTACATATGGAGTAGTTGCAGGTGATGCTTGGGACAGTTCTGATTGTGTGAGTTCGGTTTTATGTGTTTTTTGAATAGAAGGGTTTTTATTTCTTTTTTGATGGTTTTGTAGTCTGTGGTCGAGGTCAATAGGTTGTAGAGTTGGGGGTCGAGTGTTGCAGCTCGATTGGCTAGGAGATTGTCGAACAGTTTTTTTTCTTTTGACGTTTTTGGTTGGAGGGTGTGTGAATGGTGCGTGAGTTCTCCTATGTCTTTTTGAAGTGGATTGAATTATTTAGCTGAAGAAATTAGTTATCCCCTCATCCCACACACATTAATTCTCTTCCATTTTTGTTCCCATTATAAAAAACACTGATAAGTTCCCAGAAAAAAAATACATTAAAATAAGAAGTGAAAACAAAGGCCCCTACAGATGAGAACATAACATAAGAATAGCCTAACTGGATCAGACCAATGGTCCATCATGCCCAGTAGCCCATTCTCATGGTAGCCAATCCAGGATACTAATACCTGGTCAAAACCCAAAGAGTAGCAACATTCCATGCTACCGATCCAGGGCAAGCAGACACTTCCCCCATGTCTTAATAACAGATTATGGACTTTTCCTCCAGGAATTTGTCCAAATCTTTCTTAAAACCAGCTACACTATCTGCTTTTACCATAACTTCTGGCCACTTCATTTTTAAGTTTAGATCTTTCCTTTCAAACAGAGACCTTGCTAGATGTCAAATACAGCACAAGGTAACTTCACATGGACTTAGCTGTGCAGGAAATGTGAATCTCCTCATACACCCACCATATAGTGCAAAAATGTGCAAAGGTCTGTTTTTTTCTTTCGATCACTACATAGCCTAATGCCACACAAGCAGCGCTGTTACAAACATATTCTGTAGGTCAATGCTAAGGATAACAAAGTTTCCTTCCTTGGACCAGAAGGAGATACTGATAAACCACTGGAAGAGATCCCAAAACAACACCCAAAGACCCACTCAGTGTGTGAACCAGTTGAGTGGAGTGGACTAACTGGGGGGTGGAAATGGGCCCGGAGTTTGCACAGCAGAATTTCCCAGACCACCTCTTCCTCTCAACACATTGACACGCTGCCACCACCACCACTAGGAACACCTCACTGGGTAGGCCAGCTATGCTATAAACTTTATAAAACACATTATTATATTTTCTTATAAAGCACATATTTTAACTGAACTCTCTGACATCCTCAGCCTTTCCATTCACAAAAATAGAAGGAAGAAAAGTTCCCATTTCCTGCTGTCTCATGTCCCCGGCCTATACAATATTTTTTTTCTGCAGACCCTTCAAAAGTCTGACCAAATCCTCGTTTCACTTGCATTATAAAGTACTGAGGATGCCATCTCTCCCCAATCCCAGGTCCTAAAGTCTAAGACAGTAGCGCAAACTAATGCTGCCAGATTCAGGAAAAAAAATTTTGATTCGATTCAGCCTATTGAATTGGTTTTTCAATTCGATTTTCCTGCCCAGTTGGGTGATTTTTTTCAAAACTCCTGGTGGGTTTTATAGCTTTTTCACCCCCTTTGGCTTCTCCTAATTACACTGGCGCTGTGGTGTAAATAAAATAAAGAAACAAAAAGGACTTTTCCTCTCTCTGTTAAATCCTAGCTCACGTTTGCAGTCCAACACCAGCTCTGGCAGGATACACATTTCAAATCTGACATGTTATAATCACAAAACAGAAAATAAAATTAATTTTTCTACCTTTTGTTGTCTGGTTATATTTCAAATCTTGTTGGTCCAAGGCTCTGGTTTTCTTCTGATAACTTGCTTGCCAGGGTCTCCTTCTTTCTGCATGCTAACCATCCATCTGCCAACTCTGTCCTCCCTTTCCATTTCCCTTCCCTCCCCAGGAAGTCTGGTATCTTTCCTTTTTTTCATCTCCCTCCACAGATCCACCTTTTCTTAAATACCCTTTCATCCGGCATCTCTCCCTCCTTCCCCACCATCCCAGAGTCCACCATCTCTCCGTTTCTTTTCCTAATTACCCTCCTATCCAGTATCTCTATCCCTCCTCCACACCATCCCTTGTGTCCAATTTCTCTCCCTTTCTGTTTCTTCCCTCCCTAAATCCCATGGTCCATCATCTCTCTCCCTCTCCTCTATTTTCAGACCCATTATTTCTTCCTCCCCCCCAAAGTTTGGCATATGCACGTCTCTTTGAACACCCCCTTCCCTCCGTGTACTTCTAAACCAGGGTCCCCCCAAAGGCCTGTCCCCCCTTAAAGGTCTGCCTGTCCCCCCTTGTAGACCTGTCCCCCCCTTGAAGGCCTGCCTGCCCCCCCTTGAAGGCCTGTCCCTCCCCCTTGAAGGTCTGCACACACCCCCAAAGGCCTGTCCCCCCCTTGAAGGCCTGCCTGCCCCCCCCTTGAAGGCCTTCCTGCCTGTCTGTCACCCCCCTCCTCCTTGAAAGCCTGCCTGCCTGCCCTCCCGCCCCACCCCGAAGGACCGCTCGCCCCTGGCCTCCCCGCACCACTATGAAGCAGCACTACCTATTCTCCCGGCCTTGCCGTTCAGTCCCCCCACCACCACCCCCGAAGGACCGCTCGCCCCACTGACCTTCCTGCACCACCTATGAAGCAGCCGCAGCAGGATCCCGACGTCAGCGATCTCTGCGCTGCTTAGGCGCTGCTTCCTGCACCGCATTCCCGCCCCTCCTCTGACATCAGAGGAGGGGCGGGACCGCGGCGCAGGAAGCAGCGCCCAAGCAGCTCAGGTATCGCTGAAGTCGCGATCCTTCTGCGGGCTGCTTCACAGGTGGTGCAGGAAGGTCAGTGGGGCGAGCAGTCCTTCGGGGGTGGGGGGGAATGAACGGCAAGGCCGGGAACACCCCCTCATGGCTGGCACCCGGGGCAGACCACCCCTCCCGCCCCCCCTTAGTACGCCACTGCTGCCAAGTACTATTTTGAGGCCCTCGATATTATAAAGGATGATTCTTTATGGAAAACTTGTGCCTTAAGTTTCCGGAGGACGCTGTAACCTCACGCAAGCATTTTCCTGCATCTGTACGCGATTGTGAGGTGTAGTCCAATCGCATGCAGATGCAGGAAAGCGCTTGCGTGAGGTTACAGCAGTGAGGCGGACAACGTTCCAGAACATAAGGTAACCATTGTGAGTGTGTCTGGTGCTGGAGGAGGTGAGAGCTGAAGGCGGTTGCGGACGCACCACCGGACACTTAAGGGCCTCAAAATAGTTGGTTCAAAATCTTGTCTCTTGCAGTTGATACTTTGATAGTTTTTCACTTTCTTCATGTTTCACTGCTTTCAACTATGTTTAGCTGACTTATTGTTATAAGATTTAGAAAGTTTATCATAAAAGTTTAAACTATAAGTTTATAAATCTTATAACTATGTCAGCTATACACAGCTGAAAACTTTATTATATTTATTATGATAAATTTATAGTTATAAGATTTATAAACTATATTACTATATGACAACTTTGCATTAGATAAAACTCGTTAAAGTTGCAATAATGAGTCTTACCTCATCCAAAGTTGTCATTTCATTAATAAGACATTAACTATTTTTTCTGCGGCCCTCCAAGTACCTACAAATCCAAAATGTGGCCCTGCAAAAGATTTGAGTTTGAGACCGCTGCTCTACAAGAACAATGGAGTTTTGACTTTTTTGTTGTAACAGTTCTGGAACAAGAAGACGGTTCTCCTACCAGTGATTGAGACACCTCTTGGAGAGAAAATTGTAGTGATATAAATACCTAGCCAAGAAGAGTTTTCTTTGTCGTTAGCTCCTGCCTCCTTGATTACTGCACCATTACACTATAGGGCCCATAATCAAAAGATATAGACTTCCAAAAAGCATTCAAAATCAGCTCTTGGACATCCTAATCATCAGGATGTCCAAGTGCCGATAATCAAAACTGTCTTTCTTACATCTAGCGAGGTGTTCCAGCCTCTGTACTTTAAGAGCACGAGATGGGCATGGTGGAGGCGTGTTATGGGCGGGCTTTGGGCAGTCTCAAGGGCAGATTAGACATGGACATCTTGAGATGCAATAGAGTCGATTGCATAAACAAATGATGTTAAAAAAGTCCCGGATTGGTGCTAGATAGTGAGGAAATGTCACCTGTAATAACCAAAATGGTCTTGAGGTGCAGAAAGCCAAATGTAAGAGTGCTATGTGGCTATGCAGAAGAAATGGAAAGTAGGAAGGACCCTACATGGACTGTGTTTCAGCATATGAAAATACATTCATCAGGAGTCTGCTTGAAATGTAAAGGTCCCGTTTAATACTTACACAAGCCAGTGAACCGGATGAAATAATGCAATGCCAGAGCGCTATGTTTAGGAGACTTTGGGGCTCATAATCGAAAGAGAAAAACATCCAAAAACCGGCATAAATCGGCACTTGGATGAACATTTCTCAAAAACGTCCAAGTGCCGATAATAAAAATGTGTTTTGGACGTATTTCTAAACGACCTAGGCCTTCATAGTGCCGCTAACCGACCAAATCTAAACGGGGCATTTCGGGAGGCGTGTTGAGGGCGGGAGTTGGGAGGGACGTGGGCCGGCTTAGACTTAGTTGTACAGCATGTAGAACCGAAAGTTTTACAACAGAGCCTAGACGGAACTTGGACGTTGTGACTTAGACCATGATCTAAGTCACAAAAACCAACCTAAAGTCACCAGATAAGCACTGCAAACACATAAAATAGACCCCCCCACGCACTACCCCAGTGATCACCAACCCCCCCCCCATAAAAATTTTAATCATAACTTTAAAATTCAGCCTCCAGACCATCATCATCTGGCCGCCTGGCATAGGAAAGCCTAGTCGTCCAGCCCAGAGGCAGCTTAAGTCGTCTTGGGGGTGGGTTAGGGACTCATGGAGAGGAGGACCCATGCCCATATACCCCTGTAATCACTGCATTGATACTTAAACATGTGCACTCCCCTATACACCACCAAAACCCTTTTGTACTGGCATATAAGTGGCTCCTGCAGATAAGTAGGTCTAGGGGATTCTGGAGGTGGTTTTGGGGGCTCACCATAACCTATAAGGGAGCTGTAGGGAGGAGAAGACATGGCACCCTTTCTATGAAGTTCACAGCAGTGCCCTGTAAGGTACCCCACTATTTAGGTGGCACGTCTGGGTGTGCAGACCCCTCCCACGTCTAACAGGGCTTGTCTAGGCATTTTGAACTTGGACGGAAAGTTGGATGAAAATGCGGCATAAAGATAGACGATTTAGTTGCTTGGACGATCAGATCGGCAGGACATATAATTAGACGATTTTCGAAATGAAAAAAAAGTTGGATGTATCTTTCGAAAATGTGTTTTTTTTTACTTTGGATGACTTGCGAGATGGACGTAAACGCAGTGGCGTACCTAGGGTATGTGGCACCCGGGGCCCATCATTTTTTGACACCCCCCCCCCCCCCCATGTAAAAAAAATTTTTTTTTTTTTTTTTTTTGCAATAACCATGAAATGGAATAAATGGTCAGAATAGAAACAGGCAGTGAAAATTTTCTTTTATTGAACCTCATATATGTAACCATTATTCCAAACATAACATAACATAAATTATGTCTAAATTGTCATGACATCAGAAGTACATATGGAGTTGCAGGTGATGCTTGGGACAGTTCTGATTGTGTTAGTTCAGTTTTATGTGTTTTTTGAATAGAAAGGTTTTTATTTCTTTTTGAAGGTTTTGCAGTCTGTGGTTGATGTCAATTGGTTGTAGAGTTGGGGGTCGAGTGTTGCAGCTCGAATGGCTAGGAGGTTGTCGAACAGTTTTTTTCTTTTGACGTTTTTGGTTGGAGGGTGTGTGAATGGTGCGTGAGTTCTCCTATGTCTGTTTGAAGTGGATTGAATTATTTAGCTGAAGAAATTAGTTACCCCCTCATCCCACACACATTAATTCTCTTCCATTTTTGTTCCCATTATAAAAAAACACTGATAAGTTCCCAGAAAAAAATACATTAAAATAAGAAGTGAAAACAAAGGCCCCTACAGATGAGAACATAACATAAGAATAGCCTAACTGGGTCAGACCAATAGTCCATCATGCCCAGTAGCCCATTCTCATGGTAGACAATCCAGGACACTAATACCTGGTCAAAACCCAAAGAGTATCAACATTCCATGCTACCGATCCAGGGCAAGCAGACACTTCCCCCATGTCTTAATAACAGATTATGGACTTTTCCTCCAGGAATTTGTCCAAATCTTTCTTAAAACCAGCTACACTATCTGCTTTTACCATAACTTCTGGCCACTTCATTTTTAAGTTTAGATCTTTCCTTTCAAACAGAGACCTTGCTAGATGTCAAATACAGCACAAGGTAACTTCACATGGACTTAGCTGTGCAGGAAATGTGAATCTCCTCATACACCCACCATATAGTGCAAAAATGTGCAAAGGTCTGTTTTTTTCTTTCGATCACTACATAGCCTAATGCCACACAAGCAGCGCTGTTACAAACATATTCTGTAGGTCAATGCTAAGGATAACAAAGTTTCCTTCCTTGGACCAGAAGGAGATAAACCACTGGAAGAGATCCCAAAACAACACCCAAAGACCCACTCAGTGTGTGAATCAGTTGAGTGGAGTGGACTAACTGGGGGTTGGAAATGGGCCCGGAGTTTGCTCAGCAGAATTTCCCAGACCACCTCTTCCTCTCAACACATTGACACGCTGCCACCATCACCACTAGGAACACCTCACTGGGTAGGCCAGCTATGCTATAAACTTTATAAAACACATTATTATATTTTCTTATAAAGCACATATTTTAACTGACCTCTCTGACATCCTCAGCCTTTCCATTCACAAAAATAGAAGGAAGAAAAGTTCCCATTTCCTGCTGTCTCATGTCCCCGGCCTATACAATATTTTTTTTCTGCAGACCCTTCAAAAGTCTGACCAAATCCTCGTTTCACTTGCATTATAAAGTACTGAGGATGCCATCTCTCCCCAATCCCAGGTCCTAAAGTCTAAGACAGTAGCGCAAACTAATGCTGCCAGATACAGGAAAAAAAAATTTTGATTCGATTCAGCCTATTGAATTGGTTTTTCAATTCGATTTTCCTGCCCAGTTGGGTGATTTTTTTCAAAACTCCTGGTGGGTTTTATAGCTTTTTCACCCCCATTGGCTTCTCCTAACCACACTGGCGCTGTGGTGTAAATAAAATAAAGAAACAAAAAGGACTTTTCCTCTTTCTGTTAAATCCTAGCTCACGTTTGCAGTCCAACACCAGCTCTGGCAGGATACACATTTCAAATCTGACATGTTATAATCACAAAACAGAAAATAAAATTAATTTTTCTACCTTTTGTTGTCTGGTTATATTTCAAATCTTGTTGGTCCAAGGCTCTGGTTTTCTTCTGATAACTTGCTTGCCAGGGTCTCCTTCTTTCTGCATGCTAACCATCCATCTGCCAACTCTGTCCTCCCTTTCCATTTCCCTTCCCTCCCCAGGAAGTCTGGTATCTTTCCTTTTTTTCATCTCCCTCCACAGATCCACCTTTTCTTAAATACCCTTTCATCCGGCATCTCTCCCTCCTTCCCCACCATCCCAGAGTCCACCATCTCTCCGTTTCTTTTCCTAATTACCCTCCTATCCAGTATCTCTATCCCTCCTCCACACCATCCCTTGTGTCCAATTTCTCTCCCTTTCTGTTCCTTCCCTCCCTAAATCCCATGGTCCATCATCTCTCTCCCTCTCCTCTATTTTCAGACCCATTATTTCTTCCCCCCCCCAAAGTTTGGCATATGCATGTCTCTTTGAACACCCCCCTTCCCTCCGTGTACTTCTAAATCATGGTCCCCCCCCAAAGGCCTGTCCCCCCTTAATGGTCTGCCTGTCCCACCTTGAAGGCCTGCACCCCCCTTGAAGGCCTGTCCCTTCCCCTTGTAGGCCTGTCCCCCCCTTGAAGGCCTGCCTGCCTGTCCCCCCCTTGAAGGTCTGCACCCCCCGAAGGCCTGCACCCCCCCGAAGGCCTGTCCCCCACTTGAAGGCCTGTCCCTCCCCCTTGTAGCTTCTCCCCCCCCTTGTAGGCCTGTCCCCCCTTGAAGGCCTGCCTGCCTGCCTTTCCCCCCTTGAAGGCCTGTCCCCCCTTGAAGGCCTGCACCCCCTTGAAGGCCTGCACCCCCCCCCTCGAAGGCCTGCACTCCCTTGAAGGTCTGCACCCCCCCCGAAGGCCTGTCCCCCACTTGAAGGCTTGTACCACCCCCTTGTAGCTTCTCCCCCCCCTTGTAGGCCTGTCCCCCCCTTGAAGGCCTGCCTGCCTGCCTTTCCCCCCCTTGAAGGCCTGCACCCCCTTGAAGGACTGCACCCCCCCCCCCGAAGGCCTGCACTCCCTTGAAGGTCTGCACCCCCCCAAAGGCCTGTCCCCCCCTTGAAGGCCTGTCCCCCCCCCTTGTAGGCCTGTCCCCCCCCTTGTAGGCCTGTCCCCCCCCCTTGTAGGCCTGTCCCCCCCTTGAAGGCCTGCCTGCCTTTCCCCCCTTGAAGGCCTGTGCCCCCCCTTGAAGGCCTGCACCCCCTTGAAGGTCTGCACCCCCCCAAAGGCCTACACCCCCCCCGAAGGCCTGCACCCCCCTGAAGGCCTGCCTGCCCCCCTTGAAGGCCTGCACCCCTTGAAGGTCTGCACCCCCCCGAAGGCCTGTCCCCCCCTTGAAGGCCTGCCTGCCTGCCTTTCACCCCCTCCCCCTTGAAAGCCTGCTTGCCTGCCCGCCCGCCCCACCCTGAAGGCCTGATGCCCCGACCCACCCCGAAGGACCGCTCGCCCCCCTGGCCTCCCCGCACCACCTATGTAGCAGCCGCAGCAGGATCGCGAAGTCAGCGTCAGCGATCCCTGCGCTGCTTCCTGCGCCACGGTCCCGCCCCTCCTCTGACGTCAGAGGAGGGGCGGGATCGCGGCGCAGGAAGCAGCGCCGGGATGCTGACGCTGACTTCGCGATCCTGCTGCGGGCTGCTTCGCAGGTGGTGCAGGAAGGTCAGTGGGGCGAGCGGTCCTTCGGGGGTGGCGGGGGACTGAACGGCAAGGCCGGGAACACCCCCTTAGGGCTGGTACCCGGGGCGGCCCGCCCCCCCCCGCCCCCCCCCTAGGTACGCCACTGCGTAAACGGACTTAGATGTCCCTTTCGATTATGCCCCTCTTTCTGTCCAAGGTAAAGGATTAATCAAAAAACACTTCAATGTGATTTCACAAATTGAGAAACACAGTGTGCTGGATTGGATTGGCGTGACAAGATCTAATGTGACACTCCTGACGCAGCCTGTTCAGCGAAACGGAGACTCCCTGTTGAGTTATCAGCTGTAATACTGCCAGTCAAGAAGAGTGGTTTGTGAAAGTATATTGAGGTGGAATTGGAACCCTGAAGATCCAGCAGTACAGCTAAGTTGTTGGGTTTATTTCTGCTTGCACAGTCACTGCTGTTTTTTGTTTTGAATAGTTTGGATGAACTGTGTCCTTGCAATGAATGACAGTATATTTACCGAACAAAGGAGGCAAATCTTGTGTAAAGAAATATTGATTTGGACTCTGGGAAGAGAAGATTGCAGTGGAATTGTATCCATATGTGACTATAATATGCTTTTGTGTAAAAGTGAAGTTTTTTTAAGACCTATGAAACCAAACTGAGGTCTTTTTCTCCACTTCAATTTTTTGCCTTCTCTTCTGTTGGTGGTTCAGTTTTGATCTATGGGTTAAGTCCATTCTAATACAGCCTAAGCATATTCTTTCACTTTTTGTTTATTTTGTGGTTTGTGTATGTGCTTCTCCTTTTGATGTGGTAATCGAAATCACCCTTTAATATACTGTTGCCTAATTTGCCAGCTTTTCTAATCTATGTAAACATTTTTTCATCTGCCTGCTCATTCTGTCCCAGGATGGTAGTATAATCCTACCTGTATTTTCTTTCCCTTCACACATGGAATTTCTATCCATATGGATTCCACAGTGCTATCTAGAATGTTTTATTTTGTTTGATTCAATTCCCTCTTTAACATATAGCACAACACCCCACACACACCCCTCTAATTTGATCTACTCTATCCTTGCGATATACGAGTTGTACCCAGATAACACAGTGTCTCGTTGATTGTCTTACTTCTACCAGTTCTCTGAGATCCTAGGATCTGTGTTTTCAGCAGACTATGGTAAGTTGTCTCAGATATGGTCCTATCTTGCTGATAATAAGTTGATTTTGAATCTTTTAAAATCTGAAGCCTTATGATTTTCTCAATCCCAGAATCCACTCCTCTTTCAGCCTCTTTTGCATAGCATGCCAATTTCTGTTAAAGATTCCATGTGTCTAATGGCATTGATTTGAACCACTTATTTCCACTGCTGTGCAGAAGTCTTTCACTGTTGTGCAAAAACTATAGTCTCTTCACCTCTTACTGGGTGACTATGCACTGAGTTCTCTTCCTCATGCTCTGGTTTTAAGTCTCATCTGGCCAGAATCCCTCTTTATTCCCTGAAGCACCTTCAGTTGATCCAGGATAGAGCTGTTAAATTGATTTATAATAGGTACAAGTATGACCCTGTAGCCCCATGCCAAGTGGAACAGCACTGGCTTCCACTTGCAAATAGGGTATATTACAAAGTGCTGACCCTTGCCCATAAAGCTTATTATATATGGTCAACCCCTATATCTACCGTTACTTCTTGTCCTATACCAAAAGAACATTATATTCCTCAAATGTGCATTGGTTGTACTATCTTGATCTAAGCTACATCTGATCACTTTGTGATCTTTTAGTTGTTTGGATTCCTCACTTTGAAATACCCTCCCTCTAAGCATCTTTGTTCTAGGGTAAATCTGTGTGTGCATTCTACCCCCATGCCCTCCCACAACATTACAAACCAAACCGTATCGACCATTCCCAGATCCCGATGCATACTATAGCTATCAACCTTGTAATCTCCCTGGGAATGCCCAGGCTAATTTCTTGTTGTAAACCGCCTAGAACTGAAAGGTATTGGCGGGATAGAAGACATCAATGTAATGTAATGTAATGTAAAACCTTCACTTAGAAAAATTCCAATCATTGTTGAAAACTTGTCTTTTTTCAAAGAGCTTTTCCTGACTTCATATGATCTTAATTCCTTTTTTTGATCATCTGCTTTTCTGATGGATAACATTTACAGGATATTGGTCTGATCCAGTATGGCTATTCTTATATTGCATGAAGATGTGGCAGCAGTGGTTAGAGTGTCTGGGTTTAAGAAATGTTTGGACAAGTTCCTGGAAGTAAAGTCCATAGTCTGCTATTGAGACAGAGATGGGGAAGCCACTGCTTAGCCTGGGGTCAGTAGTATAGAATATTGCTACTATTTGGGCTTCTGCCAGGTACATGTGATCTGGATTGGCCACTGTTGGAAGTAGGATACTGTGTTAGATGGACCACTGGCCTGAAACAGTGTGTCTATTCTGATGTTGTCTATTTATTGGCCCCCTCTTCACATCGTGCCAATTGTTGTCTTAGGATTTTTGATTGTGCAATATATCCCTTGTCGTCTTTGGTCTTGGGGCCTTATGTTGAGTTCTCTCTGTGTGGTTCTGTGTTTTTATCTGTTCTACTAGTTCATTGCCTATGTACCCTGTCATGAAATTTTTCAAATGTGCAGATTATAAATTTTGTAAATAAATAAAATATGCTTTTTACAAGTGTGAGTTGTTTACGTTTTGCTTTTATGTTTTACTTCTATTCCGTGCCTTATATGGTCTCTCTAAGTTTATCCCATACTTTTTTCAATTCTGTTACCAGTTTTGTCCTCACCACCTCCAGCAGATGAGCATCCCAGGTATCCACCACCCTCTTCATGAAAAAGTACTTCCTGATGTTGCTTTTAAAGTTTCTTCCTTGCTGCTTCATTTCATATCTTCTAGTTCCTTAGTATTCCCACTTTTGAACAGCTGTGTTTGTTCATTGATATCTTTCAAGTAATAAAAGTTTGCATCATATCTCTCCTGTCCTTCCTCTCCCGAGTCAAGAACTGATTGAGTGGAAGTCGACAGAGGGTGGTGATCAATGGAGATCGCTCTGAGGAAAGGAATGTTACCAGTAGTGTTCCTCAAGGTTCTGTTCTTGGGCCTGTTCTTTTTAACATTTTTATAAATGATATTGCGGAAGGGCTGTCAGGTAAGATTTGCCTCTTTGTGGATGATACCAAAATCTGCAATAGAGTAGACACCCAGGATGGTGTGACTAACATGAAGAAAGACCTGGCGAAGCTTGAAGAATGGTCTGAAAATTCACAGCTAAAATTTAATGCTAAAAAATGCATTTTGGCTACAAAAACCTGAGGGAAAGGTACAGTATAGGGGGTGAAGAACTTATGAGCACAACAAAACAGCGGAACTTAGGTGTGATTGTATGTGATGATCTTAAGGTGGCCAAACAGGTTGAAAAGGAGATGGTATAAGCTAGAAGGATGCTAGGGTGCATAGGGAGAGGTATGGCCAGTAGGAAAAAGGAGGTATTGATGCCCCTGTATAAGACTTTGGGGAGACCTCATGTAAAATATTGTGTACAATTCTGGAAGTTGCACCTTCAAAAAAGATATAAAAAGGGCGGAGCTGGTCCAGATGAAAGTTACTAAAATGGTGCGTGGTTTTTGTCATAAGGTGTATGGGGTCAGATTTAAAGATCTCAATCTGTATACTTTGGAGGAAAGGCAGGAGAGGGGAGATATGATAGAAACATTTAAATACTTAGATGATGTAAATGCACATGAGTCAAGCCACTTTCATTTGAAAGGAAGCTCTGGAATGAGAGGGCATAGGATGAAGTTAGGAGGTGATAGGCTCAGGAGTAATCTAAGGAAATTCTTTTTTACAGAAAGGGTGGTAGATGCATGGAAAAGTCTCCCAGAAGTGTTGGAGACTGTGTCTGAATTCAAGAAAGCCCGGGGTAGGCGTGTGGGATCACTTACAGAGAGGAAGAGATAATGGTTACTGCGGATGGGTAGACTTGATGGGCCATTTGGCCTTTATCTACCATCATGTTTCTATGTTTCCTCTCTTATATATCTTCTAATACATACCCCATACCATTTTTTCCCTTTATCTTTGAATAGATTGAAGTCTTTTTATGTTTTTGGCAAGGTAAGGCCTCCAAAATTGAACACAATACTCCATTTTGTTTGTCAAACCCTCCTTCTTAAAATATTTGCATTGAATAAGGCTGGAAAACTTTTAGAATGCTTAGGGGTTAGCATTATGCTAACTCTCCACTATAAACTGTACAGAAGATTTGAATGAACCATTCAGCTCTTGATTGAAGGTACAAGATAATCTGACCTAATTCCATTCAAACCAAGCAATTCTATAAGTAGGCACCTCCATTTAGGCACCCAATAGACACATGGTAAGATCCTTTTCTATGATGGCATCTGGGTACCCAGATTCCATTACAGAATACTAGCATAACTCAGTATTGGCATGCCTTACATTTACATGCCCGTAATTACTGCCAGCATCTAAATGTACCAGGGATGTGAATAACTTACAGTTTTTTTGTACGTTATAGATATTTATGGGAACCCCAACTATGCTCCACCTGAGCTCCTTGAATTACACACTATGATTAGCATTAACAAGCATTTAATTGGCAGTAATTAAGGGTTACACGCAGATCTGCCCTACATCCTATAAGTGCACGTTAATGTCATAGCATCCAACTCCAAAAGGGGCTTGTCCATAGGAGAGGGGCATGGGCAGGTGAAAGGCGTTCCCAGAATTTATGCACAATGTTATAGAATACCTCATTTGTTGCATCTGTCATTACTTAGAAGAGGTGAAGAAAGGCAAAAAGATAAGTGATTGACTTTGGTCTTGCATAAATATAAGTTGAATATTTGAAAAATGGATTAATAAGGATAAAGGTTCAATATACCCTGTCAGCCATCTGAAGATCCAACAAAACCATTTTTTCAAATGTTTCTGTTTAATGAATACTGTTTTTTATAAAGAGATATATATTAAACTTGTCCTATAGATCGGTGTGCTGACTAGTTGGATGTCAGCATTTATACCAGCCTTTGGCAGTTGTAAGTGCTCAGGCTTTACAAAATATTAGCTTAGCGCAGGTCACCCTGACACCTAACTTTGGTTACCCAAATAATAATGGGATACAAAATATATATGTTCCCTGGTACAGAGAATTATTATGTAAAAATATCCAGTTGAAAACACCAGAAAAATAATTGTTTGTACACACAACGTTGTAAACATATTTTTCTTCTGTGCTCGGAGATTATTTTGTAGTGAGACCACTGAGTGAGCAAAAAGTACCCGCTTTTAAACAGCTCCCTTCTCAATCATTGCACTGATGCTGTTTGTTTGTTAATCTTAATTAAGCACTTAATGTATTTGGAGTATCTTCAAACACGGGGTCCTGACACGTTTCGCGTATCGCTGCCTGAGAGAACCCTGGTAACTGTAGTAATTTCACTAGGCTTTTCACTCGTGGTCTCTAAAAGAAAAATGATAAACACCAATTATATAATTTAACTAAGAATTTCTTATAACATTTGTCTCACAATCTTCACAGCACTAGTTCTTGTCTTGTTAACGTCCTAATAAATGCCAACTCCCAGGAAAACTCCCCTTTTATACGTCACCGAAAGTGATGCACAGTTGAAACGAACCCCGGAGTGGATATCCCTGTTGATTGGCTGACGGTGAGCTTTAAAATTGTTGCCATTTGTTGAATTCCCCCATGCCACCTATGTGCACCATTACAAATGACACCTAGGCACTTTGCTAGGTGACTTCTTGAGTAAGTCTACACTTATACACATACATGCTACTATTCTGTAAATTACCACAGGCAATGAGCATATCATGCAGATGTCCAGTGATAACAGGATATATATTCTGCAATTTACCAGAAGGTTTAGTGAGGATTACAATAAAAATACATCTAGATTTCTAGGAAGGAAAACATTCATTTCCAGAATGATCATATATGGGAAAGGGGACTTGAATAGTGCCTTTTTTGTGGCTTTGGCATTCAAAGCTGACATTCAAAGCAGTGGCACTGGAGGCTTGAGTGACTTGCCCAGGGTCACAAGGAGCAGCACTAGGATTTGATCTCACAACCTCTGGGTACAACATAGAGAAAAAAATATATATAAAGCAATCTAATATGTCATATGGGTAGGAGTGTGTGGCGCAATGGTTAGAGCTACAGCCTTAGCACCCTGAGGTTGTGGGTTCAAATCCCTCACTGCTCCTTGTGACGCTGGGTAAGTCATGTAATCCCATCATTGCCACAGGTACACTAGATAGAGTTTGAGCCCACCAGGATAGATAGGGAAATATGACAAAGTATCTGAATGTAAACCACTTAGGATATAAGTGGTATATAAATAATAAGAACATAAGAATTGCTGCTTCTGGGTCAGACCAGTGGTCCATCGTGCCCAGTAGTCCGCTCACGCGGCAGCCCTCTTGTCAAAGACCAGCACCCTAACCAAGACTAGCCCTACCAGCGCCCATTCTTGTTCAGCAGGAACTTGTCTAACTTTGTCTTGAATCCCTGGAGGGTGTTTTCCCCTATGACAGACTCCGGAAGAACGTTCCAGCTTTCCACCACTCTCTGGGTGAAGAAGAACTTTCTACTGTTCATACAGAATCTATCCCCTTTCAATTTTAGAGAATGCCCTCTCGTTCTCCCTACCTTGGAGAGGGTGAACAACCTGTCCTTATCTACTAAGTCTATACCCTTCAGTACCTTGAATGTTTCAATCATGTCCCCTCTCAATCTCCTCTGTTCAAGGGAGAAGAGGCCCAGTTTCTCTAATCTTTTGCTGTATGGCAGCTCCTCCAACCCCTTAATCATCTTAGTCGCTCTTCTCGGGACCCTTTTGAGTAGTACCGTGTCCTTCTTCATGTACCGCGACCAATAAATAAATATCCTTAGAAATTTCCCAAACAGATATGTTTTCAACAATTTGAGAATTTAAGATGATTCTAATCTCAGTTCAAAGGGTAGGGAGTTCCATAAATTTGAGGCTCCTTTTACGAAGCCGCGTTAGCGGCTTTATCGCACGCACATTTTTAGCGTGCGCTAACCCCCGCACTAGCTGAAAAACTACCACCTGCTCAAGAGGAGGCAGTAGCGGCTAGCGCGACCGGCAAATTAGCACGCGCTATTACGCGTGTTAAACCGCTAACGCAGCTTCGTAAAAGGAGCCCTTAATGAACTAGTTCTGTCTCTTACAAAAAGACTTCTTGTTTTTGTGAAAATCATGTATTTCCCACTGCTGATATCATGGTTTAAAAAAATGATGCCAATTTTTTCTCTCTCCAAGCCCAATGTTCCAAGTTTATTAAAATTTTGATGAAACGCAAATCTAAACTTCTAAGCGTCTTATAATTTATAATTAAAAAGGGGGAGACAGTAAACAAATAAATATTCACAAAACAATACATAACCAACTAGAAACAATAGGAAAATGGAGAGAACTACAAATTAAAAGTAAAGAATACAAAGAAGGTAAACCACAATGGGGAAGCGAGGGAACAAAGAATGACTCTGACTGTAAACCAAGGGATCTTTTTATCAAGCTGCAGTAAACCGCGTAATACCGCGCGTTAAACCACCTGCCACGCTAGCCGCTAACGCCTGCATTGAGCAGGTATTAGTTTTTAGCCGGCCGCGGGGGTTAGCACGTGATGAAATGTCTGACGTGCTAACCCCGCTAGTGCGGCTTGATAAAAGGACCCCCAAATCTATTTAACAGTCAAATGCATCTTGGAAAAGGTAGGTCTTTAGATTTCCCTTGAATTTATCTAAGTTGTTTTCTGCCCTAATGTACTATAATGCAAATGGCTTTGCAAAAGGTGATTTCAAGTACGTAGAAAAATCACCACATAGCATCCACAGTGACATTAGAAAATATTTTTCATATGGTATTTTTCTGCATATAAATTTTTGTTTGTGAAGCTAGTTGCAAAAACTGCAAGATTGCTAAAGAGCCAAAGAAGCATGCAAATCAGCTGACTGGCAATTTTGCAATAGATTTCAAGCCATTAATTTTGTAAAAGTCAAATATTTTATGAAACTTTACTGCTCCTCAATGCAATGTAGTTCAAGTTTTGGGGGGGTTCTTTTTTTTTTTTTTTTTTTGCAAAAAAGTCCAATCAATTTAATACAATCATTTTTGCAGCTATAATAGCTGTGAAGCTACTATAATATTGAAAATAAACCAGCTCATATCATACCTGTCTGGCACCCTGGCCTCCATGTCACATTTGCCCTGTAAGCCCTCCATCTCTTCTACACTAAGGCACTGGTCTGCAGCTCCCTTCCACAACACCTCAACAATCAGTTCAAGTCCCACTTATCAAAAATGATGATTAAAAACCTTTATGGTGAAGCTGTTTAATTAAAAGTAAAGTAAATTAGACATTTATTATGTATTGAGTATGCCAATTTTTGCTATGACCACTAAGTTATCCACTAATTAAATTTGTCAATTCCTTTCCTATACTACAAATACAATTTGATAATGGAAAAGAAGCCTTAGAAAAAGAAGAAAGGATAGCAGAATGCTAAAGTTTGAGGCCTGATTCTTGAAAACGCGCATCTCAATGACTGGTGACAGTACACATCCTACCACCGTTTGGCAGCCAATTGGGATGCACATTTTTTTTAAAACTCTCCGAGGCAGGATGCCCCCATTGTAGGCCTTCAGAGCATGCCTAAGGTGGGGTATGGGCGTGGCTTTGCCCGGAAGTGGCCTTAGGTGGGCTTTAAGCATCACTATAGGGCAAATTCTATAAGAAGCGCCCAAAAGTTAGGCGCCGATTTAGGCACTATTCAGCGTGATTCAAGTAAAATTGGGTGCTGTTTAATGAATCACACTGAGCGGCACCTATTTTGGAGGCACCCGATACACAGGCCAGCTCTAGGCACACCTAAGAGTTAGGTGCCTATGTGGGCACCTACACACGCTTAAGATCAGCGATTCTGCAACAAGGCGCCAAACACATAGCCATGCCCATGCCTAACATGCATTGCGCCTATTTTTTTTTAAAGCCGCCTAAATTTTTAGAGGCGCTTTATTTTAGAATCGCTCTTTCTTGATAGGCGCCTAAGTTTCAATTATTGCTGATTAAAAAGCTTAATTGAGCATGTTAATCAATTTAGCTAGGCGCCCATCTAGTTGGGCGGCTCCGAAATAGGTGCCTAACATTAGGCACCAGTTACAGAATTTGGGCCTCTATGTCTACGTAGATGCGAGACGGACGCCTGCAAAACGCTGGCTTACATTTCAGGCATCTGGCCGAGAGTGTAAATGCGACTCTCTTTTAGACGCCAATGCGTGAGTGACATGCGATCAGCGACCAGCCGATGTCATCGTCCAAAAGAGTATCAGACCCTTACTGCATAAAGAAAGACCAGAGCTAGAAGTGAATACTACAGAAGTGATCTCTTCAGTAAACTTTACTCCAGAGTAGGAAGCACCATCTTATTAGTGGTTGTTTGACATTTCATATAGTTTTGCACAACCTTGTAAATAACTAACGCTGGCTTTTACAAAGCCATGGGAGAGGTTTCTACCACAGGCTGACAAGGTAAATGCTCCAATGCTCATAGAATTCTTAAGAGCTTTGGAGCATCTACCTTGCCGGCTCGCTGTAGAAACCTCTACTGCGGCTTTGTAAAAGGAACCCTAAGTAAATATAACTAATTACTATACTTAAGCAAACATTTGCTACTTGTACTTATAAAGAAGAACAGGATAACATTTGCTTTTAATTTTTCTGAAGTGATAATTTTACCAATTTTCACTACTTTTACCTGGTTACATCTGATGCTTGCAGTTAAAAAATAAAAGCAGAAGGGACATTCCATATCAAGTGGGCTTCTCTAAACTGTACAAAATGTTTTGTTGATGTTCTCTAGGATCTCAAACAAAATCATGTAAAAAAATTTTGGCTGGTTCTCTATTGGTTCGAAACTTACAAGCAGCCCTGAATGGAGGTCACCTTCAGAGTGTCATGCTCTGCATAACACAAAACAGCCACTTTGTCCAGATGCTGCAGCCCCAAAAAAAAAACCTGTCAGGACTGAATTGGGGGGGATTAGTACAACCCCTGGTACTAAGTTCCTGTGCAAAGTTTGGCACCTAACACGAGCTTGCCTCCCATTTTATGGGCCAGCAAACTATGTGAAAAATGTTACAATAAGAAATTTAAGGCCTAATTTGACTCCTCATTGCTCCTGACCTATATTTGATCGGGGCATAATTGGATCAGTAGTCATGGCCAATGACGTATGTCTAAGATTTGCACTAGGAAGCTTTGCAGTCAACTGGAAGCAAAGATGTGGAGGGGCCTTTTTTATGGGATGTCTAAGTCTCAGTTTGGACTTTATGGGAAATGTCCAAAAATCCAGTAGAGAAAATGACCATTTTCAAATCACAAAAATGTCTAACTTTTTGTTTTGAAAATGACCATTTTCTAGACTTTTTTGAGCTTAATGTGTCTATTTATTAGGACCATTTTCGAAAATAAAACATCCAAAACGCACTTGAACACGCTATTTAGCAGAGTGACCACAGAGACATTTTAGCAGAGCACAGTGGCAGGGAACATCACATTAAAAAGTCCCAGGTACACATCTCAGAAGGCAAAAAAACTGTGGAACTGATGATCTTGATAAAAACTTTATTTGAACATGGTGCAGAGATTTACAAAATAAAATATACAGTAACACAAAAGAACACAGTATATAACTTGTGGCATAGACCCGACATGGGCCGTGTTTCGGTCGTGAAACAACTTTCTTTCAGGTTCCGGTTCTGCTATGAACCACAAGCTTCTTTGTGCACAGTATTTTGTTGCATTTTTTCGCATTCTTAAACTTGTGGAACTATCTTGGTGGACTTTTTTTGTCTTTCCTTGCCCGGGTACACATCTCACCATAACTTGCTTATATTGTATGGTAAGCCCTCAAAAACCCACCCAAATTGAATCCACTTGTACACCACTGGAGAATGACATGGTGACTGCCACAGCAGACCCACAGGAATGGAGAGAATTTTGGCCCATTTGCCATGGGTTTGAGAACAAGGTTTTTCACTGCCTCGTAGGAGCAGTAAAGGGTCTTGTTCCTCTCTCCCCACCTCCCCTCTTGGCCAGCAGCCCCCCTCCATCCCTCGTGATCGTGGGTCCTGCAACATCAGCAAATTCTGCCCCCTTTAAAAGCGTCATAAAATAAAACCTGTGACTCCTTTGCTGTGTCGGCACTTTTGCACCTCCTGCCCCAGACCTACCAGCATTTAAGAAGCTTCAGTGTACTAAAGAGGCAATCTCGCAGACCTGCTCCAGGGCCTTCTTCCGGCCGAGTCCCTCCTTCTGATGTAACTTCTGGTTTTGCCAACATGATTTGAAGAATAAAATGACAAGACAACAAAAGGTAGAAAAAATAATTTTATTTTCTATTGTTTGATTAGAATATACCAGATTTGAAATAGGTATCCTGCTAGAGTTAGACATAACTGAGGACCTCAAAGCCCAGGCTGTACTTCTTTAGCTTCCAGCTGGCTTAGGGCTCTCTCTGACTAGGGGGCAGTTGCCCTAGTTGCACCCCCTAACACTATTCCTGCCATGTGTGACTGAAGTACTGTATTCTGCTAGCTTGTTTTTTCTATGTAGCATTTTGTAGTAATTTGGCTTGCAAGAGGGAGGGGAAGGGAGACAGGAGTTTAGTTGATTCTTACTCTGTATTATTTGTGATTTATAAAATGACAATTGTTTCTTTTTATACTTTAATAATATAAGTCCAATATAAAATCATAACTCTTTGAGGTGGACACATGGTACGCACTCCCGGAGGTTGTGGTGGGGCAGAAGACACTACAGGGATTCAAAGAAGGTTTGGATAAATTCCTGAAGGAAAAGGGGATTGAGGATAGAAGTAAGGGATAGAAGTAAGGATAGGTTTTTTAGGGCAGGGAACACTTGACAGGTCATGGACCTGATGGGCCGCCGTGGGTGCGGACCGCTGAGCGCGATGGACCTCTGGTCTGATCCCGGTGGAGGCAGCTTCTTATGTTCTTATGCTTGTGCAAATGGGATCAGACAGTTTGTAGGGATGGGGACTGAGCTCGTGGGGACAGAGCGGGGACGGGGACCGAGCTCGCAGGGATGGGGTGGGAAAGGGAACACATTTTCCCCGTGTTATTATCTACATCACATCTTAATGTCACTAAACCCCCCTCCCCCCTTATATGAAGCCGCATTAGCGTTTTTTATCACTGGCTATGGCGATAAATGTTCCAACGCTCATAGGAATTCTATGAGTGTTGGAACTTTTACCACCACAGACAGCGATAAAAAGCGCTAACGCAGCTTCATAAAAGGGTGGGATATATCTTTGCTTCCAGTTGTCTGCAAAGCCTTCTAGTGCAAATCCTAGATATACATCATGGGTCATGACTACTAGACCACTTATGACCTGAATCAAAGTCTAGGTCAGGAGCAATGAGGAGTCAAAGTAGGCCTTAAATTTCTTATTGTAACATTTTTCACATAGTTTGCTAGCCCATAAAATGGGAGACAAGCTCATGTTAGGTTACAAACTTTGCACAGGAACTTAGTACCAGGGGTTATACTAATCCAAAAATTTACAGTCCTCTGGCCGGTTTTGTTGGGCTGCAGCACCGTCCTAGACAATGTGGCTGTTTTGTGTTATACAGAGTATGGCACTCTGAAAGTGACCTCCATTCAACTGCCTGTAAGTCTCAAACCAATAGAGATCCAGCCAAACAATTTTGTATGGCTTAGTTTGAGACCCTAGTGAATGTCCACACAAATTTTTATTCAATTTGGAGGAGGTCAAGCATGGAAGATTTTCAAAATTGGTCCACTTGACATGGAATGACCCAGAAGCAAGACATAAATGATTCCTCAGTAAATCAAATCAAACAGCATAACCTGCAACAGAATTTTGTTATTTCAAACCTCATTACGCAGACAATGGATCATTTCATCTTAAAGTGTTGCTAATCAGTGAATATAACCTCTAAGAACAGCAGAGTTGATGTGTATGTTAAACTGGTTACTGGTCTCCTGATAAACAGAATAGCGATGAGTTGGGTCATTTTGAAGTAGAAATGAAGCTGAAGCTGGTGGCAGTTATTGAAGAACAGACATATGTCTCTACCACAACATATTGCTGGTCATCCCAATGAAAATTTTACATTGGGGTGATTCTCCACTGGATTGATAGTCTTTAGATGGGAAGCCTGCTGGCCTGGCCCAAGGCTGAAGTATTCCCACACATCCGATGTTCTGGCATCAGTTCTCAAAGATATTCAGAGTTTGCCATCAAATGAAAAATTATTAGAACATCAACAGACAGTGATTCCAACTTTGTGAAAGCCTTCTCTGTAATTAGCATGATGATGATAATAAAGATGAAGATGCATGTGATGAATTAGACCACACTGCTTCTGATGAGGCTGATAATGACAATGATGATGATAAAGTATTTTTCACTGTACAGAGGTCAAGTGTTTCAGATAGATTCCCTTGCTCAGTATCTACAGACCCAGTCAAAAAGGCATCAGTAATATTGCAGCCTAGCCTCAACTGAAGGAATATTTTACTTGGATTGAGCAATCCACTTGCTGCTAGTACAGTTTTTGAAAACCTTTTTAGCTGTGCTGGTTTAATAATGACTCTCAAGCACACTTGCATGAGTGACAGCCATTTTCAAAATTTAGTATTACTAAAAGCAAAGTGGGTTGAATTGTAAAACAGTAAAACTGAAAATTGTTAAGCTAAAAACAATAATAGTTGCATTCATTATAGTTACAATACGTTTACTTTTTACTCAAAAAGTATTATTTCCCACCACCACCACAACCACCACCACCACCTTTTACTAAGCCACGGTAGAGGTTTATACCACAGGTATGAGCATTGGAGCAGGGTCAGAGCATTGTGCTCCAAGCCACAGTAGAAACCTCTACCACGGCTTAGTAAAAGGGGGGCCTAGATTATGCAATAACTTTTTTGCTTTCATTGGAGTAATTTTTTTAATGTATTCTTCACTGTACTTTTACTTTTGTATTAAAAAAAAAAATACATGCATTTTTACATATACTTAAGAACTTTGACCAACACTGGTTTGCACAGATTACTCTTTGCAAAATGTTATATACTTGTATACTCAAAATATAGTTTATAAACCCAGGAGGTCAAAATTTCACCCTTGAGTTCATAGGAAGCCAGCTCATGTTTCCTACATCTTTTTAGTCATTATCATAAAACAGGACCACTGAAGCAGTGTATTTACGAGGTTCTGGACAGAGGCAGTCACATGAAAACGCACCTCTGTTGCTTTTCTTTTTATATTACTTTAACAGTGACATTTGACCTCTTTAGCTGCCTGTGTGTAGCGAACTGTTCCAAGCTCACACCTGGTGTCTGTAATAAAGCAAGGATGCATAAATAATGGAAGATATGTTTCTGAAACTTCAGTAAACGACAATGGCCTGCAACAAAGGTCCTATCACCTACTGTGTGCTTTGGTAAAGATTTGCTAATGGAGATTGCTCTGAGAATGACAAAACAGAACTACCAGTGCCAGCAGCAGCACTAATCTTGACAACAGGCAAGCAGTCCCTGCAACAGCCTGGTGTCCAGCGCCTGAGAAGGGGTCCTTCGGGGCTGCCTTTAAAAAAACCTTGCCGCCGCAGAGAGGGTGAGCACTAACCTTGACAACAGGCTCAAAGACATCCTTCCTTCCCACTCCCCAACCCATGTTCTTTCCCCATGCATCATTTCTCCCTCTCTCATCACTCTCACTCCTCCTGTAACAATTTTCCTTCCTTTCCTCCCCCAACCCCTCACAGCTATTATGCTCTCTCCCAATCCACCATCTCACCCTCCCCTCCAGTGTGTAGCATCTTTCCTTTCCCTCCCTTCTACCAGGTCCAGTAGCACCTCTTCTCCCTTCCCTTTCCCTGCCAGGTCCAGCAGCACCTCTTCGTCTCCCAATGTCCTGCAGTACCCCTTCTTCCTTCCATCCTCCCCCTTTCCCCTGTCCAGCAATACCCCTTCTCCCTTCCTTTTCCATCCTCCCTTGTCCAGCGTACTTCTTCTGTCTCTAGCAGCAGCTCACTGTGTGCTTTTTAACTTGGTCACACAGCTGCCGCTAGGATTAATTTAGACGCGGTTTCATCCAGAAGCCACGGGGCCTTTGCTAGGCCGGCCCATTTCGATGATGCTGGCCGGCCTAGCAGAGGCCCCTGGATGAAACCATGTCTAAATTAATCCTAGCGGTAGCTGTGTGACCAAGTTAAAAAGAACACAGAGCTACCACTGCTAGTCGGGGAGGGGGGTTCGCGCGCAGAGAGAAATGCGACGGCAGCAGGAAAATGCAGCGTTGGCACTACAGGAGGTGCCTTGCAACGAGAGGCAAGTCAGCTGGCTGGCCCTTCTCTTCCTCCTCTGGCGCTTCTCTTCCTCCTCCATGGCACACTTGGAATCTCAGGAGGCACATAGTTTGCGATACACTGACTTAAACAATGATAAATATGTTTTCTTTGACCCGTTACACTTGGATACTTTTTTCAATGATAAACCAATTTTGAAAAATAATTCAGATATTAACTTTGAGGTTGTAGGGAATAAGCGACAAAAGAAAGAGAGAAATAGGCCAATTTTGCCTGTTACTTGGTTAGAAAAATTTTCCTGAGTTTGTTTGTTAAATGCGGCTCCAATTATGTGGACTAGAATATTTTACTTTTGTTGGATGTTTTGGTGAAATGACTGTATAATTTTCCTGATTTTTTGTTATAATTATAACAAATATCAATCAATAAATAATTTTTCTTAGGTTCAAACAATTTTTATTGATGCAAACACAGCAAATACAATACCAGCGCACCCCAAAGATGCACAGTACAAATAATAATGCATCATATACAATAATAGAACAAGTATCCTATATAATAAAACCCTAAGCGCATATGCGCACTTAGGATTTCGTGTTCCCTGCCGCTGTGGTGTGTGATCCGTGGCAGCCAACTCAGCGGCAGGGAACATTATGGCCACTCCCCTCCTCCCACCCTCACTCACCCTGGAAGCCAGGCAAGCTCTCTCCCTGCCCGCATCCTCGGCAGGGAACACACCTCGGCCCTCACTCGCCGCTGCCGCCACCGCTACTGCTGCTGATGATGATGATCCTCCTGTAAAGAGCAGCCTGCGATGGTGGCCGGCTTTAGCGAACCTCGCAGGCCGCTCTCCAACTCAGTAGCACGTTCCCTCTGATGCGATCCCATGCGTCAGAGGGAATGTGCTACCGAGGCTGGAGAGCGGCCTGCGAGGTTCGCTAAAGCCGGCCACCATCGCAGGCTGCTCTTTACAGGAGGATCAACAGCGTGAGAGGAGCCGCCACCGGCACTTTTAAAACTTGAAACAAAAACCTTCGGCCGCAGCAGGCCAGCCCGCGGGAAGGGAAGGGGGTGGGGCCGAATGGAGCAGGCCAGATCGCATTAAGAGAAGGGAGGGGCCGAACGGAGCAGGACAGCTCACGGCAAGAGAAGGGAATTGCTTCACAGGGACCTAGAGGGGAAGGGAAATACCGCTGCTGCTTCTGCAAAGGAAAGTGGGGGGGCGGAAATGCTGCTACTACTTCACAGGGACCTGGAGGGGAAGGGAAATACCGCTGCTGCTTCTGCAAAGGAAAGTGGGGGGGAGGGGGGAGGAGAGACAGAAAGAAATACAGACAGACAAAGGAGGCCAGGGAGAGAGACAGACAGAAATAAAGACAGACAGGGACCAGAGAGACAGACAGACAGACAAAGGGTGCCAGGGAGAGAGAGAGAAAAATAGCAGGAGGGAGAGAGACAGAAAGAAAGGAAGAAAGAGACAGGAGCAGGGAGAGAGACATAAATAAAGAAAGACAGACAGGCATATATTCTAGCACCTGTTAATGTAACGGGCTTAAATACTAGTATACAGTAAAAGAGTAACATCAACCAAACTCCCTCCCCTTCCTTCTCTACACAGGGCAAGTGAGATTAATGAGGGTAGAAAGGCACTCCAAAGCCCTGTACTCTTATGAACCCCCAAAATGTCACACCACCCCTTCCCCCCACCTGAGCCACTTATCCTATCTTTGACTAATTGCCAGAACCTTCAATACACCCCATTTCCCCTTCTCAACCCCCCCTCCCAATTATACTCTCCACCCCGCCCCACCAGTACTCACCATTACTCTCCCAACCCAACTAACTAACAAATTAGGACACCCATCTTAAAACCGCACTGCAGCCCTTAGGATGTAAGACTTGCAGATAAGGCTCCCATATATTCAAAAACAACATCTTTCGTTTCCTAGACCCTCCGGCTCTCACGCCTCCCAAATGACCAACTGATGCAATTGGTTCCGCCAATGCCAATATGCTGGAGGGTCTGAAACCGTTCAGCACTGAAGAATACATTTCTTGGCCAGTAAACTCATCTTCCTACACAAAGCTCGATGCCCCCTAGGTAAATGGCCAAAAGCCTCTGGCAAATCCAAGACAAAGTGGTCCGGGGTACTGTGTAAGACTCTCCCAATTAACCCTGACATATAAGAGATTATACGCCTCCAGAAACGCTGAATAATGGGGCAGAACCAAAAGGAATGTCCCAAAGTATGACCCCACGTCCCACATTTATGACATAGTGGTGTAGGAAGATCTCCACTATAAAACATCTGTGCACGAGTGTAATAAGCACGTAAGGTCACCCTATAATACATTTCCCGCAACCAAGCACACAGGGTCACCCCAGGCGTCGCCCTCAAAGTACGGGCTACATCCCAATGTCCCAGATTAATCTGTAATTCCTTTTCCCATTTACCCTTGATGCTCTGGTAGTCCCTGGCAGGTTGTAAATCTTGCAAACTAGTATAGATGCTAGAGACCGTAAGAGACATCCCCTCCTCTTGAGCAAACAACTCCCGCAGCCTGGCCTCCAAGTGCAAACTCAATTGTGCTCTGTTGAGGGATCCCACATAGTGTTTTACTTGATGACATGCAAATTGCACTCCCCAGGTCTCCCCCACCTTAGCTAGTAAATCTGCAAATGTCAACAGTTCCCCATCATCCCCCAAAATATGTTCTAAACTTGTAACTCCTTTCGCTCTCCAGGACAGATATTCTCTTGATTCCTTTCCTGGAGGAAAGGCCGGGTTTACCCGTAAGGGCAAGAGATCAGTGGATCTCCTCCCAAGGCATGCATGCACAAGCCAACACCAAGCCTTTTTTTAAAGTGACAGACAGCTCAGTTAAAGTTTATCCCAAATGACACATCATATATAATAAAACGCTAAGCGCACATGCGCACTCGCGCCGCGTGTTCCTTGATCTGTCGCGGCGGCACGAGTGCGCATGCGCGCCAGACAAGCTTCCCTGCTCTCCACCTCACAATACGGCCCTACCGGCCGAAGTGTCTTTAGACGCTGCCGCGGCAAGGCAGTGCGGAGCGGCGGCTGACAGATACAAAAAACAATACTTAGAATTGGTGCTCTCCACCTCATGCAAAAAGCCCTTACCGGCCGAAGTTTCTTTACACGCTGTAGTGGCAGCGGCTCCTCTCATCCGCCCAGGCCCAGGCTCGCGGCGCTAGCGGCGGCTGCCGGGATGAGGGCTCTGAGTCGCTGAAGACTGTCCCTGACTCACACACTGAGCTACCGCTATCGGTGGCCATGGGGCCTTTCAGGCTCAATCGGGCGCATCGGCTCAGAGAGTGCCTGTTTGGGTGAGCATGTTATTTTGTTATTTGGGCAAGGGGTATGTGTGTCGGTGGTGGATTTGGTAGCCCTTTGTGGATATTCAGTGGTTTGGAGTTCCTTCTCCCTCTCTCCCCCTGCCGATGGACAGACATGCAGCTGACTGTGAATGAGTATGTGGAATGCTTGGTTGGGTGAAGTATGGATGCACTTTTTCATCTTGGGCCGGGGGTGGTTTCCTGGGGGGGAGACAACGGGTGGGGGAAGCTGGGGGCTCTGCTCACATCATTAGTGACTCCGTTGCTCCGTCTCCCTAGGTGGGATGGGGTGAGAGTTGGTATTGGGGAGTAAGGGGGGGTGGGGGTTGGGTTGGCAGTGGGGGGAGTGGGTTGGAGTGGGTTGGGTTTTGGGGAGCTGGTGGGTTTAGGGTAGGTGGGTGGAACTGTCATGCTTCAGTCATTTTGGGTGTTGTTTGCTGGGTTCTTCTACAAAGCAGATAGGCATGGCACAACAGGGGGCCAGGGAGAGAGGGAGAGAGGGAAAGGGGGCTGCTTTAGGAGGAGGTGTGTGCTAAAAAAAAGCGGCCAAGGAGAGAGAGAAAGAAAGACGGACTCACACATCTATTCTAGCACCGGTTAATGTAACGGGCTTAAAGACTAGTTGGTCATAAAACCAAGGAAAGGAGAAATGTCTTTGAAAAATGTGATATATTGGAATTTGTAGTCACATAACTCCCCCTCCTACAAGGGGACTACCATATTCTTTGAACTTTGGGCATATTCATTTACATCCCAAGCATCAAATAGCTTAATGCTTTCGTACAAAGGGCCACATCAGTTTCCAGGAAAATAAAGTTAAGTCAGTCCCCATGACAAACGCTGCTGGATGAACAGTGACAATAATAAAGAATGGGCAAGGCCAAGTTAAAGGGTCAACTCAGAATTCTGGCCTAGTCTTAGAGAATAATTTTGCAGGGTGTTCTCTCACCACTTGTACATAAACATGCCAATAACATGTGTACTTAGGCCTTCCTTGGTATAGCTTCATTTATAGTAGAATGAATGTGAACACAAAGCAAGAGACCAAACTCCTATTTAGCATTTATATAGCGCTGAAAGGCGTAAGTATATTGCATATGACTGCTATTTGGTGTTATGTTTCTTCACACTTGCACTTTATGGTGTCAATGGTGTCCTGTAACACTAGCAGTCAAAACTTTCCACCATTGGCACATTGGATAACAAGTTTTCTCCAGCATGTTCAATCAACCACAATAGTTTCCATCTCTTCCCTCACTTAGCTTTATTAGCTGAACTTCTGGTCTTTATTCACTGAACGGGGGACAACCGACATGTTTCACCCTGTGATTTACAACGGTTTCTTCAAAGTTATCACTCCCCATAGTTCATACTCCATTCCGAACAGACCAGTTAGCTGAACTATTCTTAGTAGATATGAGAAAGAAAGTAAAATCTTTTAAATAATATGAAATAAAAGTCAAAAAATTAATTTATATAAAGGATCCAATGACGAGTTGAGGCATAAAGCCGCCCACCATGAGTGTATGCAGAGTGGGGAGGTGGCCTCGCTGAGGATCGTGTGAGTTTGAAATTTTGGAAGTGAAGGAGGTGTATATGTATGATTTACTACCTTATATATTTGAAGCAGAGAAAAATAAAGCATTAAAAAGGTACACCAGAGAGCTGCCAGATCGTAGGGGGTGGGGAGTGTTTGAGGGGGTCCAGACCTTAAGGGAGGTTGAGGACAGGAGGGTTTGCCTGACCCAGGTATAGAGGGGGGGGGGGGTTGAGATAGAGAGATGGAATAAGCAACCCAGACATGGAAGGGGGTTAAGAGAGAGGGATAGTTGATATCTGACCCAGACTTGAAGGGAAGTGAGAGAGATATACTAGACAATGGGAGATAGGGAGAGATGTATCTAGCAGTGTAGGGGAAAGGAAGAAGTTGGACCTAGACCTAGAGATGGGGGAGATAGAGGGATGGAGAGATGTGAACAATGGGTGGGAAAGAGGGAGAGATGTTGGATCTGGATCCAGAGGTGAAGGGGAGGGAGAGAGGAAAAATGTTGGACAATGAGAGGCAATGTAATATATTTTTAAGGGCTACAAATATCAATATGTTGAGAAGTCGTGGATTATGATCAGACAGCGTTTGCAGGAGGCCTTGATGGCCTAGTATAATAGTGCGTAAACTCAGAGGCTCTGTTAAGATTTTAGAAATAGTTTCCCATACTTTATTCCCATAACCTACTGCGACATTCAGTTCATGTGCTGAAACATGGATATCATCATTTAAATCTGGCTTTTATTTTATGGCTCATTCCCAGTGTTTCTATAGGTGTTTGGCTCCGGTGTCTCTCTGTGTTTTGGATATTACATGTATTTTTGACTGCGTGTTGTGCTGCTACTCTCCTCCTTCTAGATAGGCATGGGTCTATTTGCTGTATTATATTATGTAGATAATATTTTGTGACTCCTTGCATTGGTATGGCATGCATGTTTTTTGTCTTGTTAACATTTATTGTACTTTATATACTAAACAATAAAAAAAAATTTGAACTTAAAAAAATAGTGACCCCCCCATGTCCAATATTTTCCTCCTCCCCATTTTTCAGTGTGATAATGTGTCCAATGTGTTTCTAATAACAATTTTCCCTCTACTATAAGTGTTCCCCCATGATACCCATCTTCCTCATACCCTGTATGAAAGAATGATAACCCTCTCATGCCCTATTTTCTCCCTGGCCATAGTAACTATAGTAACTAAGTTCATGTAACTATTTACTATACTTAAGTAAAGGTTTTGTCATTTTCATTTGCAAAGCAGTACAAAAAACATCTGTTACTTTAACTTTTACCAAAGTAATAATTTCAATTAGAAATGAATAAACTACACTAAAACCAATGTTTACTACTTTTACTCAGTTACATCTGATGCTTGCAATCAAAAGTAAAAAGTAAAAGTGGGAGCGAGATATAAATAAATATTCCTCAGTAAAACAAATGAATAAGTAAAACTTGGAGCAGGATTTTGCTATTACAAACCCTGCCATGCAAACAGTGAATCATCTCATCTTAAATTTTGCAGTTCTGTGAATATAGCTTATGAGAACATTGGAGTTCCCTATGGGGTCCTTTTACAAAGGCACGCTAGCCATTTTACCGTGCGCTAAACGTAATGTGTCCATAGACTATAATGGACGTGTTAGCATTTAGCCCGCGCTAAAATGGCTGGCACGCCTTAGTAAAAGGACCCCTATGTTTGTTGAATTGGGTTCTGGCTTCAAGCTAAGCAGTGATGAGTTTCGGTTACTTTGAAGTAAAGATGAAGCTGAAGTTGCAATTCTTGGTGAGTAGACATATGTCTCAACCACAACAGACTGCTGGAAAATTTTACATTGGTGTGACTGTACACTGGAATAGAAACATAGAAACATGATGGCAGATAAAGGCCAAATGGCCCATCTAGACTGCCCATCTACAGTAACTATTATTTCTTCCTCTCTCTGAGATCTCACGTGCCTATCCCACGCCTTCTTGAATTCAGACACAGTCTCTGTCTCCACCACTTCTTCTGGGAGAGACTGATCCACGCATCTACCACCCTTTCTGTAAAAAAGTATTTCCTTAGATTACTCCTCAGCCCATCACCTCTTAACTTCATCCTTTGCCCTCTCATTTCAGAACTTTCTTTCAAATGAAAGAGGCTCAACTCATGCGCATGCCATGTAGGTATTTAAATGTTTCTCAAGAAAAATTTAGGTACATGTAGGTATTTAAATATCTCTACCATATCTCCCCTCTCCCGCCTTTCCTCTAAAGTATATATATTGAGATCTTTAAGTCTGTCCCCATACGCGTTATGATGAAGACCACACACCATTTTTGTAGCCTTCCTCTGGGCTGATTCTATTCTTTTTATATTTCTTTGAAGGTGCGGTTTCCAGAATTTTACACAATATTCTAAATGAGATCTCACCAGACTCATACAAAGGCATACCTCTTCCTATGCATCCTTCTAGCTTTCACCATCACCTTTTCGATCTGTTTGGCCATCTTATGATTATCACATACAATCACACCCAAGTCCCGCTCATCTGTCATGCACATAAGTTCTTCACCCCCCTAAACTGTACTGTTCCTTCAGGTTTTTACACCCTTTAGAGAAAAAGTCTGCTTGTCTGGTCTTAAGATTGAATGGTTCCCACACATTTGACATTCTTAAATCAGTTCTCTGTCAAACAAAGCTTGCCAATAGACGAAAAGTTGTTAGAACAGAGAGAGCAATTATAACTTTGAGAAAGCCTTCTCTATAATTGGACAGCAAGGCAATGATAAAGATGAAAATGAAGATGTGAATAATAAATTAGATGGCACTTCTAATGCAGATGATAATGACAATGATGATGATATGGAGGGACATTTTCAATAGGACGTCTAAGTCTGACTTTGGATGTTTCCTGCAAGACATCCAAAATTGGAGGTGGAGAAATGACCATTTTCGAAACAGGCAACACCACAACACATCCAATTTTTTTTTTTTTAATCATCTACTTAGATACCACCAGGATGTCCAACCTTACGATGTCCAACTTTATTCACCATTTTTGACCACAAAACCAATGCCTAATCCAGACCATTTATACATGTGAGGGGCCAGTCTTATGGACTGGCTACATAGACATACCAATAGAGCAGTGGGGCACCATAGAGGGCACTGCTGTGAACTTCACATAAAGGGTGCCAGAAATACATCTCATCATAACCCCCTTATAATGTATGCTGAGCCCTCCAAAACTCCCCTAAAACCTACTATACCCACTTGGCTACCACCCCAATAGCTCTTAAGGCTGCAGGTAGCACCTATATGGCAGTATAGTAGGATTTTGGTGGTTTTGGTGGGCTCACACTTTCTACCATAAATGTAGTGGTTACAGTAGCTTATGGGCCTGGGTCCACCTCTCTATGGCTCACTAGCCCACTCACCAGGCTACTTAAGACACCTATGTGATGCTCTACTAGGCTTTCCCATACCAGATGTTGCTATTCTAGAGACAGGTATGTACTGTTTCATTCTGATTGGGGGTGAGGGGGTGGGAAGGAGTTAGTGACTACTGGGGGAGTTTTATGGGTCAAAACATAATCCTTCCAATGGTAATCTGTTCATTTTGGGTACCTCTTTGGCACTTAGATGCTTTTAAAACAGGTCTAGCCTGGGACATCTAAATTACATCCAGGACATCTTGGGAAACATTTGATTATCGCCGCATCCAAGTCTAAGCCTGCCCAAAGTTTGTCCAGAACATGTCTCCAACATGCCCCTCTTTATAATGCCTCACAAGACTTCCAGAAAGATGGTTTTGTAAATCAATCCTTGAATGTCCTACCGATTTAAGACACCCAAGTGCCAATTTATACTGTTTTTGGATGTCTTAGAGTTTACCCCTAAAAATATTCTTTCCTATATGAAAGTCAAATGTTTCAGACAAAAAGATTCCCTTGATCAACACCTGAAGTATAAATCTCTTTTTGTTTCCAGTCTCCTTAATCAAGCTCCCACTATTTGGAATTCTGTTCCTAAGCAAATTAGAAGTATAAATAATTGCCTAACATTTAGAAAGGCACTGAAAACCTACTTGTTTAGGAAATATCTGACTGTTTAATTCTTTTTCGTTTATTGTATGTTAAACTGGATTAAAATATGCAGATTACTTGTTACTGTAATCTGCTTAGAACATCTATGGCGAATGTGGAGTACAAGAATATTTGTATTGTATTGTATTTTGGCATCCCAATATGGTTTTGCACCAGAAGTCTATAATAGAGAGTTGCACGGAAAAGAAATCCCACCTGTCCCCGCCAAAATCCCACCCGTCCCCACTCATCCCCATGAGGAATCCCACCCGTCCCCACCCGTCCCTGTAAGGAATCCCTCCGTCCCCACCCATCCCCACAAGGTCCCTATAAACTTCAGAAATAGTTATTTCATTTAATTATGCTACTGAATTAAAGCCTCTGGTAGAGACCCATTTACAAATACGCAAAGAGACTTTATTAATTTGGAAATATTAATTGGGAAGAATACATACTTTGTAAACAGGTTTCTACCAGAGCCTCTAATGTAAATATAACATATAAATACCCAGCTGATGAGAACTCCCAAGCTGTCAGCTGAAGACTTCCTTTGCAGTTGGCCGGGGGTCTCTTTTGCCAAGCTTGGCGGGCAGCAGTAGCGTCCCTGAGTCACAGATGCTGGCACCTCAGTGGCTCATGGATGTTGCCAGCGACTGCTGTGCTTGGTGGAGAGGAGTTCTGGCCGTCTCTAGAGGAGGTCCTCTGCTGGTGGCGCTAGGGGATCCCCACCAGTCACAGCAAGGGTCAGGAAGTACTTCAATATGTAGAAATAAAACCAGAAATGCATTTCCTTTTCTTTTGAACACAATACAAAGACATCTGCTATATACATTTCCCAAAGCTAACATATTTTAGTCAATAAATTCCGTTTTTTATCTTTGTTGTCTGGAGATTTATTTTTCCATAAAGTTGGTCCCAGTTTCTTTTTTCCGCTTTCCCATCTTCTGTAAATTCTTCTGTTGCTGTCCATTGGTTCCTCCTACCATGGTCCAGCATTTATCCCTTTCTCATCTTTTGTGCCGGCCCACCAGCCCCATGCCCAACATTTCTCCTTCTATCACCCTTCTCCAGCACCATGCCACATCTCTCCCTCCATTCCCTTCACCACTATATCCAACATTCCTCCCTCCTGCATCCATTTCAATCTGTCCCACTGTTCTCTTTCCACCACAATATTTCTCCCTCTCATCTGTACCTCACTCCCTCCCTATGACCAAAAATTTTCCTTTCTTCCATTCCCGTGTACACAACCATCTCTTTCCCTCCCTTCCTCTCGCCCAAGTCCATGCCTTCTGTGTCCAAAAATGCATTCCTTCCCCCACTTCAGCATCTCTTTCCCTCCCTTCCTCTCTCCCAAGTTCATGCCTTCTGTGTCCAAAAACGCAGTCCCTTCCCCACCTCAACATCTCTTTCCCTCCCTTCCTCCATCCTCTTTCCCAAGTTCATGCCTTGTGTCCAAAACTAACTCCCTCCCCCACCTCTTTCCCTCCCATCCTCCATCCTCTCTCCCAAGTTCATACCTTGTGTCCAAAAACACACTCCCTCCCCCCTTTTGTGTTCCGCCTCCTAGCCCTCATCTTCAATCAAATTACCAGCAAAATGGAGCTCGAGCCGCGAGGCTCGTCTTCTATTTCCTGCCTACACTGCCCCAGCACACATAGCCGACCGGAAGTCTTCCCCGACGTCAGCGCTGACATCAGGGAAGACTTCCGGTCGGCTGTGTGCTGCGGCAGAGCAGGTAGGAAAAAGAAGACGAGCCTCGCGGCTCGACTTGCATCGAACCCCGCAGGATCCCCACGACCCTAGGGGGCATCCACACGGGATCCCCGTGACCCGAAGGGGAATCCGCGGGATTCCCGTCGTCCCTGTTCCTGTGCAGCTCTCTAGTCTATAATGACTTAAAAGCACCTAAGTGCCATTATAGAATTGGTGCCTAAAGTGAGGTGCCAATTTATAAGATTGCCCCTTCTGGTTTTTCCCCTGATGCTTCATTCGGTTTAGATTTTACAGTATTTAAAAAAAAAAAAAACTAAACACAGTCAGTTTGGCTGTTTGATTTACATAAAATATTGATCCAATTTGCAAAACACTACTATATACAGAATAAATTCCTGCATTTTAAAACATACTGAATGCTGAGGTCAGCATTATTCACTTATACGAGTATGTTGCCATTTATATAAAGAAAAGTTTGATTTCCCCATATCAAAAGTTTAATAACTAGTTGAATACTTCTTGTAACATATTTTTATAGGTATCTCCTCCTAAGAACATCCCTTGAAAATAAAGGAGCAGGTCCTCTGGACAGCACTGAAACCAAATGGTCAAAGCTGAGAGTGCTCTTGGAGAAAATGGGTAAGAGTTGGTAGACGTAGCCAGACCTTGTGTTTTAGGGGTCATGAGCACAAAATGAGGGGGGCACTAAATTTTGCTCCCTCCTGCCACTCTTCACCCCTACACAGTTGAGCTGGTGGAAGTCCCAAACCTCACCAGATATAGTGCTTCTCCACTCATAGCCTACATTTTTTCTGGGCCACTACCATCACGCTGGACCTTCCACCCCCCGCTCATGCTCAGTTTTGTGAAAACTGTGCATGCAGAGAGAGGCCCAGCATAGTAGCGGTTGCCCAGAAAAAGTGTAGACCATGAATGGAAGAGCTTAGGACTCTCGCCAGCCAGGGGCCTGAACCTAAATTGGAAAGGGGTGTTCTAGTCTCTCAAACCACCCTCACCTCTCCCCCAGTGGCTATATACCTGGGTACAACCTAGTGATTAGAGCAGCAGCCTCTGAACCCAGTAGCGTAGTAAGGGGGGGCGAGGGGGGAGGTCTATCCTGGGTGCCATGTTGGTGGGAGCGCCAGCACCCCTCCTCCTCTCCGCCTCTTCCCACTCCTCTCCTCACCACGCTCGCACCCCCTTCCCATCCCCCGTACCTCTAGTTGTTCACTGCCGCGAGTAACAACTTCAACGTGTTCCGCGTGACCACATCAGCTCTCCTGCTGACGTCTCCTCCTCCTCCGCCGTGCATAGGAAGTGACATCAGAGGGAGAGCAGCCGGGGTCGTGAGGAGCACGTTGAAGTTGTTACTCATGGCGGTGAATAACTAGAGTTATGAGGGAAGGGAAGGGGTCACACACGCAGCAGGGAGGAGTGGGGAAGGAGCAGGGGTGAAAATGAGGGCAGGGGAGTGTCGCCTCGCACCCTCACTACACCACTGTCTGAACCAGAAACGTTTGGTTTCAGATCCCAATGATGCCACTAGTCACTTCACCCTCTACTGCCTCTATTGCAAATAAAGGGGCCTACTTACTATGGGAGCAACTCTATACCATGGTGACTCAATCAGTGACATATTAAGGGAGGCGGAGGGTGGTCCGCCCCAGACGCCATTTTGGTGGAGACGCCAGCACCCCTCCTCCTCTCTGCCCCTATCTCTTCCCACTCCCTCCCTCACCATGCGTGCACCTCCATTCCCTTCCCCCGTTGCCAGAAGTTGTGGTAAGAGTGGTTAATGTAGCTGGTTTTAAAAAAGGTTTGGACAAGTTCCTGGAGGAAAAGTCCAGTAAATTGCTGTTGAGACAGATATGGGAGAAGCCACTGCTTACCCTGGATTGGTTGCATGGAATGCTGCTACTATTTGGGGGGGTTTCCAGATACTTGTGACTTGGACTGGCTTCTGTGAAGACAAGATACTGGGCTAGATGGACCATTGGTCTGACCCAGTAAAGCTATTCTTATGTTCTTATACTGGCAAATTACTGGTGCCACGACACACATATGTGACATTTAAGACTAGGTGCTATTTTCTCATATTGCTCTTCCCCCCCCACACACACACACACACACTCATTTATGTGTTTATATAAATGGGGACCCTGGATGAGAAGCTCAGGACAGGAAAATGCCTACTGCACTTAAAATATAACTCACCTTGAGCTCAAGTTTGGAAAGATGAGTAATCAAACCCAAATCTAAAGCACCTTGAACCGCAAGGTAATGGCGGAATAGAAATCCCTAATGTAATGTAATGTAATGTAATTTCTTACAGCGACAGATAGCAGCTGAACTTAAAGCAGCATCGAAAGTGACATTCCAAAAGAGATGCAACCTGTTGTCCATGCCACAAGAGGTAATCTGCAAAACTACTCGAAGTCACACATGAAAGGACCACAGTGAGAACTAAATGAAATCACAAGGAAGAATTCAAATCTTACTACTGTTGAGCTTGTTATATTACTGTATATACACTCTCACATAAGACCACTGCATTCACTTATCCAACATAAAGAGCTTTCTGTAAAGGTATTATCAGATTGTAATAACTGCAGGAACCTTTACCAGAGAAATTCTGTGAACCCTATCTTTACAGCTGTCAGTAAAGATCGTAGGCTTTGAAAATTAGCAGTGAGGCTAAATACTTTACAATGCCTCTACAGAGCTGATTACTCTTGCAGTAAAATAATTTCAGCATATAAATGAACCCTTTGAAAATGTGTTTACACCAAATAAAGAAAATGGAGATTATATAAGGAAGAGTTGGAACCACAGGGTGAAATTTAATTCAGTGTTTCATTGCTGGGGAGCCTGAAGTAAATTGGGAAAGAATGAAGTCATTATCAGGCGACATCCTGAGTCTAAGATATCCAGTTATAAAAGAGAAGTCCATAGGCCGTTATTGAGATGGCTTGGGGAAATCCAGTGCTTATTCCTAGGATAAGCAGTATGAAGTCAGTTTTATTACTTGGGACCTGGATTGGCCACTGTTGGAAACAGGATACTGGGTTTGATGGACCTTCGGTGTATCCCAGTATGGCAATTATGGGACTTAACCAGGACAGGATTAAGGTACAGGCAGACTCTGTCTTGTACCTAGTGCCTTTCATATGTGCTGACTCAACAGCTCAAAAAGGCATATTACCAAACAGAAAGAAGAGTAGGGGAGGTGAGACAGAGCCCCCACCCCCACCCCCACTGACCTCAGAGGTCTGTCTGTCCTCCCCAGCCTATGCATGGACTTATAGTCAACAGGAGGAGTTGGAGTAGCATTTCTTACTGCCAGTTTCCCTCTGTGTTCAAATTCTTGTTTGAGGATGTTTGAAGATATTTTTTCTATTATTATGGGGGGTCCAGTGCACTTGTTTGTCTAGGGGCCCACCGAAGGGTTAATTCTACTCTGTGCTTAACTAAAGGAAACATTATATAAAATTTGCACCTATCATGTTTAACCTACTAAATCTCATGCAGCCTCTGCACCACATTCCCCTGCTTATTTGCCTCTTTCCAATAGCCCATAGGATGCACTAATCCACAGGCTTTCCTACAGATCCATGGTCTCATGCATATGCAACTTTGTCACCTACGCAAAAGAGCTAGCTAGCAAACTTGTGCATATAGATTTGCTCTGAGATACTACAAAAACATAACTACACCTCACTGAGGGGTCCTTTAATTAAGCTGCAGTAAGCGCCTCTGCAGCTTAAAATAGTGCTCCACAGGCCACACTCAGGCATCTTATGGTAATTTTCAAATCTGCATGTGCTAATTGTGTGCAAAAAAAAAAAAATTGAGTGGTCATTTCTACACTAATCAGTTTGTACATCTACATTGTCACATACTAACTGATTAGCATAGATTATGTGCGAGCCCTTACCATCTACAAAATAAGTGGCAGTAAGTGCTCAAGTGGTAATATTTATTTTACTGGCCATGCACTAATGGCAACATTAGCACATGGCCATGAATTTAAAAAAAAATTTAAAATCAGCCTTTTATTTCTGCTGTTAAAAATGGCCCTAAGACCACTTTTTACCATAGCTTAGTAAAAGAACCCCTGAATTTGAAGACAATTTTGCATGTCGCTTTTTATGAAATGCAAAATGAATGAGCTACTTTTTGCATCATGGCAGCTTAATTTTTAGTTTAAACAAACTCTTACAGCAGCAAACCATGCTCAGAAGTTTACTAAAGCAAAGGAGCAAAATGTTTAAAATTGAACCTGCATCAAGTTTCACGTTTTATTAAAATTTGATATTCCACTTATCAAACTTCTAAGCGGTGTACATTTTAAAAATATAAAATCAGGTTACGTAAACTATGACACACCGATGTACTGTTACGAAAGGGATGAAGGGGGAGAACTACATGTCAAAATAGGACAGAGAACCATTGAAGGGTAGTACAAAACGGGGGGGGGGTTGGCATTTGGTGGATAAGGTATTGAAAGAGATTAGATTAGATGTCAAAAGACGCCTTTGAATAAACATGTTTTTAGTTTTATTTTAAAGCGCTCTAATATTGTTTCTTCTCATAGTTCTGTGGGCATTGAGTTCCAAAGCGTGGGGGCTTTGACTGAGAAGATCGTTGCTCAGGTCATGCTAATGAGACGTATCAATGGGATGGATGGAAGGTGTTGGGTGTTTGATCTTAGGGTTCTTAAAAGGGCATATGGGATTAAGAGTCTATCCAGAAATTCCATCAGATATGTGATGCATGTGTTGAATGTTAGAAGCAGAATTTTTTATGTGATTCTATAAGATACTGGGAACCAGTGGGCCTTTATTAAGAGTGGTGTAACATGGTTGAATTTTTTTATATTTTCTATAAACTTTATTGTGGTGTTTTGTATAATTTGCAGGCGCTTAAGCTCTTTTTGAGTAATTCCTTTGTAGAGAGGGTTGCAATATTCTAAACAGGAGATAAAAAAATGAACCAGAATATTCAATGAGGGAGGGTCAAGAACTTTGGAGAGGGAACGTATCATTCAGAGTCGGTAAAAGCACTTTTGTACAACGGAACTTATTTGTTACTAATATGTTAACTTGCTGTCCAATATGACACCTAGGAGCTTCATGGATGATGTTATCTGAAACGGTGAGGAGTTGAGAAAGATGGGGGGTTTTAGATGGATTTCGCTTTCACATGGAAATTACATTGTTGAGGATTTTGCGATGTTTAGTGCCAACATGTTATCTTGAAGCTATTTACCTATTTTTTCCATTTTTTGGTTGATGTTGTTAATCTCCCTTGGGTTGTTGGGGTCTAAAGGCTGAAGGAGCTGGATGTCATCGGCATACATGTATGGTGTGATGCCGATTGATTGTCCAAGTGTTAGCAGTGGAGCCAGAAAGATGTTGAATAAAAGTGGAGATAAGATAGAACCTTGAGGTATTCCATATTTAATAGTAAATCGATCTGACTTAGTGTTATTGCTAGTTTCCTCGAAAGAACAGTCAGTGAAATAAGATATGAATCTTTTGAGAACCTGATCAGAGACTCTGATGGATCAGAGTCTTTGGAGTACCAAGTTGTGATCAATTGTGTCAAATGCTTCCAAAAGATCCAGGGTTATGAGTAGGATAGATTTGGAATGATCTATATAGTAATGGATATTAGTGATTTTGCCTAAAACCTGTTTGGATGTAAAACCTTTGTTTTTTCCACGAATTTGGAGAGTCGATTTAAAAATATTTTTATGGCTATTTTTGCTAAGAATGGGATGTTTGCATTGGGCGGTAATTAGATGGCTCGGACGTTTTAGCCTTTTGGTATTTAATGATCGGATGAATTATGGATTCCTTCCAATGTTTAGGGAGTGTTCCTGAAGATAGACTGGTTGTAATTAGTTTATGAATATGTTTTTTGAGGAAAGGAGGAATTACATCTGAGCTGTTGCCTTTTATGTTTAAGGTGTAACAATTTTTTATTGAACAAGCCAGAAAAGGAACAATGAAGACAATTGCAGATAAAGTGGTACAAGAAACCATACAACAGAGATCCCTCGGTCCCAAGAACCCACCCTCACCCATTACCTAACCCCCCTCCCCCAAACTCCCGCCCCACATACCAAAAGACCAAAGCATACAAATACAGCAATGGCTGCCAGAAAAAGTCAACAAGAAAAAGGGGGCGTATCAAGCCCATTGCAGACACAAGAAGAGAAACCAGCAGCATATTATCATTGAAAGAGCAAGCATCCCAACTCACCGAACTGAGGTCTGACCGTGACCAAAGCGAAGCAAAACATTCAGGGCCCTGGACTCAGATGAGCCCCAAAAGACAATGCATAGGACCTCCCCCCAAACACTCCCACCCCCAAAACCAAAAACACTAAAGAAAGCACAAACCAAAAGAAACAAACAAAAAAAAAATTATCAAGCAGGGGAAAGGCCACCCTGAGGTTGCCACTCAAGACAAACTAAACCGGTAAGGTATTAAGAATCATGCTACAGGCTCTGTGTGACAAGGAGTATATATAAGGACCCCAGACCTGCAAAAAAAATTTAGATTGGCACAAGGAATGATCACCTGACCCCTCTCAAGCAACATCAAAGCATGCAAGGGGTTATGCCAAGCCCAATAAGAAGGGGCACGATCCGAAACCCACTTCCCCAAAAAGATTTTCTTAGCTACCAACCCAGCCTTGCATAAGAACAACTGGCTAACACCCAAGGGAAAGCGAAAAACTTAATATTTATCCAAGAGAAACTCCACCGGAATAAGAGGGATAGAATGAACCAGCAGAAGTTCCAAATAGCGAACCACTTGTCTCCAGAATGCCCGGACTGCCGTTAATGTGTAAAGATTGTATGACGCGATGGATTTCAGGTAATTTTGGGAGGATGAAATGAAAGCATTTGGAGATCAGCACCTCTGACTGGCTATTTGAGAAGAGCATATTGTTTGTGTACTGTATTGGCTGGTAATTGTAATCTGATTTTTTATATATATATTTTATCCACAAAGTAACTGTCTACTAACCTAAGGCCTGGAATGGTTAATTTTCAGCAGAGGCCCTTCTTACCTGCACGTGGTGACTGGCAATCGCTGCGGGGAGATTGCTGCTGGAAGCGGGACCAGTGGAGGCATGGTTGATTGCTGCTGGTTGTTGCCTAGGATGGGGCGGCATCTGCTCTCTCATTGGGGAGGGGCTGGTGGTGTCTCTGGATCCATGGAGTGGGGCCGTGCTGTGGACTCCTCATCCCGGTTGTCCGCTGATGGAGGCAGAGTGCTGTATTCTTTGGGAGCTGCCCAAGAGCATCCGCCGCCCACCGAGAGCAATGCGGCCTGGCGCTGGATTGTTCTATCTCTGTGCATCTTCTGCCTGGAAGCGATGAGTCAGGGCTGCAGCAGCTGGAAAGCCCGAGCTGATATCTGTCCCGTCTGGACTTTTGCTGTTGGGATTATTTAAAATATGCTGAGGCAACAGAACCGCTTCAGGAAATTGGACTTCTGTCAGACTTATTTGATTTTTATTTTTTTTTATTTTATTCCATTGATTTTACCCCTATTGTTTTTATTTTATTAATTGAATTTCCTTGAATTCTGTTGTTTAACAGTTCTTCCTTTCTATTCCTTTTTACATATTACTTTAATTTATTTAGATATCATTTACATAGATGCTGCTCCTATCTGTAAAGTTAGAAATTTCTATGAAATATTCTACACGCTTCTCTCCTCTCCACTCCTTCCTGCCCTCCATAGTCCTCCCTACCCTCTTCTAACCCCTTCCTCTGTAATGTTGCCTAGAGCTTGTATAGGTATGTGCGACACACAAATGGAAGAAATAGAAATAAATAAAAAATAAAAGTAGGTGGCAAGAGCTTGGGCAGAGGGCTGGTTATCTGTACCTTTTTTGTGTTTGTTGAAGTTGGTTAGTGATCTAACAATGGAATACAGTGTTGATGAGTTTTTGGTTTTGGTGATTCAATCAGAATAGTATTTTTTTTTTTTTTGTTAGGTTAATATTAACTTTGTATAGGTTTGCTTGCTCCTTGCATTTATTAAGTAAAGATGGGACAGATAGGGAAAATGCTTGAGTACCTGATTGTAAAACCGCTTAGATAACCTTGATAGGCGGTATATAAAATCCTAATAATAATAAACTTAAAAACTTAAACTTAAAACTTTTTATTGTTTCTCTATCTCCTTTCCAATGATCTTAGTTGCTTTTTAAGTAGGGAGAGTTCAGCTGTATACCAAGGATTGATGACATGAGTGGTGAGTGGTGCTAATTTATCGAGAAGCGTCTGGAGTGATCAGTTCCATGTCTCAATTTGGGTGTCCATGGAACAGTCGGTTTTATCCCTTTTATTGGTTAGAAAAATAGAGGAGATGGATGCAGCGTCTAATTTCCTATAATTGAGATATGTTATTGTTTTGGGTGTATGTTTCTAAAGGAGGGAGTAGGTGATCAAAGAGTGATCTGACCAGGGAACAAATGTATTTGCTGTAAGTGAGAAGTAGGTATAAGGAGATATGTTATTGTTTTCGGTGTATGTTTCTAAAGGAGGGAGTAGGTGATCAAAGAGTGATCTGACCAGGGAACAAATGTATTTGCTGTAAGTGAGAAGTAGGAGGCGTGGGAGTCAGGTGTAAGGACCTTATCCAGAGTGTGCCCTGATGGTTAACAAGACCAAGGGCCTCTTCTATTAAACTGCACTAGCAGTTTCTAGCACAAGGAGCCGTGCTGAATGGCCCGCGCTTCTCCCAACGCTCATAGAGTTCTTATGAGCGTCGGGAGCAGCGCAGGCCATTCAGCGTGGCTCTCTTTGCTACAAATTGCTAGCGCAGTTTAATAGATGAGGGGGTAAGAATGTTATAATGCCTCTGTATTTCTCCATGGTGCAACCTCACCTGGAGTATTGCGTTCAGTTCTGGTTTCTTTATCTTAAGAAAGATATAGCAGCACTAGAAAAGGTTCAAAGAAGAGCAAATAAGATGATAAAGGAAATGGAACTCCTCTCATATGAGGAAAGACTAAAAAGGTTAGGGTTCTTCTGCTTGGAAAAGAGACAGCTGAGGGGAGATATGATTGAAGACTACAAAATCCTGAGTGGAGTAGAACAGGTACTAGTGGATCGATTTTTCACTCCCTCAAAAATTACAAAGACTAGGGGGTACTCGATGAAGTTACAGGGAAATACTTTTAAAACCAATAGGAGAAAATATTTTTTTACTCAGAGAATAGTTAATCTCTAGAACGCGTTGCCAGATGTTGTAGTAAGAGCGGATGGCGTAGCTGGTTTTAAGAAAGGTTTGGACAATTTCCTGGAGGAAAAGTCCATAATCTATTATTGAGAAAGACATGAGGCAAGCCACTGCTTGCCCTGGATCGGTAGCATGGACTGTTGCTATTCTATGGGTTTTGGCCAGGTACTAGTGGCCTGGATTGGCCACCGTGAGAACAGACTTCTGGGCTTGATGGGCCATTGGTCTGACCCAGTAAGGTTATTCTTATTTTCTTATTTTTCAGGGCTCATAAATAGTATCATAGATAAAGTATTTTAATATAAACCGAGATAACACTAGCACTATTTATATGAATAGCCATCTAAGAGACAGAGCGGTGCACATATAGTACAAGTCCAAAAATCCAAATGCCAGAAATCCAGACTGCCTGAGAATCTGGCCTACAAATGCTGCACACCTTCTCATTCCCTCCTACCCTCCCCCTTCCCCCCAACACAGTCCGGCATCTATCCCTCCCCTCCCAGTCCTGTCTGAGACTCTTATGCCCTAGCCCAACCCCTGAAGTACCTTTTCAATAAGCAAGACTTCCAAGTGAGAGAATCAACAGCAAACGTATACACAGGCTGCCTCTGGCCTGCACCAGGCCTTTCCCTCTGACCTGTCCTTCCCCTTTTGAAAACAAGATGTTTCATTAGAAGAGGCAAGATGGGTCAGAGGGAAAGGTCCAACCAGCAGGTGTGACAGTGACAGAACTAAAACCATGAGCAAATGAAAGCATGGTTTGGATAAATGTGGAAGGTAGTGGTAAGGACAAAAAAGAGAAATGCAGTAGAGCCTGTGATTGGGACACATACACCACCTTTTTGCAGTTGTACAACCACAATCAAAGTGGTTTACATATATAGAGGTACTAATTTTGTACCCAGGGCAATGGAGGATTAAGTAACTTGCCCAGGACCACAAGGAACAGCCCTAGGATTTGATCCCACAACCTCTGGATGCAGAGGTAGCTGCTCTACCACTAGGCCACTCCTCACCTTTGCTTGTTAGATAAGTACAACTAGGTGGACTTCTCTAATCCCTCCTGGAACAAATGCACATACAGTACATTTTGCATTCTGCAACATAAAAGACATACCGTGTACCGTTTTAATAGGTGTTAAAGACAATTCTGAAGATTACTTGAAAGTGCTGGATTTCAAATGATAGAAGGTGGAAGATCTCTGGCAGAAGATCTGGTCAAAAGGAAAATAAGATCTGTTAGGCATGTACACTGATAACCTAATCTATTACTAGAGGACATGATAAAGGGAATAAGAGAGATGGGAACACAGACTACAATCCAAGCTGACTTTCAAAAATAAGAACATGAAAACAGCATACAGGGTCAGACAATTGGTCCATCTAGCCTAGTATTCTGTTTTCAAAAGTGGCCAATCCAGGTCACAAGTACCTGGCAGAAACCTAAATAGTAGCAACATTCCATGCTACTGAACCCAGGGCAAGCAATGGTTTCCCATAAGAACATAAGAATAACCTTAGAGAGTCAGACCAATGGTCAATCTAGCCCAGTATCCCATTTTCATGGTGGCCAATCCAGAACACAAGTACCTGGCAAAAACCCAAATAGTAGCAACATTCCAGGATACCGATCTAAGGTAAGAAGTGGTTTCATAAGAACATAAGAACATAAGAATTTGCCTCCACTGAGGCAGACCATAGGTCCATCCTGCCCAGCGGTCCGCTCCCGCGGCGGCCCATCAGGCCCATTGCCTGAGTAGTGGTCTATACCTTTCAATCCCTTTTTCTTCTAGGAATCTATCCAAACCTTCTTTGAAACCATTTAATGTTTTCTTGTCTACAACAGCCTCTGGAAGCGCGTTTCCCCCATGTCTATCTCAATAGCAGGCTATGGACTTTTCCTCCAGGAATTTGTCCAAATCTTTTTTTAAAACCAACTATGTTAACCACTCTTACCACATCCTCTAGCAATATGTTCCATAATTTAACCATTCTCTGAGTGAAAAAATATTTCCTCCTATTGGTTTTGAAAGTACAGTGGAACTTTGGTTTATGAGCATAATTTGTTCCAGAAGCATGCTCGTAAACCAAAGTACTTGTATATCAAAGTGAGTTTCCCCTTATGTTCCCACCCACCCCCACCCACCGAGGCTAGTGACACTGCTCCACATCCCCCCCCTGGGATCCGGCATCCCCCTGCGATCCGGCATTCCTGCTGCTCGCGTCCCCCGCCCACCCCGCCGCGATCTGGCATCCCCAATGCACCCACCTACCCACCCAAACACATCTGCTTACCCCCATCTGGCACCGGCACCGGCACCAACGCATAGGACATGCCGGTGCCCGAAGATCTGCTGTCTTCCTTTTGCTGGGCCTTGAACATCTGCGCATGCTCAAGGCCTTCTAGTTCTCGCTCTCTCCAAGCTGGGGGGGATGCCAGATCACAGTCGGGGGGGGGGGCGCTTGTAAATTGAGTCAAGCTTGGTTTCTGAGGCGACGATTTTGCGAATGTTTTGCTCGTCAGCAGAGAAATAAGCAGAGAGGGACAAAGATGCTAGATCTGGTGTTGGAGAGATAAAAATGAAGAGAGCAGTGAAGCTGGAATGAATCATGTAAGAAGGAGAGAGAGGGTGCAGGCTAGATGGAAAGGGGAGAGGGGCATAGAAAGAAGACAGATACCATATGGAAGGGGGAGAGGGCAGACAGTGGATGGAAGGGGCAGATACTGGAAGGAAGAGAATCAAAAGAAGATGAAAGCAGAAACCAGAGACAATAAAAGGTAGAAAAAAATAATTTTATTTCTATTTTTTGATTAGAATATATCAGATTTGAAATATGTATCCTGCTAGAGCTGGTGTTAGACATAACTGGGGACTGCAAAGCCCAGCCAGTGCTTCTTTAGCTTCTAGCTGGCTTAGGTTCTCTCTGACCAGGGGGCAGTTGCCCTAGTTGCACTCCTCTAACACTATTCCTGTCATGTGTGACTGCAGTATTCTGTTAGCATGATATTTCTGTGTAGCATTCTGTAATAATTTGGCTATTCAGTTTTCTTGATAGTAGAGGGGATATATGTGAAGGGGAGGGGAGACAGGGGTTTTGTTGATCCTTGCTCTGTATTACTTGTATTTATAAAATGACAATTGTACAGAATAGTGTTTCTTTTTATACTTTAATAAAATACGTTCAATATAAAATCATAACTGAGGCTTGTGTGGATGGGATCAGATGGTTTGCGGGGACCGGGTTTGCGGAGACAGGGTGGAAATGGGGTTTTTTAATTTCAGTCCTAGTAGTTTGCCGGTCCACAAAATAATTATTTTATTTCCGCCGGTCCATAGCTGTAAAAAGGTTGAAGAACACTGTACTATGCATTCCTATGCCGATGTTCTGGAGGCAGGTATGTATGTTTTTCTTCTGATTTTTATGTCAGTGGGGGGTGGGGTGGGTCTGTACCTTATGTCTGCAGGAGTCTCTCATGAGGAACTTTGCCAAAAGTTTTCTGAAAACCTAAATAAACTACATCAAATAGCTCACCTTTATCCACATGTTTATGTACGCTTTCAAAGAAATGAGGAGACTTCCCTTGGCTGAACCCATACTGATTCTGTCTCATTAAACCATGTTTGTCTACATGTTCTGTAATTTTATTCTTTATAATAGATTCCACTATTTTGCCTGGCACTGAACTCAGGCTTACCAGTCTGCGCCCCAGATTACCCCTGGAACCCTTTTAAAAAATTGGCATTACATTGTCTGCCCTCCAATCTTCAGGTACTATGGATGATTTTAGTGACAGGTTACAAGTCAAGATCTACAAATATGGGGAAAACACGGAGGAAAGTAGAGCACAGATAAAATGCATTCTAGCCGATGTCAGTGATGATGCTGTAAAGCTTTTTTCCATGTTTCTAGGATATCCTATGCATTTTGTGTCAGGCTCTTTCTGTAGTATGCACAACAATTTAGTTTGTTTCTGAGTACAGTGGTGCCTCACACAACGAACTTAATTCGTTCCAGGAGCAAGTTTGTTATGCGAAAAGTTCGTTATGTGAAACGCGTTTTCCCATAACAATACATGTTAAAAAAAATAATTCGTTCTGCAGCATAAAAAAAGATAAATTTGTCAAAATGGTGAAAATGGTGGTCTTGCTGAGGCCAAACTCTTTGACGAGGTCACACTGTTTTACCCCACATTCACTCCTTCTAATTATTTCCCGTTTCATTTCAACAGAAATCACCTTCCTGCTTTTTTTAGAAGCCATGATATATAAAAAATATTGAGTTTATCTTAAAAGGACGACTGTATACAGTGAGAGAGGGCAGTTAAGCGCAGTGACTAACGACTGCCTGCAGTGCCTGCGCGGAAGGATGCAATACATCGGCAGCTCGGGCGACTTCGTTGTGTGAAACGAAGTTCGTTGTGTGAAACGAAGTTCGTTGTGTGAAACGAAGTTCGTTGTGTGAAGTTCGTTGTGTGAAACGAAGTTCGTTGTGTGAATCAAGACATGAAGTTCGTTGTGCGAGGCGTTCGTTATGCGAGGCACCACTGTATATGCTTATTTCATGATTACGTATCTGAGTTATCACTGAATTAGCTCTTTCCTATAATAGAGAAGCCTTGGGCTCCTTTTACAAAGGCGTGCTAGCGGTTTAACGCGTGTAATACCACGTGCTAAACCGCCGGCCGTGCTAGCCGCTACCGCCTCCTCTTGAGCAGGCGGTAGTTTTTAGGCCAGCACGGGGGGGGGGGGGGGGGGGTTAGCGTGTGATGAAAAGTTACGCGCATTAACCCCGCTAGCGCGGCTTAATAAAAGGAGCCCCTAGTCGTTAGAGCTATGATGAGCTGAGAAGCAGGAAAGCTCAAGGTTCAACTTCCATTGCTGCTCCTTGTGATGTTGAGCAAACTAATTAACCCTCCACTGCATCAGGTACAAAAGATTGTAGGCTCTCTATAGACAGGGAAAACCTGTTACATCTGAATGTACTCGTAACTTTTCTTGAGCTACTACAGAAAAGTTAAGAGCCAAATCGTAACATGCCCCCCCCCCCACCCCCTCACACACACACACCATTTCGGGTCTTTGTTTACAGTACATCAGTATCTTTAAATTATAACCCTTGGCATGATGCAGATAGGATTAATCAATGTTATCAATGTTATCTCCAAAGGAAATTAAATGGTCAGTAAAAATAACAGCTATCTTCAAACTCACCTCATCCTTCTCCTGGCCAATAATTTTTATTGGGTGCCACTGAGTTGTGTATTTCTGTGAACATGCCTCTGGCTTGCAACCCTGCTACTGATGAAGAGTACATCTTTCTACTGACGGGTGAAAATACAGAAATGGGATAACACAAACAGAGAGACAGACTGAAAGGTAAACAGACTGCTGCAATAGAGTCTCCAGTAAGCCTGAGGTTTTGTTTTGAATTTAAATGTGGATCTAAGTTTTTAAACTATAACCATCCACGGACTACTCTCAAAGCACGTATAAAGTATAATCTGAAGAAATTTTGGGCCAGACTGTACTATTTATAATGTACATTTCCACTGTTTTTGACTTAAATGGGTGGAATCAGGAACAGGACATCTGGATTCAAATCCAGCTCCTGACACGTGTCAATGACCTTGTACAAATCACTATCTTGAAAGGCTTCAAGAGTCCACTTAAGTTGTAAGCCTCTTGTAAAGGGACCCGTGTCTGTATGTAATTTGTTATAAAATCTCCAGTATACATTGATGTAATAAATCAAAATCCATATTGAAAAATATATGTAGAAAGAGAACAGAATTTATTTCTTCCTCTATACTCTTTCCATCCACTTCTTTGTGTTGAGGCTAAGGCAATGACAAACCCACACCACTGTCTATATCCTTCTGTCCTGTAACCAGGGCTTAATTTCTAGACAAATAGGAAGTAGAATTGTGAAGTAGGGGAGGGGATGGCCAGAGGCAGAAGCAACAGGAAAGGGTCTGAATTAGGGAGTTCTCTAGTCCCAGCTTCCTCTTCCCTGCAAGCAACTGGGAGGGCGGGGCTAGAGAGAGTACTTCTGTGCTCTAGATTCTGAAAGAAGTAGCAGATCTATGTCCCCCGCTATTTCCTCAGAAATTAAGCCCTGGTTAAGCTTGCCATTAGTCTCCCAATGAAATACTAGCCAGGCCTGAACCTATTGAGAATCAGTGGCCTACAAAGGCAGATTATATAAGACCAGTGTCAGTAGGGAGGAATTGGGTAACTATATGAATGCAAAAAAGATGAAAACTATTTGATTCTTTCTTGGCATTAAACAAATATGGACAGTCTCCACAAGTTGCAGCTGGAATTTAATCAACCGCGATTCACCAGGCAGGTTCTCCAAGATTTATAACCAGCTGCTGTACAGTGGAAAACAAAGATGATAATGTTATAATACCTTTATATTGCTCAATGGTAGTGTTTCTCAACATGCGGTACATGTACCCTTAGGGGTACGTGGGCTGCTTGTTGGGGGTACACAGCCTGGCCACCACCATCCCTCCCTGCCCACCGCCCCCCTGCTGAAACCACTGCCGGGGATCCCTCCTAGCCTGCCTGTCTGCCCGTGTGCTGAATCCCCCACCCCCACCCCCGAAGCCAAACCTGTTACTTTGTTGGAGCCAGACTGGCTTCCTCCTCCCCCAGCTGCACTCCATGCTGGGATGCAGACAGTGACTAACACACGACGTAGCTGACCTGGAACCTTCTCTCCGACATCAGAATTGACATCAGAGGGAAGACTTTTGGGTCAGCCACATGCAGCGTGTGAATCGCTGCATGCGCCGTCCCTACATGGAGTTGCTGCTGAGGGAGGATGGAGCGAATCTGGCTCCAACAAAGTAACAAGGTCGGCTTCGGGGGTGATGTGGCAGGCAGGCAGGCAAGGAGGGATTCCTGGCAGTGGCTTCATCAGGGGGCGGGCAGGGATCCCCGGCATGCAACTTAATTTTGGGACAAAGCAGGAAGGCAGGGAGGGGCCACAAACTTGACACAGAAGGAAGGGAGTAGAAAGGGAGAATTGATGAGTATGTGAGTGAGAGATGATGCACTTGGGAAAAGGAAGAAAGGAAAATTGGACATAGAGAGAGAGGAGTGAGGTAGAGATGCATGGGGAATAGAAGGATGAGAGGGATAAATGGTAGTGGTGGAGAGGGCAGATTGAATGGGATGCAAGGGGGAGGAATGTTGGCCATAGTGATGGAGGGAAAAATGTGGCATTGTGCTAGAGAAGGGTGAAAAATGGGAATGGGGCTGGGGCTGGTGGGCAGTGGTTAAAAATGCTGCACATGTTCCGGGGGATGACAGAGGGAGAAATGTTGGATGTGGCAGTAGAGGGGGTGGAAGACATGCCTGGATCTCTCAAGACAGATGGACAGTTGAGAAAGAGAGAGGAAGACATATTGCCAATAGTGGTGGAGGAGAGAGGAAGAAAGTTGGACTCTTGGAGGGACAGAGAGAGAGATGTTGGTTGGGGAAGGGAATGGGGTCCGGAGGATAGGAAGCGTACAGGAGGCAGAAAGAAAAAATATTGGATGCACAGTCAGAAGGAAATGCAACCAGAGATTCATGAAATAACCAGACAGCAAAGGTAGGAAAAATAATTTTATTTTCAAATGTATCAGTTTTGTGAATTTATATCTGCTGTCTATATTTTGTTCTATATTTGTCTATTTTTCTATAGTTGTTACTGAATGCATATTTTAAAGTCATCTGCCTTGACCTCTTTGAAAACAAAACCGAATATAAATGATAATTAATATTTTCTCTGCGTACAGTGTGCTCACGGTATTGTATAGTATCGTATTGTATGTGGATCTATTGTTTTGTTTTGTATTGTTTTAAAACCTTTAATATTCGCTGAATGTCCAGCCTTCTTACTATGTAAACCGCCTAGAAGTCGTCTGACTGTGGCGGTATAGAAAAATAAAGTTATTATTATTATTATGCTTTGTGTTTTTTAATTTGGTGATTACCATCACGTATTAATAAGATTATATTGTATGTATATGAAAAATGGATAGAAGAAATTGCATTACAATTAGTACTATTATTATGGGGGTTGCCTTAGGCTTATTCTGATTGGCCCAGGCGCTTCAGGCCCCACCTGTGGGCAGGGTTTCTTCCGCCTGGGCCAATCCGACCCCATTCTGGACCCGGCTGGCATGCTGGATGGGTGGGCTTGGCACCCGTCCATCTGGCCAACTGAACAGGTACGGGGAAGGGGGGTGGTGGGGTCGGCCGGGGGGGTCACGGGTTGGTGGGGGGGGCAATCAGGGGTTCTGGGGGGGGCAGTCGTTGGGGGGAGGGGGGTTGTGTCAAGGGCAGGAAGGCCTGGGATCCCTCCTGCCCATATTGTAGTAAGGGGTGAGGGGTAGGGGGTCACCGGGGCCAGGAGGACTTGGGCTCCCTCCTGTCCTGCTCGTACTCGGCGGGGGGGCACGATCGCCGGGGCAAGAGGGTTTGAGTTCCCTCCTGCCCCGATGTTGTCGGGGGGAGGGGGCCGCGGTTCAACGGGGCAAGAGGGCTTGGGCTCCCTCTTGCCCCGATGTCGGGGGGCCGCGGTTTGACGGAGCAAGAGGGCTTGTGCTCCCTCTTGCTCCGATGTTGTCGGGGGGGGGTGATGTATTGCGGCAGGAGAGATTGGACATCTCTCCTGCAGCGATGGTAGTGGTGGGTAGGTTGCCGGGCCGCTGAACTGATCGTGCCAGCGGCCATCAGCTCAGCGGCCCCTTTTTCGACACTTAGACCTGGTTTGACTTCGTCTAAGTCAAAAAGGTCTAAGTGCTGACTAGGCAACGTGTGAAATGTTTTGGTTATACCTGTTGTACGCCTAGGTGTAGGTCGGCCCACCTCCCGCCCACTGCCCGCCCTTTCCCCTCCTCTAAACACACCTCTTTTCTCTCTGTGCATTTAGAGGCAGGGGAAAGGCCTAAGCTGTTTTTAGATACGTCTAAAAAACAGCTTTGGTTATGGGTACTTGGACGATCAGGCTTTTTGATCGTGCAAGTAGCCATTTAGGACACTTTTTAGACGTGTTTTTTTTATTATCAATTTATAGTCAATTTTGATCTTAAATTTCAATTTGGCACGTATCTTCTCAATATTTGAGAAGATATCTCCCCTGAGCCACCTCTTCTCTAAGCTGAAAAGCCTTAAACACTATGGGGTTCATACCCCATAGTGTTTAAGGCTTTTCAGCTTAGAGAAGAGGTGGCTCAGGGGAGATATCTTCTCAAATATTGAGAAGATACGTGCCAAATTGAAATTTAAGATCAAAATTGACTATGAAGTTGACTGAGGAAAGAAACCAGGATGTACATTACAAAAAAGCCAATATGGCACCTGTGTCTGAAGCAGGCCCAAGACTTTGGAATGCAATGAAAGGTACATTTAGACTATGTGCAGATTTTAAATCCTTCAAAAAAAATCATTAAAGACAAGCCTATTTGTGAGAGTTTTCTTTACCTGATTACTTTAAACTAATAGATGACAGAGTATTCCTATGTGAATTGGATATTAGATGATGAATTTTATGGTATGATTTTTTTGCTGATTTGTTAATTTTGTAGAGTTTGTTATCTTTTATGTATGTATCATTTGTTACCCACTTAAGATATAAGTGGGATAGAAATTTTTAAAATAAATAAATACATAAATGATAGAGGTCTATAAAATTCTGAGTGGGGTGGAAAGAGCAGACATAAATTACTTATTTATTCTTTTCAAAAATACTAGAACTAGGGGGCATGCAATGAAGCTACAAAACAGTAGATTTAAAACAAAGCAGAGAAACTATTTCATCACTCAACATGTAATTAAACTCTGGAATTTATTGCTGGAGAATGTAGTGAAAGCAGTTAGCTTAGCAGGGTTTAAAAAAAGTTTGGATAATTTAATAAAAGAAAAGTCTATAAGCCATTATTAAGATGGATATAGGTAAATCCACAACTTATTTCTTGGATAAGCAGCATAAAATCTGTTTTACTCCTTGGATTCTTACTTGTGACCTAGGTTGGTCACTATTGAAAACAGGATACTGGGCTTAATGGGCCTTTATTCTGTCTCGGTATGATAACTCTTTATGTTCACCAAAATATGGTATTTATTTATTTAGATTTTTATCCCGCCCTCCCAGTAGCTCAGAACGGTTTACAAGTAAACATTCACAATGGAGTGAATTGGACATACAAGATTATACAGTAGATTTAAATACTTGGACATACGAGACTGTGCAGCAGTGTAAATATAGGGACTAGACAGCAAATTAAGAACAGTAGTTTAAATATAAGTAGTTTAGTTTAGATACAAGTTATTTGAGTATAGGCTGAGAGTGGACTATTCAGAAATTTTTGGCAGAAGATTAGAATGGAGAAAGAAGGGTAGAGGCGGGGTTTAAGGGGTTGGGTGTAGACTAAGGGTGACCTTTAGTTAAAGAGGAGGGTCTCTACCATTTTCCGGAATGTCATTATGCATCAAATATGCATCAGTGCCTACAGGCCACACCTTCACCTTAAGGTTTTGATGATATGTCATCCCATTGCTATGAGCTGTTTAATATATATGCACTTGTACCCAGTGAAGCATTTCTGCTGTGTCCACCTACCAGCCTGGCAGGGCACAATGAGATGCCCATAATGCACTAAAACAGTCTTTGGGTGAAAATGGGGAAGCCTCTCATAAAATGGCATGGACTCAGAGGTCTAACTAGTGTTTTACATGCAGTTCTTGGCCTTGCATTTTCCATGCTCACCAAGGAAAAAAACTTTCATTTTATTTTCACTTTCTCCAGAAGATGATAGCATTATCTGTTATTATCATATGTCCTTCCCTCATACCACTCCAACCTTTCTAATGAATATCAAGGCATGGAAAGGGTTAATTAGAGAAGTTGTTCTAGCTGAATTCTCAGGCTTAGCACTGAATCTGGTGATTATGTCTACTGATTCCTGGATGGCCCTATTTAAATAAATTAGATAGATAGATAAGATAAGATAGATTTCAGGCCATGTCAAAAAAGGGCCATCCAAGAATCAGTAGAAGTAATCACCAGGCATGGGTGTCTCTGATGAGGATGGGGGGGTTCCCTTTCTCCAAGCTTTCCCCCACTAGTCAAGTACCACATGTGAGCAGCTCTTGTAAATAAGGTTTGTTTCCAAATAATACAATTCTTTATTATGAAACCAGGAGTCTCCTTCCGGGAATCTTAAGTATAGCTCAGTAAAAAAGGTCCCCCAATCAGGATTTCTGAAGGATTTAAATCTTATTAGTATTCCCAGGAACAAACGTAGTTTGAATTTAGGTGGTCCTATTCCCTCTGCACTCTTGCAGGCATCCTTAAATCTCTGTAAGGCATTGTTCGTTGTCCTCTTTCTCCCCAAGTAAACCCATCTTGAATCCCTTGGAAAAAGTGAAAGGTGTTTCCCCTTTTTCAGGCCCTTGTAAGGCAGGGGTTTGGAACACAAACACACACCCACACCCCAAGAGGGCCTTCAACTTCTCCTTTCTCTTTTATCCTTGAGTTCTATTTAACCAGTCTTTAACAACCTTGTTCTGTTAAAGTTCTTCTCAAACTCAACACATTTCAAAAACAAAAAGGAAACTACAACCTGGCTTCAGTCAATAGCAACAAAGGCAGGACAGCCGCCCCCTTGCAATGTTTTATTTTATCACACTAGCCCAATCATGGCTATCTCAGGCAAAATGAACTCTCAAGCCCAGATTCTGTATAGGACGCCCGTCCCGGGCGTCCTATACAGAATTGGGCCTACACACGATTCTGTAACCAGGTTACAGACGCCGGTTACAGAATTGAGTTTGTTTAGATGTGGTCAGTATACTTAATTGTGGCAAGGAATCTCCCTGCCGCGATTAATATAGCGGCCGCGGCTACGGCCGCCAGTCTCCCCTCTCCCCCCTGACGAACACGGCAGGAGGGTGCCCAACACCTCCTGCCCACAGAACCCATAATCACCAGCAGGAAGGTTCTCAACCCTTCCTGCCGGTAGCCCCCCCCACCCCACCCAATATAGCAGGAGGGGCCTTAGGCACCTGGGCCAATCTGGCCCTTGGATACTGTGGGTTGGGAAGGGGAGGGGCAAGCCTGCTGGCTGGACAATGCAAGGATCCATCCAGCCAACTTGCGGGTAAGCCCGAGGGGGGGGTTCCAGGGTGGGGGTTTTCATTGGGGGGGTCCGGGCAGGGGGGTTGGGGCATTTTGATGGGGAGTTGTAGGGGGGGGGGTCCGGCAGGAGGGGTTGGGCACCCTCCTGCCACGATCATCGGGAAGGGGAGAGAGGAGGGGAGAGAGGAGACTGGAGGCTGTAGCCGCGGCCACTATACTCTTTGTAAGATTCTATATACTGTATCTCGGACCTTTTGTAAGATTCTATGTGCTTTTTTGTAAGTTTTCTAAATACTGTATCCCGGATTTCTACATATTGTAACTCGCTGACTGTCCAGCTTTCTTCGGTGTGAAGTCTCACGACTATGGCAGCATAGAAGAATAAAGTTATTATTATTATCATGGCAGAGAGATCCCTTGCCGCAATTAAATATAGCGGCCGCGTCTACTTACCATGTAGGCCAGCATTTTGCTGGCCTACATGGTAAGCATCTCCCGCTCTACTAGGGAGACGCATAGGGCCACCTAGGTTTGCCTAAGGCTACCGCCTAGCATTAGGCGGGCTTGCGGGCCTCCCTAGGCTCCCGGAGGCACCTTCAATATAGGCGATCTGTCTGGGGAGCATTTTTTTTAGAAAACGTGCCTCCCGATTGGCTGATTGGCTGTAGGACGCCCATTGCAGAATCGGGGCCTCAATGCCTCCAGATCCTGGAAAGAAATGTAGTCAAAAGAAAATAATCAAAAACTTACATCCATATCTGAGTCTTCATCTGCTGCTTTGAGATTGTTCTCTGCCACACCTTCATCACGGGTTATGTTCATATTCTGAGGCTCTTTCTCAGCATTAGCGTTTTTAGTCTCTCTATCTCCAGGGTTGGGGCTCTTTCTCTAGCTCTGGGTTTCCTCTCCCTCCTCTCTAACTGCCGGTGTTTTAATCCCCGCCCTAAAGGCCAATCCTTCCAATCATTGACAGTTAAAGGCTTAGGAGATCTAGAAACCCCACCCCTCAGGTGTATTTCCAATAGTGTTACCATATGGCTCCAATGAAAATAAAACCCAGATGTTTCAATCTAACCTCCTTTTTCTGGAGCCTTAAGGTAACCCTAGTGATGGGGATACAGCCAGATACTGGAGTTGTGGAAAAAGAATAGAAACAGGATATAAGAGTAGGATTACCACATGACTCATAAAAAGAGGACAGATTGAGATGTCTGGGTTTTACTTCCACTGAAAGCAATAGAAGTAAAACCCGGGTGTCTCAATCCATCCTCCTTTTTCTGGAGCCATATGGTAACCCTAGTTTCCTGTTTCCTAGAGGGCTTATCCTTGACTTCCTCATTAGATAAATAGATTTGAGACTTCTTAACCACCTTTATGAAGAAATTCACCCAAGATAGTGTACAGCATGTGTAGCTTGATATAAAACTCACAATTTTAACCGCATAACAGTAGTAAATGACTCCCTACTGTACTTCTTTAAAACATTCCTCCCTCTTCCCTTCACAATTATGTCATATCTTTTTCTCAAAAATAGGAGAGGTGAGGATGATTGTACAAACAAAATTTTCAGGGCTGAGAAGTCAAAGCAAAATATATAACACAGAGAGAAGACTTCTCAGAAGAAAGTTTGAGATATCTTTTTCTCAAGCAAACACATCTAACTCTAAGGCCCTCTTTTACTAAGGTGTGCTAACTGATTAGCGCACGCTAAGTGCTAACACGTGCATGTTAATTTATGGATGCGTTAGCGTTTAGCACGTGCTATTCGGTTAGCGCATCTTAGTAAAAGGGGTGGTAAGTACAGGCAGTCTAGTATCAAAATACTAATTAAATGCATGAAAAACTCACCTTTAAACAACTAGTGATACAAATTTATTTCTGGGGTAAAAAAAAGTCTCAGATATGAAGCTAATACCCAACTGGGAGTCAAGTGTGGTAAACCACAAAATGCTCCTACTCATGTCATTGGCAAAAAAAAAACCAAACAACCCTCCCCATTTTCATATATCATTTGATTCTATATTTTTTCTTATTGTAATATGCTAGTGTCCTTTAATTCGCTCATTCTGTCTTTAAATTCTATATTCTCTCCAAAAACTGTGCAACATACCTCATCAAAATAGTTATTATATATTTTGTGCAGATTTCTCAGTTCATTATTATGAAGTGCCTCGTTATTATAATGTATGACATAGTCCTAGGGAGCCAGCAGTATATCAGATGATTATCACACTTTATATCACAATCCACTTATCTCATAGTTGATCCTTCTTCAGTCAGAATGCCAGGTGATTCCTTTTTCCAGTAGCACAGACTTATCTTTATGCCTTGCACTAAAGTTTCAACTCACATTGGCCCGCCTCATTCTCTGCTCAGTTGATCATGCCGCTACAATTCCACCGACGTGGCCAGCATTTCATGGTAGATATATTGATACCGCTGCTTCAGGCTGAATATCCAGCAACTCCATAATTTCTCATTCTGTTTGAATTTTAATTGTAAGCCGCCGCCTAGAAGGTTTCCCCAAATAGGCAGGATAGAAAATTCTAATAAACTTGGAAACATAAATACAATCTGTGAGATAAACATGGAAATGGGCTAATTTAATCCTAATAATAGGAATAATATGACACAGTGTCAGGAATATGTCCTTTAAAACAGCATAGCAGAATGATAATATAATTAACATTTGGAGCTGTGAGGTCCCCCGTCACCCACCCACCCCTTCCCCCCTCCCCCCGCTTTCATAAAATATTAGACACAATTTACTGGAAAATATAGGCCGCAGCCCTATTTATTGGAATAAACAACAATAACAATTAACAAAACATTATAACATACGAGCTACCATATTGACAGTCTTTTTACACTAAGGGCTCCTTTTACGAAGGTGCGTTGGGGCATTAACGCGCGGAATAGCATGCGCTAAAATGCCCCGCGCTATCCGCTACCACCTCCTCTTGAGCAGGCGGTAGTTTTTCAGCATGCGCTAATCCAGTGCATGCATTAAAAATACTAGCACATCTTCGTGAAAGGAGCCCTAAATTCCCAAATCCCCACCATTCTCAGCTAGGGCCTGGAGGTGGCATGACCTCCATGCCCCTTCAAATGCCAATCCCTGACACTCGCTCCCCCTGAGCTCATGTCCTCTTAGGGCTCATCACCGGATGAGCCCACCCCCCAAAACGCTTGGTAGCTTGGGACACCGCCGCTGCAACATCCCTAAACCCCAGCGCCAACCGAACTGCCCACGGAAGGGAGGGAGAGAGGGAAAAGCCGCCCTCCGGGAGCTTGGAACTTCCGGCCTTGGAAGCTCCCGACTTATATAACACCCCCCCTCCCCCCCCGCTCGAACCTTCCATGCCAGAAATTCCGACCGGTCAGGGCAGGAAGAAACCCCCCACCTCTATTTTCCTGCACTACCTGCCTAGTCCCGACGGGCGATGGACGGGCTCCACAGCCCCATATTAAATTCCACCTGTCGAGACAAGCTCTTGGGCTTACACATAAATACATATAATAAGTGTCAGCAGGGTACAAAAATACATCATAATAGGCAACATGGAAAAACATTCTTATAACACAGATATAATGCTTATGATGTCAGCATTTTATAAATGAAATCTCTTACTAGAAAGCATATTAGAACATTCATAGAAGTTATCCATTTGTGTTAAGGCCACATGCCCTGTTTTGAGCTGTTTGGTGTGGCATCCATTATGTGCAAGTCCCTGTAAGTGTTGGGGTCAGGGGAGAGAGCGTAGGAGCTTTCAAAAAATGTTTAATAGTACCTCAGGGTGAACTAAAACCTTGATTAAAGAAAGGGGGAAGATCTTAATAATCATGCCTGTTTTAGCTGCCAAATGAATTGTCTACAAAATATCTTTGCTGTTAAATACTCTTTTTGATTGGGCAGATTTGAGACTGAGGTTTTGCCTTCACATCCCTCAGCCATACCATTTTTTTATCTTTTCAGTATTAATAAACTGGTGTTCTATGTCTCAGGTATTTATTAATTATCTGCACCACCTACAGAAATAGGTTTCTATGTTTCTCTGACTCAATAAACAAAATCATGGAACTCCTTCTACCATAACCCCAATGCAAGAAGTGTCGCCCTAATCACTTTTGCTCTGAAATCACTTGATAACATTTGAACCTTTTCTCTCATCTTTAGTTCAGAAACTCTTCCCTTCTCTGTGTATTCTTTAAGGTAATGAGGTTTATTTGGTAAAGCTGCTGCTTGTGGGGTATATGGACAAGGTCGATGCATTTTATTTCAAAAGGCATGCATGATTGTTCACAAATGTATTTTGCAATATTGGTTACAGAAAGATCCTCCTAGTTTTGGGCATTGGAGGAACCAACTCCATCGTTTAATTTTATTTGAAGTTAGGGATGTTTGTAAGTTTCCAAAACGTACAAGTTTCTTTTTGAAAATTTGGGATCCATATATTCAAAATCTTTCCTCTAGAACAGGAAGTATGATTTACATTGAAGCTTTGGAAACATATATAACTTTGCAATACCTGGTAATATGTGTCATCTTCCATTCGGGGGGGGGGGGGGGTAGAATAGGGTGTATAGGATGAAATAGGTCATATAGAAATGTATATTGAAGGAATGATAAATTTCATATTTTATTATAATTTCATTAATTATTTCAATATAATGTGAATGCGAGGGGGAAGGGGGAAGGGGGAAGGGAGGTGGGGTAGTAAGGGAGTTGATATGGGTCTTATGGAAATATATTTTGGAGGAATGATAGAAATATGTATGAAAATATCATAATTGTGAATCTATTTGAAATGAAATCTATTTGTATAATATTATATTTAATTATTTCCTTCAATAAAATGTTATAAATTAAGGTAATGAGGTAAGGAATGGTCATGAGAGATGCACAAATGGGCAGTGGCCAGGGTTAAATGCTGATCACGCTGTTCAGGAAATCTCTAGATCAGCCAGCAGTTCACCCCTTAGAAATTCCCATGGATCCAGTTTTATCGTAGGGATTCCTGGCCCACAGCCATTACTTTCTGCTAAGCTTCATTTTGAAACATTTGGGAAACCGTACCACACCTATGATACAGCCCTGCTATGTGTGTGCCTTGCTGAAGTCACTGGTTCACTTATTCAATATTAGGTCGTGAAACAAGAACACAGCAAACTGTTGAAAACTAAGCCATTTCTCTCTTCTGCTGACCACTCTACCTTAGCATAAAAACAAATATCAGTCCTCTCGGTTCAAATCAAACGCAGAGATTTGATGGTTCAGACACGCAGGTGCTCTTGCTGTGTAATCTGTTACTTAGTTAAGCACCGATCTTTCTGATACTGCCTCATCAGAATTTATTTATAATGCATATAAAATGGAATTTACCAACCGATCTAAATTAACCGGGTCTGACTCGAGTTGTCGTAAATCCAGCCTTAAGTGTCAGGAGCTGAGCAGATGTTGCTACCGCTGCAGAAGGAGGGAAGAGTACTGTGTGCAGTTTTTTTCTGATTGCCCCCATTCCTTTCTGGAAGTTAGACAAGTCTTGCCTCTAACGTTTGTCCTCTAGGCTAAGGGCATCTATAACCGGGAGTGAGCCCTAAAGAAAACATTGCGATGGAAAATCTGCACGTACTTTTTTTTTTTTTTTACTTTAGTTTTTAATGCCAACAAAAAGTGCAATACAATTTATATACAAATAATGATAATCAACCAAGCATTTATAATCAATCAGTATCTATACAAAAGATAAAAATTCCTTCCCCCATCCATCATTACCATCAGGAATAATAACAAAAGATATACCCCCCTCCTGCTCCCACCCACCCCACCACCTTCCCCCCCACCCCCCACCCCAGATGTGTGGGTGAAAAATTAACAAGCATCGCTGATTTCAAGATGTTAAGATGCCTATATGCTGCAGGAAGGAAAAAATATATATGTGAGCTAGACATATGTATTTGTGACTTATCCAGCCCTAGAAAACTCTTCCTAACGAAAGAACTGCTCTGAAAGAAAAGACATTTCCTACTAGGGATTTTGGTACTGATACTGCTACCCTCCCCCCCCCCCTTTCAAATGAATTGCAAGTACATTTCAAATCCATTTTCACCAACGTTTCAGAAACTCAGATGCATTTCAGACACATTGGCGTGGAAAGTTACAGCAATGGGACCAGCCGCAATATTGTGGATAATTCGCTTGGTAGTTAAAACCAGTGCTTTACAAGTTCTAAACTGTATTGCTTTTCTGCGGGTACCCGTGCTTTTAAGTTCATCCTACTTAAGAGACAGTCCTGTCCCACTACAGCTCATAGTCTAGCCACAATAAACACATTGGACAAATAAGAGATTTTGCAAATTCATTCAGTATAGAAAGGCCATACCGATATGACAGCCAGGTGTTGTCAACAGGAATGCGGCACAAACAGCTGCAGTGCAGGCACTAAGGAGGAGGGACCTGGTTATATAAAAAGTAATAAACTGTATCTTTATGTGGATCAATTTTAAAAAGAAAATATATATTTGGAGAAAATATGTATGAAAAAGACTGAAAAACAACAGAATTTAAACACCCCCCCCCCCCACCAAAACTGGCAAGCTGATACTCTGAGACACCCGTCAGTACCACTGCTATAAATACGGACAGCCTGGATTCTCAATAACCACCCAGTGGGTAAGAAAGGAACCTGGAACCACTGAAAAGAAAATCAGCTAAAGCTCAGGAAATCATAGCATGCATACTAGAGACAAGAAGCTATCTATGTCCCTGTCGATTCTACCTTAAGTTTAGTTTGAAGCATAGGATGAGCCTTAAGTTTAGGTTGAAGTTTAGGATGACAATGTACCTGATACCTAGGCCTGGCTGCCACAGAAGACCTGAATGCATGGATCAGTACCAGAAAAACAGAGGCCACTGGCATTTCATCAGTTCTAATTAAATAGCCCCCATTTCATAGACCTCTTACACCCCAGCAGGTGAATCTTATGACATTTCAGGTTTTCTTCTACCAGTTAGGTCTTCATGGGGGGGTGGGGGGGGAGGGGAACGGGGGTAGAACAGTCACAAAATGTTCAACCCTTCAGTATTTCGAACTCAATCTGTGTTCTAAGAAATTTAAAATTAAAGACATACTGGGGGGGGGGAGAGAGAGAGACATATTCTGATATGTCTTCCAGCTCTGCAAAACGTATCAGAATATGTCACAGAGATGATGTCATTCTTGAACTTTCTTTTTAATTATTGATTCATCTAGTACTCTTAATAGTATCCAGAAGAAATGTCAATGAGTAATTCTTCACTGTGACTGAGGGGGGAGGGGTGCTCAGGGCTACTGTCAAAACGCAAAGCAGGGAGAAAAGTCACCAAGGCCCAGCCTAGGACAGAAAGATCCTCCTGCAATCAATGGAAGCTATTCGTTGGCAATCGGCTACTGAATCCGTCAAATCTCTAAAATTCAAAAGAACAAGGAACAGTGTGGATTTTGGGGCGGGGCGTGAGGGTAAATCCATTTAAAAAATCACTCTTCTGGAAAGCGGTCTCTCCTCTAGTGTCTGTGGACCTCTGGTGCTCTGAAAGGGCAGTCGCCTTCCTCTCGGGCCCAGGCTACTCCTGCTACTGGTTGAGGGAGCCCTAATGAGCTAAAGGTGTTGCGACTATGGATCCTCTCTGCACGCTGATTTGCAGAATTTCTGTTGTTGCTGTACCTGTACATAAATATACACACACACACACACACACACACACATACATAGGTACTGTGGCATACATCCATAGACACGCAGAGGGTTCAAGCAAGCAGTGGCAAATAGACACATTTATAGTACCCACATATTCAGCGCATACATAAAACACAAACATACCCATACACCAGGGGTGTCAAAGTCCCTCCTCGAGGGCCGCAATCCAGTGGGGTTTTCAGGATTTCCCCAATGAATATGCATGAGATCTTTTAGCGTACAACGAAAGCAGTGCATGCAAATAGATCTCATGCATTTCACTGGGGAAATCCTGAAAACCCCACTGGATTGCGGCCCTCGAGGAGGGACTTTGACACCCCTGCCATACAAGCACAAACATAAACACACACATTCATACAGAATGACACACGTACATACTCCGGAGGTGCAAGCATGTCACAGAGAGATGCACACAGAGCGAAAGAAAACACACACACACTTCTGCTTTTTTCCCTTGCCTTATCCATTCTTCTCTGACCTTTCTCCTCCCTCTGTCTTTTCTTCTCTTTTCTCTTGTCTTCTTCCCTTGCTCTCTGACTCGCTCACCTCAGCATCCACTTTCACCCATATAGGCAATATTATTTGTAAGTATTACCTTTGAAAGGAGACGAGTTTTAAAGTTTAAAACCGCCACTGCAGCTATTGGTCTTGCCTACACGATTAGCAAGATTTTTGCCTTTGCATTTATTTCATGCAGTTTTCTGGTGTGATTTATTTAGGTGACATATCACACAGATAGTTACATAACATTTTTTTAATTATTATTTATTCAATTTTCTATACCGTTCTCCCAGGAGAGCTCAGAACGGTTGACATTCAGGTACTCAAGCATTTTTTCCCTGTCTGTTCCAGTGGGCTCACAATCTATCTAATGTACCTGGGGCAATGGGGGGGGGGGATTAAGTGACTTGCCCAGGGTCACAAGGAGCAGTGTGGGTTTGAACCCACAACCTCAGGGTGCTGAGGCTGTAGCTTTAACCACTGCTAACATCATATATAGCCTACTATTTCATTAAAAAAAAAACACCTTGAACCCTTCCCACACGATACTTGTTCAGAGATCGATTTCGTTGCTCAAAGAACTTAGAAAAAAAAAAAGTCTGCACTTTCCCCTTAATGTTTTATAAGTATTTGTCCAGGCTCCGCACCAGATTGACTAAGAGAGGGTTTCTGAGGTAAAGAACACAAAAACATTCAGTGTTGGGGCGTGACCAGAAATGTTTTGTCTTCTATTTTGCTACCAGGACTCCAGGAGCGCAGCTAATTAAATAATAATAATAATATAATAATAAACCGCAACTCAAGAAGGATATCTATCGGTTTCCTTTCACTCTACTTTTTATACTCAGTTTTCATAATTTTGAGATACTTTAAGACAGCAAATATCTGCCAAGACACCTTATGGAGTGGATTGACAATTCATCTCAGGGTGCAGAGTTTTGAGCACTAAAGTGCTGGGTTTTTGGACCGGGGGGGGGGGGGAGGTATTTGTTTTAAGGCCTGTCATTTTTCTAAATAATAGACGATCCCGAAAAGACAAGCCCAGAAGTACCACCGATTTCTATCATCTATCTGATCCACATCAGATCCTTTCATAACTGGATGGAGGTGGGAAACGGAGGTCCTTTTTTTCCCCCCTGCTACCAAGAACCATTAAAAAAAAAAAAACCCAAAAACCTATAGGAATTGTCTAAGTACTAGTGCATAAAACTTACTGGTTCTCTTTCCCTTTTGCCCGTGCAAAAAGCACCGTTTGTTCAGTCCCTGCAGCATTAATGCAAGTCTAAGTAGCCCATTAAATATGACCAACATACCCGTTTGCATGGAAGGAAACCTTTCCCACTCCTGATTGCTCCAAAGGGGATTCACGTCTTACCTCCCACCATCCCCAATCTTCATTCTCCCAGTGTACACACTTGTAATTACTGGTGATTGTGCTAATGCAATCCCGAAGCTAAACCTTGCTGGCACGCTGAAGGGCGAGGCAGGAAACACCGTTAATTTAGCAAAATGCACAGAGGCATTATTCTCTCTTTCAGAGCCTTTTTGCCTTTGTCGGGGACATTAGGTTTAAACTGTTCTAATTTTTTTTTTTTTTTTTCTAACAGACAGTGATCTCATGTTCTGGCCCTGGAAACTTATGTTTTGAGTGGCTTAACCCACTGATCTTGAAAGAAATGACACGTCTCAAAAATAAATAATAATAATATAACATGAATGAATTCATTTAAGCCAGAGATTTCCGGCCGGGACTATCGGAACAGCAGGACCAGTCATGGGTCATTTGTGTTGTGTGCATTGCCCACCCTCACGGCCCACCCTCCCTCTTGCTCCCTAATGAGTGGTACAGGGCCTTCTGAAATCCTAACACCTATTCCTTCCAACCTGCATTTTGGGACATGATTCTAACTTTGATAAATCATTTCAATTTTTTTTTTTTAGAGAGAAAATTGTGTATTTTGTAGCCTAATATTTTTGTTTGTTGTTCAACTGGAAGCCTCCTCCCCTCCCCCCCCCCCCCAACACACACACAGTCTTTCTTTTCATCCTCAGCAAATAAAGATTAGGTGGGCAGATTATAGAAAGCGTTTTCAGTCCTCGGCTGATCTTTATTCCACAGCCTTTGTCATGATATCGATGATGATGACGGTCAAGCGGACAGTTTGATTTTTGTGTTTGGAGCTAGTTATAAAGAATCAATATTATATCAAGGGGTAAGTTTCGTGATAAAGGACTTTAACCACTCTGGCTATTCATCATAAGTCTGTAGCAAGCAGATAGGTCAAAAGAAATTATATTGCACTAAACAGTGTGTCTTCTTATCTCTCCTATACCAGGGGAATAAGGGACAAGCCGATCGATACAATAGCTGCTGTATACTTCTTGCAATTATCAATAGCTGATTTAGTCTTTTGAGGCCTGCATCTATTAATACAAGCTAATAATAATCTTCTGAGCTTCTGTAGCTAAAGGGGTAAAAATTTCTAGCCTGACAACATCATTTATGTATTCATAATTATAAATGTTATTTTGCTCTGAATATATATAAGGATGTATAGAATGTATGCAATCCTAGGTTATATATATATATCTACAAACACACACACATATATATTATATATGCATGCACATACATTGTCTTAGCCTGAGTCCTTCAAACAAAAGCAATTATTTATTTAAACCAATATTAAATATATACATAAAACTTCAACAAATCTTCAGCATTCTGGAGGCCAGTGCGATCAGGAAATTGCATGTAATGTACAGGAGGTTCAAGATGTACATAACAAGTACAAAAAAAACCGCACCTTAGAACTATAAAATAACATATTTGGGGGGAAAAAATGTACAGATTTCTCTGTGACCTGATTAGACCAGGGTTCTCTTCTTATCTGCATTTCCTTATGTGTGGCAGAAAGCCTGATTTAGCTGCCGAAAATCACAAAATGTATTAGTCATATTGAAAGTAGAAACTCATAGTATGCACTGACGTGCTTTTTTTCTTCTTCTAAGGATAGATATCCATCTATGGGCCATATCCTGAGGCTCACCTACTTCACATTCTGTCCCTAAAGTGAGACATTAAAGGGACAACTTTAAGAATTCCTGTAATCTAATATCAGTAATACAAATGAATTTGCTTTTTTTTTTTTTTTTACCCCGTGTGGATGAATAAATCTCTTTAATCCTGACTCCTACTACCGTCATGTGATGATTTTAATACAGTAACCTCCTGAAATAAAACCAAAGTACGAGACTCCTTTGCAATGAGCTGTTCCTTCTGCGCGCGTCACTTGCGTTTACCTTTAAGAGATCCTCGGCCATTGCGAAAGTTATTCCGCTGCCATTGGCTACTTCTTAACCAGATATGCAAATGACACCTTTCTATGAAAACTCCTACGACGCTGACCTGCTCCACAGAATACTGGTGGTGGAATGGTGAGGTTAACTCACACGTCCACATTTTTGCTCGTAGAGACACGACAGGTTTCTGAACATGCTCATTCGCTTTTGGACGTAGAGAGTAAAAAAATTATTACTATTCCACTGTTAGACTGAGGTGACCTTTAATTTATCGCATTCAAGTGTGTTTTGTTAAGATAGACAATATCTCTTGTCACTTAACTGGAAAGTAACTTGGGTTTTAAAACAGGGCGTTGAAGTCCAGTTATAGACCTGCACTATACATTTGAAGACTAGGTGCCTGCCACAAACAAAAAAAAAATACAATAATAAAAAAGAAACATCTTTATAATTGGTATTTTGACATGCAGTTTGGGTTAAGCTGTGGTGGACCGAGCACAGATTACCCTCTGATGGACACATTTATCATCGTCATTGCTGCAGAGTGGCAGGTGGTGTTATCAATTACCCCTTTCTTAACAATAATCATAACAGTATGGTAATATCTTCCCTCTTGTGAGAAAGAATTAGCAGTCAGTCGCATCGGCGCTAAATAGCCACTCAAGGGCTGGATCTAAGCCCAAGATGCCTAACCTACGAGGCTGGGGGGGGGGGGGGGGTCCCGATTTGGAGGAAAACCATGAAATAAAAATCACAATAATTCGACCTCGCTCTTCACCTACAAAGTTGCTGACGTTTGGAAAGATCAAGGCACGGATAGTGCGATTTCAAATTCTACTGTCACAAACCAAGTTGCTCTCGGGTTTCTAGGCAAACCTTACAATAACTATGTTATTTTTATTTATTTTATTATTATTATGTGCAGAGACAGAACTGTTAGTAACTTCCTGCTTCAATTTAACACAGCGGAGAAGTTTTCCTACGTATCTGAATAAATGGCACGAATTAATGAAAACGCTTAATTATACCCTCAATTACTGTAAAAAAAAATAAAAAAATACAGTAGCAAGACGGAATAATAACGTGTCGCTTCTGACAAGGCAAACATCATTGAGCGAGAAAGATAATTAACAAATTATATTTAATTACAGGGAAGAAAAATACAACTTTTGTTTTTCCTTCCGTATTTAAGTATTAAAATATTTTAACCGACTATTCACGTAATGTAACTAAGTATATAGGGAAGGCGTAGTGCACAGATTTACTGAGAACCCACTAATTCACCCGCATGTAGGCACGAATTTTTCTCCACGTCAGCTTCCACTCAGAAAATGCAAGATTTCTGCAAGCAAACACCAGACACTAAGCTAATTTAAATATGAAAGGGGGGGGGGGGGGGAAATAAGGCATACAAAGGCAAAGTTTCTATTTTGCACCTCCAATAGAGAAAGAAAGAATGAAAGCCACGTTTTGCTGACTAGACTTTTTCCCTTCTATTCCCCTTAATTTTTTTAGATTGATCTCCCTCATGTTAGTCAATTAAAAAACGTTCACCATATGACTTGCTTTAGCGATCCAAGCATTAATCTGTTTCTCTGCTGGGGAGGGGGGGGGGGAGTGGCTGGTAATTTAAACTTAGAGAAAGCAATTTAGTGCTATCAACGAAACCAAAAAGCAAAGGTATTTCAAGTTTAGCAAGCGCTGGAATCAGTTTTATTCCTTTAAACAATATAACATGTAAAATATATGACATGTAAAAAGCGAAGCTTCCCGATTGCTAACATTAGAATGTATAAAATAAATTTAAAAAGTGATCTAAATTGAGCAATTATGCCTTTCTGGGTGAGTGGTATCCTTTGCAACATTAGAAGATGGATACAGTTTATTTTCCACTATTTGAGAAACGAACCTATGTTATTCGGAAGATTTCTGTCTTTAATTGATTGGGGGGGATTCTAGATGGGATTTTTAAAAATATATAAATGGTCTCAAAAACGCTCCTATTATTTGGCAAAACATTGCAAAACACAGTAGGAATTGAAAGCGTGTCAGCACTTTGAAACTAGAAAGTAGAAGGGGAAAAAAAAAACCCCGGCAGATGGTTCAGACGCCGTTTGAAGGAAATAAAAGAGAAAAGTAGAGATGAAGTCCCGGCGCACTGCTTAACTTCAGGGGCTCAAACAATCGGGGCACATTTCTTTAAGTGGTGAAAGTGCAACCCCTGTGGTCTCCGCAAAATGTTTTCAAGGCAGACAAAGCCTTGCGGAATGGCCTCTTCTTCACCCAAAAGAAGGCTGGATAAATCTGCCTAAGTGCCACCCCAAAGAAAAGATGTTTCAAGAAAACGAGCCCACGCTTCCTGTTTGCAATTTCACACTTGAGAGTCACTTTCTCTCTCGGAGGAGATCACTTTTCACCTGTATTTTGACAGCGCAAAAACTCTGCTATAAAACCAGTGGTTTGGCAGTACTGGACCTTATTAATGCGAATTGAAATCGGCGATTTAGTACTCGATTTTCTTATGTGTTAGTGTATATATATATATATATATATATAATTACCGTGACTTTGGGCATAGGAAAAATTAAAAAAGTGATCCAGGTTAAAAAGCAACTAACTTAGATCTGACCCGAACGTGGGTAGAAACACAGCATTACTGCGATACATCGCATTTATTTTATAACTATGCATGTTCTCATTTGGTAAGCTTGGCAAAAGTTAAACATCTAATTTCCAAAACGCCATCTTTGACCCCCCCTCCCAAAATAATCAATTTGCTTATTCGAATTCAGTGAATAAATGGAGGAAATCACGTCGGAACATAATTCCGTGGGAAAATAAAAGGACTGAAAGAACAGCACCAAGATGACAGCAAAAATGCAAAAACTGCCTTGCGTTTTATTTATACGGGAACGAGAATAAATTTGTGTCCCCCCCCCCCCCTCCCAGTGTGAAGAAGAATTTGTAGGTTATCTGCACCAATGCTGACTCCTTCGTGCACATCCCCCAGAACTGGCAAAGGCCATCGCGCGCGGTAACGTGTACCTCCCGAGTAGATGTAGGAAAAGCTCAAAGGAGCCAAATGGCAGGGATACAAATGGTAACATCACGATTAAGAGAGAGAGAAAGAAAAGAACGAAAAAAAAGTGTGCATGCCGTTCATTTATTGGAGGGAATGAGAGAAAAGTGGCAACCGTCTGCAAGCAGTGCCGGAGAGGCAGGAACAGTTCAGTGGTACATCCTAGTGGTGGGTCCCTGCTATGTGTCTGTTTAAACTGTGTGGGTGTGAAGTTCCTCCCTCCTTGGCCAGCTGAGACTAAGCAAAAAAAAAAAAAAGGCAACTTGTAGCTGGAGTTCAGCACTCCTTCACTTCCACAGCGCTTTCTGCAGATAGAGAGGCAAGCGTGGAAAGCGCGAGGGGAGGGACCGTCCTGTAAACATCACAGCTCCAGCGCCTCTGCCAGAGGATTCAAACCCGCAGCGCACCGTCCACAAGTTAAAAAAAAAACAAAACCCAACACAAAAAGACCGGGGAGGAGGAAGTGGAAGCAGAGTCCAAAGGGCTGCCCTCGCTCCTCCCCCGCCTCCCGCACGCCCCGCCCCCTCCCCCCGCGCGCGCTGCCGAGGTTGGCCCAGGGGCAGGTTGCAGGGAGGGGAGCCTCGGCCCTAGCCCCGGAGCTCAGCCCGCCTGCAGACACCTTGCACTGGCCGCAGCTTTCCAGGGAGCATCCCGGCGCCTGCCCCTCCCTACACGAGCACCGGGGTTGGGAGAGGGAGAGCAAGAAATAGATGGGTGGGGGTGGGGGGGGGAAAGGAGGGAGGGGGCATATACATCAAACGCAACACGAGCAGCTTTTTCTTCCTGTTTGGAAAGCTGCGAGTTACATTCCGTGAAGCCGCTGCAAACAAATCCAATCCCCACTTGTTTGACTGTGTCATACATTTCAGGAAGGACGGGTGGGGTGGGGGGAATCGTAAATCACACCAAAAGCGCCCCCCCCCTCTCTTCCCTCCCCCCCCCAATAGTCCTAGTTGGATCGATTCACAGAGCTGAGAGATCAGGACTTATTCGTCACATGCAAAGCTATTATCAATAACCAACAGAGCACAGAGAGCTCTGCAGAAAGGAAGAAACAGCCTGACCAGTGTCACAAAAACTGATTACAACCTGCATTTAAAAAAAAAAGCAAGCAATTCTCTTCCTACCAAAGGAGAACAGGAAGTGACTACCAGCAGCCAGGAGAGCCTGCTAAGAAAGGAGCTGCAATAAGACAAAAGAGACAAGGGGGGGGGGGGGGAGAGGTGAAGGCAGACAAGTGCACAGGGTCGTGTGGTATTTCATAAGGAGGAAGAAGAAAATCCGTCGCAAGAAAGAGAAGAGCCGAAGGAAGTTGTCAAGCACACTACATGGAGATGAAAAGACATAAGGACAACTCGCAGACTGAACAGACCTAAAAAAAGACAAAAAAAAAAAAAAGTTTTTTTGTTGTTAACCGAAGCAAAAAAAAAAAAAGCCTGGAATGAGTGGGGAATATAAGAAAAAAAAAAACCGATCGGATGAGCTGCACCTTGAAATCCGGTAATGATACTAGGAAGAAGAAAACCAGGATTAAACATTAAAAAAACAAACAAACCCAAAACACCCCTAAAAAGATAACAGAAGCAAAGGAGAACATACAAGAAAGAGGAACATTTTATAAAAACCCCGAAGAGAAAAAGATAGCAGGTCAGAAAAAAAAGAAGAGAGGAGTGGGGGTGGGAGTGTGTGATCAGCGCACAGAAAACAAAAACATGACCTTTCCCAAAAAAAAGTGAAGCTGCCATCTGTTAAGAGAAGCCGTGTGTGCAGAGCGCGGTGTGTTTTGCAGCGGTGGCTCGGAGGGGAGACAGATAATTTGGCAGAGCGAAGCGGCTAATTGCTCGAGCCCGTCCCTGATTTCCATACCCAGCCTGTGTCCGCTGGCCCCGAGCCAATCCCCTCTCACCCCCCCTCACTCCCCCCCCCCCCTCCGCACCCTCCAGCCATTAATCGCAATGCATTATTCACAATCATAATTATACAGCGACATGCGCAATCCGCGCGCCGCCGCCGACACCAGCTAATTTCCGTAATTTTGCAACTCGACTATTTGTGAACAATTTTTTTTTTTTTTTTTTTTTCCTTTTTCCCATTTGCTGCTGATGTCTCTGCAAAAAAGCAGGATCGGCTCGCAGTTTTCAGCAGCATGTCTCGCCGAAAGCAAGCCAAACCGCAGCATCTCAAATCGGACGAGGAGCTGGCCCAGCCGCTTTGTGACAACGGTAAGGGTGCACTTTGGGAGGCTCCCGGGGTTTGTTTGGTTGTTTTTTTTTTTTTTTTTGGGGGGGGGGAGATTTCCCCCTCCCCTCCCCTCCCCTCCCCCCCTCCAGTTGTTGATGTTTGGTTGTGTTTGTGCCCTAGCCTGATGTGTGTGTACTGGGGCTGTTTGTGTGCTTGGGTCGGGAAGTGTTTGCTGCTGGACATTTTTTCTTCTCTCTTTTGTTTTGCTGTGGGCTGCCGAAATCTATCCCGGAAAGTTTTAGCAATTGCTTCTTTCTTAACTAACCCCCGAAGTTACTTAGAGCTTGCATTCTCTGCTAAAAAAAAAAACCACCACAAAAACCACCCCAAACAAAACAGGGTTTGAACATCCTCTGCAATCGGCGATAGATGGATTTTGGCTAGGAGGAGGATCAATAACCTTTCTTTTTTTTTTTTAATAACTTTTTTTTTCCCTGCCCTTGAAAGGAAAGAGGGATGGAGAGGTAGTGTGACAGAGGTAGGTGGAACCCCCCCCCCCCTTTTTTTTTACGGTTTCTGTGGTACTTTCCTGCTCTCGTTCAGAGAACCGAGGAGGAAGAAGTGGAGGAAGAGGCAGCAGCAACAACAGGGGGGGGGGGGGGGAAAGTTGCATGAAGAAGTTTCTTAGCCAGTAGCACCTCTCACAGGTTTGGCAGCAAACCCCGTGCTTGGAGGACTGAAGCCTCCGGAAACAAGTCTGCACCTTCCCCGAATCCGCCGGCACGGCCGAGCCACGACCCAGCCTCCGACTGAACCAGGGATTCGCTCACAAGTTCAAGCGGAGGTGACTAAACCCGCGAAGCCCGGGTGGGACGCGCTTTGGATTTCTTACTGGCGCTGTTTTGTTTTTGTTTGTTTTTTTTGGGGGGGAGGGGTGTGGGTAGGGGACTCGGGGTTGCTCTTGGCCGGGGTCACCGGTGCCTGGGGCTGTCTCGGCTTCCTCCTCCCCCCCCCCTGCTCCCGTGCCATCTTTGTTCCTCTGCCCTTTCCCCCCCTCCCTCCCTCCCTCCCCCGGTGCCCGGCTTTGCGCTCGGGGAGCTTCGCAGCTGCACGTCTCGCTTTCCGGGCCGCTCGCGCGCTCGTCTGCCACGCGGAAAAGTTGAGGCGAATCGAGTGGGGGCCTAGGAATGCGAGTGTCTGGCCGCGTTGTATTCTGTAAAAAAAAAAAAATCATACCGGGGGAGGCCGATTGCGAAGCAAACATTAGCCTGCCTGCCACAACTTCGGGGCTCTCTGCCAGCATGTGGGCAGCGCGCACGACTCGGGCACGAGTAAGGTTTTTTTTTTTGTTGTTGTTGTTCTTTAATTCGTTTTCTTTGCAAAGGTGTTTCTTCCTTAGCAGACAAATTAGGACCTCTGGCTTTTGCTTAGCCCAAGTGTTCCCACAGCAGATCCAAATGAAAGTTGGAGAGAGCAGCACGTGTGCAAGGCAATGCTCTGCTGTCTGCTTAGGGGCCCTGAACATTAGGACCGCAATAACAACCCCCACCCCACCCCCCCCAAACCTCCAACCGGTGCACGTTGAAAACGTCGGCCTGCTGGATTACAAAAACTTCTAGCCAGGGGATGGCTACTGAATAGAGTGAGGCAAAAAGATGAGCCGGAAAGCGACGTAAGAAAAGCCGCAGCTTGCCCGGGGCCTTTCTTTCTGCGAGGGGGGGGCGGGGGGAGAATGCTGAAAAGTTCTCAGCCCGGCCAAGAAGAGAACGACGTGGATATGGTTCAATGAAACCATGTCCCAAAAAAACAAAAACAACCCATAGAATTTCGTTTCAGCGATTCGGCACTTAACGAAATAAGACAACCTTCTTTTCAGCTGCTGGGGCAAAAAATAACGCTCAGAATTTAACAAGTTGGTTGGTGGGGCTGAGAACTTTTCAGCGCCTCTTCCTGTAGTTAATAATTATCCTCAGGCGTAGCCCTTCTGGTTTTGATAGGAAATCTATTGAAAATGAAGCGATCCGATTTTTTTTTTTTAATTATTATTTGGGCTGTGGAAAAATTACTGCCACAGAAAAAAAAAAATGACATGATGAGAAGCGCTTGGAAGTTGCAGACAGGGATAAGCTTAATCTGTATCACTGTTTAGGGTGTAAAATCACTCATTCGAAAAGTAGCCTGGACTTCCATTAGAGAAAATTGGTTAGAAAGAAAGTGGATTGGGAGAGGGGGGTGTTTAAAATAGTTTTCTGTGACTGTATGTTAGCTATGTAGCCATGTCACCCGAGATTAAGAAGTGGAGATATGCGAACAAAAAAGAAACCCTTTGCATATGGTGGGTAGATTAAGGGCAAAGAATCTTTTTGTCATGGAAATGATTTTTTGTTTACTTCATCACATAGAATTTCTCACACTTGGGTTGTTTTGTATTGCCCTCAATGACTACATGATCAAATGAATGGATTTATTTCTGCGGAATGAGAAAGACAGTCTTGCCATCAAAAGGGCTACATCGCATCCCAGTGAGGAATTTTAAAAGCGTTATTATTGTGGGCAATGAATAGCTCAAAAAAATCGGCTTTTTTTTTTACAGCAGCCCCTAAATGCAACAGTGTAAATACTGCTGAGCTTTGGGGGAACTATCTGCATTTTGATCTATATCCTTTTATGAAAAACATAGTTCAGCTGATAGTGTTGATAGAGTGAAAGTTGGGCCGTGCATTTTCACTTTCGTGCCAGAAATGTGGACAAAGCAAGATAGACGGGTTTAAAAAATGAACTAAAATATATATATATATATATTTTTTAAAAAGATATTTTAAGGACAGCTGGTGTACTAGGAGAAAGTTTATAAAATGTGAATCAATGAGCAGAATTTCTGGAAATGTGTATTCTTCACCCTGTGGTGTATTCTGAAATGTATATGTAAAGTACAGAAATCATTATGGGTCGGTGTATGTTTTTAATTACCCTTCTGAGCTGTAATCAAGAAGTTGCCTCATTTCCTTATTTTGTACCAAACTAGGAATAAATATCCCCTCCCCCTCAACCTGTCCCTACGACCGTAGTATTTTAAGGGCGGTTTAAGGCAAGAGAAATACCAAACGGTTGCAATCCATTCCTGTTGTTCCTATCTCATTCTAAAACTCGTTTCAAGCCTTAGGACTCTTGAATGTGATCAAAACTCTGTCAAACCAATTTAGATGGCCTGAAGCATTTGCATGGTTTATGTACATGGTAGGATAGAGAACGGAGGCTACAAGGAAGCAGTTTCTGGTGGAAGGAGTGATCCTCGTGCCATTTCACAAGCAAAGAAGGAAAAAAAAAAAAATGTACCCGGCTAATAGCAAAGCTTAAGAAGGAAAACTCGGTGGAAGGTGGTAGCGCATTCAGTGGCATGACCTTTTTTGTTGCACGTCACAGCTTCAGTCCTGAAAAGGCTTTTGAGGGGGGCTGCGTTTGGGGAGTTTTTCCAAATGTTACAACTGAACCTTTGAAGTCGCTTTGGGCCGTGATATCACGAAAAGGCTGCTCGATTCCCAGTCTCAGCCCGAGAGCCCGCGGAAAAGGGCGGGTTCCGCTAAATCACCACATTTGGAGCTATCCTTTATATCATTTCGAAATGCATTCGCAATTTATTCCGTGAAAAAAAAAAAAGTACAGTGACTATATTGTAAATCCGGGACAAATGCACAAGAAAAACCAAAATATGTGGGTTTGATCACTTTGATTTGATTTTGTTTTTGGTTCTATTCCAAAAGTTTACTTTAGGAGAAAGGCTTACAAGATGGTAATACTTCATTTTCTTTCTCTTTTTTTGTTCAGTAGCAGACTACTAATTAAACTCTATAGTGATTTCAAAATGATCGAAATAATTTAATAGACCATAGTTAGTCGTGGCAAGTGAGCGGTCTGTTTTGGAGAACCTTAAGTTCAGAGAGCTCTTTGGGTTCAGTCTTCAAGAGTACTATGGTGTTATTGGCCAGACTGTTACAAGCAGACCTGGCACGATTTTTGGGGGTGATTTAAATTCAAGGCTACATCCCACCCAGAAAAGCTTGCAACACGTTTGCTCTGTAGAAATCTCATACAAATGCTCTAAGCTCTGTTACTGATGCTGTAGTTTTAGATGTGCTACCCAGGATTTTCTTATCTGCTGGTAGGGATGTTCTGGTTGCAGTTCAATAAAAGTGGAAATTCATCGCGGTTCGTTTGAAGGGCGACTTATCTTTACTGAACTTAGACAACCTGTTTCCTGTAAGTGATTTTGCAACCCATCAATTTTGTTGCAAAATTGCAACAAACAGAAAGCAAACTGAAGTTCTACTTTTGGCGGCAGCAAACATTAACATATTCTTCTAGCTCAGACAGCTTTGCAGCGTAGTTCAAGTGGAATTAATGCGAGTATGTGTGTATACCCCCTTTAGCATTTAGAAATCACTGTGGATCTCTCAAGCTCCGAAATAATTAAAATACCAGTTCACGCTTTTTTTTTTTTTTTTTTTAATAGAGTGGGAAAAAAAGGTGACCTGATATACTGCGATGCAGAAGGGGTTCTTCTGAAATTTTAGCTCAGATTCTTGAAAAACAGCAACAGCTTAATTTCTCGGGAATTTTAAGAGGTGGCAATAAGCAGGAAAGGTAAAAGAGTTTGCAAATACACATTCAGGAGAAACTGTCACCAAGATCTCTTATTTTATAAGGCAAAATATATATATATATATTTTCACTGGCCGCACTAGTATTACCAATTATTTTTATATAAGGTTCTGTGGAGAAGATCTTCCTTAAGCCCAACAAAATTAAAGTTCTCTTGAATAAATCCACAGCTGCTAATTATTTTTTTTTTTAATTCCATTGTGACCTAAAATAGAATAAAAGTTAGGGATTAACAGCAGGAAATACTTAAAGCAAGTTGATTATTTGCTATGTGCAACTGTAGAGAGCTGGTGAAAAGTGGATCACATTTCAGCTGGTGCTGCTAATCTTGCCGAAGTCCTAAGAATGATCTTAAAGTGGCCATAAAGATAATTTCATCTGGGAAGCTTCTTTCTATATGTGAAGCAACAGATGGGTTTGACAGTGTAATTAATATATATATATATTTTTTTTCCTTTTAAGTTCATAATGAACAAAAAGTAAGTGATTTGATGTTTTCTTAGCATTTTCTTTGCCTCCCCAAAAGGTGAATTAACTACAGCATCAGAAACACGCAAGCAACCAGATGTGCATCAGTGAACCTTTTGAACAACGTATGAGGGGGGTGCTGGAAAGTTCTCAGCCCAACCAAGAAGAGAATGGCGTGGATATGGGTTCAGTCAGTGACCTGAAACAATGTCAAAAAAACATAGAATTTCCTTTCTACAAATAGGCCCTTAACTAAATATGATAACACTCTTTTTAGCTACAGTGGCAAAATAAAAAGAAGTTGCTTGGCTGGGCTAAGAACTTTTCAGCTTCCCCTCCTAGTATCTGTACTAGAAATCTTTTTTTTTTTTTTGGGGGGGGGGGCAACTATGCAAGGATAACTATAGATTTATCTCTTAGTCAGGACTGAGTCACTGCTGCTGATATAAAAAGTGCTTTGAAATAACAATAAATAGCTAGGTTCTGACACATTTCATGGAACATGAAATGTGTAAAAATCATTTTCACTAGGTGCCTTAATGCTTATTGTGGTAGCGGCTTATTTTCTTTTGAAATATTATTTAGCTTAGCTGCAACACTATGTATCTTTGGCAGTCACCTTTTTTTTAGCATGTTGAATAACCTTACTTACTTTTTTTAAGGCATTATAATTCTAGATGTTTCTATTTTAGATTGGTAATAGAGGGAGAAATTAAATACGAGGGGCCATTGAAAAGTTCTCAGCCCAACCAACAAAGTTGAGGCAGTCTCCATCGAGGGCTATACCGAGTCCAGTGATTTCCCACTTTTTTCATTCTGTATTTTTCCGACAGAATGAAAAAAAGTGGAAAATCACTAGAATAAGTGTATAGCCTTCGAAGGAGACTGTCCCAACTTTGTTGGTCAAGCTGAGAACTTTTCAGCGGCATCTCCTATATTGTGTAAGACCTAAAGATATCCTTCTGTATTGCCTGTGAGGGGGTGCCGAAAAGTTCTCAGCCCAGCAAAAAGAGAATAATGTGGATATGGTTCATTGCTGAAACATATCATTTTGTTTCTGCAAATCGGCAATTAACAAAATATGATAACACTCTTTGCAGTTACAAAGTGGCATTATAATGCTCAGAATTTAAGAAGTTGGTTGGTTGGGCTGAGAACTTTTCAGCAATCTAGGTGACAGATCAGATAAGGAGGAAAATGTAATGACATTTGGAAAATGCATTTACCTGAATAGACTAGTAGAGCACAGGTAATTCTGGTTTTTTTTTTATAATTGGATGTGGTTATATATGGATATGGGTGTTTTTATTTTTTTTTTAAATTTAACTTTTATAGAACTGATCACATGTAAATACAGTGTGATAATCACAATTACCAACAAACATAACAAAATATCATACACAAAATAATTATAATTGAATTTCATCCACAAGAAAAGGAAATTTTGAGTCCAAGAAAGGGAATAATGAAAATAAGTTAAGAAAAAGTGGAATTTGTGTTTGTTGATGTTGATTGTGTGTATCTGTGTCTAGGTATGTGCGTTTTCTTGCAGTGATTTTTATAGTATCAAAAACATGTCTGATGATAGAAAAAAAAAAAAAGTTATATGATATACAAATCTTTTTTGCAATGACCATTATGTTTGTATCTTTCAGTCAAAGCGCATACATGTTGCACATAGACACACACACAAGATCAGATTGGGAGGAAATCCTTTCTAATTTTGGCCTTCTATAGCATGCATGTGTGTGGGAGGGTTCGGTTTTGTTTTTTTGATTTGTTTGGGGTTGGGTGTTGTTGGTGTGCAGAGCCTTAGGGGTTGGGGTTGGCTGTGCCGAGCCTTAGGGAGTCTTTTTTTTTTTTTTTTTTTTTGCCTTGGTGTCAGTGAAAAGGTGGGAAGTGCACAGAGTGCCAACAAGCTTCCGATGGACTCTCCCCCAGGGTGGGTTGTTAGAAGTGCTTTGACAAGGCTTGCTGATTTAACCTTTGCCTATTTTGCCCTGCCAGGGGTGGCCACAAGATGTCAAGCTCATAATACAATTAGTACATCTGTGCAGTTGACCTTGGCAGCAGGGCTTACTGCTGTTCTATTAAGTGTTAACATGAGATCCAAGTGTTAAGTAGAGATCCCTGTGAGTTTGGTACATGCCCAGCTGCTTATCAAATGCCGGGCTAGATCAGCCCATGTTTACAGTTTTTAAGGAGGCCAGAGGATGTCTTTTTTGTTGTTGTTGTCATACATGGAATCTCAATTCAATTAATCCCAGTAGTGCAAAGATGCACTCTTACATGGCATCAAAGCAACCTTAATGGCACTCCTATTTTTCCAAGGCTACTTTCCAACAACAAATATTTATTTATTCATTTATTAGGATTTATTTACTGGCTTTTCAGCAAGTGACTTTTGGTAATTCTGTTTTATAAAATCTGTTGTAATTAACATGGACAGAGTTCCAAAATATAGGTTTCCCTGGTAGATGTCCACCACAGAGACAGCTATTACAGGTGCCCTGCAAACATTCAGCACCCAGGGCAGGATATTTACGCTGATAGAATTCCTATGAGTGAAAGAGCATTTACTTTGCCAGCCCACGGTAGAAAGCACTACTGCAGCTTTGTAAAAGGAGCCCTTCGTTAAAGCTTTTTTTTTTTTTTTGTTCCAGCTAAAGCTTTTGAATGCCTCACTTTGCTCTATTTTCCTGCCTATAGCAGTTGTTCTTAGTTGGGAAGGTTTTTGCTATAGTCATTTCCTCTGTAAAAGAAAATCTGGAGTGTGGCAGATACTATATCCAGTTTGTAGACATTTTGTTGCAGAAATATTTTGTCTTTTTGTAATGTCTGTACTCCATAGAGCAGCTTGCTTTGAGTCCAAAGGACACCAATTAGAAATTTTTGCTGGAGGTCAAACATCAATTACGAACTGAATCTTTTTTATTTTCAGGAGTTACTGGTGTGAATATAGTGAAAAAGGTATGTAAAGCTATGAAGTGCATTTTATTGTGAAATTGATGCGCAAGCTGGTGTAGGATGAAGTCCTTGCCCGCCTGATTCCCTATGCATTTGTTTCCCATAGACCAGGGGTGCACAACTTCGGCCCTCACTAGGCCAGGTTTTCAGGATTTCCCAAATGATTATGCATGAGATCAATATGCATACAGTGGAAGCAGAGAAATCCTGAAAACCCGACTGGATTCGGCCCTCAAGGGCCGTTGTTGTACACCCCTGCCATAGACACAGGATGGGAAGGAGAGCCTTTTTGAATCAGGCCCAAAATCTTAAAGGACCAGAGGCACTGAGGCTTTCATTTCCGGCTTTAAATGGAAACCTGCGCTGTTTTAAAAATCCGTATAGCGGTCACATGACGCTATAGCACTAAATGAGCACAGGCGAGCTTGGTTCTGGATTCTGCACCCTCCTTCAACTGTTTTATAAGTGACCCCCTCTTTATTTAAAAATCTGTGTAACAGAAAAGAGCCACATGGAAGGGAGAGCAGATCCAGGAATCTTCTCATGGCCCACACACCACAGCTCAGGTAGCTCCTTGCATTTCTAGTTCATTGATCCAAGATGATGCAAGTTTCCTTGGCATACTGTCTCCCGCTCTTTCCCCCTCTCTCTTCTCTTTGAGCATATCTATCTTGAATGTGACATATATGCACCTGGCAGTGAAATACACGTCACAAACATAGCCAGGCCTTGGTGAGTATGGGCGGATGCTGGGAAGAGGCATCCTCCCCTACTTCTGTGCGTCAGGCAGTCAAGACATGATGCTTGCAGTCCAGCTGGAGGTATCATTGTTAGGTGCAGTCAGCATCCCAGCCATGCTGTGCCAGGACAACAGAAAGATACCAGCCCTAGAAAGAGCATTTGCAAGGGTGCCACAGGTGGTTCCTACTTAACTAGTTCCATAGGCCTCTGAAAGAGATCACATTAAAGCATGCCAGATCCATGGCTGCTTCTACATAGCACGAGTGCCCTCCACTGCTCAGTCCTAGGTTGACAGCTTTTGTGGGCTAAGGGGGGAAAAGGAAGAATTGAAAAAAAAAGGACAATTTTTTTTTTTTTTTCCCCCATTGAGTCTGGAATTTCTTCTACATTGCTGAACCCAGTGGGGGACTCTATTTGTCTCCTCCTGTTTCACAGCGTGGGCTCCGTATGTGATAATTCATCTTCCTTTATGGGATTCAATGCTATCATAAAGAGTTAAAAAGAATTAATTTGCAAGGAAACAAATGTCTTCTAACAACTTAAGGAAACTTGCAAATGTAGGCGGGGTTTGGAGATTTAGCAGAACTGGAGTGAAACTTGTGCTGCAGCTGTGGCTCTGAGTCTTTCAAACCTTGCTTGCTCGAGTAAGAAAGCCTGGTATTCCTTCCGCTGGGCAGACACGGGCACTTTTCTGCTGCCTCTTTATTTTCAGTTACAGACTTTATGCCATTCGGAACCAGCAAAATTAAATATTAATCCATAGCAGATTATGAAATCCTCCAGTCCTGGCCCGTATGTCCCCTTGGGCTCAGTGAGACATTAACTTGACTGGCCACTTGAGCAGGGAAGAAATCAACATTCAGCAACAGGGTCAAAATTCCATCCATATTGGCAGGGGTAAATGCTGTGCAGAAACAGGGGGAGAGGGCACCCGTCAAATGCATGGGTCCACTGTGCACCTACCAACTTTACATTCATATTACCCTTGAAAAGCAGTATGTGCTCAACAGAAATTCTCTAGCTCAATGTTTCTCAACTCAGTCCTGGAGTATCCCCTTGTCAGTCAGGTTTTCAGGATATTCAAATGAATATGCATACACCTGATTTGCATGCACAGCTTCCACTGTATGCAGATTTCTTTCATGCATATTCATTGTGGATATCCTGAAAGCCTGACTGGCAAAGGGGTACTCCAGGACCGAGTTGAGAAACACTGCTCTAGCTCATGCCAAGTGACATTTATTTTAAAATATCTAGATTGCACAGCTCCATGGCATACAAGTAGAATAGCTTTAAGGAAGTTGCTCTGGTCTGGCCCTAGTCTTGTTAAAGCAATCATAAAAGAGGATTTATAACTTCCAGCTTGTCGCAGAAATGTGTAGAATCTGAATTCAAAAATTAAGGACATTGCCTCAAAAGATACAAGTATAAGCATTTTTACAGGCATAGATAGATAGGTTAACCTGAAGTATGCTTTTCTAAGAAAATGCTCTTTGCAAGATTAGTATATCACTGAAAAAGTCCCATGCTAGCAGCTAAGGCAGAGTCTAAAATTGTGGAGAAATGGGACAGAGTGCCACATAGGTCTTTCCTCCTTTTCAGTATCTGACACGGCATTTTCCTGACAAGTAATCTGGTTAATAAACAAAATGGCAGATTCAGCTCAGGACAAGAGTAGAAAAACATGAATTGGGGTTCATTGATCTGAAAGGTTTGCACCGCTTTGGCCCTGGTGCGCAGATGGCAGTGGCTTTAACAAGGAAACCCTCCCATTATGCTCAGTGTGGGAAAGACTGGCACAGTTTGTGCACTAGAGCAAAACTTCTCTAAAGGAATTATGCATCGCAAAGGGATGCATCTTTCATTCTTTCACTCCGTTGAATTTCTCCCACTTGAGATTAGAATGAAGAACAGTGACCCTGTTGCAAAATTTTACTTTCAAACCCTGGTGCAACCTTACCCATGGCTGACCCTGGCCCAGATCTGCAATCGCTTTGCACTAGAGAGTTGCGCAGGGACAGAAATCCCACCCGTCCCCGCCAAAATCCCACTCATCCCCACCTGTCCCTGTGAGGAATCCCACTCGTCCCCACCCGTCCCCGCAAGGAATCCCCTCCGTCCCCGCACATCCCTATAAACTTCAGAAATAGTTATTTCATTTAATTATGCTACTGAATTAAAGGCTCTGGTAGAGACCCATTTACAAATAAGCAAAGAGACTTTATTAATTTTGGAAATATTAATTGGGAAGAATACATACTTTGTAAATGGGTTTCTACCAGAGCCTCTAATATAAATATAAATACTCAGCAGATGAGAACCCCCAAGCTGTCAGCTGAGGACTTCCTTTGCAGTTGGCCGGGGGTCCCTTTTGCCAAGCTTGGCAGGCAGCAGTAGCGTCCCTGAGTCACAGATGCTGGCACCTTAGTGGCTCATGGATGTTGCCAGCGACTGCTGTGCTTGGTGGAGAGGAGTTCTGGCCGTCTCTAGAGGAGGTCCTCTGCTGGCAGTGCTTGGGGATCCTCACCAGTCACAGCAAGGGTCAGGAAGTACTTCAACACTGTAGAAATAAAACCAGAAATGCATTTCCTTTTCTTTTGAACACAATACAAAGATATCTGCTATATACATTTCCCAAAGCTAACATATTTTAGTCAATAAATTCCGTTTTTTATCTTTGTTGTCTGGAGACTTATTTTTCCATAAAGTTGGTCCCAGTTTCTTTTTTCCGCTTTCCCATCTTCTGTAAATTGTTCGGTGACAGGTCAAAAGCGCGCAGACAACTCAGCGCTAAGACAATGGCGCTCACAGACAATTGCGCTAAAGACAATTGCGCGCCACGATATCTCTGCGCAAGACAATCGATTGTCTTGCGCGCAATTGTCTATGAACCAAATTCTTCTGTTGCTGTCCATTGGTTCCTCCTACCATGGTCCAGCATTTATCCCTTTCTCATCTTTCATGCCTGCCCACCAGCCCCATGCCCAACATTTCTCCTTCTATCACCCCTCTCCAGCACCATGCCACATCTCTCCCTCCATTCCCTTCACCACTATGTCCAACATTCCTCCTTCTTGCATCCATTTCAATCTGTCCCACTGTTCCCTTTCCACCACAATATTTCTCCCTCTCATCTGTACCTCACTCCCTCCCTGTGACCAAAAATTCTTCTTTCTTCCATTCCATTCCCTCCCTTCCTTCCTCTCTCCCAAGTTCATGCCTTCTGTGTCCAAAAACGCATTCCCTCCCCCCTTTTGTGTTCCACGTTTGCCTCCCAGCCCTCATCTGCAAGCAAATTGCCAGCAACTTTCTCAGCCAAATGGAGCTCGAGCTGCAAGGCTCGTCTTCTATTTCCTGCCTCAGCACACATAGCCGACCGGAAGTCTTCCCCGATGTCAGCGCTGACGTCGGAGGGAGGGAGGGCTTTGCTTACAGCGCTGACATCAGGGAAGACTTCCGGTCGGCTATGTGTGCTGCAGCAGGGTAGGTAGGAAAAAGAAGACGAGCCTCGCGGCTCGAGTTGTATCGAACCCCACAGGATCCCCGCGATCCTAGGAGGCGTTCCCACGGGATTCCTGCAACTCTAGGGGGCATCCCCATGGATCCCCGCAACCCGAAGGGGGAACCCGCGGGTCCAGCGGGATTTCCGTCGTCCCCATTCCCCTGCAGCTCTCTACTTTGCACATCTGATTGTCAGAACCAGCACAGGACAGTGTGGAGCTGCAATGCAGTATCCCTGCAGTCAGCAAAGCCATTTGCACCACGTGCCACATAGTAGCTTGATGTGTGGCCCTTGGTGTGGCTCCAGAACGGGTCTGCTCTAAGGGTACTTGAGGACCTCCAATATTGAGAAAGCTCCTTTACTTTGTCCACTGGGTTGAGTCCAGCACTTCCAACCATTTTTATGGTAGTTCCTGTGGTTATAAACAGGACTGCAACCACTATCACCACCCAGCCACACCTGCCAGAAAGAAAATGTGAATGGATCGACATTACAACTACAAAATAATTTCCAAGCTAGTGGGCTTCTGTGTCTGGGTTCATCTGTTTTTGACACACACCCTTCTTTTTCTTCAGGATGTTACTTGATCCACGCTCACACAGTTTGATGGCCTATCAGTGCTTCTCAGTGGATCAACAGGCCCTGGAACCAAGCAATCTGGGAGGGTGGAGGCAAAGCCACTAAAGTCCCCGGGATGTAAATTTATTTATTTATTCAATTTTCTATACTAGACATGGGCAACTCCGGTCCTCAAGGACCGGAATCTAATCGGGTTTTCAGGATTTCCCCAATGAATATGCATGATATCTATTTGCATGCACTGCTTTCAATACATAATCATTGGGGAAATCCTGAAAACCCGATTGGATTCTGGCCCTCGAGGACCAGAGTTGCCCATGTACCATTCTCTCAGGGAAGCTCAAAACAGTTTAATTAATTTATTCAGGCTCAAGCATTTTTCCCTGTCTGTTGAGCTTACAATCTATTTAATATAATTGGGGTAATGGGGGGATAAAGTGACTTGCCCAGGGTCACAAGAAGCAGTGTGGGTTTGAACCCATAACCTTAGGGTTCTGCAGCTGGAGCTTTAACCGCTGTGCCACACTCTTCTCTTTACAGTAATTGACAGGAGTCTGTGAATGAGTTTCAAATGCCCTGTCCTGGCAAATGGGCAATGTTTGTGGATTGAAGTTGTGACAGAGCTTAAATGCAGTGAATTAACCTTGAGTTTTTTGTTGTTGTTGGTTTGTTGTTTTTTTTTTTTTGGGGGGGGGGGAGATTGAACTGAGTTCTCCATGGAAAAGGTTAGAATATATTTTCATCAGTAAGGAAAAAAAAATCTTGGTGTGTTATTTTGTAGTGAGTCACAGCAAAAACTGAAAATAGCCAAGGGAAAGGTTGCCAGCTGTACTGATTTTTTTTTTTATCACTTTGCAGAAAACTGCTGCATTGCTAAACTCAGTTTTTTATTCTCTGCTTGCAAGTTCTTGTTAGTTTTGAGGGTAAATAGATAAGAATAATTCCATTGCCAAACACAGCTGTCTCTCTTTCATTAATTAAGTTGTGTTTTTGTTTTTTAAAAAATCTGTATTTTGTAAAGATGGCATGACAGGGTTTCAGTGTTTTGTGGTGATTTTGTTTAGGAAAATGTTTGTAATCTTCAAAACTAAGTAATCTAGACACCATAAGGTGTGCATCCTGGCTTTAGAATAATTTTACTGATGGTGAAATTACTAAGGAAGACATTTCATTCTCTAAAAATTAAAAAATCTAATTCTTATTATACATGAACTATTCCACGAAATGTCATATGAGTATGGTGGCCTGCAAGGTTTGTTTTTGTTTTTTGCGAGGGTGGTAGATTTAGAATCTGAGTTTTGAAACATTTATGAAAACAAAACATAAAGAGTTAATTAGATTCATGTAGTATTGTATAATCACACTTGTTCTAGATACTGATATTCTGGCTATAGTAGAATTTTCCATATAAATTTGTAAAAAAAATAAAATATATATATATAAAATCATCCAGCTTGTACTGGAACAACCACAATGTGAATTCAGTGGCCTCATTCTGGTTCTTCACAAAGGTCTAGGTTAAGGCTATGTGTAGTGGGTGAATTTATTTCTGTAAGAACTCATGATTGCCTTTTCTAAATCCTTCAGTAAAAGGAAAAAAAGAAAGAAGCACTCAACTAGTCACTGCTGAGACAACTCCTAAAATAATACCCCACTTTCAGTGCTTAGTAGATGCTGAAATTGCCAAATTAAACCTGAGATTTGGAGGGCACTGGGTCTCCCCTGAAATACCTGGTTTATTCTCATCCTCAAGCAAAATTAATTCATAGAAGGTGTGCGTGCTGCTTTACATGTATATAGATTTCATTCTTATATATCATCTGGGTGCATTTGTACATAAGCATATGTGCCTGCATAACATATGATCTCACTCTTCCACATGCCTGGGTTTAGGTTCCCCCCCCCTCCTTTTTTTTTTTGTGGCTTTGCAGACTTTTGCCGTCTAGGCACTAAAAAGCTTTATTTGCAGAACAAACATTTGTCAGCATAGTTTGAAAGAGTATGGGCAATGGTTAAAGCTACAGCTTTAACACCCTGAGGTTGTGGGTTCAAACCCACACTGCTCCTTGTGACCCTGGGCAAGTCACTTAATCCCCCCGTTGCCCCAGGTACATTAGATAGATTGTAAGCCCACCAGGCTAAACAGGGAAAAATGCTTGAGTACCTGAATAAAGTCATGTAAACCGTTCTGAGCTCTCCTGGGAGAATGGTATAGAAAATTGAATAAATAAATAATAATGATTTCCTGTCATCTGACACCATTTTGCTTCACCAGTTCTGACTGGATTTGAATGTGCAGACCAACAATATCTGTTATCAAACTATGCTTTAAAATGTTCTCTTGACATAGGAGATGTATTTTTTACACGTGGGGCACAGAAATCCAGCTTGGGGAATGGAAATAGTGCACATTTTGCATTATCATCGAAAGTGAAGTGAAAATTGTATGTACAGGCCAGCAGCTCCACATTCTTGCAGTATTCAGCACTTTGGAAGTAATTTTGCAAATGGATAGTAAAGTGCAAAGTTCCATGGGTGTCTATTTTAAGCAACATAGGCACATACGAGTATGTACTGTTATATATACCCTATCAAAACCAGTCCCTAGAGCACATAAAAGCCCACATACAAATGTACACCTACTGTGAAAACAAAGTGCAGATGTACTTGTACTCTACAGGTGTGCACATGTGTTTTTATAAAATACGCATACATATTTTAACTCCGCCTCCATGCCACCTATATTGTGTCTTCTAGAACACCTGTGAGCAAATTACGTGACAATCAATTTACACTTTCTATGCATCTATTTTTAACTTGCATAAAAACCTTTTTGTCTGAGTGAAAATCAGGCTCTACATGTGGAAAGTTCTTTATAAAATGAACCCCTTCCTCACACTCAGAAAACAAGCTATTTGCAGTACAGAGCAAGCGTGTATTTTCACCATTATGCACAGTAAGATACGCAGACTCTGAGCTTCCGTATTATGGCGCTTGAAATCTACCCAGTACCTGATTGTAAAAACCGCTTAGATAACCTTGATAGGCGGTATATAAAATCCTAATAAACTTAACTAAAACTTGTTAGTGGCAATAAAGATACTTAAATATAACCTGTCAAAAGTGTGTGGGGTGTGGAAAGAAAAATAAATCTGTTGGTCACTCTTTAGCAAACTTGGGGCTCCTTTTACTAAGGTGTGCTATGCGTTTTAGTGCACGCTAAATATTAACGTGCACTAACCATGCGCTATGTGCTAACATGTGCATGTTAGTTTATGGACACGTTAGCGCACACTTAAACGCATAGCGCACCTTAGTAAAACAGGAGTTAAATCTTGTCAGAATGAATCACACACATGCACATAGGTTTTGACATTTTTGCTCAGTACTGTAATAATAAAAAGACTGTACATTTTTATTTAACACAGTGTTTTGCATAGCTTAATTAGGGGAGGGGTATTTGGTTAATATGGCTATCTCCAATGTCAATCAGTCATGGTTTTGCTTCCAGCCACACTCAACCTCATTACAGACCCAGAGAGCATTCCTTCTCTACTTCCTATGCTCAGGCTGCTTGAATCCCAGCTTCAGATCAGACTGTAGCTGCAAATCCCATAAAAGATTTTCATGCCTAAGAAAAATAATTTCCTCTTTCTTTTTCTTCCTTGTAAATTCTTTTTTTATCAATGTCAGAGATGGATACCTGCTAAAAATGTATAATAAAGATAATCTTAGGCACACCAAGCTATGTACATGGTGTCATGGCTTGCAGAAGACTCTTGCTTATCTTTTGGTGTTAGTTAAAGGGGAAGTAGCCACTAGAGATTGTTAAGCATTTATTAGCATGCCTGTTTCCAGCTTCTTGCCTCCTGCTTTGGCCACTTCTTAAGACTTCTGTGCTGGTTTGATGTATTGCGTTTCTTACATTTTTGGGGAATGCAAGTTGAGAGCCTGTTACTAAGGCCATGCCCCCCTGCTTTGCTCCTGAAAAATAATTCTCCCTTCTTGAGTGTGCAGTCATTTGTGCTGTCTTCCCACTTTGCAGGTCTGCATAGGGTTCCTCCGTTGCCCCCTATCCACCCCATAGCCCCAGCCTACTTTGATTTATGATGATTTTAGGATTGGCCATGGTGGGGTGGCTTTTAGAAAGTGTAAACAACAATGAAACAGAAATCAGAAAGAAGCAGGGAAGATCTTAATAATGTTGATTGTTTGAGTTTCAGCTGAATTTTGCTGAGATTGCACAGCTGTGCTCTTAATAAGTCTTCAAACCACTTTTATTGAAAATATTTCCAAAAATAAAGAAAACAAAATGCCATAAAAAGGACAATTTTTTTTTCCCATTTTGGGCCTTTGCAAATTAGCAAGTATAGCAGATCTTAACTGTGTTGCTGCTGCCATGTATTCCAGTGGGCCAAATAAAGATCAGCTTGGCTGTTGTTACCCTGTATAAGTGATTCTGCGGCTATCACTGAAGTCTAACCCCCCACCAAAAAACAAAACAAAACCTTGCATGTAAGTGTCTATTTCGTTCCACCCGTTTAGTAGAAGATGGCCTAACATGTTCTTATATGCCGATTTTCTCATTCCTGTGCAGTTATTTGATCAGGTGTGAATTAGAATTCTGTTCATTAAACGTGCTTGTTATTCGGCACAAGAGGGTAACAGGAATGAGAAGAAGTGGCTGCCTACAACAGTAATTAAACATGTGTAACCAATTAGTGGGTTTTCCACTATGGTACAAGCATATAATTTGCTGAGTTGTTCTACAAGAATAGATGAAGATAGGTGCTAAAAGTGTGTTCTGACTGCTACATTCTCATGTTTAAACATGTCAGCATAAATGATCTTTAAATATATAATTTCTAGTTTAGCAAGCCATTGAACTCTATTGGTTAATAACAGTAACATGCAATTTCAGTTCCGTTTTGCTATAGAAATATTACATTTGACAGTCAATTAATTGTATTAAGTATTGGCGATATCAGATTTTGGGCCAGAACATAGTGCCCTTGTTATTTCACAGATTTCAGAATGGCTAATTTAATCTCCGTTTTAGAGTGTTTAAGTACACGGGAATAAAAAGACCCTGCAATGCTTTGTCTATCTAGTTACTGAACAGGAAGGGCTATGTTTTCTTTTCTTTTTTTTTTATTTAATTGATATTTCTTTTTTTTTAACTTTTTTATAAATAGAGATGTGAAAAGTCTGTACTCTTTCGGCACTTCTCATGACATTTGTAAAATGAATGCACTTCAGTGAAATTTCTTCAGGAATTAAATAAAATGCTTATTTCTTTGCAAGGCTATATAGAATTACATTCAATTTTTGGTATCTGGATGCTTTATAAAGATAATAAATCTAGGTAGTCTTTGTCCACAGTTGAGGAACAGGGGCTCAGTTTGTCCTGTCAGGTGCTGATGTGAGTTTGAAAGGTTACAGATTAGTTAACAATGTTAAGTGAACTAGCAAAAGGCATCTCTAATGTTGCTGGAAATGAGGAAGCTGGATGGGAAAGGGAATCCTAATGAGCCCATCAAAAGCCTGATTTGTACCCAACAGACAAGGTAGCTGCAAATTATATGAAAATATTGGAAATCAATGGCTTCTATGGAATTTCATTAAGAAGCAGTATCCACAATTGATAGAGCCTCATAATTTGATGGATTGGGCTAAGAAAATGATTAGCTAGGTAGAAGAAGTCATTGAATACGCTCCCTGGGACCTATGAAGTGTTGAAGTGGGGTAATTTGTACAAAATAAAAACTATTGATTTCACTTATGTGCAAAATTTTCAAATGTGGGATGGGTTGTCTTGCAAGTCAGTGGCTGATGCAATTTTTTGATTTTCCAGCCATCCCAGGGGAAGGAGCAGATGACGGCGATAGTGGGAATGAAAGCAGAAGTGGAAGTGAAGAAACCAATGTCTGTGAAAAGTGCTGCGCAGAATTTTTTAAATGGACTGACTTCTTGGAGCACAAGAAAAATTGCACTAAAAATCCACTCGTGCTGATTGTGAATGACGACGAGACAGCAGCACCACCGCCACCGCCCCTGGAAGAATTTCCGGAACCTTCTCCCATCAGTTCTCCCAGTGACCAAGCAGACAGCGAGGCTGCTGAAGAAAGCATCCAGGCAGAGAACAATGACAGCTGTGAGCTGAAGAGCGTAGAAAAAGAAGAAGAGCCTATGGAGGTTGAGCCCTCTTCAGAGAAGAGTTACCAGAGTCCAGGCGTCACCTCAGACACACCTACTCCTCTACCTCAAGTTCCAGAACCATCTTCCATGACTAATTATAACATGCCAAACACTAATGTTACATTAGAGACTCTGCAGAGCACTAAAGTGGCAGTTGCACAATTTTCACAGAGCGCAAGGTATGCGGGTAGTGTCAATCTGCCCTCTGGTGCCACAGCGATGGCTATCCCAATGATCCTAGAGCAGTTAATGGCATTGCAGCAGCAACAAATTCACCAACTCCAGCTGATTGAACAGATTCGCAGTCAGGTAGCAATGATGAATCGACAGGCACTGCGTCCATCTCTGAACCCAGCGGCCCCTACCCAGAGTGCCCCTGTGCCCGCTTCAAGCCAGCTCCAGGGTTTTGCTACACATTCTGCCCTCCAGTTACCAACAAGTGTTCCACCCACTATTGCAGTGCAGGTCACCAGCAATCAGTCGCCTAGCTTTGAAACCCCTCAGCACATCCCGCAGCCTGCATCTGGAGCAAACACCCCAAGTGTACCTAGCAATGGATCTTCCGCCCCTACAGAGTCAAGTGTATCCTCATCCACTAATGCCAATTCGGCATCCGTGGCTTCTGCTTCTGTGTCAAACACCACTACCAGTTCTTCACACCCCCAGAGCGCATCAACTCCACCCTCAGGTGGACATGGGAATCTCCTCACCCCAGCTTCCAGCCTGCCAAACCCACTTCTACCTCAGACTTCATCCAGCAGTGTGATCTTTCCCAATCCCTTGGTTAGCATTGCTGCAACTGCTAATGCACTGGACCCTCTGTCTGCCCTCATGAAGCATCGGAAAGGGAAACCCCCCAATGTTTCAGTGTTTGAAACCAAGTCAGCCTCTGAAGATCCCTTTTTTAAACACAAATGTAGATTTTGTGCCAAGGTGTTTGGAAGCGACAGTGCTTTACAAATCCACCTGCGGTCACATACGGGAGAAAGACCTTTTAAATGCAACATATGTGGAAATCGTTTTTCCACCAAAGGAAATCTAAAGGTTCATTTTCAAAGGCACAAAGAGAAGTATCCCCATATCCAGATGAATCCCTATCCAGTTCCCGAGTACCTTGACAATGTTCCCACAAGCTCTGGAATCCCCTATGGAATGTCTTTGCCCCCTGAAAAGCCAGTTACAACATGGTTGGACAGCAAGCCTGTATTACCAACCATCTCAACCTCTATTGGGCTACAGCTTCCCCCCACCATACCCAGTGTTAACAATTTCAGTGATTCTCCAAGTATCACGCCAATGAGCAGGTCCCCCCAAAGACCATCTCCTGCTTCCAGTGAATGTAATTCTCTGTCTCCTAGCATAAATAATTCTGAATCATGCATTCCAGTGACTGCAGAATCACCGCAGCCTCTTCTCAGTGGTTCTTCCATACCTAACACTGAACCCATAACCTTACCCCCAACAAATGCAAGACCAGGGGAACTTTCTCTAAGTGCCCAGAATTCCTCAGCTTCCACAGCTTCAAATCCAACAGCAACCGATAGCAGTGTTTCAACAGCCCTCCCAAATGCTGTGCTTCCATCCATGTCTGACCAGTTCAAAGCAAAGTTTCCATTTGGTGGTCTGCTCGATTCTATGCAAACGTCAGAAACCTCAAAACTGCAACAGTTAGTGGAGAACATTGACAAGAAAATGACAGATCCAAATCAGTGTGTCATTTGTCACCGTGTGCTTAGCTGTCAGAGTGCCCTCAAGATGCATTATAGAACACATACAGGAGAAAGACCATTTAAATGCAAAATTTGTGGACGTGCCTTCACTACAAAAGGCAATCTGAAAACACATTTTGGTGTTCATCGAGCAAAGCCCCCACTTAGAGTGCAACATTCATGTCCCATTTGTCAGAAGAAATTTACAAACGCTGTTGTCCTTCAGCAGCATATTCGTATGCATATGGGTGGACAGATTCCAAACACACCGCTACCAGAGGGCTTCCAAGATACCATGGATTCAGACTTTTCCTATGACGAAAAGAATCTTGAAACAATGAGTAACTATGATGATGATATTGACGACAATTCCATGGAGGAGGATCTGGACTTAAAGGACACTGCTAGTGACTCATCTAAACCTCTAGTATCTTACCCTGGGTCATCTCCCACCTCACCACCCTCTGTAATCTCTAGCATTGCTGCTTTGGAGAATCAAATGAAAATGATTGACTCTGTCATGAACTCTCAACAGCTCTTGAGCTTAAAATCTATGGAAAATGGGTCAGGGGAAAGCGATCATTTAAGCAATGACTCTTCTTCAGCTGCTGGAGATCTCGAAAGTCAGAGTGCAGGCAGTCCCGCCATGTCAGAATCATCTTCATCTATGCAGGTTTTGTCTCCTGCGAACAGCAATAGCGAAAGTCTTAGGTCAAAATCCCCCGGTCTTAGCAACCAGGAAGAAGCGCAAGAAATCCAGTTAAAGGTAGAAAAGCCTGACACCCCGCCACCTACTCACGAAAACGGAGGCGCACTAGATCTGACGTCCGCCAACCCCGGCAGGCCAGTCATCAAAGAGGAGTCTCCTTTTACCCTGCTCTTCCTGAACAGAGAACGTGGTAAGTTTAAAAGTACTGTTTGTAATGTCTGTGGCAAGCCTTTTGCTTGTAAAAGTGCGTTGGAAATTCACTACCGCAGCCATACTAAAGAACGTCCTTTTGTTTGTACACTCTGCAGTCGTGGGTGTTCCACTATGGGTAATTTAAAACAGCACTTGCTGACACACAAATTAAAAGAGCTTCCTTCTCAGTTATTTGAACCCAACTTTACTCTAGGTCCCAGCCAAACTACTCCTACCCTGGTCACCAGCACTGCGCCTGCCATGGTCAAAATGGAAGTGAATGGTCACAGCAAGCCGATCTCATTGGGTGAGGGCCCCCACCTTCCAGCTGGAATCCAGGTTCCTGCTGCTCCACAGACAGCGATGAGTCCAGGCATCACCCCTATGCTGGCACCCCCGCCACGACGGACTCCCAAGCAGCACAACTGCCACTCGTGTGGGAAGACCTTCTCCTCAGCAAGTGCACTGCAGATACATGAGCGCACCCATACTGGTGAAAAGCCATTTGGTTGCACAATCTGTGGTAGAGCTTTTACAACAAAAGGGAATCTTAAGGTAAGGAGAAATCTCTCAAATCTTACACACACAGCACAAAACGAAAATACATAAGGAATTTAGAGTTTAAAATGTACAACCGTTGAAAGAGAACTGCATGCTTTGACCATGGTCATGTTGTCATGTGAAATAAGCCACAAGCATTTCCTCTTTGACAGGAGTGCCATTTCTGTACCTCCCCTCCCCCCCAAACAATGATGGTTAGCACAAAAGGAGAAAAAAAGATTAGAAGTACAAATGAAATATCTGCGAAACTTAAAAATAAGGTTCAGAAATCAAGAGGGAGGGGGCCTCTGTCATACTTTACTCTCCAGCCCACAACCATATTGTATCTACCCATTCTCATCAGCAAGGCACCTCAGCTGGGCTTGTATTCGTGGCGATTTGCTAAGCTAAAACTCTAAATAAGTAATAGAAGAGAAAAAAGAGAGAGAAGTAAGACATTATAACTTCTGAATTAGTAGAGAGAGAACAGGAGCTGTGTGTCTTTAGCACCATATTCAAGAACAAGAGTGTTTTGAATCTTTTCTTAAATGCTTTAAAAATGTTTCAGATCTTAAGTAGGAGGGTAAAGTGTTCCAGAGGGAAGGATCTACTTTGTATAATTAAGAGACCCAGGTCAGCCCAATGGAAAAGGTCCCCAACCACACCCCTTGTCAGTCGGTGCTAGGGATGCTTGTGGGAGGGTACAGTCATGGTCTTTGCTCAAGGGTGACACCTGCTGGCCAGATTTAGAGTCCATGATATCTGGTTTCGGATGCAACCCTGGCCTCAGGACCATTGCTGCAACCTTCAGACTAGGGAGGGTAAGTCTGATAAAATAGGATGGAAAATCCCAGGGTAACTATGAATGAAGGCTTGTGGAGTAAGAAATCCAGCAAGTGAACTGGTAGATAGCAGAGAAAGGAGACCATTGCTGACCTGCTAATTGGACAGTGATGACGTAAACTTCCCTAGAATACTGCTAAAGTACAAATAGTGCCTGGTGCTTTTTCTAGAGTAATAAATATACTGTCTTTGTTTTCATTTCAAGTACAGGAAGGAGCTAAAGGTAACTGTAAAAGAAAAAAAAATCTGGTATTCTAATGAAGTTTGAACTGCTTGTGAGTTTGGTGCAGTGAGAGAGATTCAAGATAGAGGATTATCTTGCAGTTTGATAGAAAAGTGCAAAACATACACCGGACACATTTCAAAGCCATTTATTCAGGTAAATCAGTCTTGACCCTGCTAACTCGACTTGGCTAAAAGTTGCCTTCTACTGCCTAGGTAAAAGTAGGTGGAGGCTTTTGCAGTCTGCCTCCTTTTAACCAGGTCAAAAATGGACATTACAAGGTTCAGGGGAGGAGAGGTTTGAGGGGCAGGTGAAAATGAATTGTATGTGCACTGATTGCCCCCCGATATAAATAGCAGGTATGGAGTGCCCAAACCTTTTATGGAAGCACATTTTTGCAGGGTATGGCTGTGCAAAAGTTGATGTTTACTTTGTGGCAAGGTGGCCCATTTCCAGTTGCTCCTGCGAAGCACAGAGCAATGGTTGGATTAGCGCAAGTTCAAACCAGTCATGACAGTACAGTCAAGGCCTTCATCTCCTTTTATGATGTTCAGTCCCCTCTCCAAGCATTCGGTCTCACGGGAAAACATAAAGCTTGGGTAAGAAGTGGTCAGCACAGTGAAATTTTAAAAAGTTTATTGCTTTCCTGCACAGAATTTGAATTGAACCAGACCTCTGTTATCTGTTGGACAAAGGAGAGGGCCGAGGAGAAAGGGAGTAGTGGTAAATTCTGGGTATAGGATAAAGAATGACTGAGGAAACAAAGGACTAAAACCTTGGTGAAATTAAACTAGAACGTGCTGAAGGACCTGCACATGACCAGAAATGCTGCTGTCCGTGTCCTCCACAGTTTGGCTAAGTCTGAACTTCTCTTTGGCCAGCGATCTTTAATAATATTGTATATTATGCTGGTAACAGAGTAAATTTAATGGCATAAGAAGGTCTTGGTAGTAAAAATATGATAATTCTCAGGTGTAAGTTGCATACAAAAGCCCACACCACATGCTAGATGCAGGGTATTTATTTTCTTTTAAAATTTTCTATTCCGCTCTGGGCAGATTACAGTAAATGTACATAAAATAAAAATCAAAAAACCATAAAATCATTAACAAAAAAAATAAGACATTTATTTTCAGTTCTTAGGGCCTCTTCTTTCAAACTGTGCTAGCAGTTTTTAGCGCAGAGAGCCGCGCTGAATGGCCCGCGCTGTTCCCGACACTCATAGGAACTCTATGAGCGTCAGGAGCAGCGCAGGCCATTCAGTGCGGCTCACCGCGCTACAAACAGTTTGATAGAAGAGGCCCTAAGTTCAGACAACTTCAGTAACTTTCAATTTTCCATCCTGAATAAAGGCTTTTCCAAATAAGAAAGTCTTAAGGCTCTTTTTAAAATCAGAAGGGTTGTTGGCTATGCAGAAGTAGGAAACCTGTGCTGCCAATCCTATTTTTGCAGACGGTTTGACACCGACCGCCAGATCAAGAAGATATCATCACAGAAGATAAAGTCATCTCTCCTTTTACAAATTTGCGTTAGTGGTTGCTGCACGGCAAAAGCACCGAAGCCCTTTAAATCTCTATGGGCGTGAGGCAGTTGCCGCTAGCGCAGCTTTGTAAAAGGGGGTGTAAATGAGCTCTTAGCCAGCGAAAATGACGATATTCAGTAAGGAAAACCTAGCAGTACAGTCCCTGGGATTTGGAACCAGAGTGCAGAGTATATTTTCATTGTGATTCAATAGTGTAACTTTTGCGTGCCGAAATAGCAATGGCATGGCTTGGAGTGTTTGGTTACTAATAATAGTTGTCATTTTATGGGTGGGCAGAAGAAGGCAAAAATGAAAATAAATAAAAGAAAAATAACTTTGCACAGCATGTTTCCCTGTGAATATCATCATATTTTCCATGTGCTGGTGATGTTAGACAAGGTGGACCAGAATTTGCAGGTGGACTATTCTGTTCACATGATTACAAAATGATAAAAAAAAATATAAATTGATGAGATTTCTTACCTAATGAGCCAGGTCTTGTTTCAGATGCTCAGGGACACATTCATTACAGTCATTGCAGGTTGCAAACTTTCAAAGAAGGTTGGTTCAGAGTCTTTCCTTTCTCCATTTTATAATTCATCTGACGGCTAATAAAACTTGGCTTTCAGGAGGCCCATGACCCTGGAACACTTTCCTAGCATAAGTTATGCATAAAAAGAATAGAGCACAGATTAATAAAAGAAGCTGGACATGGCATGCAGCTGAGAAATGAAGAGAAATTCTTAAATGTACAATTCAAATAATTACTTGTTAAAACTAATGCAATTGACAGTCGTTTGCCAAGTGTTTTTTTTTTTTACATTTCTGAAAGAAAAAAAATATTTGCATTTTGGAGGAATGTGTTTTGAATTGTTGACTTCTATTTACTGCCCTGGTACTTCTTTTCTGGATTTCTTTTACAAGTGCTGATGGGGGGGCTTGGCTTGTTTAGAAATAGAACTATGTAAATATGTGTGATGTATTACTAATGAGTTAAAGGGATTGGGCAGGGGCCAGTGCAAGGGCTCAGTGATGTGTGTTCTGTGATTCAAGGCAGCCAATCCTATTTAGATTCTTCACATCCTGGTGTAAAGCTCAGTCTCTCTTTGACTAAAGTTATCTCACTGCTTGAGTAGTCTGAAGTGTGCTAAAGATTTAAGTTAATTAATCTGATTGATTTAGAGCTTAAGCATCATCAAGTCTGATTTAGCAGCAAGGTATATTTCTCCTGGAATACAGCCCTTTGAAGTAACAACTTGGGGAGGGGTTAAGGCAAGGTCAGAGGTGGCTAAGAAGCATTTACTGTGTCTGCAGTTGGAGCTGTGTATTTACCTTACATCCACAGACCACACGATAGCATAGGGCCTGAATAATGCAAGGAAAACTGAGAGCCAAAACTCGGGGGTGGGGGGCATGTGTATGATGGGGGTACAAGTGCTTGGCTTGGGAGTTTTGCTTCAGAAACCTTTGTCACCCTTTCATGACTCTATCCCAGAATGGGAACTTTGGATCATTATACTAGAGTGCAAGCTCTCAAAAGCAAACTCCATGGAAAAGAGGGCCTAGCAGATAGAGATTAATAAGTGCACTGTTAACATCCTACGGTTCTCCATTTTTCTTTGTATATTGGTCTTTAGTAGTTGGGGAAGAATGATGACTTATGAGTAGTGAAATCACAGCTTAATTCTAAGCCCCATCTATTTCCACTTAGCAGGGAGACTGTAGCTGGTCTCTAATGGACTTGCACCGTGTACAGTGCACAAGCATGACCAACCAATTAGGCAGTATTACCTGACAGAGTGAGCATCTCTAAGTCAGTTAATTGGCTGGTGGGGCCCTTAGGCAAAACAGAGTGCCTTCCCTCTCGACTGGTCTATAGCTCTAGGAGAGACCCATTTTGTAAGGTAATACATTAATTCACCATCTTATTCAAAGTAAAAATAAGAGTTCTAGGGTATACTCAATAGCTTAGATCCCCTGCCATAAACCAGCTGTTTCCATGGAGATTGCCATTTGTTTGCAGCTCCAAGGCCATTAATTCTCAACCACTGGAGCCAATCAGGAAGCGTAGAGCTGGTCCATATGTTTTATGCAGTTTACTGCCATGATTTAAGTACACACATATGCTCTCACTATCAAAAGCCTAGGAAAAATTGCTGGCAAAATGAAGGCCACATGGGCAACTGAGAAATGCAGTGTGTTTTTTGTATATGGCTACGTGCGCATTCATAGAAATAGGATTTATGTATATTGCATCTGCAAAATTTTGTCTATCCAGAATGGTTCATTTTCAAACCTTATAGTCTGTGTATTATGTTGTGAATGATTTTCTTTCTGTAGAGGCGGAACCCTGAATTAGTGGTTTAATCATTTATAAAGAGAAAAATGTGTATGGAAATTTCTGGTAATCATGCTTATTTATATCATGATTTCTATGTATGTATGTAATTATATAGAGAGTGAGATCGACAGTTAAAGTATCTTGCTATGCAAAGACACAGATAAATACAGTGTTTGTAGATTTTAACAATATTCCAATCTTAAACATACTGCTAGTGCTCACCATAACCAATGGAAATATTTACCTGACAGCTTTCCTGGACACAAAATTAGGAATAATTTTATAAAGCATGTTTTGTATCTGTACACGTGTGGAAAGAGGTTTATATAATTACTAGTCTTTAAGACCGTTACATTAACGGGTGCTAGAATAGGTGCATGTGTATGTCTTTCTTTCTCTCTCTCTCTCCTTGGCCGCTGTCTGTCTTTCTATCTGTCTCTCTCTTTCCTCGGCTGTCCACCACCACCCTTTGCCTGCTCCCCCTGTCCAACAGTAGCCCTTCTCCTTTCGTTTTACCTCCCCCCTGTCCAGCAGCACCTCTTCCCTGCTTCCCCTGTCCAGCATTAGCCCTTCTCCCTTCATTTTACCTTTTACCCAGTTTTCGTGGTGGTCTGCAGTGGTTTCAGGAAATGGTGGAGGAAGCAATTCCGGAGTTCAATCAAGCTGGTGACAGCCAGTCAGTGAATCGCGCTTGTTCGTTTAGTAGGAGTCCAGGCCGTTTTATTTTCCCTAAGCAGGGTAGTTTCTTTTTATTTTAACTGTACCTCGACTTGGAGCTGCCAGATACTCTCCTTCTTCTGCCCCACGCGCCTCAAATGGAATTCAGCATGGAGGCACACATCACGGCGGCAGGGATCATGTCCTTCTAAGTGCGCATGCACGCTTAGGGTTTTATTATAGAGGATGTGAGGATATGTACATGCAAAAAGTAGACACATGGAATGATGGTTCTTACTCTGACACAATGATCACATATGGTTGGACAGAGTAGTGGTGGAGCAGCAGTGTACCTGTATATTTTATATAAATTGATGCTCATTTTCAAAGCAGATGAACGCCTCAGAATATTTTTAAAAAGTCTGTCTGCTTAAAATGTACAAATCCCAGTTTTGGAAAGTCAGAATTTGGATGTTTCAAACTGCAATTCATTCAAGTAGCAATGGGGGCATGTTTTGGGCGGCACTAAGGAGCAATGGCATAACAAGGATAGGAGGTGCCCCCCCCCCCCGTCCCCCGCATCCTCCTGTCACCCTGCTCCTTCCCCCCCCCCACTCACGCCCTCCCTTCCTCCCCACCATACCTCTTTAAATCTTTGCCAGCGTGAGCAGCTTCTCCAGCCTGCTGCTCGTGCCGGCGTTGGCTTGCCCTCTGGCATCACTTCCTGGATCCACGACCTGGAAGTGATTTCAGAGAGGAGCCAGGCCGGCATGAGCAGCAGGCCGAAGAAATTGTTCACGCTGGCGAAGATTTAAAGAGGTACTTGGAGGAGGGGATAGGAGGGAAGAAGTGTGGCATGAGGGGGATGGAGAGGTGCTGGCATCCCCACCAAGACAGCACCCGGGGTGGTCCACCTCCCCCTTACTACACCACTGCTAGGGAGGGCCCAAAAGTAGGATGTCCACCAACAATTTTCCAATGAGAAGAAATGTCTTTGTCTAAAGGAAAGGACATGTTTATCTACATCGTTTCAGTTATTTCTAGAATATGGTGCTCTGATTGAGCAGCTGACCACTGGGGGATTAAGGCAAGACTCTTTCTTAATCTTCCAGGAGTTGCTGTTCCCCTCCTTCTCCCCTGAAAATGAAACCAGAGAGGAAAACCAGGTTCTGTTGGCATCAGGTATTATGACAACTCTGGACAAATAAGCGAATGAGAGGAGTAGGCAGGTGGTCAGTGCGGTGGACTGTAAACCAAGGGACACAGATTCAAATCCTGCTATAAAGCTATTCATTTGTTTTTTTTCTTCGGCTGCCTTCAGGAACAGAAAAATACTTACTGTACCTAAGGATGTAAGATATCTGCAAGCTTGAAGGCTGTTAAAGTGTTGTACAGTTTAGGAAGTGAAAAATTTTGTGCACAAAAGAGGAGCGGGGCTTGGGTGTGATAGTATGTGATTACATTACATTACAGTTTGTATTCTGCCAAAGCCTTTATGAGTTCAAGGCAGTTAACAATAAGGGCTCCTTTTACTAAGGTGCGCTAGGGCTTTAACGCGCAGACTACCGCACGCTACATTGCCACACGCACTAGTCCTTAACGCCAGCATTAGTTCTAGAAGCGTAGTGCGCAGTAATTTCCTGTGTGCGCTAAAAACACTAGCGCACCTTAGTAAAAGGAGCCCTAAGTATTAAATTCTTGAAACAAAACAGTTAGAACATAATGACGGATGTGCATTACTATAAATTACTACTATAAATTACAAAGTATAACATCAGTATTCATGATAAAAATTTCTTTAAAATGTTTTAAAATATTGTCTAAAAACTATATAACAACTTTCTGATCTAACTAGAATGAGAAGTTCATTCCAAATTAAAGGAGCCTGATAAAATAAACATTTTATTGAGTAAATGACTTGATTGCCTTCAGAGGTGGAAACTGAAGACAAAATTGCTTACATAGAACATGACCTGACCTGTCCACTAAAAATGTAATTAATTCCACTAAATGCTGTGGCACTAGACCATACATAATCTTAAAAATCATAACACAAAGCTTAAAGTAAATCCTTGCATTTATTGGTAACCAATGTCATTTGATGCTATATGGAGTAACTCTATCATATTTAGAAATAGAAAAAAATTACTCGAACTGCAGTATTCTTGCACTGTTTACAATCTCTTCAATAACCATTAAGGTGGCCAAACAGGTTGAAAAGGTGACGGTGAAGGCTAGAAAGATGCTTGGGTGCATAAGGAGAGAAAGGGCCAGTAGGAAAAAGGAGATATTGAGGCCCTTGTATAACATTCTGGTGAGACCTCATTTAGAATATTGTGTACAATTCTGGATGTGCACCTTCAAAGAGATATAAACAGGACGAAGTCAGTCCAGAGGAAGGCTACTAAAATGGATGGTGGTTTTTGTCATAAGGCCAATAAGTATACTTTGGAGGAAAGGAAAGAAGGGGACATATGATAGAGACGTTTAAATACCTACATGGCATAAATGCGCATGATGTGAGTCTCTCTTTCAGTTGAAAGGAATATCTGGAATGAGGGGCCATAGGATGAAGGTGAAAGGGGATAGATTCAGAAATAACCTCAGAGAATACTTTTTCATGGAAAGAGTGGACAATTCTTGGAACAGCCTCCCAGTGGAGATGAATTATTATTTTTTTTGTATTTATAATTTTAATCATTTTTCAATAAGATACATATTGAACAAATGCAAGAGTCTTACACATTAAAATAAAAAGAAATTATAAACAAATAAATCAACAGTTCCTTTTACTATATCAGTACACTTGTGTAGTCCTCATTATGGAGAGAGACAATTTCACAATCAGAAAGAATGGTACTATAAGCAAAAAACTATTAGAAAAGGTAGTGACACATCCCCATTTATAATATGGACTTGCTTACTAAGGCACACTCTTGGGAATCTGCAATGTTACCCCTTTCCCCTCTAAAAAAAATTGTAATTGGGAGGGCTCATAAAATATATAGGAATTCTGATCCAAATAGATCATACATTTACAAGGATATCATAATTGAAATTTTGCTCCCAATGCTTGGGACAAGTACATTGGATCACTAAGGGGATAGTAAATGGTATGGTTAAGCAGGCTAGATCGGCCATAAGGCCTTTATCTGCCTTTATTTTTCTGTTTCTAAGTAGAAACATAGAAACATGATGCAGATAAAGCCAAATGGCCCATCCAGTCTGCCCATCTTCAGTAACCATTATCTCGTTCTCTCTCTAAGAGATCCCACGTGCCTATCCCAGGCTTTCTTGAATTCAGATACAGTCTCTGTCTCCACCATCTCTTCTGAGAGACTGTTCCACGCATCTATCACCCTTTCTGTAAAAAAAGTATTTCCTCAGATTACTCCTGAGCGTATCACCTCTTAACTTCATCCTATGCCCTCTCGTTCCAGAGGTTCCTTTTAAATGAAAGAGACTCGACTCATGCACACTTAAGCCACCTAGGTATTTAAACCAGGGCTGTGGAGTTGGAGTCGGAGGAAATTTCGGGTACCTGGAGTCGGAGTCAGAAGTACAAAAAACCAAGGAGTCGGAGTCGGATCATTTATCTACCGACTCCATTTTTGAACTTGGCATACCAATCTCGAGCGATTCTTTCAGCTATAGCACCCACTATATACACAGCACAAATGTTGCGAGCAGCTTCTGCGGCCTTAGAACCTTGATTAAAAGCAAAAAGAAGGTGGTGTCGAAAATGCTCATTTCTCTCAACTTGACATTCCAATTTAACGATCTGAAAATTAACCAGTGCTGTGGAGTCGGAGTCGAGTCGGAGTCGGAGGAAATTTCGGGTACCTGGAGTCGGAGTCGGAGTCAGAGTCTGATGTACAAAAAACTGAGGAGTCGGAGTCGGAACATTTATCTACCGACTCCACAGCCCTGATTGAAACATCTCTATCATATCTCCTCTCTTCCGTCTTTCCTCCAAAGTTTACAGATTGAGATCTTTAAGTCTGTCCCCATTCGCCTTATGACGAAGACCATGCACCATTTTAGTAGCCTTCCTCTGGACCAACTCCATCCTTTTTATATCTTTTTGACGGTGCGATCTCCAGAATCGCACATAATTTTCTAAATAAAGTCTCACCAGTCTTATACAGGGGTATCAATACCTCCTTTTTCCTACTGGCCAAATATTTCCCTATTCACCCTAGCATCCTTCTAGCTTTCGCCGTCACCTTTTTAACCTGTTTGGCCACCTTAAAATTAGGGCTACCAAATGTCCGGATTTACCGGGATATGTCCTCTTTTTAGAGGACATGTCCGGGCATCTGGACGGCTTTTCAAAACCCAGCACTTTGTCCAGGTTTTGAAAAGCTTTCAGCTGGGAGTGGCGTCGGGAGGGCATCTGCGCAAGCATGAATGCAGCATGGTGATGTCACACGCATGTGTGTGACATCATTGCATCACACCTGCGCAGATGCCCTCCCAATGCCACTCCAAACAAGTGTGCAGGTTGAGGGGGGCGGGGCTGGGGCATGACTCAGGCAGAATGAGGCAGGACTGGGGGTGGGGCCATGAGTCCGGATTTTACTTCCATAAAATCTGGTAACCCTTCTTAAGATCATCACATACAATCACACCCAAGTCCTGCTCTTCTGTCATGCACGTAAGATCTTCACCCCCTAAATTGTACCGTCCCCTCAGGTTTTTGTAGGCCAAATGCATGAGCTTGCATTTCTTAGCATTAAATTTAAGCTGCCAAATTTTAGACCAGGGGTGTCCAACCCATGGCCCATGGGCCACATATGGCCCCATGAAGTATTTTGTGCGACCCAGCTCGAGGGTCGAGGGCGATGCAGTGTTTTCCTCTGCCGCCCCCGGGTGTTTACCATCTTGCCAGCTCCCTCCTCCGTCTTGCTGCAGCGTTTGCTCAAAGCAGCAAGCAGCGGATCCTATGTGCCTCTTGCGGCTGACCCAGAAGTATTCTCTCTGACGTCACAATGTCAGAGGGAACACTTCCAGATCAACCGCAGGAGGCGCGTGGAAGCTGCTGCCTGCGGCTTTTAATGAATGCTGAAGCAAGATGGAGGAGAGAGCAGGCAAGACGGAAAACACCTGCAACACAGAAGGGAGGGAGAAGGGTGTGTTGGGACTTGAGAGGACTTGATAGGGAGGGAGCACAAACTTTGGAAAAATGATGGAAGGAAAGAGGGAGGGGCATGAACTTAGGACAAAGAATGAAGGGAAAGATAGAGGGGAACATGAGCCATAAGATGGAAGAATGGAGGGAGTGAGGGAGATAATAGGGAGAATTGGGTGACTGAGAGAGGGGAAGAGATGGTGCAATGGGGGAGATAAAGAAAGGAGAACTGTTGGGCAGAGAGAGGAGGGACAGAGATAATTATTGGACATGGTGGTGGGAGAGGAGTGAGGTAGAGATGCATGGGCGCAGATAGAAGGGGGAGAACATGCTGGGCCGAGGAAGCCTCCTGGAATTTTTTTTTTGGGGGGTAGGGTATTAAAAGAAGTTCCGGATTGGGCGTGGGGGGAGAGCTTATGGGACCAGAAACAGAGGACAGAGAGAGAGAGAGATGGTGGGCAATGGTCTGAGGGAGAGAAGTTGGACCTGGGGTGGTGTGGAGGAAGAAGGAAAGAGATACTTGAAGGGAGAACTGTTGGGAAGAGAAAGAAATAAATGGTGGACCTGGGGAAGGGAGGCAGGCAGGCAGGGGGAGAGATGTGATGGGGGCAGTTAGGAAGAGAAAGGGAGATAAGTTGGATCTGAGGATGGGAGGGAGGGAGAAATGTTAGGCCTGTGGATGGAAGGCAGAGAGATGCAGCATCTCTCTTTTTTTCTCCATTTCATTGTTCAGCATCAAGGGGGGAGGGAAAGAAGAAAAACAGAAAAGAGAGGGAGCAAAATGTTGGACCATGGAGCTAGAGGAGGAGAGATGGAACCATGGAAGAGCAGAAGGGAAGAGAGCTGGGATAAGATGATGCTAGGGGATGGAAAGAAAGGGACAGGGAGTTATAGCCTGACCAGTGGAGAGAGGGAGGAGGATTCTGAAAGTGGTGAGCCATGTGGATGAGGTCAAAAGGGAGATGACAAGATGAGTGAGAGAGCAGTGAGTACAGTGGTAGAAATGTGGTAATGGGGAGTAGATAGAAGGGAATAGGAAGCTGGGAAAGGATTGAGATGGGAAATGGGAGAGCTAGAGACTGAGAGAAGATGGAGAATTGAGAGGTAGCTGAACATTTAATAAGAAAAAGGGTGAGAAAGAAGGCTAGATTTGAGTGGCCAGAGGCAGAAAAGAAAAAGTTAAGAAAGCTGAAAGGGAAAAATCAATACGTTGGAGACATGCATAAGAAGGAAATGGAATGAGAGAAGAGGAGAAAAAATAGACAGCAGACACTGGAAAGAGAATTAGTTGAAGATAGAGAAAAAGCAGAAAGAGAAACTGGGACCAAGATGATGGAAAAACAAAACATCCAGACAACAAGGTAGAAAAAATTGTTTTATTTTGAATTTATTAACTGGAATATGTTAGATTTGGGATATCACAATTATTATTGTATTCAGTGGCGTAATCTTATACAGCTGATTTGGGGGAGGGACTGGAGCCCATAATTAGTAGATGGGCACCAAAGTTTCTCCCTGCCTGAGTGCAATTTATAAATACTTGAGCTAGTGCGGATTCCCAAGCCCTGCCAACTGAAGATATCTTCCTCCAGTCTGGCAACTCAAAATCTCCAAGCTTTGCAGCCAATGGCAATATCCTCAAGCTGCCCCTGCTTTCATGCATGCATGAAAGCCGAGGTGGGGGGGGGGGGCAGGGAGGAGGGAAGGCAGCAGCTCTGCAATATTGCTGCCAACTGCAGAGCTTGGGAAGTTGGAGGGGGAGGAGGTGGCTGTCAGTTGGTGAGACTTGGGGATCCCTTCTAGCTACAGCAGGGGAGATATTCATTTTGAGGGAGCCTAAGCTCAAAGTGGGAGGTCCAAAAAAGCAGTAATATTTACCCTGATTAAATGATTCTCTACGTGCCCTGCTGACAGCTGATTCAGCATCCCCACTCTGATGAGGCTCACCTCTGAAGAGGCTCACCGTAGCTGTAATAGAAGTGAATGGGAGAACCAGGAGCGTGCATTCCTGCTTATCAGAATGGGGATACGGAAGCCTGTGGCTGCTCTCACTGTCAGCGGTGTACGTGGAGGATCACTCAGTCAGGGTAAGTATTGCTGCTTTTTTGGGTTCCTTTCCACAGTGTCCCTTTAATGAAGGTTATTATTAGATATGTACATCTTCTATATTAGTGATTGCAAATTTAGGACCTGCTCAATCTTTTTTGGCTCATCAGCTAGTGTTAGTGATTGTGCGGCCCCAGAAAAAAATTTTTTGGCCAATGCGACCCAGGGAAGCCAAAGGGTTGGACACCCTTGTTTTAGACCATTCTTCAAGCTTCTTTCTTCATTTTGTTCACCATCCAGGGTGTCTACTCTATTGCAGATTTTGGTATTATCTGTAAAGAGGTAAATCTTATCCGACAGCCCTTCAGTAATATCGTTTATAAAAATGTTAAAAAGAACAGGCCCAAGAACGGAACCTTGAGGCACACTACTGGTAACATTCCTTTCCTCAGGGCAATCTCCATTGACCACTACCCTCTGTCACCTTTCACTCAACCAGTTCCTGACCAAGTCCATCACTTTGGGACCCAAACCAAGGGCACTCAGCTTATTTATCAGACGCCTGTGTGGAACACTGTCAAAGGCTTTGCTAAAATCTAAATACACCACATTTAGTGCACTCCCTCTATCCAATTCTCTGGTCACCCAGTCAAAGAAATTGATCAGATTTGTCTGACAAGACCTACTTCTAGTGATTCCATGATGCCTCTGGTCCTGTAATCCACCAGATGCCTGAAACTTCACCATTCTCTGTTTTAAAAGCATTTCCATTAATTTGCTTACTACAGAAGTCAGACTTACCGGCCTGTAATTCCCTATTTCTTTCTTACTTCCACTTTTGTGGGGAGGGACCACACCTTCCCTTCTGCAGTCCTCTGGTACCTTTCTTAAAAAGACCACTTTAAAAGACTGCTTAAACGACATCTTTTTTGCCAGATGAAATACAGGTTATGAGACTGTGTGGCTAATGAAGAAGATAAGTTGACAGTAAGGTGCTGGTCACCTATGTATTTTAATGTTTGTATTTTTGCTCTGTTTTGTGGGTGTATTTATTGTTGATCTTTTATGTATTTTTATATGTAATTTAGTATTTTTGTATGCAAGTTTGTAACCTGCCCTGCGTTATATAAATAAATAAACCAAACCACTCCTGACTCTAGAGAAGCATTGAAAAGGTCAGTCAATGGAGCCACCTGAACTTCCCTAAGTTCCTTCAGCATCCTCGGATGTACACCATCCGGCCCCATCGTTTTGTCTACCTTTATTTTAGCTAGCTCCTTTCGAACACAACCCTCTGAAAATTATTCCTCCATCCCTATTCATTTTTGTCTTCTGCGGGCATGTTCCCTGCACTTCAGCCATGAACACAGAACAGAAATATTTGATAAGCAATTCAGTCTTTTCTTTATCAGCCTCTACATATTTCTCCCCTTCACCTTTGGGTCTCACAATGCCACTTTTGCACTTCTTCCTATCACTGATATATCTAAAAAATATCTTATCTCCCCATTTTACCATGTTGGCTATTTTTTTCTTCTATTTGCATCTTTGCTTTCCTGACTACAAGACCATCCTCTCTTAAGTTTGCCAGATATTTTTGCCTGTCTTTCTCTTTCTGCGATCTTTTGTAGTTTATGAAAGCTTACCTCTTATTCCTTACCTTCTCAGCTATTACTTTTGAGAACCAAAACAGCCTTGTTTTCCTTTTCCTTTTACTTACTTGCCTCACAAAAAGGTCTGTCACCCTTACAATAACTCCTTTTAGTTTTGCTTATTGCATTTCTACTCCTTCCAGACAACAATTCCTTGATGTAATCCCCCATCCAAACAAAGTTAGTTTTTAAAAAAGTTTAGAACTTGTACTTTTGAATGAGCTTTCTCTATACCTGTCTTAATATTAAACCATACCATGCAGTGATCACTGGATGCCAGATGATCACCCACTGTAACATCAGAAACACTTTCCCCGTTTGTAAGCACTAACCCAATAGGTATTTTTCTGTTCTTGGAAGGTGTAGTTAGATTTATGGTTGACTAATCAGTTACATAAACAAATACGTGCCTGTTAGTTTTCTAGGGAAGACCATAATATCTCATCAGCAACCTTTGCCTACTTACACAACACAGAGACCCAGGCTATGAGAAATACTTTATTATGAAAATAGAAAAATATAATTCATAAGCCAGCAGCAATAACTAATTATTGTTCACATAATATCCGAATACATATATGAAACTCAGTACATAATTATCACACCACACTTGTTAGATAAATGAGTAAAACTAATTCTTACACTCTAAATAATTCCTTATAATAATAATTCCTGAATAGCAGCAACTAAAAATATAGCTTATCACCCCGAGTAACTTTACCTCTCCTTATCCCGAACCACAATAGAATTCTTTTATCTAACCCCAGCTGATAAGATAGATAAGTTCCTTATTCTCACCATCCAATTAGGTCAGGTGAAAGGGAAGACGTCTTCTACTCAGCACTGAAGATAAGAATTCTCTTGGTACAGGAACAAGAGTCCGTTAGTCACTGGAACAGCTGTAAATTAGGTTGGCAACAAACGTTTCCTTTATGTGACGGATTCCAGATCTGTTTAAAAGTCCGGTTTTCTCTCTCAAGCAAAGAGTCACAAAAGGTAACTTTCCAGGTCTTAATAGAAAATGTGCAGAAAACACCTATTATAAGATGCGAGCTCCCTCACATCCTTACACAGACTAAATTAATAATTAGGCACATTCCACTTGGTTCATCAGATGACCTCTCCGGACCAATCCAGAAACATAACTTAGATGAATAGCCTTTCTGTATAGAGTCTAGTACAGGCTGAAACAGAGGCACCTTTGTTAGATAAGACCAGCACATGAGCCATGACTCCCAAGATTCACACAGGCTGAGCATGTAGGCATAGCTGGATGTCCTTGACTAGAATACATTTCTGGTACATATCCAGAATGCATCAGGCATCATAACAGCAAAGATGTTTTCTTCTTTCTCTTCTTGCATTCATGGTTCATGCTGGAAAGATTGCTTGCAAACAATGGTTCAGGCTTGATGATGTCAGAGAGGCCTAACCTTCAGGTGCAAATAAGGAAACACCCCTACAAAGGATCACATTTACAAAAAAAAAAAAAAAAAAAAAAGCTACAGTGGGATTTGAACTGTGTATCTTTGGTTGACATGCCACTTCACTAACCACTAGGGTACTCCTCTGTTATGCAAAGATTTTCTGTGTGAGAATGCTCCTCCCCCTCTCCAGTTTATTGTTTAAATGTTTCAATTTTTAAATGGTTGTTCAGGACTAATGTCTCCAGTGTAAGGACATCCATTGCACGTATTTTCAAACAGTAAATTTGGACATCTTTTCTGTTCAAAAATTATTCTGAAATGCAGTGTTTTTGAACTCGGTCCTGGAGTACCCCCCTTGCCAGTCAGGTTTTGAGGATATCCTCAATGAATATGCATAAACTTGATTTGCATACACTGCCTTTATTATATGCAAATTTCTTTCATGCATATTCATTGTGGCTATCTTAAAAACCTGACTGGCAAGGGGGTACTTCAGAGCCAAGTTGAGAAATACCGATGAGATGGATTTTTTTTGGACTTTATGAGCAAGACAGCCTGATTCTGATATGGACATTCTTTCAAAAATGCCTCTCCACGTGTACACTCATAGAGTACATCACATATTTGCTCCTAAGGAGCAGCTATAAATTTGTGTGAGAACATTTACATAGCCCTGGTGGACAGTGTAAGAGCAGTGGACAATATATGAGCTTATTTGATAAATGCATATAGGTACCCATGTAACCTTTTTAAAATAGCATAAAATACTACTATATCCTGTAAATACCAAATCAGAACACCAAGTATCAAAAGAACTTTTTGTGTATACATGCAGTCCCCGGGTTAAGAATGAATTCCATTTTTAAAACCATTCTTAAGTTGACTTTGTATGTAACTTGGATCTTGTTTCTCTTCACAAAGCTGCAGGCAGTGTTTCTTACACGCTGCTCGCGGCTGAACCAGAAGAAGTACATAGAATAGTGGAAAACTTTCTTTATCCCAGGACAAGCAGGCAGCATATTCTTAACGCATGGGTGACGTCACCGACGGAGCCCCGGTACGGACACTTTTACTAGAAAGATCTAGTTGGCCGCACCGCGCATGCGCGAGTGCCTTCCCGCCCGACGGAGGAGTGCGTGGTCCCCAGTTTCTTCGTTTCCGCGGAGCGAAGAAGACGCATGTGTTTTCAACGGCCGTTGAAAAACTAATTTTTGCCTTCCCGCTCGCGTATTTTCTCACTTTTTTCTATTTTTCTTCTTCGGATTCCCTTTATTTTTGCTTTCAAAAAAAAAACTCCTCGAGTTTTCCTTATTTTTTCAGGCCGGCCCCGGCGGGGCCTGTTGCCACCATACAGGCCTCCGGATTCGATTTTGCGGAGGCCGTGTTTCCCTTCATGCCCCCTCAACCAGGCTTTAAGAAGTGCCAGCGGTGTGCACGCCCGATCTCTCTCACCGACCCGCACAATTGGTGCCTCCAGTGTTTGGGTCCAGAGCATCGGGCTGACACCTGCACCCGCTGTGCTATGCTTCAAAAGCGCACTTTAAAAAATAGGCAGATCCAACAAAATATTTTGTTCGGTACCGGATCTGCCATGGAATCTGCCACGACGTCGGCGGCACCGACTACGTCGACACCACCGGATCCTTCTTCGGGGTCGCTGGGCCCATGTAAGCCGGCTAAGAAGCCCTTCCACTTCTCTGGAACGCCCTCCTGCCACGGTCGCGACGCCGACCCTTCCGGCACCGCACCGACCCCGTAAACACTCCGCTCCGATATTGGTGAGTGCCTCGTCATCGGCCTCCTCATCGCCGGAGCGTAGAGCGGCACCTATGGTACCGAAGAAGAAAAAAGCGGTACCGGTGCCCCCCCTAGATGACCGCATCGCGGCCATACTCCAATCCCAATTACAGGAACAGCTGCAGCAACAACTACAACAACTGCTGCCGGCGTTGCTGGCCCCGCACCTTCCGGTACAGGACCGGTCCGAGCCTCGCACTGTCCCATCGGTGTCGAGTGCTCAGGGAGTTAGGTAATGTCCTGGCAGAACCGTTAGCCATGCTCTTCAATCTCTCACTGAGTACAAGGACAGTCCCCTTGGACTGGAAAACAGCTAACGTCGTTCCTCTACATAAAAAGGGATGCAGGACAGAGGCTGCAAATTACAGACCGGTGAGTCTGACATCGATAGTATGCAAACTCATGGAAACACTGATCAAACGCCAATTGGACACGGTCTTGGACGAAGGGAATCTACGGGACCCCAATCAACATGGATTCACCAAGGGTAGGTCCTGCCAATCAAACCTCATCAGCTTCTTTGACTGGGTAACAAAAAGACTGGACGAAGGAGAATCACTGGACATAGTGTACCTGGACTTCAGTAAAGCTTTTGACAGCGTCCCACACCGCAGACTGTTAAACAAGATGAAATCGATGGGGTTAGGAGAGACTCTGACGGCATGGGTCAATGATTGGCTGAGTGGCAGACTTCAGAGGGTGATGGTTAACGGTACTTTCTCTGAGACATCGGAAGTGACCAGCGGGGTGCCGCAGGGCTCGGTCTTGGGTCCACTCCTCTTCAACATATTCATAGGAGATCTGACTCAAGGGCTTCATGGTAAAGTAACATTATTCGCCGACGACGCCAAACTATGTAATATGGTAAGCGAGGGCAAGCTACAAGATAGTATGGCGCAGGACCTACGTACATTGGAAAGCTGGTCCTCAACCTGGCAGCTGGGCTTCAATGCTGGAAAGTGTAAAGTCATGCACCTGGGTAGCAGAAACCCGTGCAGAACTTATACCTTGAACGGGGAGACCTTGACCAGGACTTCAGCAGAACGAGATTTAGGAGTAATCATCAGCGCAGACATGAAATCTGCCAATCAGGTGGAGAAGGCTTCATCAAGGGCAAGACAGATGCTGGGTTGCATCCGTAGAAGTTTCGTCAGCAGAAAGCCTGCAGTCATAATGCCATTATACAGGACCATGGTGAGACCTCATCTGGAATACTGCGTGCAATTCTGGAATCCACATTATCGCAAGGACATGCAGAGGATCGAGTCGGTCCAAAGGATGGCCACCAGAATGGTCTCAGGGCTTAAAGGTCTCTCGTACGAAGCAAGACTAAACAGTTTGCAGCTCTACACTCTCGAGGAACGCAGGGAGAGGGGAGACATGATTGAGACGTTTAAATACATCACCGAACATATAGAAGTGGAAGATAACATTTTCCTTCTCAGAGGCCCCTCAACCACAAGGGGGCACCCGCTCAAACTCAAGGGCGGAAAATTTCACGGCGACACCAGGAAGTATTTCTTCACGGAGCGAGTGATTGATCAATGGAACAAGCTTCCAGTACAGGTAATCGAGGCCAGCAGCGTGCCAGATTTTAAGAATAAATGGGACGCCCATGTGGGATCCCTAAGTGGATCAGGGTAGAACATTGGCTAATATTAAGGGGAGGGTCTATGGGGTGGGCAGACTTGATGGGCCTTGGCCCTTTTCTGCCGTCATCTTTCTATGTTTCTATGACCCCCTCGGTACCGATTAATACCTCCATGCCGGTACTCTTGGCTGAACCGCCTACAGTGCATGCCCGTGCCGCTGCCGACCCTTCCCGGTCCCAGGAACGACATCGGTCTTCCTCACCCGGTACCGCCTCGGTACGCTCAGGCGAATCTCTCTCAAAGACCCGCCATACCGAGCCTTCCACACCGAAGTCCAGACGTGCACACCCCGACGTTAGGGACCCGGACTTATGGGAAGACTCCCCGCACGGTACTGAAGAGGACGCTTCGTCGACCGACGAAGAACCCTCCATGGCCGACACCGTTTCCAAACCGGAACAGTCCTCTTTCTCTAAATTCCTTAGGGAGATGTCAGCAGCTCTTTCTATCCCATTAGAGTCCGACTCTAAAAAGTCTCAGGCTTTCCTCGATGCCCTAGACTTTGAGCAACCTCCCAAGGAATTTTTGAAGTTGCCCGTCCACGACATCTTACGGGAAACTTTTTATAAAAACTGGGAGACTCCCCTCACTGTTCCCGGGACCCCTCGCATACTGGATAGCTTGTACCGGGTCATTCCAATCCCAGGGTTTGACAAGCCTCAGTTGCCCCACAAATCTCTCCTGGTGGAGTCCACCTTGAAAAAATCTCAGGGTTCCAGTGTATATGCTTCCACCACTCCTGGCAGAGAGGGAAAAACTATGGATAAATTTGGTAAGCACCTTTTCCAAAATTCAATGTTAGCAAATAGAGCAAACAATTACACCTTCCACTTCTCCTTCTACATGAAGCATCTGGTGCAACAACTCTCCTCCTTACAAAAATATCTTCCGGAACGTAAGGTCCCCCTCTTCCAGCAGCATATTTCCAGCCTCCTCCAACTCAGGAAGTTCATGGTTCGCTCCATTTATGACTCGTTTGAGCTGACCTATCGAGCATCTGCCATGGCTGTTGCTATGCGCCGTTTGGCCTGGCTGAGAGTCTCTGACCTTGACATTAATCACCAAGACCGCCTGGCTAACGCACCTTCTCTGGGTGATGAACTCTTCGGGGAGTCCCTAGACTCGACAACCCAGAAGCTCTCAGCACACGAGACCAGGTGGGACACTCTGGTCAAACCTAAAAAGAAGACTCCACCTGCTCGCCCCTACAGACAACGGTCTTCCTACCAGCGCAGGTTCTCGGCCAGACCTCTCAACCCGCCTCAGCAACAGTCTCGCCGTCCTCGTCACCAGCATCAACCTCAGGCTCGATCGCAGTCTCATCAGCCTGCCAAGCCTCTTTCTCCATCAAAACCATCTCAACCCTTTTGACTCTTTTCTCCAGGGCATAGCCAGTCTCCCACCGTCGCTACCTCTTCCTCAGCCTATCGGAAGACGTCTTCAGCTCTTCCTCAGCCGTTGGGAGGTCATCACTTCGGACCAGTGGGTCCTCAACATCATTCGCCACGGCTACTCTCTCAACTTCAAGACTCTTCCACCAGACAATCCTCCCATCGAGTCTGCTTCTCACTCCTCCCAATCCCTCCTCCTCCTGAGGGAGGTCCAATCCCTCCTTCTTCTCAATGCCATCGAAGAGGTGCCTTCGGACCAAAGGGGTCAGGGATTCTACTCCCGCTACTTCCTGGTTCCCAAGAAAACAGGAGATCTCCGTCCCATCCTCGATCTCAGGGACCTCAACAAGTGTCTGGTCAAGGAGAAGTTCAGAATGCTCTCCCTTGCCACGCTTTACCCTCTTCTCTCTCAACACGACTGGCTATGTTTCCTAGACCTCAAAGAGGCCTACACTCACATCCCAATCAATCTGACTTCATGTCGCTACCTCCGATTTCAGATACAACACCGTCACTATCAGTACAAAGTGCTCCCCTTTGGCCTCGCATCATCGCCCAGGGTGTTCACCAAGTGCTTTATTGTGGTGGCGGCCTTCCTCAGGTCTCACAACCTCCAGGTGTTCCCCTACTTGGACGATTGGTTGGTGAAAGCACCTACATCTCCACTTGTGCTACAAGCCACTCATCACACCATCTCTTTTCTCTATCTCCTGGGGTTCGAGATCAACTACCCCAAGTCGCATCTGCTTCCCTCACAGCGACTTCAGTTCATTGGAGCAGTTCTCGACACCACTCTGATGAAGGCGTTTCTCCCCTCCGACCGACAACGGACCCTGCTCCACCTCTGTCGTCAGGTGCTCCTTCATCACTCCATCCCAGCCCGGAAGATGATGGTCCTCCTGGGCCACATGGCCTCGACGATCCATGTGCTTCCTCTGGCGCGACTCCACCTCCGAACGCCTCAATGGACTCTTGCCAACCAATGGTCGCAAACCTCGGATCCTCTTTCTCATCCCATCTCTGTGACATCGTCTCTTCAGCAATCTCTTCAATGGTGGTTGAACTCCTCCAATCTTTCCAGGGGTCTACTCTTCCATCTACCCACTCACTCCATGACCATCACCACGGATGCCTCCCCCTATGCGTGGGGAGCTCACCTGGGAGATCTTCGCACCCAGGGACTCTAGACCCCTCAGGAGCGTCAACATCACATCAATTTCCTGGAACTCAGAGCCATGTCCTATGCTCTCAAGGCCTTCCAGCACCTTCTCTACCCTCAGGTTCTTCTCCTGTGCACAGACAACCAAGTCGCCATGTACTATATAAACAAGCAAGGCGGCACCGGATCTCCCCTCCTCTGTCAGGAGGCCATCCGCATCTGGACCTGGGCAACAGCCCACAGTCTCTTCCTCAAGGCTGTCTATATCCAGGGCGAACAGAACTCCCTGGCCGACAATCTCAGCCGCATTCTTCAACCTCACGAGTAGACTCTGGATCCTCCCACACTCCGCTCCATCTTTGCTCGGTGGGGCACTCCTCAGGTGGACCTCTTTGCAGCTCCTCACAACCATCAGCTGCCCCAGTTCTGTTCCAGACTCTTCTCTCCTCATCATCTGGCCCTGGATGCATTCCTGCTCGACTGGACGGATCGGTTCCTCTATGCCTTTCCTCCCCTGCCTCTGATGTTGCGGACGTTATCCAAACTACGCAGGGACAGAGCCACCATGATTCTCATCGCTCCTCGGTGGCCTCGCCAACACTGGTTCTCCCTCCTGCTCCAGCTCAGCTCCAGGGAGCCCATTCCTCTCCCTGTGTTTCCTACTCTACTTACGCAGCAGCATCAGTCTCTACTACATCCCAATCTGTCCTCGCTCCACCTGACAGCTTGGTTTCTCTCGGGCTGACCTCTCCAGAGAATCTGTCTCAGCCTGTCCGTCGTATTTTGGATGCCTCTTGGAAACCGGCCACCCTCCATTGTTACCATCAGAAGTGGACCCGGTTCTCCGCTTGGTGTCTACTACATCATCACGATCCCACCTCATTGGCGGTGGAAACTGTACTGGACTATTTGCTCTCTCTCTCCGACGCTGGCCTCAAGTCTACCTCAATTAGAGTCCACCTCAGTGCCATCACTGCGTTTCATGAGCCTATCCTCGGAAAACCTCTCACGGCTCATCCCCTGGTTTCCCGGTTCATGAGAGGCCTCTTCAATGTCAAACCACCTCTGAAGCCTCCTCCAGTCGTCTGGGACCTGAATGTGGTTTTATCTGCCCTCATGAAACCTCCGTTTGAGCCTCTTGCCACAACTTCATTCAAATTTCTTACATGGAAGGTGCTTTTCCTCATTGCCATCACCTCTGCCAGGAGGGTTAGTGAGCTGCATGTACTGGTTGCCGACCCACCTTTCACTGTTTTTCACCATGACAAGGTGGTTCTGCGTACCCATCCTAAATTCCTTCCCAAGGTGGTCTCGGAATTTCACCTCAACCAATCCATTGTGTTCCCTAAGCCCCATTCTCATCCTGGGGAACAGGCGTTGCACACGCTGGACTGTAAGCGTGCCCTTGCATACTACCTTGACCATACCAGGGCTCACCGCTCGTCCTCTCAGCTCTTTTTGTCCTTCGACCCTAACTGTCTAGGTCGTCCTGTCTCTAAACGGACGCTTTCCAACTGGCTTGCTGCCTGCATTGCGTTCTGTTATGCTCGGGCCGGTCTTTCACTGGAAGGTGCTATCACGGCCCACAGGGTCAGAACTATGGCTGCTTCTGTGGCTTTCCTCCGTTCCTCTCCCATCGAGGAAATCTGCAAGGCTGCCACTTGGTCCTCAGTTCACATGTTCACTACTCACTACTGTCTGGATACCTTCTCCAGACGGGATGGACACTTCAGCCAATCTGTGTTACATAATTTATTTTCCTAATGGCCAACCATCCCTCCTCCCTCTCTGTTAGCTTGGAGGTCACCCATGCGTTAAGAATATGCTGCCTGCTTGTCCTGGGATAAAGCACAATTACTTACCTTAACAGGTGTTATCCAGGGACAGCAGGCAGATATTCTTACGTCCCTCCCACCTCCCTGGGTTGGCTTCTCAGCTGGCTTAGCTTAACTGGGGACCACGCACTCCTCCGTCGGGCGGGAAGGCACTCGCGCATGCACGGTGCGGCCAACTAGAACTTTCTAGTAAAAGTGTCCGTACCGGGGCTCCGTCGGTGACGTCACCCATGCATTAAGAATATCTGCCTGCTGTCCCTGGATAACACCTGTTACGGTAAGTAACTGTGCTTTTTCCCTCCCAAAGTCTGATCCTAGTATTCATCCCATCTTCTCTACGTCCTTGAGGCCCCTCTTGTATCCCTTTCCATCCATTCCACTGTTCCCTCTCTACCATCATATACAACATTTCTCCCTCTCATCTCTCTCTTCCTCATACACCTCTACCTCACTCCTTTCCCAGAACCATGTCAAATAATTCTCTCTCCCTCCCTATGCCCAACAGTTCTCCTCTTTTTTCATTTTCCCATGTGCACCATCTCTTTTTCCCTCTCACTCAGACACCCATGCCCAACAATTCTCCCTTTCTATTCCCTCCCCCACCTCAACATCTTTCCCTTACTCCCTCCATTCTTCCATCCTATGTCCTAAGTTCATGCTCCCCCCCTCCATTCAGTGTCCCAAGTTTATGCCCCCTCCTTCCTTCCTTTCTTTGTCTGAAGTCTGTGCTCCCTCCCTTCCTTCTGTGTCCCAACACACCTTTTTTCTCTCATGTCCCAAAGTGCCCCTCTCCTCCCTCCTACCATTCTGTGTTCCAGATTCGTGCCTCCCTCCCGCGGGTATTTACCTTCTTCTGGCCAGTTCCCTCCTCCTCCTTCTAGCCGCATTCATTTCTCTTCACAAAGCTGCGGGCAGCAGCTCCTACACACAGCCCGTGGCTGACCCGGAAGCCTTCCCTCTGACAATTCTGTGGTCCTGTTTAACACAAGCCGGCAATGTCAGGGGGCACTGATCGGTGGGTCCTCATCTGTCACACATGGTTTCATTACTATAAGACCTGCCTTGGATCCCTAGCACTCAAGCCATAATAGAAGTGCTGTGAACAAGGCTGCCCTGTGAACTTCTAAAAGCTAAGTTACTCAGCATTTCATATTCTGCTCTTTTCACTGGTTTTCAGCATTATATCTGCTTAATTTCTCTTCTCATCCCTGTTTCTTACTAAAAAAAAAAAAAAAAAAAAAACCCACAAAAAATAAACCCTTCTCTTTCCTCTGTTAAATCTTATTTCCTCTTCCTCTTCATAGGAAAAAGGGTAAGACTTTGTTAAATCTAATTAAATCCTGGTGCCTGTGGCTCAGGGTGACTAAAGTAGGGAAAATCCTGTTATAAATCCTGTGTTTTAGGGTAACACTGATAGAACCTGCATTTTTGTTTAAAATACTGTGTTTTAGGTGGTATAGAGCCTATATTTCTGTCTTACTAGTATTCAGCCATTGTTTTCTGCTGATTAGGTGGAGAAGGGAGGGGCTCTGTTTTACTTCTAAGGTTAATTGCATTATCTTTGGGACATTGCTGTGAACAAGGCTGCCCTGTGAACTTCTAAAAGCTAAGTTACTCAGCATTTCATATTCTGCTCTTTTCATTGGTTTTCAGCATTATATCTGCTTAATTTCTCTTCTCATCCCTGTTTCTTACTAAAAAAAAAAAAAAAAAAAGCACAAAAAATAAACCCTTCTCTTTCCTCTGTTAAATCTTATTTCCTCTTCCTCTTCATAGGAAAAAGGGTAAGACTTTGTTAACTCTAATTAAATCCTGGTGCCTGTGGCTCAGGGTGACTAAAGTAATCCTGTTATAAATCCTGTGTTTTAGGGTAGCCACTGATTTGGTATAGAGCCTGCATTTCTGTTTAAAATCCTGTGTTTTAGGGTGGAATAGAGCCTGCATTTCTGACTTACTAGTTTTCCATCACTGTGTCTGCTGATTAGGAGAAGGGTGGGGCTCTGATTTTCTACTAAGGTTAACTGTATTATCATTGGGACAGTGCTGTGAACAAGTCTGCCCTGTTAACTTCTTAAAAGCTAAGTTACTCAGCATTTCATATTCTGCTCTTTTCACTGGTTTTCAGCATTATATCTGCTTAATTTCTCTTCTCATCCCTATTTCTTACTAAAAAAAAAAAAAAGCACAAAAAAATAAACCCTTCTCTTTCCTCTGTTAAATCTTATTTTCTCTTTCCCTTTCCCTTTATAGGACTAAGGGTAAGACTTATAGTCCCACCAACCCCAGGGACCACTATTCATATATAGAGACCCATATAATCAGGACTACTCAAATCATAGAAACATAGAAAAATGACGGCAGAAAAGGGCCAAAGCCCATCAAGTCTGCCCACTCTAGTGACCCTTCTCCTTGATTTTGCTCACCACCCCCTGCCCTTACCTCATTAGAGATCCCACATGAATATCCCATTTATTTTTGAAATCTGCCACGCTGTTGGCCTCAATCACCTGCCGTGGGAGTTCATTCCAATGATCGACCACCCTCTCAGTGAAGAAATACTTTCTGGAGTCACCATGAAATTTCCCTCCCCTGATTTTCAGCGGATGCCCTCTGGTGAAAGAAGGTCCCATAAGACGGAAGATATCCTCTTCCACCTCGATACGACCCTTGATATATTTAAATGTCTCGATCATGTCCCCTCTCTCTCTTCGTTCTTCAAGTGAGTACAGCTGCAATTTATTCAGCCTTACTTCATACGGAAGATCTTTGAGCTCCGAGACCATCCTGGTGGCCATCCGCTGAACTGACTCCATTCTCAGCACATCTTTCCGGTAATGTGGTCTCCAGAATTGAACACAATATTCCAAATGAGATCTCACCATGGACCTGTACAGTGGCATTATGACCTCTGGCATCCTGCTGATAAAACCTCTACGGATACAACCCATCATTTGCCTTGCCTTAGAGGAAGCCTTTTCCACTTGATTGGCAGTTTTCATGTCATCACTAATGATTACTCCTAAATCCCGTTCTTCCGTGGTCCTAACTAAGGTCTCACCATTTAACGTGTAAGTCCTGCACAGATTTCTTTTACCCAGGTGCATCACTTTGCATTTTTTAGCATTGAAGTTAAGCTGCCAAGTCGATGACCATTGTTCTAATAGTAGTAGGTCCTGTGTCATATTGTCAGGCATAGTGCTTTTACCTACTATGTTGCACAGTTTGGCGTCGTCGGCGAACAATGATATTTTTCCTCTGAGCCCTTGGGTCATATCACTTATGAATATATTGAATAGGATTGGACCCAAGACCGAGCCCTGCGGTCACATTCGATGTTTTGGATGGGGTACCATTTACCATCACTCTCTAAAGTCTACCGCTCAGCCAATCCTTAACCCATGCAGCTAGTGTTTCCCCTAATCCCAGCGATTTCAACTTGTTCAATAACCTGACCTTTATTCTATGCAATCACTGTGGTTCTTTAATTCCAAGACATACTATTTGGAGGCTTAAGGCTTGCCCCATCTGTCTTCAACTTGCCAGTATTAAGGAGGAGCTCTGCAAACTTAAACAGGAATTGAATACAATTAAAGCAGCTTCCATCACTCCACAAAATCATACCAACTTACCACCTCTGCCTCAAAGAATAAAACAGCCCAGGAATAAATGGGTCACAGTAGGCTCAGGAAGACTGCAACATGTAACACAGAAACATCCACCTTCACTAATATTACCTCTACAGAATTACTTCGCTCCACTAGTGTACTGCGATACTCAAGAAAACAGAAGGGAGGTGGGACTGGAACCAATGAAGGTAACTCAAGAGAACAAGCGCACCCTAAGTACAAATAAAAAAGCCAAAAACAGAAAACTATTACTGTTGGGGGATTCCATCATCAGAGGCATTAACCTTGGAACACAGGGCGAGGAGACCAAAATAGTGAAATGTCTTCCAGGATCCTCAGCTACCAGGAGTTCCAGGCAAATACTGACTATAATTAAGGAAGAAACTAAGGATTTTAACACTGATGATGTTATCCATCTGGGAACAAATGACCTGGCCAACAACTCCACACTTGCAGCACAGAAAGCTTTTCGGGAGCTTGGTGAGGGCGTGAAACCTTTTGTAAAGACTTTAGCTTTTTCTGAAATACTGCCTGCATATGGAAAGGGAGAGCAAAGAGTGAAAAACACAGAGGACTTTAATAGATGGCTCAGAGCCTGGAGTCATCAAGAAGGCTTCAGGTACATAGGAGGATGGGGAAATACATGGAAGGACAAGAAGCTATATTGCACTGATGGGCTACATATTACTACAGCAGGAAAAAGAAACCTTGCAGAGAAATTTAGACAATATTTTTCTAAGCATTTAAACTAGAAGGTGGGGGTGGTGTATATACGAAGGACAATTATAGAGACCACCCCCGGCAAAAGAAAAGATGTGATAGTAGTAAAGGCTGCAACATAAGCAATATCAGCAACTCATTTCTTAGTATTGCAACGGAAAGTGAAACGACACAAAAATCCATACAAAAAAGGAGATTATCGCTGAAAAATAGCTAGAAAGTGATGACCACAAATGCTTGCAGTCTAAGCAACAAAGTTCATGATCTGCAAGCCCTGATGTTAGAGGCAGATCTAGATATTGTTGCTATCACAGAGACATGGTTCAGTGAATCACATGGATGGGATGCAAACAAACCGGGATATAATCTTTTTAGGAAGGACAGAGAGGTCATAAAGGTGGAGGAGTAGCTCTCTATGTAAAGATCAATATCCAAGCGACCAAAATGCAAGGGACCTGGGGAGAGGAAGAAGCGATATGGATTGCTTTGAAAAGAGAAGATGGAACTACTATCTACGTGGGTGTAGTCTATAGACCTCCGACTCAATCGCAGCAAATTGATAAGGATCTGATTGTGGATATCCAAAAGTTTGGAAGGAAAGAGGAGGTTCTGCTGTTGGGAGATTTCAACCTGCCGGATGCGGACTGGAATGTTCCGTCTGCGGAATCGGAAAGAAGTTGGGAGATTGTGGATGCCTTTCAAGAGGCTCTGCTCAGACAAATGGTGACGGAACCCACAAGGGAAAAAGCGATATTGGATCTGGTCCTCACAAATGGAGAGAGTATCTCTAATGTTCGAGAGGGTGCTCACCTGAGTAGTAGCGATCATCAAACGGTTTGGTTTGATATAACGGCTAAAGTGGAGAGCGGCCGCACGATACTTAAAGTCCTAGATTTTAAACGTACGGACTTTAATGCAATGGGAAAGTACCTGAAGAAAGAGCTGTTAGGATGGGAGGACATAAGAGAAGTGGAAAGACAGTGGTCTAAGCTGAAAGGAGCGATAAAAATGGCTACGGACCTTTATGTGAAGAAAATCAATAAAAACAAGAGAAAAAGGAAGCCGATATGGTTCTCCAACCTAGTGGCTGAGAAAATAAAGGCGAAAGAGTTGGCGTTCATGAAATATAAAAAAACCCAAGAAGAGGAGAGCGGAAAGGACTACATGGTGAAACTGAAAGAAGCCAAGAGAGAGATACGTTTGGCGAAGGCACAGGCGGAAGAACAAATGGCTAAAAATGTAAAAAAGGGAGATAAAAATTTTTCCAGATATATTAGTGAAAGGAGGAAGATAAAAAATTGCTAGGCTAAAAGATGCTGGGAACAAATATGTGGAGAGTGATGAGGATAAAGCAAATGTGCTAAACAAATACTTCTGTTCTGTGTTCACAGAAGAAAATCCTGGAGAAGGACCGAGATTGGCTGGCAAAGTTACACGAGAAAATGGAGTAGATTCTGCGCCGTTCTCGGAGGAGGGTGTTTATGAGCAACTTGAAAAACTGAAGGTGGACAAAGCGATGGGACCAGACTGGATCCATCCCAGAATACTAAGGGAGCTCAGAGAGGTTCTGGCGAAACAAATCTCTGGAGACGGGAGTGATTCCTGGGGATTGGAGGAGAGCGGATGTGGTCCCTATTCATAAAAGTGGTCACAGGGATGAAGCAGGAAACTACAGGCCGGTGATTGGAAAAATAATGGAAGTGTTGCTGAAAGAAAGGATAGTGTACTTCCTTGAATCTAATGGGTTACAGGATCCGAAGCAACATGGCTTTACAAAACGTAAATCGTGCCAAACGAACCTGATAGAATTTTTTGATTGGGTGACCAGAGAGCTGGATCGAGGACATATGCTAGATGTAATTTACTTGGATTTCAGCAAAGCCTTTGATACAGTTCCTCATAGGAGGCTGTTGAACAAACTTGAAGGGCTGAAGTTAGGACCCAAAGTGGTGAACTGGGTCAGAAACTGGCTGTCGGACAGACGCCAGAGGGTGGTGGTTAATGGAAGTCGCTCGAAGGAAGGAAAGGTGACTAGTGGAGTCCCTCAGGGTTCGGTGCTGGGGCCAATCCTGTTCAATATGTATGTGAGTGACATTGCTGAAGGGTTAGAAGGAAAAGTGTGCCTTTTTGCAGATGATACCAAGATTTGTAACAGAGTAGACACCGAAGAGGGAGTGGAAAATATGAAAAAGGATGTGCAAAAGTTAGAGGAATGGTCTAATGCCTGGCAACTAAAATTCAATGCAAAGAAATGCAGAGTAATGCATTTGGGGATTAATAATAGGAAGGAACCGTATATGCTGGGAGGAGAGAAGCTGATATGCACGGACGTGGAGAGGGACCTTGGGGTGATAGTGTCCGAAGATCTAAAGGTGAAAAAACAGTGTGACAAGGCAGTGGCTGCTGCCAGAAGGATGCTGGGCTGTATAAAGAGAGGCGTGGTCAGTAGAAGGAAGAAAGTGTTGATGCCCCTGTACAGGTCATTGGTGAGGCCCCACTTGGAGTATTGTGTTCAGTTTTGGAGACCGTATCTGGCGAAAGACGTAAGAAGACTTGAGGCGGTCCAGAGGAGGGTGACGAAAATGATAGGAGGCTTGCGCCAGAAGACGTATGAGGAGAGACTGGAAGCCCTGAATATGTATACCCTAGAGGAAAGGAGAGACAGGGGAGATATGATTCAGACGTTCAAATACTTGAAGGGTATTAACGTAGAACAAAATCTTTAACAGAGAAAGGAAAATGGTAAAACCAGAGGACATAATTTGAGGTTGAGAGGTGGTAGATTCAGGGGCAATATTAGGAAATTCTACTTTACGGAGAGGGTAGTGGATGCCTGGAATGCGCTCCCGAGAGAGGTGGTAGAGAGTAAAACTGTGACTGAGTTCAAAGAAGCGTGGGATGAACACAGAAGATTTAGAATCAGAAAATAATATTAAATATTGAACTAGGCCAGTTACTGGGCAGACTTGCACGGTCTGTGTATGGCTGTTTGGTGGAGGATGGGCAGGGGAGGGCTTCAATGGCTGGGTGTAGATGGGCTGGAGTAAGTATTAACAGAGATTTTGGCAGTTGGAACCCAAGCACAGTACCGAGTAAAGCTTTGGATTCTTGCCCAGAAATAGCTAAGAAGAAAAATTTAAAAAAAAATAAAATAAAATAAAAAAATTTAAATTGAATCAGGTTGGGCAGACTGGATGGACCATTCGGGTCTTTATCTGCAGTCATCTACTATGTTACTATGTTACTGTCTTCATGCATCTCACTCCTCTGAGTACTATTTCATCCTCTACAGCACCACTATCATATTCAGTGGCATAGTGCCTTCTAGGTTAGGATATCTTGCACTTTTCATACTATAAGTGCTCTGAATGCGGGAAGGATGTACAGTATATCAACACTGAGATATGCCATGTATGCATATTTTTGGCCAGCTGAGACATACCTGGCTATGCTAATACATTACATTAGGGATTTCCATTCTGTCATTACCTTGCAGTTCAAGGCGGATTACAAATGGATTGTCTGGAAATTAGAAGTATTTAGGGAGTAGTTTGTACATTTCTTTGAGTTGCTAAGGATTACATTTGAGTTGTCATGATATTGGAGGTACATATGTAGTAGTTGCAGGTGATGCTTGGGACATTTCTGATTGTGTTAGTTCGGTTTTATGTGTTTTTCGAATAGAAGGGTTTTTATTTCTTTTTTGAAAGTTTTGTAGTCTGTGGTCGTGGTCAATAGGTTGTAGAATTGTGGGTCAAGTGTAGCTCGAGTGGCTAGGAGGTTGTCGTACTGTTTTATTCTTTTGACATTTTTGGTTGGAGGGTGTGTGAATGGTGCATGGGTTCTCCTATGTCTGGTTGAGGTGGATTGAACTAGTCGATTGTTCAAATAGGCTGGGCTGTCTCCGTTTATTGTTTTAAATAGTAGGCAGTAAAATTTGAAGTGTATTCTCGCATGTATTGGGAGCCAATGTGAATCGTGGTATGCCTCTGTGATATGATTGAATTTCTTCAGTGAGTAGATCAGTCTTAAGGTTATGTTTTGTATTGTTTGTAGTTGTTTTATCATGGTTGCTGTGCATGGGAGATATAGTACGTTTCAGTAGTTTATTAGATTTAGGATTAGGGATTGTACCAAGAGTTGGAATTGTTTTCTGTCAAAGAATTTTCTGACTTGCCTCAGGTTTCTCATGACTGCGATTTTTTTAATTGTTTTTATTGATTTGTGACTGCATTGTACAGCCTCTGTCTATTAGCACTCCCAGGAGTTTTAAAGTGCGTTGGAAGTGGTATGTTATAGAGTTTATGACAAGGTTTGTAACGGTTGGGGTTTTGTTATTTTCGAGTAAGATGAAGTTTGTTTTGTTCGGATTTAATTTTAGTTTGTGGTCTTTCATCCATGTTGCTATTGTTTCAAGTGTTCTGTGTATTGTGTCTGCCATGGATGGTGCTGGTTGATCGAAAGGAAGGAGAATGGTGATGTTGTCTGCATAACTGTAGGAAGTTAGACTTTGTTTGTCTAGGTAGGAGCCGAGGGAGGCAATGTATAGGTTGAAGAGTGTGGGAGAAAGAAGTATCCTTGTGGCACTCTGCAGGGGTTAGACCATGGCTCGGATTTTTCTTTGTTTGTTTTAACTCTGTATGTTCTGGATTGTAGGAATCCTTTAAACCATGAAAGTACCTTACCACTGATTCCTATTGAGTATAGTATTTGTAAAAGGATGTTATGGTCTACCAGGTCAAAGGCTGCGGAAAAATCTAGTTGGATAATTAGCATTTTTTTGCCTGTGCTGAGGTGTTGTCTGGCGGTGTTCATGAGTGAGCCTAGTAGGGTCTCAGTGCTGTGGTTGGTTCTGAAGCCTGATTGTGTTGGGTGGAGTAGGTTGTGGTTTTCTAGGTATGAGTTTAGGACTTTGGCTACCTTCCATTAACTTGACATAAAGTGGTATTGAGACTATGGGTCTGTAGTTGGATGGTTGGTCTATTTCTCCTTTGGGGTCTTTCAGGATTGGAGTGATGATGATTTCGCTGAGGTCTTTTTGGGAAAAGGCCGTCAGTTAGTAGGATTTGTATCCATTGCAAGAATAGGGTGTGAAATAGTGTACTGGAGACTTTCAGTAGGTATGGGGGGCAATGGTTGAGGTCGCAAGTTGCAAGGCTGTATTTGTTGTAGAGTTTGTTGAAGTCTGACCATAGTATTGGTGAGAAGTGGGACCATGTTCTGTCTGCTGCAACTGCTTCTTCTTCTGTGGAGGGTATTGTGAGCTCTTCTAGGTGCATAGGTGTTCCACTGAAAGTGGATCTTATGGTTCTGATTTTGTCTTTGAAGAATGTCGATAAGAGAGTGGGTGTGGGGGCGTTGTTGCTTGTCAGGTAGGGTTTAGTGTCTGTGAGTTCTTTTAGTAGTTGGAATAGTTTTTTTTTGTGTCTTGAGATTCTTCTCCTATTTGCTTTGTGTAGTATGTTTTTCGTTTAATTTTTGTTTGTATTTTTGGTTCAGTTTTCTCCATGTTGTTTTTGTGGAGCCTTGACTGTTTTTCCTCCATTTTCTTTCTAGTTGTCTGCATTGTCTTTTTAGTAGGAGTAGTTCATTGTCGAACCATTTGTCAGATTTTCTAAGAATTTTGGTTTTGATCTGTTCTGGAGCTAGCTCATCTAGGGTTGCTGCACTTAGCTGGCTCCATTGTGTGATGAAGTTTTTGGGGTTATAGTTTTGGATTATGGCGTCTGTTTTCATCCAGAATTTATTGGGGTAGATGTGCTTATGTGAGATGTCGGTTATTTTTTGTGTGTTTGGTTTGTTTTTGTTGTTGGTCCAGTTGATATTGAAGGAGTATGTATAGTGGTCTGACCAGAGGGAACGATACCAGTTTCCATTTGATGTGTGAATTTCTGGTTGTGTGGGTTGTTGGGTCATGTAGGCTGCAATGTCAAGTTGGTGGCCTTTTTCATGAGTTGTTTGAGGGTCTAATAACTTGTATGTTAAGGCCTCAAGGTAAGATAGTAAGATTTCTACTTGTTTGGAGGCTTGGTTTTCGAGGTGGAGGTTTAGGTCTGCTAGGATTACGTTGTAAATTGTCATTAATGAGTTTCGGTAGATAAAGTCTTCAAATTTTGGTTTTGCTGTGTTCCAGTTTCCTGGTGTTATGTAGCAAAGCATGCAGTTTAGGGTGCCTTTGAGTGAGGAGCCTGAGAGTTGACAGGCTAGTAAGTCCATGTATGGGGTAGTAATTTTATCTTGTATTTTTAGGTCTATGGTGTTTTTGGCTATGATGGCAATTCCTCCTCCTTTTTTGTTTTCTCTGCAGACCACTACCATTTTGTATCCTTTAGGGCAAACTTCTGTTATTCTGGGGTCTGTTTCAGAGCTAGCTAGCCAGCTAAATCTCATTGGCCAAAGTTATACCACCCTTTTAGGCAATTGTCTTTGGCCATTGAACTTAGCTGGCAAAGTTGAACATTGCCGGTGACCAGCTATGTCACACAACATAGCCAGTCACTGGCCAATCCGGAGAGTGGGATAGTCATAGCCAGCTATCCCCCACTGAATATTGGCGGATAGCTGTCTATGTGCTATTTAGTAGGCCAGGAGCCATTCCTTGTCAGCTAAATAGTGGATTTTTATTTAATACAACACAAATAGAACCAAGATCTCCTGCTGAAAATGGCCCTGGCATTACATGCTCATGCTTACTGACTGAGATGGGGAGATGTTAGTTAGGACCAAAGGTTGGAATGTGACCATCAGTCACTGCCACTCTTGTTCCTGTAGCAGGTCATTTGGGAGACAAAGAGCATCCCGTAGGAGTCCCACTAGTAGGGTTACCAGATTTTCCAAACAGAAAATCCAGACCCTAGACCCACCCCCAGGCCCGCCCAATTCCATCCATACCCACCCTGTTACACCCCAGTCCCGTCCTAGCCCTGCCCCAGCCCCACCCCCCACTGCCTGCCCTCCTGCCTGATGGCGATTTGTTGGAAGCTTTTCAAAACCTGAACAAAGTTCCGGGTTTTGAAAAGCCATCTGGGGAAATCCGGACGTCTGGTAACCCTACCCACTAGAAATGCAAGACCTTAATTTTCTCTTATCTTTCTGAAGGGCTGAGTCTTCACACTTTAGTGAGGGTCTAATATGTACTGTTAGAACAAATGTGAGTCTGTTGCTTTGCTCTTGTTAGATTCATATGACATCTTTTTTTGGTTTTGTTTTAAACATAGAAAAATAATAGCAGATAAAGGCCAATTGGCCCATCTAATATGCCCATCCACAGTAATCATTATCTCTTCCTCTCTCTTAAGAGATCCCACGTGCCTATCCCAAGCCTTCTTTAATTCAGACACAGTCTCTGTCTCCACCACCACTTCCGGGAGACTGTTCCATGCATCTACCAGCCTTTCTGTAAAAAAGTATTTCCTTAGATTACTCCTGAGCCTATCATCTCTTAACTTCATCCTTTGCCCTCTCGTTCCAGAGCTTCCTTTCAAATGAAAGAGACTCGACTAATGCACATTTACATCACATAGGTATTTAAACATCTCTATCATATCTCCCCTCTCCCACCGTTCCTCCAAAGTATACAGATTGAGATCTTTAAGTCTGTCCCCATACGCCTTATGATGAAGACCATGCACCATTTTAGTAGCCTTCCTCTGGACCAACTCCATTCTTTTTATATCTTTTTGAAGGTGCGACCTCCAGAATTGTACACAATATTCTAAATGAGGTTTCACTATAGTCTTATACAGGGACATCAATATCTCCTTTTTCCTAATGGCCATACCTCTCCCTATGCATTCTAGCACCCTTCTAGCTTTCGCTGTCACCTTTTCAATCTGTTTGGCCACCTTAAGATCATCACATGCAATCACACCCAAGTCCCACTCATCTGTCGTGCACATAAGTTCTTCACCCCCTAAACTGTAGTGTTCCTTTGGGTTTTTGCAGCCCAAATGCATAACTTTGCATTTCTTAGCATTAAATTTTAGCTGCCAAATTTCAGACCATTCTTCAAGCTTTGCCAGATCTTTCTTCGTGTTATTCATACCATCCTGGGTGTCTACTCTATTGCAGATTTTGGTATCATCCGTAAAGAGGCAAATCTTACCCGACAGCCCTTAAGCAATATTGTTTATAAAAATAACAGGCCCAAGAACAGAACCTTGAGGCACACACTGGTAACATCCCTTTCCTCAGAGTGAACTCCATTGATCGCTACCCTCTGTCACCTTTCATTCAACCAGTTCTTGACCATTCAACCAGCCTGTCACTTTGGGACCCATCCCGAGGGCATTCTATTTGATGTCTGTGTGGAACACTGTCAAAGGTTTTGCTAAAATCTAAATACACCACATGTAGCACTCTCCCTCTATCCATTTCTCTGGTTTTGATATATCATAGACCAGTCTAGGCCCTGCAAGGCCTTTGCTCCTGGTTAGAGTAGAGACCCTATATCTTAGGTCATAGAAGGCAGAATTAGAGGGGGCAGAGGCACTCTGGGGTTAATGCAGAAATATCAAGATTATCAGTTATGACTGCTGGAGGTCATCCTTAACGTGACCATTTATTTTTTTCCTCAAAATGGAGAGGGTGAACAATCTGTCTTTATCTGCTAAATCAGTATTTTGAATGTTTCGATCATGTCCCCTCTCAGTCTCCTCTTTTTAAGGGAGAAGAGACCCAGTTTCTCCAATCTCTCACTGTATGGCAACTCCTTCAGCCCCTCTTTGCTTTCACTGCAATCCTATCTGGTATGTAATGGAAAAGCATGTGCTGTTTCTGTCTTCCTTAGAGTAGTGTCGCCAAATGGGTTTGTTTTGTATGCACGAGGTAACATAGTAGATGACGGCAGATAAAGACCCAAATGGTCCATCTAGTCTGCTCAACCTGATTAATCTAAAAATTTGTTGGGGGGGGGAGGTTCTTCTTCTTCTTAGTTATTTCTGGGCAAGAATCCAAAACTCTGCCTGGTACTGTTCTTAGGTTCCAACTACTGAAGTTTCCGTCAAAGCTCACTTCAGTCCATCTACACCAGGGATCTCAAAGTCCCTCCTTGAGGGCTGCAATCCAGTCGGATTTTCAGGATTTCCCCAATGAATATGCATTGAATGCAGTGCATGCACATAGATCTCATACATATTCATTGGGGAAATCCTGAAAACCCAACTGGATTGCGGCCAAGGAGGGACTTTGATACCCCTGATCTACACCCTCCCAGCCATTGAAGCCCTCCCCAGCCCATCCTCCACCAAACAGCCATATACAGACACAGACCATGCAAGTTTGCCCAGTACTGGCCTTAGTTCTTCAATATTTACTTTTCTTTTCTGATTCTATTAGCACAGGCATGAGCCACATACCTTAGCAATGGTATTGTTAGGTATAGGGTATAAGGTTACCATATGGCTCCAAAAAAAAGAAGTAAAATCCAGATGTATCAATCCATCCTCCTTTTTCTGTAGCCATATGGTAACCCTAGTTAGGTATGATTTCAGTCTCTTAAATGTACTGCTCGATCTCTTCTTAATACTGCCATTAGGCCATGAGGGTCATTTCTGTTTGTCTGTGTCTTCATTACATGCTGAGGGCAGTTTTCAAATTTCCCCTCACTGAGGAAAGACTAAAAAGGTTAGGGCTCTTTAGCTTGGAAAAGAGACGGCTAAGGGGAGATATGACTGACGTCTACAAAATCTTGAGTGGTGTAGAACAGGTACAAGTGGTTCGATTTACAAGATTTACAAAGACTAGGGGACACTCAATGAAGTTACAGTGTAATATTTTTAAAACCAATAGAAGAAATATTTTTTCACTCAGAGAATAGTTAAACGCCTTGCCAGAGGATGTGGTAAGAGCGGTTAATGTAGCTGGTATAAAAAAAAGTTTGGACAAATTCCTGGAGGAAAAGTTCATAGTCTGCTGTTGAGACAGACATGGGATGGTAGCATGGAATGTTGCTACTATTTGGGTTTTTGCCAGGTATTTGTGACTTGAATTGACCTCCGTGAAGGGATTCTGGGCTAGATGGGCCATTGAATTTTGCCACAGGCTGTGCATCAGTTTACAAAGAGAAAGTCTGAGCATATTTACATTTTGAAAATGCATCCATAGACATTTGTATACTTGGTAGTTCTAGTGCAGAAACTACGTACAGTGCACAGTATTTTACCTGCACCAGGCTTTCATCAACCCATTTCTGCATATAAAACTTTTAAAAATTGCCCTGTCCACGGTGTCTCTCTTTTGTGTGTCATGTCTTTACATTGTTTCTTCATGCTTCTCAGTGAACCCTTTTAATTCTGTGCACTGCATAGAGATTATTGTGTTGGTGCAATGTTAAATATGAGAGGGCATAGGACGAAGTTAAGAGGTGATAGGCTCCGGAGTAATCTAAGGAAATACTTTTTTACAGAAAGGGTGGTAGATGCATGGAACAGTCTCCCAGAAGAGGTGGTGGAGACAGAGACTGTGTCTGAATTCATAAGGACCTGGGATAGGCACGTGGGATCTCTCGGAGAGAGGAAGAGATAATGGTTACTGCAGATGGGCACACTAGATGGACCATTTGGCCTTTATCTGCCATCATGTTTCTAAACACATACATTTTATTTTCAACCCACTAGAGGGTTGGAGTTCTCCAGACCAAACGTGCATGTATTCTCTGTGGTTTCCTTGGAAATGAACAGATGATTCTCAATGAAGGTGTAGTTCTCTGTGCACCTTCTTTCCTGTTTTCTAATTTGTGGGGTTTTCTAAGTGACTGGTGCATTTCATGTATTGGGGAGGCTCCACCCATCTGTCTGCTCGTCTCTCTACATATAGGCATAGGAACAAAGATGCACATACACACAAAGACCAAAACAGATAGGGAAAGTACTTAACGTAACTGCTTACTAGTGAATGTAGTGTAAACCGCTTTGATATGCGCAAAGGAAAGGTGGTATATGAAATAAAGATAGCCATAACCATGCCTCATAAAGCCCCTGTCACCCTACCAAAACACTTTACCATGTCTTTTTCACACCCAGTCTCTGAACAGAAATACACAAGTTTGTTAATGGAGGAAAGAGACACACACCATTTTGCCACTCCTTGGGGGCAATCAGTGAGGGTGAGAGGCACCAGGAGCAATGGTGCCCCATCCCTGCCCTCTTTGCTCCCCCACTCCTTCTCCGTCCCCCCTGCTGCATGCGCTACCCTTCCCTTCCTTTATACCTCATCAAATCCACCAGCATGAGCAGCATCACCAATTTGCTACCTGCATTGAGTTGTCTCTCCCTCTGATGCCACTTCCTAGGCGTGGGACCCAGAAGTGATGTCAGAGGGAAAACTGACACTGGCAAAAGCAGCAGGTTGGAGTTGCTGCTCGCATCGGCAAAGAGCTAGAGATATAGTGAGGGGAAAGGGAAGTGAAGGTGCGACCGTGGCGGGGGGGAGGAGTGGGGTCGAAGAGAAGGAGGGGTGCTGGCACTCTCACCAAGGCTGCACCTGGGGCGGACTGTACCCATGCCCCCCCCCCTCCCTTACTACACCACTGTGGGCAATTCTATATTTGGATACTTCCATTTAGGTTCCCTGAGGCTACAAGGTAAGTGCCTATTCTACATCTGAACCTAGAGGCCCAATATTAGCTGGTGGCAATCAGCTACTATTTGCTGACTACTGCTGGCTTTAAACCCAGAAATTCAATGTTGGACCATGTGTGTGCTTCAGTATTGCATTTCCAGCTTTCCAGAGCTAGCTAATGCATAGCCGGTTAAAGGCAATATTCAGCACTCAACCAGCTATGGTGAACCACTTAAAGATAGGACTAACTTCTGTGCAGTCCTATTTATGCACTTAACCTAACCAGTTAAATGCTGAATATTGAGTTAAATGCTGAATATCAGCACTCAACTGGCCAAGTGCTGCCAGCACCCCCACAATAGCCGGTTTTCAGTTTGGTGCTAACCAGTTATATTCAGTAGTACTAACCAAGTCAGCTGAAAATTAGCAGTCGGCTCCAAATAGGCAATTTAACCTGGTATTGGCCTTCCTGACATTGAGGTGCCTGCCATCATGCCAATCATAGAACTGTCATAGGTGTGGAAGTCTAAATGCAGCAAGGATGCAGGTGTGAAAGTGCTCTATAAGTTACATATAAGTGGAAGCCCCGCCCTTGCTCCGACGCCCATCTAGCAAATATGCACTATTTAAGTAAAATGAGTATTTGCAGAATAGATCTTAGAATATTGGTGTGTATATGCATATCAAGTGTGCGCTTTTCAACTTAACTTGCTAATATTCTGTAGCCAGGAACAGAGAATGTCCCTGTCAGTAACGTAGGGAGTAATTTATCCAAGGCTGGTGGGGGGAGTCATTTTTTACATTACCCATCAGAGCTTTCTATGGATTAGGTAGTAATAGGAAGGGTGTTGCAGCAAAAGACAGCAATGACTGGCTACGAAATCCATGGTGGGGGGACAGATGTCCCCTTGCCTCCCTTCTCTATACCCATGGTCCCTGTTGACAGAGGTAGGACCCTTACCCTACCCAAAGACTTCCTGACCATAGGAGCAGAACTTCTCTTTCCCCCCCCCCCCCCCCCCATTTTCTTCATTTTACTGATGTGTAAAGGGTAAATTAACAAGCAACTTCCTAGGCTGGAGTCTGTGAAGGCACCTATTTTGAGGCTTACCCCCAGATGCTATATATGGCATCTAAACTTGTGTGCCAAAATTTGGGTGTGTGCCCAAGTTGTGTGTGCAGTTTAATTAATTAATCAATTACTCAGTGGCATAGTGGGGGTACCAGCACCTCCCTTCCCCCACCCTGTACCTCTATAGATCTTCACTAGCACGAGCAACTTCTGCCTATTGCTCGTGCTAGCCTGGTTCCCCTCTGAATCACTTCTGGGTCACGAGGCCAGGAAGTGACATCAAAGGGAAATCCAACGCTGGTGCGAGGTGCATGCTGCGGAAGCCACTCATGCTGGTGAAGATTTAGAGGTGCGGGGGTGGGGCGAAGAGAGAGCGTGAGTGTGGATTTGAGGTGGAAAAAAGTGGGGGCGCAGAGAGGAGGGAGCGGGGGGGACCATCACCCCAGATGCCTCCTGCCCTTACTACACCACTGCAATTACTGAAGTTAATTGTCATCAATTAGGATTTGTGCATGCAACTAGCTTTGTGCTATTCTATAAGGCTCAGACCAGGATTTTCAAAAACCCGCTTTAAAAGTCGGGTCATGGAGTGTAGTTTAGTGCAGCAGGAGAGAGTGGGCATCTCTCCTGCTGCGGGGGGAGGGCGTGTTCGGGTCAGGTCTCGTCAGGATTTTTAAAATTTAGTGCAGCAGGAGACAGTGGGCATCTCTCCTGTTGCCGGGGTGGGGGCGGTCAGATCAGGTAAAGTGCAGCAGGAGAGAGCGGCCAGAATTTTAGGGAAGGGGTGTTGTGATGCAGCGGAGAGAATTAGCATCTCTTCCATTGCATCACAATACAGGGCTTTCTAGCAATCTCTGACACTGACCAGCACCCCTGGACCAGTCGCTTTTTTTTTGTTGCCAAAAGTCAATGCCACTTTTTGAAAATGGCTCAGCATTTTTTAAGAATTCACCGGAGGGCTCATTTCAATGTTGAAGAGCCCATTTGCATGTCAGTATCAGAGACTGCTAGAAACCTTGCTAAAGACAGAGATAATCCGTTTTGATAATCCACCGCTAAACTGCGTACAGGTTAAACTGCAGGAAAACAATTTAGCGAAGGTTATAAACTTTTGAGAATCTTGCCGTCAGTGCCTTACTTTCATAGCGCATATCTGAAAAGAGGGACATGGCCAGAAGAGGTTTTTTTTTTTTTTGGGGGGGGGGAAGATGAGCTATAATATTTATTATTGATTTTATAAAGCATATAAAAAGTGCAATTAGACATTCAAAATTTCAAAAGAAAAAACAGCACTTATATACTTGCATTAAACATGAATCAATTAACCATACCCTCCCTCCCCGTCCTGGATATATCTGCGAAAGAATAAAGATAACTAAATCTGGCAGGTAAATTATTAATCTTTAAGGTAATTAACAAATGTATCTAATTGACTTCAAATTTCTTTAAAATTTTTGATCATTCCTGATTGCTCTGCTAACATTCTTTCATATCGGTAATATAAACAGAGCGTTTCCCACCAAAAAGTTAAATTTAGACGATCCCAATTTTTCAAATTTTTAGTAATTAATTGTATGACCACACCTGTCATAATAAGAAGTTTTCTTTATTGCTATCAATTGGACTTTTAGGTATCAACAATGTCCAAAATAGAATCAGTAGAATAGGTGGCCAGAAGAGTTTTGAAAAGTTGTGCTCAGAATTACAGAATACTGCCTTACCGCACCTAACTTGGTTGCCAATATTTACACCAGATTTTAGCAGATGTTAAGTCTAGCGCCCAAAAGTTAGGCATGGGATCCATGCTAAATACTATTCTATATATGGCACACACCCTTTATAGAATAGCGTTTAAGGCCAGATTCTGTAATGGGTGCCTAAGAAAGTTAGGCACCTATTGCATGTCAGTCACACTTAGGTGCCCATTACAGAATTGCGCTTAGCAGCGCCTAGCTTAAAACTTAGGCCCCTGTAATATAGGCTAGGGTTTTAAAGGCCTATATTATAGACGCCTAAGTCCTTTAGAGAATCACGCCTAGGGGCACCTAAGCCTTTCTCCACCCCTAAACACTCCTACTTTGGTGTTAGACACCTATCATTTGTAGAATCACGCCTAAGAACATAGGCACCTATCTCCCAAATAAATTTTTTTTTTCAATTATGAGCTTGTTAAAGCTCATTATTGAAGCCAATTTACTAATTAAATTAGGCGCCTCTTATAGAATTTCCCCCTTAGTGCTGAATTTTTCCAGCATTATTTATAGAATTCCCTCTTTAGGTTCTTATGTGTTTTATAACCAGCACAAATCCTGCAGTCACAAAATGTACCCGCCTGCAGGAACACATGCACGAAGCACACACATAAGTGTGCATTTTTGAAAGAAGAAATGTGCTTTGTGACTCTACTAGCATTCCATTCAGAGTCATGTAACGGTGCATTCCTTCTTGTTGCTGTGCATACTTTTGTGCATGAAACTTATTGGGGTGGGGGGGAGGGGTTATCAGAGGCTTCTTATGCATCTAAAACAGGATTGACATGCAAAATTTCTTGACAGAATTACCCGCTTGGTATCCTTCGTGGCTTCAAGGTGCACATTCGTGAATGGGTGTGAATGCAGAGCTGTGAGCTTCTGTGCACCTAGTCGATTATGATAGTGCTTAGATGTGAGAAAGAGAAGTGCATAGGATAAGCATGTGGAGATGGTTGTGCAGTAGCTAGGAACTTTCAAAAGAGAAGAGCCACACTGTGCTGAGTTATAAAATTACTTTTATCAGATATTCTATCAATTTAGAGTAATTTTTTATAAATGGTCACCTAAGTGGGGAGGCAGGCATCTGTGTGCCTTTGTGAAATAACAATATAGCACCTACAGGAATCACCAGTATAATGAACTGGTGGACATTTACACCCGCTCAGAAGCAAATGTAAATGTATGCAGGTTAAAAATGATGAATTTTATAAACAATGCACATAAAGCAGGACCCTGGTCATCTTTGACCTTAAGTCCGCCCTATTATGCCTGCTTTTGTGTTGTGTAAAAGGACATGTGTTATTGTTATCCCGTGAACTTTTATACAGGGGGAAGTTTTATATGAGGCATTTTTGGCTAGATTCAGTAAACGGCGCTCAAAAATCAGCATCCCTCCAAAAATTGGGGCGCCAGGACTTATGCCTGCTGAAACTAGGTATAATTGTTTTGGCCAAACAGGGACTTCACAAGATTCCTTTCTAAGGAAGTCTCTGATTGACTGAGGTGCCCCAGGCCCCTTCAAAGGGAGGAGCCTGAGGCACCTCAGCCAATCAGGGCCTTAGGCCTCTCCCAATGTATCAGATGATGCGCTGGGCGAGGCCTAAGGCCGCTATTGGGTGGCAGCAGCCTGGGGAGCAGGAGCAGGAAGACTTTACTCCTGCTCCCGAAGATCATAGTAGGAGTAGGAGGATCCGGGCACCACTCCTGCTCCCGAAGATGGTGGTGATCCTTGACGGAAGGAGCAGGAGGGACTGGGCACCCCTCCTTCTCCTGAAGATGGCCATCATTGTCGTAAGAAGCAGAAGGGACCGGGCACCCCTCCTGCTCCCAACTATTTAAAAGGTACCGGGGTGGCTGGGCCGGGCCTGACCGCCTTGGCCGACCAGGGGTGGGCTGGAGGGTGGGAGGCCTAGGAGCAGGCAAGACTGAGAACTCCTCCTGCTCCCAACTTTTTGGTGCCAGGGGGGCCGTCCTGGGAGGGCCGTGCCGTGAGGGGGGCGGGGAGGGAGGGAGGAAGGGAAAGATTGGGGCCTGGGGGGGGCGATGTCGGGCAGATCTCTCTTGCCTGCTCATGGACTCTCCTGCTCTCTGCTCTCCTGCCATTCCCTGCCGTGCAAGCCCGTGGTTTTAAAGCAGGCCTGCACTGCGGGGAACAGCGGCAGAGAGGAGAGTCCGGGAGCTGGCAAGAGAGATCTGGGCAGAGCAGGCAGGAGAGATCAGGGCCTGCAGGGGGATGTCGGGCAGGGCCGGTTTGTCGGGCCAGTGCCCGATAGCTCTTCCCTGCTTGCTGGACTCTCCTGCTCTCTGCCGCCATTCCCCACAGTGCAGGCCTGCTTTAAAACCATGAGCTTGCACTGCAGGGAATGGTGGCAGAGAACATGAGAGTCCGGGAGCAGGCAAGAGAGATCTGGGCTGGGCTGGGTTGGGCTGAGCCCTGACAGGAGGCTGCTTCTCCTGTCACTATTTTGAGGGTGTGCGCATGAGTGAGGATCACTCTGGCTGTGGGTAGGGGGGCGTGTTAACGATCGTCCCCATTTGCATGCAGGCCTTTACTGAATTGGTCGTCCGGCATGCAAACAGAAACGGATCACACATGGTTTGGAGGTTTAGTGATTCTTGCCCATTGTTGGCCGCACATTGTGAATCAATGCTCGATTTGGGGTGCCATATCAAGAATCTGAGGATTTATGCTTGAAAAAGCATTTATAAAGTGACACCTATAAAATTCAAATAAATAATAACCCACCCACCCACCCCATCTGAAAAGTATTCAGAAATTATTCAAAGTGAGACTTTATACCAGCACTTCCTAGAAATGATGGTATGATTACTTTGCCAATGAAATCAGAGAAGGTAAAAAGAAACAGCATGAGAAATACAGTAGAAACATGATGGCAGATAAAGGCCAAATGGCCCATCCAGTCTGCCCATCTGCAGTAACCATTATCTCTTCCTCTTTCTAAGAGATTCCATGTGCCGATCCCACGCTTTCTTGAATTCAGACACAGTCTCTTTCTCCACCACCTCTTCCGGGAGACTGTTCCATGCATCTACCACCCTTTCTGTAAAAAAGTGTTTCCTTAGATTACTCCTGAGCCTATCACCATGATGGAAGCCACACGGGAGCTTCTTCCAATCTGAACTGGAGCAGATCTGCTCATTCCAGAAACCCTGGGAAGTAAGCACAGGCAGCAGATAGCATTAGGAAAATACTCATTTGTAGGCAGAAATCAAGGTAACAAAGCAATGGAATGGAGAGAATATGTGGACTCCTGTGCTTCTTGCCTGCTCCCAGTGATTTTTTATTGGGGCTCTCAGGATTAAAACATATGAAATATTAGCCAGATACTCCTTTTCACAAAAATTCCACAATTTTTTTTGCTATCTAGAGGAAAAAAGGCACCTTTTATAAAGCTATGGTAGCGTTTCCCCTGTGAAAAATGCATTGAAGCCCATTCAGTTCCTATGGGCTGTGTCGCTACCATGGCTTTGTAAAAATGGCCCAAAATAAGATGAATTAATAACTTAAAAAAAAAAAAATGGGGTAAATGTTCAGCTGGTAATTGTGAACATTTTTGTAGCTGCCACTGGCTTTATTCTCAGATATTCAATGCTTGGCCATGTCTGGGCACCGTGACCTTCTCTTATGTGGTTAAGTGGATATTCAGCCCTTAACCACCTAAGTGGCACTACATAAAGGGAGGACTGAGTTGTATACTCTTCAATATGGCTGCTTTACTTAGGCGGTTAAATGCTGAATATGTGCTCTTAACCACATAAATGCTGACAATGCCCCCAGACCACCCACAAAATAGCTTTCAGTTTAGCTGTCTCTGGTGATATCCAATGACACTAACTGGTTAAGTGCTACTGAATATCAGCGGATAGCCCTGCACAAGCGATTTACGCTGGGCTTTTCTAAACCGCGGAGGAGCTTCTTACTGCGGGCCGGCAAGGTAAATGATCCAAAGCTCATAGGAATTGAATGAGCGTTGGAGCATTTACTTCACTGGCCTGTGGTAAGAAGTTTAGTAAAAGGATCCCTCAACCAGCCAGAAGCTGTTTCTGCACAGTTGAATCATTTCAAATATCAACTCCAATACTTAAAAAAAAAAAAAAATTTGTTTGGTTTTTGTTTTGGTTTTTTTACATGTCTTTTCAATTTAGTGCTCCTTTTACAAAGGTGCGTTATGGCCTTAATGTGCAGAATAGCGCGCGCTAGCCGCTGCCACCTCCTCTTGAGCAGGCGGTAGTTTTTCAGAATAGCGTGCGCTAATCCGGTGCGTGTGCTAAAAACTCTAGCGCACCTTTGTAAAAGGAGCCCTTAGTGTTTTGAAAGTTTTTTTTTCCCCCCCTTAATGAAATGTGTACTGTGTATGTTTGGAAATTCATCTACCATCTCAGTTGAAATAATAGTAAGGGAACATTTTTCAGAGCAATTTCTGGAAATAAAGACATGTTTATCCACATGGCCTTCCTCCTCGAATACTATCCCAGACCCCGAGCAGAGGAAGAACTGGAAAAGAGGCTGTGGCAAACCTATAAGAAACAAGCATTTCATTTTCATATTTCTGTGCCTGCTTTCTAGGGATATACCCCTTATACTTTGCATCTGTAAATTTACATGGATTTAAAAAAGTGACAGCAGTGCGGCCTGCTGGATTTTTTGAGAAGCAACTTCTAGAGGGTAATTTTTACCGCAAATCACCTAGGTCGGGAGGCAAGGGAGTTGCTTATTTTGGAACCTTTTTAAGAAACGGGTGTTTCTATAAAATAGAACAGAACCTGCAGAAATTGGGCTATAATGAATCTGCTTCGTAATAGGTATAAATGTAGGCATATTTTAGAAAGAACACAAGTAATTTCTGACTCTACCCAAACTATACATCTGAACATGCCTGCACGCAGGTCATATATGAGAGCAATAATTTTATAATGGCACCTAGAAAGTGTTCAAAAAAGAACCTATAGGCAATCAGTGATATCGAACCTGCTAATTAACATGACCACAGTGCATGAAAGGAAGACATGCGATATAAAAACTGTTTGAAAAAAAAATGAATGTACCCTTCTCCCTCCTTATTCGCAGTTTCAGCAATCGCGGTTTCGATTATTCACGGTTTTAAGCTTGCTGGCTCCTCCCCCCCCCCCCAAATTACATCAGCTTGCATTGAAAAATCGCTGATTCCAAGTGTTTACAGAGAAAAATCGCTGATTCCCAGCACAGTCTTCACCATCTTTTGCCTCTCCTTCAGGAACAGGCCAGGTCTCCCACCATGTTATTCGCGGTTTCACCATATTCACGATGGTTTTTTAATAGAAAACCGTGAATAACATATGAAAAAGTGTTTTGTGGTTTTTCTGTATTCGCAGGTCTGTTAATCCCCTATCACAGTGAATACGGAGGGAGACGTGTAATTCAAAATATACAAAGGGAAGAGACAACACATAGGCAGCGCCAGGAGCATAGTAAGGGGGGGTGGGGGTGGGGAGGGCAGACCACCCTGGGGACCGTCTTAGTGGGGGGCGCTGGCACCTCTTTCCCTCGCAGGCCCCCATCCCCGCTCCTTTTCATCCCTCTCCCGTCACACGTGCGCCTTCACTCCCCCTCCCCCCTTCCCGGAACCTCTGGCTCTTCGCTGGTGTGAGCATTAGTTCCAACCTGAGCATGTGCCAGCCTCATCGCAATCCCTCCGATGTTTCTTCTGGGTCCCGTGACTAGGAGGTGATGTCAGAGCTAACACTGGCATGAGCAGCAAGTTGGAGATGCTGCTCACGCCAGGGAAGCTAAACAGGAGAAAGGGCATGCGCGCACTTGGCGGGGGTGGGTGGGATGGATAAGAGGGAAAGGGGGGGGGCGCACCACTGCCCCGGGTGTCTTCTACCCTCACTACGCCAGCGGTGAGAGCCTTTATGAAAAAAGGCTCTCAGAAGTATCTCCAGTAGTGCACAAACACTCTTGCGCAAATATTACACCCGCTTTTATTCTTTTTTTGTGTACGTGCATATTTGGTACACCAGTACAACTGTTTTATTGCTTAAATTGGATTTTGCTCACATGTTTTCAATAATAACTCAAGGCGAGATACATTCAACTACAGTAGATGGGAGAGGGTGCTGAAAAGTTCTCAGCCCAACCAGCCAACTTCATAAATTCTGAGCGTTATTTTGCCACTGTAGCTGAAAAGAGTGTCATCTTCATTTGTTAAGGGTTCATTTGCAGAAACAAAATTCTACATCTTCACATTGTTTCAGAGCATTGATTGAACCGAATATCCACGCCATTCTTTTCTTTTTGGGACTGAGAACTTTTTAGCACCCCCCTCGTGTTATTCTGTTCCTGAAGGGCTCACAATTTAAGTGGCAACGGAGGGTTAAGTGACGTGAAGCGGCAGAAGGATTTGAATGTGCCTCCCTGAGTCCCAGCCCAGTGTTCTAACCATTAGGTTAGCCCTCCACTATGTCCTTGCTCCATCCCCCCAAAAATGCCCTGTAGGGGTATAAGCCCTTGCCACGACATAACTAGTGTATTACAGAACTTGTGTATTCGAGACCTGTGGTATATCTCATATAGCTCATAGAATATGCAGTGCTTTATGCTCTAATACAGACATTTGCTCAGAATGTCCATGTGCAGTTGTCTGCTCTTGTCTGCACACACATATGGGGCAAATTCTATAAGCTCGTGCCTAGAGCTGCGCACCACTTACATAGATGAAATGCACCTTTAACTGGCAGTTTCCTGCACAAGGCGCTTTTTATAAAGTAGCACCGGAGTGCTACAGTGTATAACTCCAAGATGGACTTAAATGTGGGAGGAACATTGGCAGACCAGGGGCATGGTTCCAAATGATGCATATAACTTATAAAATATTATTAGTTACGCACATCGCTTGGCGCACTTAAGCATGCTGCATTGATAAGGCGTTAAGAGGTTGCGCCTAAGTTTTGCCATATCAGTGTGGATTTATGCTAGTCTTATATAATGACTTAGATTCACCTAAGTACCATTATCACATTGGCGCTAAGTGTGCCTCATTGTAGCTCCTAAATCAAGGTGCCAGGTTATAGAATTGCCTCCATACTCTATACAACCAATCAATTCCATTAGAGCCATTTGCTACATGCAAAACGTGCTGTACACACAGAAAATGCTTCATAGCATTACCTCCTAAATGTATTTACATGTGCTGCAATGAACGGTATTAGCTTAAAATTTGAATGTCTTAATTTAATCTAATCTAATCAGGATTTCTTAATCGCACCTATCCAATACAGGTTCAAGGCGATTTACAAGATAAGAGGCCCATGCAGTATCATGGGGAAATGGTTACATCACATAATTACCTATAACTTATTTTATCTTTCTACAGTGTACTGGTCAGATGGTTGATAGGTTGACTTTTAGGAGTTGCACAGACCAAAATTGATTTCATTTAGTTTCCTATGTGGTCTATGTGATTTTTGTTGCATATTTTTATTTTGTCATTTCAGGGTCGGTATCATGAATAGTATGTTCTATTGTGCAGGAGTGCATGCTATTCTCGTGGACTACTGATAATGCACACCGTTGTACAGTAGTGTGCGCAATTGACAGCATAAGAGAAAAGAACAATAGTTTGGTTTGGTTCCTGTCATTTGGGGTTAAAAATGATACAAAATCACATAGGAAATGTTGTCGGCATTTCCCATGTTGTTCCAAATAACCCGTGCATCCCTAATGACAGAACCAGGATGCATATTTGAAAATATATATGCCATGCATCATATACATGGACTTTTTTTGCTATTAGAAGTCATCTGTTAATTTTATGTAAACACAGGCTGCCAAATGAGGACAGTGTTGGAGAATGTGAGCTCTGAAGGAAGGAATAGAACAGATTTAGGATTATATTACATCAAAATATTATTACCTCTAGAGCAGGGGTTCTCAACCCAGTTAGACTGCATGAGATTGATTTGCATTCCCACCCACAATTCTATGCAAATGTATCTCATGCATATTTATTGTGGCTATCCTGAAAAACTCAACTGCCTAGGTGTGTCATGAGAACTGGGTTGAGAACTGCTGCTCTAGAGGTAACATTTCTCTTCCAGGAATCAAATTTGTGGTAGTTTATGTTTCTTTTACTATAATATTTTATAAAAGCAGGAAAAATAATCTCCATATCTTGAAATCAGCTATTACTTGCAATGTGAATTATGGAGTAGTCAGTAGATTGCTTTAGAGAATTAACTGCTCATTATCCCCCCCCCCCCAACACACCTTTTACTAAGCAACGGTAGAAGTTTCTACTGCGGCCTGGAGTGCTAAATGTTCCGACACTGCTCTGATGCTCATAGAATTCCTATGAGCATCAGAGCATTTAGCACCCCGGGCTGCGGTAGAAACTAGTGCTGCCCGATTCAGGGAAAAATAGTTCGATTCAATTTGCCCTGTTGAATCGATTTTTCGATTCGATTCGATTCAATTTCAATGACACAGCTTTTTAAGTTTAAACATTTTATTTAACCAAGGCAATATCATGTCAAAAATAAGAACATCCAATCTATAACATAGCTTTAAAATTAGTGAGAAACATGGGGTGGTGCCAGCAGGGAAGAGAGCTGGAGAGGAGAGGCGCTGGTGCCAGCTGATTGCCTACTGGACGTTCCTCTCACTGCAAGAGGCACTTCCTTTAGGCAGTTAACTGGTGCTGGTGCCTCTCCTCCTCCCCCGTGTGCTGCAGCACATCTGAAATCTCAGGAGGCACATAGATTGCGATATACTTCCCTAATCCCTTGAATTGCTAAATGATGTGGCTTGATATGAATTCAGGTGTCAGCTGACTGTTGGGTCCCTCTGCTATCTCACTTCTGCTTTCTCTGTGTTATTCATCTCTCCCTCTCCCCATTTGCCCCCTTCCCCAAGTTCATCTCTCCCTCTCTACCATGTCCATCTCCCCTCTCCATCATCTCTGCCAAGTCCATCTGTCCCTCTCCATCATCTCCCCCAAGTCCATCTCCCTCCAAGTCCCTTTACCTTCTCCATTTCCCCCAAGTTCATTTCCCCTCTCCATCATCTCCCCCAAGTCCATCTCTCCCTCTCCAACTCTCTCAAGTTGCCGGTAGTGGTAGCAAATCTAACGATCCACAGAGTTCTCCTGCTGCTGCTCCTGGGGTCTTCTCTCTACTTCAGCCTGCCTTCAGTGACAACTTCCTGTTTCCGCTGCAGTGGCCGCAATGGAGAGAAGACGCCCGGACTAGCGGCAGGGTAGCTCTGTGAATTACATTCGCTACTGCCGCTGGGAAGGAGTGCACTGAGAGAGCCAACCAGTAAAAAAATAAAAAGTCAAAACTCAATTTGGAATAAGAGAAGCCAGGGAGATGTGAGCTCACCTTTCTGCTGATCTGCGCACACAGGCCCGCTTAGGCGTTCCCTTTGCTGGATTCCTTTCTTTTGATGTAACTTCCTGTTTTGTGAAACAGGAAGTTACATTAGATGGAAGAACTCTGGCAGAGGGAACGCCTGAACAGGTCTTTGCAAAATAGATCAGTGGTAAGGGGGCTTGTGCCACTGCTCATGAATCGGTGAGTCCGTTTTTTTCTGGAAACGAATTGATTCGAATCAGGAATCGGGCACCTCTAATAGAAACCTCTACCAGGGCTTAGTAAAAGAGGAACTAGGTTTAGTCATGTGATTTATGTCTACATCAACCTTTTCCTGCAAAAAAGGTGTTATAAATATCTGTAATTGAAACATTTTAAACATCGATATATGTATTAAGGTCTGGACAAAATACTGCAAATGAGAATCAAAGTTAGAATATCTTTTTCTATACAGCTACAACCTGACATGAGGTTTTCTGGATTATAATCAGGCAAAAGGGAAAGTATCACATTAGAGGTCAACATGTATAAAAATTATTTCTACAAGTTTCAAGATCAGGATGCAGAAACTGTACTCATCCAAATGAATATTTAGGCCGGTCTCTAATTTATGTGTTAACATATGTATAATTCTTGAAAAATGTAGGATTTTGTTCATGGCTTTTGTGATGAAAATACATCTTGTTGGAAGAGATGAGTTGAAATCAACTGATTTGATCTGTGCCACTTCTCAAGGACCTTACTGGCGAGCAGTCTACCTCGGAATACTTATTTTGGATGTTTCTTCTCTGATGTTTTTATGCAGGTTCACATGGGGACTCATATGTGGAATAATGCCCCTGCAAGACGTGGTCGGCGCCTCTCAGTGGAAAATCCCATGGCACTGTTAGGAGGTGATGCATTGAAGTTTTCTGAAATGTTCCAAAAGGATTTGGCGGCTCGAGCAATGAACGTTGACCCAAATTTTTGGAACCAATATGCCGCTGCTATCACTAATGGACTTGCAATGAAAAACAATGAGATTTCTGTTATACAGAATGGAGGCATTCCCCAGCTCCCAGTCAGTTTAGGTGGAGGGGCAATTCCACCCTTAAGTAACATTTCAAGTGGAATGGACCGAGCTCGCACTGGCAGCAGCCCACCCATTGTTGGTTTGGACAAAGTATGTTCAGAATCTGGCACTAATCGACCATTCACAAGGTTCATTGAGGACAATAAGGAGATCGGTATAAACTAATTGCATTCAGATTCACAAACTGGCAGGCCATTCCTCAGTACCACGTTGTGTTTTGTTTCCTGTACAATTCTTTTGAAATTTAGCAAGAGTCTTCTGATCCAATGCGTCCATAGCAGAAATTCATAACTATGGGGCTATTGGAGAGATGTTGTACACGATCCGCATGGTACGTCTTTCAGCAGTTAAACTGACTCTTACCAAGAACTTTTGAAAGCTTTTTGGCATAAATACATGAAAACCAACTGGATAACGGGAAATAAAAAAAAATACACCACGTCCACAATTATGTCATACAGAACTGTCTGCAGAAAATAAGGGGCTTCACTCCGACATTCGTGTCAAAACTTATTTGCTGGTTCTGTTCAAATTAGAAATTTGAACTATCTTTTTAGGAATCTTAATATTCCATAAGTGATTTAGTATCCCCAATGCTGTGTCTTATTACAGTATCCTTTGTCTGTAGTATTTATAATGTTAAGATTATGCGGGTAACAGACAATATACTAGCCCCAACCTTAAATGAAGCTTTTTGTACTGCAAACTACATCTGGCTATGTGATCTTTTCTTAATGAGTTTTGTTTCCCTATGATTAAGTGGAGTTTCAAGCAGGCCGAATTGTGAAGTTTTATTGGGAAAGATAGCATGCTTTTCATGTGCAAGTACCTGTCAGTAACAACCCTTTTTTTTATTTAAATATATTCGTAGCTGCTATGTGGACAATTGTTCTATTAAATGAAAAAAAGAAAAACCCATGTGGTATGGACTGTAGCTCAATGATTGGAAAACAAGTTACAGACAAACCTTATCACTATGAATTATTCACAACATTATAAACCGTTGTGGGTAAATACATCATGTTATCAAGACTGTACAATAAAGGGTAATGTTTGTATAATGTGGTTTGCAAACTCTTAATTTATATTATTGCACTTTTAGTATTTTATATTAGGGAGGTTTGTCTATAATTTGAAAATGAACAAAGATGTAAAGTATTTTATAAATAGTGCTTTGGGTTTAAAGGCAAATGAACAAAAAAAAACAAACAAACCTGTTACAGTTTCCTGTTTTGTCTTACAGTCAGTGTCTGAGGGATCTATGCTACTGAACTTAGAAATGCCACCAAGAACCAACAAGGCTTAAGAAAACTTAGGGTATGCCTCATTTAGAATACTAAGAATTTGGCATAATTTTTCCAGAAAGTTCTATTCAAGCTGCTGGTCACTACAGCACAGCCTTGACAAGCAAATTTTAGATTATCATTTAAACGCAAGTCCAGCAAGTATAAAAGTGAACATTGTGTACATATGCTTTGTTTCGCTGGCTTTTTGAGCTCTTTTGCACACATACCCACCATTTTCACCAAAAAAAAACACACACACGCATAAATGTACACAAGATGCCGATTGCTTACAGCATTATGCACAGCCTCACTGAGAACAAACAATAAAGAGGTCAGATCAGTCATAACTTTCAAGCATTACAAATGGGTCTCTGATTCTTGCTGTGTCTGTTCTCAGATTACTGAAAAGCACAATGTCCTCTAGCCATTCTAATAAAACATTGTGGCACGTACTGTGTAAGAGTTGCATTCTGTAAAGAAAGGAAGAAGCTGTTTTCACTCTGAGCAAGGAGGCTGGGGCTCGATCGAAGCTTGCACAGCAAAATCTTTGTGTACTACCTCATTCTTGTGCATTGCAAGCATGGAGGGGAGTTTTGACGGTGAACTTCCAAGCAATGACATTGTTCAAGGACAATAGTGCAAGGGGGGAGGGGGGGCAATACCCAACAAGAAAGAAAGACCCTGAGGATTTCTAACATGAAAGTATAAACAGGAATTCTCTGTCCTATTCCGCAACACCCAGTAACGTTAGAAGATGAGCCCGTGTCTGCCATCACATAACCCAACAGAAAACTGTGAGAAATGTGTATTATCTGTTTGTATGTAATGCAACCAACCAAGTGTACTGCTCTGTTTTCTACATTGGTAGAAACTTAGCTCTCCCCCCCCCCCCCCCCCCATTTGTAATATAACAGGAAGCGAAGGAAGTGGAAATGCTTGAAGTACCAGTACAAAAAAAACAAAGCCAAGGTGGCTTAATATTGCTGTATTGCAGCAATTGAATGTTTTTATTTATCTGTATCATTGTTAGCGTGAATTCTTCTTTATTTTTTAGTATTTGGTACCATGTAGTGTTATCTCTTTCTCCCTAAAGGATGTGTATTTTAACTTTAAAAACAGATACAAAATGATGTAAAACTGCTGTAAATAAGATGGTCGATAAAGGTGCAGTAAGACTGAGCCCACTTTGTATTCAGGGTTAGGTCATTCCTCTCTGCATGGTGAAGAGAGACACTATTTTTATACTGTGATACCATGTAGGGCTAGGAAACTCCCTGAACCAGCTGGGAATTGTTACCTAGAATCCAATATTTTTTATTATTAAATCTTGTTGGCTTGACACATCTACTGATTGAAATGGATGTCTTAGTCTAGGTTACTATTTTTGTCATATGGAATTGAATAAAATGCAGGATATAATATCATTTCTGAATTGCGTTCCTTGATTGTTCTACGTGAGTATTGTCTGATCTTAAGGGTCTTTTATGGTGCATTGTTGTCCAAATAATTGCCTGTCTGCCCTTTTGGAGGTCTGCATGTGGGTTATTATACTTTACAACCAAGAAGCTAGGAAGCCAAACTATCAAAGCCCACCTTTAAAACAGAGAAGAGCCATCAAAGAAGATGGGTCTACATATAACACAGAAAGTCTGATAAAAGTAAGCACAGAGACATATCTTGCAGTTTAACCAATATTGCATTGCAGATCTTCGCTTGGCTCTCAATTATCTAAATTAAAGTGATTTTTCATCCCGTGGTTTCTAAAACGTTGCTCAGTTGTTTATCAGACTGAATTGTGTGATGGAGTTTATAAAAAATCAGTATGTAATCTTTCTTGGAAGCCACTCAGTCGGGCCAGATACAACATTATTGAAAATTCAACCTTCGGAGTAGACAACAACTCGTAATACTGCCAAGCCCAGCAGGAGGATCATAATAGAACTAAAATGAAAGCAGGTAGTCAGGTGGATATTTTAGCATTTGAAATTTAACAATTGCATTTGAGGAAAGGACTCCTTTCAGCAAAGCCTCAGATTTAACCATATCTTTGTTTCATCTCTTCACAACAGTTTTGTAGACTTTTTATTTCAATAAACTTTATTCATAAAACATCAACATCAGCCTAACTATCCAAACCTGTATACACTGTAAATTATGTTTCTCAAAAGGTACAAAATGTACAAAGGAAATAAAATATTAGTTCACAAGGTATGCATTATTTCCCTTTAAATACATTGCCATGCAATATTACTGCGAGGCCGAAGCTTTAACTCAAATTTAAAATAAAAAATGTGAACTTCGCTAGAAGCTTGATTTTATGAACGACAGCAGTTTACATTTTTAATGAAAATACAGCTCAATGCACACTGATTTATACCTGAACAAAAGCTTTATATGTTTTATTACTGACGGAATTGAAGCATTGCGGCAGATTCCAAGCCTCTATATATGACGCCTAAAAAAGTTGGCAATGAAGAGGACAATGCTTAGCACGATTCTACAAAATACCTCCAAAGTTAAGTGCAGTTTATAGAATCATGCATAGCGCAGTGCCTGTCTGTGAGGCTAACATTTAGACGCAACCATTTGTGCAAATAAAAGCCAGGTCTAAATACCTGCACTTAAGTTGTGCTTGACTTGGGCTTATTCTATAACAGTGCACCTACTTTTAGGAAGGACCACGACCTTCCCATGCTCCTTCCCTGGCCATGTTCCCTTTTGAGACTGAGCACTAGAATTTACGTGCACCGCTTTTTAGACTATGTTTAGAAAGTTGTGTGTGTGTCAATTCTAATTAGTGCCAATTATTACTTCTTAATTGCCAATTATCAGTGCTGATTGGCTTAAACAGGTTGTGTGTGCAAATTGGAAATGCGCACAGAATCGGGTGTGCAATTTTGGTCTCATTATACAGAATCTAGCCCTTAGTGTGCACACATGCTGGCAGGTTAGGTGAAGTTAATAGACAGTGTGGAGTTGTGCAGTACCCCTTAGATAATGGAGGCCTGATAGTCAAAGTTAGTTATGGGCTAGCAGCTTCTGCTTCCCAGATAACTAGCATCCACCAGGCCCAGACATTGATATTCGGCAACATTATCTGGATGATGCCACTGAAAATCATGTCTGACCTCCAGTGCCAGAGTGGACCAGGGATGGATCAGATAGTTTATCTGGTACCAGTACACTTCCCCCTCCCCATTCGCGGTTCCTGCACTTGCGGTTTCATATAATCGCGATTTTTTCTGGGGAGGGGGAAAATAAAAAACAAACAGTCTTAATGTAAAAAAAAAATCTATCTTTTTTTCCTCCCTGCCGCCTTTCCGGCCTTACCTGGTGGTCTAGAGGACTTTCGGGCAGGAGCGATCTTCCTACGCTCCTGCCTCGTGCAGATCGCCATGAGGAAATGGCTGTTGGGAGTTCCCGTAGTCTCTCGAGACTACGTTGGGAACTCCCTACAGCCATTTCCTGATGGCGATCTGCATGGGGCAAGAGCGTAGGAAGATCGCTCCTGCCCCGAAAGCCCTCTAGACCACCAGGTAAGGCCGGGAAGGCGGCAGGGAGGTGATGGTGGGTCATAGCCGGATAATCGCGGTTTTTCGGCATTTGCGGTCCGGCTCTGTCCGTATCCCCCGCGAATGATGAGGGAGAAGTGTACTGAATAGGGGTGGTACCCAGCTATCTTCTAGCTGCTTCCTAATTCCTGATATTCAGCACCAGTATCTGGGTGCAGCTCACTGCAAATATCCAGTTATAGGTTTAAACACTATGAGGCTATGAGTTTCTTGAATCAGAAGATCTCTGATTATTCAAAAATAGAGGAATCAAAGATGTAAATAACCCATGTATGATTTTACAATACTATAGAAGCACATTTAAACCGTACTCTAAGACAGACAGGGAGCCACTGAAGATTTCTCAAAAGAGGAGACAAATGATCAAATTTTCTCTTACCAAATATTAGCTTTGCTGCTGTATTTTGGATTAGTTGTAACGTTTTAGATTCCCCTTACTCAGGCCTATACAGTATAGATTGAATTACAGTAATCTAGGGCTCCTTTTACGAAGGTGCGCTAGCGTTTTTAGCGCATGCACCGGATTAGCGCGCACTATAGCGCACCCTATCTGAAAAACTACCGCCTGCTCAAGAGGCTAGCACACTTGGCATTTTAGCGCACGCTAAGGTCCTAACGCACCTTTGTAAAAGGAGCCCCTAATTGTGCTAGGATAATAGCTTGCACCAGGACCGCAAAATGTTGCTGGTGAAATAGATGACTATCTTTCCTTAACATTCATAAGCTGAAAAAACATTTCTTTGAAAGGTGATTAACCTGACATTGAAATAAGGAAGAGTCCAATATTATTCCCAGAACTGTACATGAAAATTCAATTTTCAAAGATTCTCCAGAATTCAAAGTTACAAAAATAGGTTATGGTTCAATTTTTGGGCCAAACCATAATAATTTTGTCATCATGGGGGGGAGGGGGGCATCACAACATTAGTTTAAAATACAGCTAGAAAAAGAAATAGTAGTTTAAAATACAGCTAGGAAAAAAGTAGCCCTACAGAACATAGTTTTTACAAAGGTCTTTCAGGTAGGCTGTTAGAAACTGCTCTTTTGTTTAGTTGTCCTTCTGTTAACAATAATGCCTGATTAAAGGATGACTCATCTGGGATATGTTGCTGACATCACTTTCACTTTAGAAGCACAGCTAACATATAAATAGGTAACCCAAACCTCAACTGCTCTTGTCCTAAAGAGGTACTGAAATAAGATCTTTTAAGGGGAAGAAAAACTCCATTGGAATATCTTACCTGCTAGCAGTCAAACTTGGGAAAAGGTAAAACTTGGGCTTCATTAGGTTATTTCATTGTCCTTCTATTTTTTAGTTCAGTACTCTGCTTTTACAGCAAAGTCAGTTTAGGCAATAGTGTAGCCTTAGTTTAGAGCAGGGGTAGGGAACTCCGGTCCTCGAGAGCCGTATTCCAGTCGGGTTTTCAGGATTTCCTCAATGAATATGTATGAGATCTATTTGCATGCACTGCTTTCAATGCATATTCATTGGAGAAATCCTGAAAACCCGACTGGAATACGGCTCTCAAGGTCCTGAGTTCCCTACCCCTGGTTTAGAGTCTTTGTTAGGGTTTTAGTCTAGATTTGTATTTTAGGTTGCATTTCAGAGTATAAAATCAGATTAGAGCACAGATAGCATTTGAGGAAAGTCTTGTTTAACTCCCACTCACCCTCCCCAGCTCCCACTCATCCCTGACCTGATCTCTGATTTATAGTTCCTTGAACCAATTAGAAGGTTACAAACATAATCAGCTGGTAATTAGCTCGTAATCTGAGAAGTCCTTGTTGGGTAACCTATCAATTACAACATTGCAAAATAATAATAAAAATTAAACATTACCATAACTTAACATATAATTAGCAATCTTAGGGGAACTTGGAGTACATATTCCACCTCCCATAGCAACTTATGAAAGAAATCACCAATATTAAGATACAGGCAGCAGTCTAGTAGCAAGATGGGGGCTATCCAGTCTTTTGCAGTGAGTGTCACATGTTTGATTTTCTCCCAGTTGATGAGAGGTCTTATGTGTGTGCTGGGTGCAAAGAGCTCTTAGCACTCAGGGAACAGATCCAATCTCTTGAAACTAGAGTAGCAAATTTGGAGGAGCTAATGGGAGACAGAGAAGTACATAGGGGAGACCTACATGGATATTGTAGAAAAGTTCCACCTCCAGTCTGGCAGCTTCTTTGCTGCCTCGGAGGAGGGAGGTCTTCTTAAAATACGGCATCACCCTGGTGAAGTAGGAGGCAATCCTGTAGCCAGGACCTACCCACAGGGGATGCAATGTCCTCTCGCACTAAGGATGTGTCTCCAGGGGCTTCTGTTCAAGAGGGAAGGGTTAGAACAGTTGTTATAGTGGGAGATTCAATCATTAGGTATGTAGATAGCTGGGTGGCTGGTGGACGTGAGGATTGCTTGGTCATTTGCCTGCCTGGTGTGAAGATGGCGGACATGCATCAACTAGATAAGATTTTAGACAGTGCTCGGGAGGAACCTGCTGTCTTGGTACATGTGGGTACCAATGACATAGGGAAATGCGGTAGGGAGGTTCTGAAAGCCAAATTTAGGCTCTTAGGTAGGAAGTTAAAATCTAGAACCTCCAGGGTAGTATTTTCAGAAGTGTTTCCTGTTCCACGACTTTCAGTGTGTGGATGAGGCGATGGTGCAGAGAGGAGGGTTTTAGATTTGTTAGGAACTGGGAGACATACTGGGGAAGGGGAATCTATTCTACATAGATGTGCTCCACTTTAACCAGGGTGGAACCAGGATGCTGGCGTCAACATTTAAAAAGGAGATAGAGCAGCTTTTAAACTAGATACTGGAGGAAGGCAAAAGTTGCTCAAAAAAGCATGGTTCAGGATAAGGTATCTTTAAAAGATATCATCATAAAAGGGAAGACAAAGCATCCTGATAGTGAGATTGCAATACAGGGCACAATAGACCAGGATTCCATAAATAAAGAGCAGGTTGATTTTAAAGATTGCAAATTATCTATGCCAACTGCTGACCAAATAGATATGACAAACATTGTTTGAAATGTCTGTATGCAAATGCCAGAAGCCTAAGAAACAAGATGGGAGAGTTAGAATATATTGCACTAAATGAAAAGAAAGATCTGTCATACTGGGGTATAAGTTATATTGTAGTGAAAGGGTGAATCAAATCAGAGGCGTAACATTATATGTTAAGAAGGGCCTTGAATCAAATAGACTGAAAATTCTACAGGAGCAGAAACATACCTTGGAATCCCTATCGGTAGAAATTCCATGTATAAGGGGAAAAAGGACAGCAATAGGCATGTGCTACTGTTCACCTGACCAAGATGAATGGACAGATGCTGAAATGTTATCAGAAATTAGGGAGGCTAGCAAACTGGGTAACATAGTAAATGGGCGATTTCAACTATCCGAATATTGACTGGGTAAATGTATCATCAGGGCATGCAAAGGAGATAAAATTCCTTGATGAAATCAAGAACTACTTTATGGAGCAGCTGGTCCAGAAACCAACAAGAGGTGAAGCAATTCTAGATCTAGTTCATAGTGAAGTGCATAAATTGGTGAGGGACGTAATGGTGCTGGAGCTTCTTGTTAACAGTGATAATAACATGATCAGATTTGATATAATCCCTGGAATACAGTAAGTTTACACAGGAAATCTAGTACAGCAGTACTTATATTTAAAAAAGGAGACTATGATAACATGAGGAGAATGGTAAAAAGAGGTGCAGCTATAAAGGTCAAAAATATACATCAGGTGTGGATGTTATTTAAAAATACCATCCTGGAAGCCCAGACTAGATATATTCCATGTATTAAAAAAGGAGGAAGGAAAACTAACCCCCTCTTCTACTAAACCACGCTAGTGGTTTTAGCGCTGGGAGCCGCAGTGAATGGCCTGCGCTGCTCCCAACACTCATAGAGCTCTTATGAGCGTTGGAAGCAACGCGGGTCATTCAGCGCGGCTTCCGGTACTAAAACCACTAGCGCAGTTTAGTAGAAGAGGCCCTAAATGACAGCCGGCATGGCTAACGAATAAGGTGTAGGAAACTATTAGAGCTAAAAGAGAATCCTTCAGAAAGTGGAAGATCTGACTGAAAATAATTGTAAACAGCACAAGGAATGTCAAGTCAAATGCAAGGCGCTAATGAGGAAGGCGAAGAGAGATCTTGAAAAGAAGATTGCACTGGAAGCAAAATCATACAGTAAAAACTTTTTAGGTATATTAAAAGCATGAAGCCGGGAAGAAAATTGGTTGGACGGCTAGATGACCGAGGGATAAAAGGGGATCTCAGAGAAGACAAGGCCATAGCAGAGAGATTCAATGAATTCTTTGATTCAGTCTTCACTGAAGAAGATGTGGGGGAGATACTGGTGCCAGAAATAGTATTCAATTCTAATGAATCGGAGAAACTCATACAAATCTCTATAACACTGGATGATGTAATAGGTTAGTTTGACAAATTGAACAGTAGCAAATTACCTGGACCGGATGGTGTACATCTCAAAGTGCTGATAGAATTGAAAAATGAACTTGCAGAGCTCTCTTGATAGTAATTTGTAATTTTTCTTTAAAATCCAGCATAGTATCAGACAACTAGAAGGTGGCCAACATGACATTAAGGGCCTGTTTTACAAAGCCGCACAGCAACAGCTCCGAAGCCCTTTAAATCTCTATGGACTTTGAGGCCGTTACCACGCAGCAGCCGCTAGCGCGGCTTTGTAAAACAGGCCCTAAGTTTTAAAAAAGGATTTAAGAGGTGATCCGGGAAATTGTAGATCGGTGAGTCTGACGTCAGTGCCAGGCAAAATGGTAGAGACTATTATAAAGAACAAAATGACAGAACATATACATACTGAAGCTAGAAAAACCCGAAAAGATGGGAGCTGCAACACTCAAAAAACAAAAAAAGACTCCCAAGCCCCTAGACGATAACTGAGATCAGGGGTAGAGACCACCCACCAAGAGAATAAAGGAACTGAACTGTTCCGCTAAAAATAACCTAAGAAAATATAACTTAGAATTGTGTAGAGAGCCCTCAGTCACACAGCCACCTCCTGACGGAGGCAACGGCTGTCACTGGCTTACACCAAAAGGTGTCAACTGTGAAACATCCTTGGGCTCTCAGTGAGTTTAGTGAAAAGTAACACAAAAAGTGCTTAAAGTGCTTACTTAATCTTCACTCGTGGTGAGTGGTCTCTATCCCTGATCCAGGGGGGCTAACAAAAAACAAGTGTCCAAATTCGACCAGCAAGTTCAAAAGAAGATACTTAGCTTCTTCAAAAAGGCAATCAGCGTATCACCACACGTCCTACGGGACTCCGTTTCGGGGGAGTACTCCCCCTTCCTCAGGAACAGCTGACGCTAGGCAGAAGCCGGTCAATCTTGCGGCTGCTGCGTGAAGGCAATAGAAGAAAATGGCGCTTGACCAGAACAGACGCCTCCGATTTAAACCAGCAGACTAAAAGGCGTGACCTAGGTAAATGGTCACATGATATTACCCAGGTGCAACGCCGTTGCAAGTTGATATCAAACAACCAGACGTATCCTTGACTCAATAAAAACAAAAACAAAAAAAGAGAACAAGAAGAAAGAGAAAAAAAGTTTGTATTGATTGATTGGCAAAAGAAGTTTGTAAAAAACCAGAGCAACTCAAAATGTATGATGCCACTCTATGTAATCATTATGTCCTGCAGGGGTAAGTGTTTGGAGCTCGTAAATCCAAAATTGTTCCCTTCTTTGTAACAACGCTAATTTATCCCCTTGATAGTCCGGGAAGATCTGCTCTATAACAGTCCATTTTAAGTCTTGAAACATATGGTTAAATTGTAAACAGTGAGGCACCATCGGGGAAGTCATGGATTGAGTATTGATCCGGCTGCGATGCTCTATGAGGCGAGTTCTGATGGTCCTTTGCGTGCGCCCCACATAGCCCATCCGACATGGACATATAATGATGTATATGACCCACTTAGATGTACAAGAAGTGTTCGATTTATGAACGTATTGTTTGTGTGTCACAGGATGTTCCCAATCCATGCCTTCGATTGTAAGGGCACATAAATCGCAGCTATTGCTGCATTTGGTATGATAACCTCCCTGATGGCTCTGCACGCGTGTTGAAGAATATTTTGATCGGACCACCCGGTCTGCAATGTTTTTAGGGCGTGCATAAGCGATGCACGGAAAATCCCGAAACTCAGGGTGTAGCTGTAAAACATGCCAATGAGTCCTAATGCTCCGGGCCACCTCAGAAGCTTGATCAGAGAATGTTAGTACACAGATCGTTTTAGTATCTTCGCTTGGAGGGGCTTGAGAGAGCAATAGGGCTCTATTGGCATACAAAGCCCTGTTATAAGCCTGGGAAAGAACTCTGTGAGGGTACCCCCGCTCTCTAAAGCGGGCGTACAGTACTCGTGCCTGCCTGCGGAACTCGTCCAAATCCGTACAGAGTCTGCGAATACGCAGAAATTGACTGATGGGTAAAGATTTCTTCAATTTGGTAGGATGACAACTCGTGAAGGCCAGATAGTTATTTACTTCAACCGGTTTTCTGTACAGAGTAGTGACGAGTATATTGTCATTTTTTTGGACCCAAACATCCAGGAAAGAAATTTTCTTGTAATCAAAACTCATGGTAAATCTGAGGTTAGGGTCTAAGGTGTTCAACCACTCCAAAAAATGACTTAATAATTCCTGGGGACCCGTCCAGACGCAAAACACGTCATCTATAAATCTAAGCCATGTTTTGATATACCGGTACCAGGGCGCTGGGTACAAAAATTGTTCCTCAAAGGCGGTAACATACAGGTTCGCGATGCTCGGGGCCGCTGCGGTGCCCATGGCAACTCCATGGGTCTGGAGAAAAAATGTGTTGTCAAATTGAAAGTAATTATGGTAGAGAACCAATTCAGCCAACTGTATGAGTAAATCAGCTCTAATGCGTTCGTGTTGGACCTCCTGCATGAACAGTCTCGATATCAATTCAAAGGCGGCAGATTGGGGGATGTTTGAGTATAAGGCTTCCAGATCCAAAGTCACTAAGACGTCTGAGTCTTTGATGTCAGTGAAATCTGTAATTACTGAAAGAAAGTGAGTAGTGTCTTTGAGATACGATCTGGCCTTGCTATCAAAAGGTTTTAAGAACCAGTCGATAAATTTAGAGAGCGGTTCCAAGACCGTACCCCTCAAAGAAACAATTGGTCTGCCAGGAGGGGGAGAAATGTTCTTATGAACTTTTGGAACGATGTAAAAGGTCGGACGGCGAGGAAAAGGGAGTTTCAGGTATTTGGTCTCGGCCTTAGTGAGTTGACCCTCACCAAAGGCCGTATCGATTATGGTGGCTATAGTGCTAACTAGAGCATCAGTGGGGTCCCCTGTAAGGATAGTATAAAACCGGGAATCCCCGAGCTGTTTGTTAATTTCCTGAGTGTATTGATGATTGCTCAAAACCACTATAGAGCCTCCCTTGTCAGCCGGTTTAAAAACCCGTTGAGTGTCGTTTGCTAATTCCGCCAGAGCTCTAAATTCAGAGGAAGACATATTGGAGTATCTACGAGATGTAGTAGAATTCGATGATTCCAATGTGTTCAAATCCCTTAGAACAAGCTCCCGGAAAGTATGGAGAGCGGGATCGAGTGGACCAGGAGGTTGCCACTTCGATGGGACTCTGAATATAGAAGAATCCCCCGTATCAGGTTGGTTGTGAAAAAATAATTTGATTTGAAGAGATCTGATGAAACGTTCTATATTACAACGGGTAATGAAAGGGTCATGTCGAGAGGAGGGAACGAACGAGAGCCCTCTACTGAGGACCCTTAATTGATCAGAAGTGAGGGGAATACCAGATAAATTGTTTACTATGGATTGCCCTGCACAGATGACCTGGTCAATGGGCGCAACTGTGGGTCCATGTTGGTATAATGTCCCCTGTTGTTTCCCCTTTGTCTTCCTCCCCTGCGCCGTCGGTTTCCCCGTCCCCCTCGAGGCAGAAAAACCGGAGACCTTGATCTAGCACTGGAACCATCCGAGCCGCTGCTGGAGGCTGTATCTAAGTCAGTGTATGTTTGTGTAGTTAAAGGTTTTGATCCTGTTTCTTTGAAGGCTAGCCAAGAATAGATGTTGCCCTTGGCATAATCATCGGAATCTCGATGAAATTTCTTTATTTTAGATGCACGAGTTTTGGTTCTAAATAAATCTAAAGATTGTTGAGTGATTGGTAACGACTCTTGGAAAGACTGGAATGCCTCAGGCTCCTTACGCAAATCCTCCAAGGTCTGATCTGCCTGTGTAGAAACCTCTTGAGATACCTCTTTGATGGTATCCACAATGAGCATCATTAAGTCCAAAGAACACTTGTTCAAAATGGATGCCCATTTACACAAAAAAGGTTCTCTATCAGTGAATAACCCCGGGACTTTTTGAATCCGCAAGCCCCTGGGGATGAATTGATGTTTCAAATATTCAACCATAGACATACTGTGTAACTCCAGGCGAATGAGGCTGCGTTGCAGATTAATCCAGGTTTGTTTATTCTGGGACAAGCCCAGAGATGAAGTAGTCTGGTCATTATCTAATAAAGAACTAAGTTTAGAATATGAAGATAATTGGTCTGCGGTGTAGCACAGAGTACGTTGCCATTCTGGTAGATCCATGGGTACGTAATTCAACTGAAGCTAGAAAAACCCGAAAAGATGGGAGCTGCAACACTCAAAAAACAAAAAAAGACTCCCAAGGACATAATGATTACATAGAGTGGCATCATACATTTTGAGTTGCTCTGGTTTTTTACAAACTTCTTTTGCCAATCAATCAATACAAACTTTTTTTCTCTTTCTTCTTGTTCTCTTTTTTTGTTTTTGTTTTTATTGAGTCAAGGATACGTCTGGTTGTTTGATATCAACTTGCAACGGCGTTGCACCTGGGTAAAATCATGTGACCATTTACCTAGGTCACGCCTTTTAGTCTGCTGGTTTAAATCGGAGGCGTCTGTTCTGGTCGAGCGCCATTTTCTTCTATTGCCTTCACGCAGCAGCCGCAAGATTGACCGGCTTCTGCCTAGCGTCAGCTGTTCCTGAGGAAGGGGGAGTACTCCCCCAAAACGGAGTCCCGTAGGACGTGTGGTGATACGCTGATTGCCTTTTTGAAGAAGCTAAGTATCTTCTTTTGAACTTGCTGGTCGAATTTGGACACTTGTTTTTTGTTAGCCCCCCTGGATCAGGGATAGAGACCACTCACCACGAGTGAAGATTAAGTAAGCACTTTAAGCACTTTTTGTGTTACTTTTCACTAAACTCACTGAGAGCCCAAGGATGTTTCACAGTTGACACCTTTTGGTGTAAGCCAGTGACAGCCGTTGCCTCCGTCAGGAGGTGGCTGTGTGACTGAGGGCTCTCTACACAATTCTAAGTTATATTTTCTTAGGTTATTTTTAGCGGAACAGTTCAGTTCCTTTATTCTCTTGGTGGGTGGTCTCTACCCCTGATCTCAGTTATCGTCTAGGGGCTTGGGAGTCTTTTTTTGTTTTTTTAGAACATATACATAAGCATGGATTAATGAGGGAAAGCAATCATGGATTTAGTCAAAGGGAAATCTTACCTCACCAATTTGCTGCATTTTTTTGAAGGGGTGAATGAACATGTGGATAAAGGTAAACTGGTTAATATTATGTATTTGGATTTTCAAAAGGCATTTGACAAAGTACCTCATGAAAGACTTCTGAGGAAATTAGAAAATCATGGGATAGGAGTTAATACTCTATGCAAGATGGAGAAGAAACTCAAATATAACCAAAGGTTAAATAGATAACAGCTTCTAATATAGGAGGTAATGTCCTATTATGGATTAAGAACTGGTTGAAAGACAGAAAACAGAGAGGTTTAAATGGTCAATATTCTCAATGGAGATGGGTAAAAACAGTGGGGTTCCTTCGGGGTCTGTGTTGAGATCACTGCTTTTTAATATTTTTATCAATGATCTAGAGGTGGGAATAATTAGTGAGATAATTAAAGTTGCTGATGAAGCTAAAGCAAATGGAAAAAGGAAATGCTCAAATGATCTCGACCAGAGACTACCAAACTTTCAAAAAAGAAATAAAATCCCTTCTATTCAAAAAACACATAAAACCGAACTAACACAGTCAGAACTGTCCCAAGCATCACCTGCAACTACTCCTTATGTACTTCTAATGTCATGACAATTCATTTGTAATCCGCCTTGAACTGCAAGGTAATGGCGGAATAGAAATCACTAATGTAATGCAATGTAATTTTTTTGCTTTCATATCTCTTTTACTGATGTGTGGTCCCTTGTTTTAGATTGAGGGTCTGTCATGTTTTGTGCATATGGCCAAGGTACAATATTCTGTTAGCATATATTTTTTGTGAGGTATTCTGCTAGTATTTAACTTTTAGGTTGGAATCTGTAACAATTTGGTTTTCCAGTAGGGACTATATTGGTATTCTAGGGTGCTGCCTTTTCATAGGTGGGATTGTTGCTGTTTTAATCCTAGACATAAGTGCTGCTTTATTATGCCAGGTTTTCTATAGTGGAATATGTTTGTTTTATGCAGAATTTGGGTTACTGGTGCTCTGTTTCTCTTGTCAAGTTTGTGAAATAATCATAGAATGTACATACACCTGGCAGCTTTTTCTTTTGAGATGGCAACCCTACTGTGGACAGTTGCTGAGGAATGGGGTTGAGAAGGGTACAACAGTGGGTGGGGCAAGGGACTAGGGGTGGGGCAGAGCAAGCTAGGGGCATGGGACAGGGCAGGTATCAGGTTTTTCTTTGTCAAAAAGTTGAGAATCCTAATATTAGTGCATGCTAAATACTGTGCATCCTCTTATATACCTATGGGCCACATGCCACTTGGCACACGCTAATGTCTGTTAGTGTGTGCTAAGCTTCATTTAGGGATGCTCAAGTGTGATTTGCTTTTATAGTAGAAACATAAGGTAGTCCATTATTATTGGACCTTTTCTACCAGAATATAAAATTCTTTATTAGACAAAGTTAGAAAAAAGATGGGGGTTATAGCTGTGGAGGGGTATAATCGAAAGGAACGTCTAAGTCCGTTTTCGTCCAAGTCACAAGTCGTCCAAAGTAAAAAAGAGCTTAGGACACATTTTCGAAAAATACGTTTCGAAAATCGTCTAACTATATGTCCTGCTGATCTGATTGTCCAAGCCGCTAAATCGTCCATCTTTATACCACTTTTCGTCCAAGCCCCTGAGGAAGATATGGCACCAGTTGAAAACAGGATAAGATTGAGACTCATGTATCAACAGAAAGGCCACCTCTTCAGGGAACCAGACAGATCATTACTTCACATCTCTTGCTGGTCAGTGGGGAACACAGAACCTGACCAGAGGAAAAAATGATTTGCACAAGCTCTAGAGATATCATGAGAGCAGATCCCCCCCTGCACATACTATATGACTGCAATCTGTTCTAGGGATATGGAAAGTCCATAGTGGTACAGCTAAATAAGGAGGATGTGTTTTCGATAGAGAACAAGGAAGAGTATGAGATAAGGGCATTAGGGCAGAGGTGTGTAAATATAGCTTACTTTTTATTTCTGTAGAATGTGTCCTGTTCGCTCCCCACCACCACCATCACAAGGTGTTATCATCCAGTCTGTAGCATCTGATGCTCTTCCTCAGTTAGTAACTCCACCTGACCAAGCTGGGAGCTGCCACCAGCCCTGCCCTTCACAGTGCGCCTGTTTCCCCCACTTTTTCTTGAGATTTTTAGTATCTTGATTATTATGAAAGATACCATTCACTTTGTGTAGATCCCCAAAGAAGATTTTTTGCTAAGCATATGCACTGAATTTCCAGGGCCACACATGATGTTCTGTCCCCATATTCATATGAGCAGAGAGCTGTTTAAGATGTAAATAACTGCTGTGAGCTTAGTGAGTGGAGCCTCCAGCTCTCAGTGTGAATGGCTGTAGCACAGAGGACTTATCTTAGACATGTAAACGGTGAGAGTGTGTGTCTTTAAGCCAGACACCCAGAGTGCATTGGGAAAGCATGTGACTGTAGTCTCTATCTTCTTTTCTGTCAAGAAATAGGCTCCATCTTTAGCAATCACATGCTGTAGAGAAAGCATAAACAGGCATTGTTTCCCCAATCTGTTTCTACACTTTGGATTTGCTAGCCTCCTAACTTGAGTCTGTTAGTAGAAATAGCTTGTAAGAGAAGCTAAACTACGTATTACTTCTAGCGCAGGGTCTGTGCTAAACATTCCTGGCTTTTCCTATATCTAGGATGTGCCAGTAGAAATGTAGATTCTGCGAGAGATGAAGCTCCCTTGAGATCTGCAGAACAGTGAGTGTATTTATTCTTTGTATTAAGTTTGATATTAAAGAAATCTGTTCAAGAATCAGAGTCCAGCCTGGTGATATTTAAGCTATAAATTCAAGAGTAAACTGGCTGACAATCAATCAGAGTATTGAGAAGTCCAGCACACATGATCCTTTGATGTTTCAGGGTCCCCCCTCCAAATTATAATCACATCAGCTGATGAGATCTTGAAGTTGGCATTTCTTATCAAGGAATTCTTTTGGGAAGCCATAGTACTAAGGTCAGCTTAGCGTAGACCTTCTAAAACTGAGTTCTATATGTAGAAAAGGCAGCTCATTGGATGCCAGATTTTACACATTTTCTTATAAAATTAATGGTGGTGGTGCACATGTAGCTCATTTAGTCGTGGATGGGGCCCATTTTAAAAGTTACATACGTGTTGATTTCCTTTATTGGATGTCACATGGTGAATGGCTTCAGCTCAGCTGTCAGCTCCAAGGAGCCTTTACTGAATGTTATGTCAGCCATTTTACCATGTCACTTGTTCTAGTAAAGGCTCACATCCTTAAATATTTCAGTATGTTGAGTACTGCAAACAGGTAGCACAGGAGGGTTGGAGGCCTGGCCAACTGGTAAGAAAATTGTTTCAACGACATGTGTACCATTTATCTGCAACATAACATGGGCCGTTTTCTATTTCTGTAGATGGTGCGATGAGAGAATGGGTAGGGCACAATATAGTGTTTCCAACTGTGAAGAGGTCAGGTCCTCAGCATATTCAGATATGGCTTTCCTGGATGATTTGCGGTTTTAAGGGCATGAACCTGTACATAAAAAGGAGTAGACGGGTCATCTTTGGGGTTTGTGTATACAAACAGTGTCAATGGGATTGTATGTAGGATGCATAGGTATGTCAGTATGTATAAATGTATATATTAGGGGTAGGATTACCATATGGCTCCAGAAAAAGGAGGACGGATTGAGACGTCCAGGTTTTACTTCCATTGTTTTCAATGGAAGTAAAACCCAGATGTCTCAACCCTAATTAGGGGTATACTGCTTTTATTAGCTCTTATAATCTTTATGTATATACCTTGTTGGTTGGTGCTGTTCGTGTTATCACATGAGGCTATATAAAGAGATTATACACCTGTATTTAGCACTCCTTTTTATGTTACTGCCCTACTTAGTGGAACTCTTACAAGTATAGGGATAAAGAAAGGTATGAGCAACCATAGACTTTATGATCCATATGACTAGCAAATTACTTCTTTATTTTACACAATTTAGAATTATACAGATTATGTAGCATTTTTATTTGCGTGCTTTATAATGACATGAAGGAGATACTAGTACAGAACATTGAGTGGACCAACTTCCTTGATGAAGCAGGTCCAATTTGCTAAGTTAAGTGTCCCACCCAATTAATATTTACTCTAACCTCCTCCCTTTTAATAAATCGGAGCATTTAGAAACCTCTACCGCAGCTTAGTAAAAGAGGGCCTAAATGGCTTTAAAGTTTGCATTAGTTCAGAATATGAATTTGGCATTGCATCACTCTTTTAATAAAAATTGTATTGGAATCAATGATGATTCAGAGTGAGCAGTGAGTGACCGAATTAATGCACTCACATACAGTATGTCTCTTCTGATAGTCCTATAAAAATTTGTTAACAAAAATATTGGAAAAGATTGCACAGGCAATGATATGATTGAAGATTGGTTAGTATGCTGGGAGTATTTTCTTACTCCCAGCATACTAACTAATCTTCAATCATATCATTGCCTGTGCAATCTTTTCCAATATATTTTTTTGTAAAAAATGCACTGTATGTTGATGATTATGGCATGTGGCATGTTGGGGGGGGGAGGGGAAGAGAGGATTCTGCCTGCTTGCCTTGCCTCCTTTAGTGGCTATGCCAGATGGCAGATTCAGCAGGAAGAATTAGAGGTGGGTACTTAATGCATTAATAACATAATTAACGTTAACATTATAACAAAAATAGAATTTTTAAAAATGCAGACATATGTTTTAATACTCTCCCCCTCGACTGTGCATCTGCCTTAACAGGCTTCACTCTTCATAGGTCATTGGTAGCAGCAGCAATTCCCACACACTGCCGTGGCTGACCCCAAATCATTCCCTCTTCTGCATCCCACTCCCTCTCTGATGCATCTTCCTATTATGGAAGAGGAAAGGCATTGGGCTCAGTTGCAAGTAGCATCACTGCCAGTGACCCTATGAAGGGAGAAGTCTGTTAAGATAGACTGGGGAGAGGGAGGGCGATGCCAGACCTGGAATTGGCAGGAGGAGAAAGTGATGACCAATGGGAAGGAATGAAGACATAATGGAGGGGGAGCAATTCTGGGCACAGGGTAGGGTGTGAAAGGGATGGTAGATGGGAGGGAAGAAAGAGAAATGTTGGACATGGAGTGCAATAGGAGAGAGTGATGATGATCAATGAGAGAGTACCAATAGGAAAGAGAATTTCTCTCAGAAAAATGCTTAGTATTATGGAGCAGTTTAAACAACATTGGGCTCAGTCCAACAGCAGATTGGGGTCCCCATGTACATAACCCTAAAAGGTTTAAAACTTTATTCTTTTATTGCCATAAATACATGCCAAAATTAAGTGCAATTAAATGTTTTACTACCATGATTAATTTTAATTAAAAGTTTTAATCATTGCTCATCCCTACCCAGTGGCATAGTAAAAAGGGGGTGGGGTGGCAGTCCATCCCAGACGCTGTCTTGGTGGGGACACAAGCACCAGTCCTCCTCTCTGCTCCCCCAGCTACTTCCCCGCCCCCCAATTACCGCGTGTGCACCCCTTCCCTTCCTCCATACCTCTTTAACATTCCTGGCATGAGCAACAACCCCAAACTGATGCTCATGTGTTGTGCTAACATCTGCTCTTCCTCTGACATCACTTCCTGGACCCGCACCTAGGAAATGACATGAGAGGAAGAGCCGACACTGGAGCGAGCAGCAGATTGGGAAACGTTAAAGAGGTACGGGGAAGGGAAAGGGGGCGCGTGTGAACACGGCAGGAGGGAGCAGGGAAAGAGCAGCTGGGGGAGGCGTGCCACCGCCCCAGGTGCCTCTCACCCTTGCTACGCCACTGTCCCTACCTAGAATATATTGTCTTCTGACCATATGATTTTTCATGTGCAGTGTAGCTGTACTCTAAAGTGTTCAATACCCAGTGACACTATGACACTGTAATTAGGGTGGGTGGGGGAGGGGATCTCATGCACGATGACAGAGCATTTCTGGCTGTTAGATACTTAAGTGCTTACTTTCAAAGGTGGTTTCTAGCAGGTCTTGGATTAGGTGCAAAGGCACACAATTTCTGCTTTCCTAGCTAAGGTCATCTAGATAGATTCCCAGACCATTCATACTGCAATACAGTCTAGACTCTGTCCATAAGAACATAAGAATTGCCGCTGCTGGATCAGACCGGTGGTCCATTGTGCCCAGCAGTCAGCTCATGTGGCGGCCCTCTGGTCAAAAAACAACGCCCTAACTGAGACTAGCCCTACCTGCGTACGTTCTGGTTCAGCAGGAACTTGTCTAACTTTGTCTTGAATCCCTGGAGGGTGTTCTCCCCTATGACAGACTCCGGAAGAGTGTACCAGTTTTCTACCACTCTCTGGGTGAAGAAGAACTTCCTTATGTTCGTACGGAATCTATCCCCTTTCAATTTTAGAGAGTGCCCTCTCATTCTCCATACCTTGGAGAGGGTGAACATCCTGTCCTTATCTACCAAGTCTATTCCCTTCAGTACCTTGAATGTTTTGATCATGTCCTCTCTCAATCTCCACTGTTCGAGGGAGAAGAGGCCCAGTTTCTCTAATCTCCTCCAGCCCCTTAACTATCTTAGTTGCTCTTCTCTTGATCCTTTCGAGTAGTACCATGTCCTTCTTCATGTACGGCGACCAGTGCTGGACGCAGTACTCCAGGTGAGGGTGCACCATAGCCTGGTACAATGGCATGATAACCTTCTCCGATCTGTTCGTGATCCCCTTCTTTATCATTCCTAGCATTCTGTTCACCCTTTTCGCTGCCGCCGCATATTGCATGGACGGCTTCATAGACTTGTCGATCAGAACTCCCAAATCTCTTTCCTGGGAGGTCTCTCAAAGTACCTGTATTCGTGCATGAGATTTTTGTTACCTACATGCATCACTTTACACTTATCCACGTTGAACCTCATCTGCCATGTCGATGCCCATTCCTCGAGCCTGATTATGTCACGTTGCAGATTTTCACAATCCCCCTGTATCTTCACTACTCTGTCTATCTGATCTGCCCTCATTAGAGAGTAACAAGCATACCAAGAGGTCACACTCAGCCTCTGAGAAGTTTATCCTTCTCCTGGATGCCATGATGGTGCTTTCTAATGAAGGTCCACTACAGAGACTGTTGAATAATGTGGTATTGAAAACATGTTGTCATGGCTCAACAAGGCAAGCTGTGCTATGCGCATGGAATTTCATTACATTTCATTTGTAGACTGCAAAACTTCTCGGATCGATGCGTTTCACAAAAATAAGAGTCTGGACAACCCCAGTGACCTACAGAATAATCATTAGCCCTATTTAATTTTCTAGAAATCTCACAAATAAAGTCGATTTTAATAGCTTTCTGAAATGTATGTATTAGCGTGACCTTGCAAACTCCCTATCCCAACTAGCTGCCTGATAGGCGGACAAATGTTGTAGAAACTTATAAATGCAACCTTGAACAGGTAGGAAAATGAACAGAGATGTGATACGTAATGGGCGATCCACTTTAAAAAAGGTAAATAATTCCGATAAATACTAGGTACCTGCCCATATAAGACTTTATGACAGAGGGTCCCAAATTTAAATAATACCTGAGCCTCAAATGAAAGCCACTGAAGTTCCCTGTAGTAGTTTGTATTATGATCCGATTTCTTCAAATTGAAAATCAAGCGCACTGCCACGTTCTGGATTTTTTGTAATCTCACAAAATTTGTATGATGTCCGGCAAGATGCACTGAATTACAATAGTCCAAAGTACTAAGGCCCTATTTTACAAAGGTTCGCTAAGCGTTGTAGCGCGGATTTAGCGTGCGCTAAATCAACGCATGCGCTAACCGCTTAAATATCCATAGAATAACATGCACATGTTAGCACTTAGCGTGTGTTTAGCACGCGCCAAAAAGCATAGCACACCTTAATAAAAGAGGGAGAAAGTATCAAGGATTGAACCAAAGTCCTAAATGCCACAGGGTCAAAATATGATTTAATAGTACACAATTTCAACAAAATGAAAAAACATTTTTTGACCAATACTGAAGTCAAAGTCTTCATAGACAGATTTCGATCTAAGTACATGCCCAAAATTATAATTTCTGATTTGATAGGGTAGGTAATTCCACCTAGTGTTAAATCTGTCTGTCATGTGATTTGAAGAAGCAAAAAAGAACTTACCCCTCCTTTACTTACGCGAAGGGCGGGTTTTAGCGCCAGCAGCAGCAATAACTGCTTTGACGCTCATTAGGAGCGTCAGAGCAGTTACCATTGCTAAAACCTGTGCTATGTGTTAGTAAAGGAGGGGGGTTAGTTTTATCTGAATTAAGTTTTAGTTTATAATCTCTCATCCAATTATTCATACTGCACATAATCTCTTGAATGACATTAAGAGAAGCACTAAGATTTCCAGAAATAGGAATAACAATTGTGATGTCATCTGCATAACTAAAGATCTTCAAATTGAAAGCTTCTAATTTCTCAGGTTCATAGACAACTCGGCGAAAGACAAAGGTGCGCGCCAACAACTGAGCGCAAGATGGAGGAGCGCGCCGAAGAAAATTACAGTTTTTAGGGGCTCCGACGGGGGTTTTTGTTGGGGAGCCCCCCCAGTTTACTTAATAGAGATCGCGCCGGCGTTGTGGGGGGTTTGGGGGGTTGTAACCCTCCACATTTTACTGTAAACTTAACTTTTTCCCTAAAAACAGGGAAAAAGTGAAATTTTCAGTAAAATGTGGGGGGTTACAACCCCCCACACCCCCCCACAACGCAGCGCGATCTGTATTAAGTAAAGTGTGTGGGGGATCCCCCCCACGCCCCCCCGTCGGAGCTGTAAAAACAGTAATTTTCTTCAGCACGCGCCTCCGCGCTGCGCTCAATTGTCTGTGCGCGCCTTTGTCCCGGCGCGCTTTTGACCTGACACCAATTTCTTATCCAAATTTGCCAAATAGATATTTAAAAGCACTAGGGACAGCAGGGAACTCCAGATTTAAAAAAAAAAAAAAAACACCCTAGAAATACACTTGGTATGTGTGGTTTTAAAAAATCCCGAAACCATTGTAGTACCTTACCTGAGATGCCCATGGCACCCAGACAGGAAAATATGTGCAAGTAATTGGCATCATATTGCTTTGAACCTGCATGGGGAACTGCTGCAAAATACTGGAACTTACATATGGATGTGACCTTATGGCACTCAGTTATTTTCCAAGTTGAGGTCACTGTGGAGGAAAGGCGGAATAAACATGGAACCCAATGCTCCAATGCCTATATGTTCTGACGTCCTCTATGGGCACAGATATTATATATGTATATGGTGGCATTTCAAGGCACTTTTATACATAGATGTTCCTGCTCCAAGTTTCTTTTTCACATCATTCTCAAGGTGCAGAAATAAACTTAGGGCTCCTTTTACTAAAGTGCGCTAGCGTTTTTAGTGCACACACAAGATGAGCGCGCGCTAGCTGAAAAATTACCGCCTGCTTAAAAGGAAACCGCTAGTGCGCCTTTGTAAAAGGAGCCCTTATTTTAGACTGGCCTTCACGATTACCGCTGCTTTTCTAAAATATTGCCCTGAACCTCCACATGCATACCTAGACATCCCACCTCTTTCCATCTGTTTCCCATGCAGGAGCTTTTCATCTTCAGGCACTGGCAGCATCAGTCAGCTTAAAAGCACTACCTTTTGGCGGCCTGGAAGCTTCCCCTCTACTGCAGTCCCATCTGTGTGGGACAGAAAGTTAAAGCAGAGGGAAAGCTTCTGGGCTGCCTCCCATCAAAATGCACACCATCATGTCATAGAAGATGACGGCAGAAAAGGGCTACAGCCCATCAAGTCTGCCCACTCTGCTTACCCACCCCCTGTCTATGCCCTAATGACCCAATTTCCTTATCTTGACCTTCGTAGGGATCCCACATGGGTATCCCATTTATTCTTAAAGTCTGGCACCCTGTCTGCCTCGATCACCTGCACTGGAAGCTTGTTCCAATGAGCAACCACTCTCTCTGTGAAGAAATACTTTCTGGTGTCTGCAGCAGCCACTTTCTCCTCCTCTCCCTATTGGCTAAGGCTCTTAACATTTGCATCTCCTCTTCCTATAGGCTAAGGCTCTTTACACCTGCATTGTGATGTCATAGAACTTTCTGATTATAGAAACATAGAAACATGATGGCAGATGAAGGCCAAATGACCCATCATAGAAACATAGAAGATGACGGCAGAAAAGGGCTACAGCCCATCAAGTCTGCCCACTCTGCTTACCCACCCCCTGTCTATGCCCTAATGACCCAATTTCCTTATCTTGACCCTCGTAGGGATCCCACATGGGTATCCCATTTATTCTTAAAGTCCGGCACCCTGTCTGCCTCGATCACCTGCACTGGAAGCTTGTTCCAATGATCAACCACTCTCTCTGTGAAGAAATACTTTCTGGTGTCGCCATGAAATTTTCCGCCCCTGAGTTTGAAGGGGTGCCCTCTTGTGGCCGAGGGTCCCTTGAGAAAGAAAATATCATCTTCCACTTCGTATATGCTTTTACTCCAGTGGGAATTTTATAACAGGCCATTCACATACATGTAAAAATGATGTCATAAAACAACTCCCAGAAGGGCACAAAAGTGGAATTCTAAAGGCTTTGCTGGTTTCAACAGATAGTTGAATTATCTAAAAATGCCGTTGCTTTAACATTGCAAATTGGGTGAACAAAGAACCGACAGTAAAGGAACATAATAGTGTGTTTTTCTGAGCAGGCTTTGTAGATCTTAGTAATTCTGTAAGGAAGGCAGGTATAAAAGATAAGAAGATTGCAAGTCCAAGTTCCTGAATAATTAATTTGGAAATTTTGTAGTTATACTTAATGATAGACATGGCAATTTTATCTTCTTCTCATGTAACAACTTCATATTTTCTAAAGTGTGACTCATGTCTATATGTGCCTAGATTTTTGCCCCTGTCAATGATCCATATGGAATAAAGTGCATAATAGCAGTCATCAGCCTGCTAGGGTCAGGTTGCCTCTAGTTTCCATTCTTACAGAAATTGAAATCTCTCATCACCAAAACAAACATGACCTGGACACAGCCCACGGATCTATCACCTGCAAAGCATGTTAAATAATGTAAGCGTGTGGGAGAAAGAAAGAGATGGGAGACTTTAAAAAGTAATTTTCTCTGTTTGCTTGAAAGCAGGCTGCAAAACATCCTCCATTGGTGAGAACTGCAACTTGTGAGAAATTCAAGCACTTTTGCCAATATTTTATTTTTCATCACAGGTTGTACAGTATAGATCAAACATTCATTTTCACAAATCCCCTCCCTTTCAGAGTCCTCCTTTTAGTCCCAAGATAAAGCAGTGGTGCTCGTTAAATTAATTATAAGGAAAGAATCATTGTTGAGTTCTAGTGAGGTGTGAATTACAGAAAGGTAAGTGTTTGCTGACGTACTTTGACAGGAATCTAGATAGCATGGTTGGGGTTGCATCTGTTGTGTCTGTGTGTAATTACAGTGGCTGGACATATAAATGTTTTTTTTGTTGTTGTTTTTGCCTCACTGAGGTCACCACAGCTTTGATAGTCTTTCATTCTGCTAAATAAACTCCATTTCTGCTTCCTATAAAGCTTTTACTTCCAATGATGAACAAATATTGATCTTTAGGGGCAGAAACTCCTCAATATGTCTTGGTCAGAGTCATGAGAAATTGTACAATCTGTTGCCAAACATGGTCAGAATTTAGATTTTACTTTGCTTCTTGAGGAATTTACAGGTGCATCTCATGCCTTATCATTTACTTTAGGAGATTAGCTGCACAATGCCAGTGATCATGTAACGATTATGCTACTGTACAGATTTGTACTACCATATGTACAAAGGTATAATACTGTATTCTCTCTAATAATTACCAACTGTTATTAAAACATTCACTTTTTTTTTTAAGCTATTATTGGAGGCATCATTTCTCTCCTCTGGGTTTCCTTCTCATGATGACCATTTCTGTCCTCCAGCTCAACCCATGATGACCATTTCTCTTCTCTGACTCTCCTCCCCACAATCACCATTTCTCTGCTCCAGCTGTTCTCCCCACAATCACAATTCCTCTCTTCCACCCTGCCACCCGTGATAACTACCATTTCTGTCCTCCATCCTGCCTCCTGCAATAACTGGTATTGCTCATCTCCCCCCTCCTCTCTCTTCCCCCCCCATGATGATCAGATCTCTCTTACCTTGAGATTATAGTGCTGGGTTGGTGTGAGGTCTTGAGCATCTACATATGTTCAAGACCCTGAGCAAGGACAAGAAAAGAACTGCAGACAGATGCAGGCAAAATTTGTTTGTTGGTTTCTAATAAGCTTTGCCTGCATCTTGTACATCTGTCTGCAGTTCTTTTCTTGTCCTTGTTCTATTGCATTTTTAATGCAGATTTGTTGGATTTGTTCTTTGTCCGATAAGTCCCTGAGCATGCATGCCTGAGGATTTTCAAGGCCCTGCACCAGCCCAGTACCATAACCGTGAGATGAGGTAAGAGATCTGGTTATCTGGAGGGGGGGGGGGGGGAGAGAGAGAGAGTAACATAACATAGTAACATAACATAGTAGATGACGGCAGATAAAGACCCGAATGGTCCATCCAGTCAATGCTGGGGGGATAATTGGGGGAATTGTTTTTGTTTTAAAACTAAACTGTCTGGGGGTTTTGGGTCCTGAAGCAGGGGTTGGGCAATTATTAGAGAGAATACAGTAAAGTTTCCTCTCATTCTGTTTTTGCATGTGGGGCTACAGAAATCTACTGGAACTAAGACAGGATGGGCATCAGCAAATAGGACAGAAGCATAGGAGATCTCTCTTTCTTTTTATGTTTTTGTACATGGGGCTGCCACTGGAAAAAAATAAACCATGCACCAGCAACTAAAGTGACAACTGGCAAAACCAGTGCAAGTCACTAAGGACAAAGAGCGTGGATGTGCTTGCTTTAGTGGCGTTGTACACTCAATCCTTCTTCCAGTCACACAGAAACTGACAGAAACCAAGCAACACAGAAATTCTGGGCGACCTTGGCCAGGTGCGCACTTGTGGGCCCAGTATGCCAATGAGTTTCTGTCCATGGCCTTAGTAAGGTACCATGTCACAAAAATATGTTCAGGTGTCTCATTTAGAATGGATTGATGCTGGTCTCTATTTTTATTTTTTATTGAAGTGTTTTTTTAAATCATTATAACAAATAAGCATAAGCAATTTAGTAATACATTTCACAAAACTGGCCCACTGTCAAACAAATGAGACATTAATAGATCACAATATGGCCCACATCATGGAGAGTAAGAAATACTAGGAGACTTATTACAAAATATATACTGTACATCCCAAAAAACAATATTGGAACTCTTATGCCCGCCGTACAAAGAAAGAACTCAAATCTACACATTCTTTCAATCCATTTTCCAAATGCGACACATCCCAAACTGAAAAGCTCACACTGTGAAGGATTATTAAATATTTACTTGGAAATCTTAAAAAAGAAAGTGGCTTCTGCAACTACAACCTGAGGCCTCAGCTGCACAAAAGCCTTCTGCCAAATCTGGATAACTTTAGCTACATCTGGAAATAAATTTTCTGACCACAAAAGTTATTTCCTATGAAAATACAGTAAGTTTATGAAAATACAGAAAGTTTTAAGTGCATTAAACATATCAGATAATCTAAGAAAAACCACAAGAACTGTTGATCTATTAGAAATATTATTTGAAGATGATTCCAGAAGGACTGAAACATCAAGAGTGTCAGAAAACGCCATAACATCCTAACCGTCCTCCACTAGATTTTCTGGAATGTCTGCATTTGGCTAAGTTAGAAATGCTAATACTGTCCACAGTAGTAATGTTCAAAATTTCAGTCACTTATTTATTAAGTAATTCTATGGGAGATAAAAGATGTGTTTTAGGAAAAGTACTGAATCAAAGATTCCTAGATTTTTCGATATTACTGATTGGCAATGTAACAACAAATTGTCTTTAATATGAGCAATCCCAGAGCCTTATTGAGCCATCAACTAGGATTACTAGATTAGGCACAGCCATTACCATCTGTCCAATTCTAAATTCACCAAATAAAAAATCACTAGGATTCTATGTCACATAGTTATTTTATTCTTGGTGGCTGCAGCAACTGGTATGTTTGAATATAATTTTTATTTTGTTTGTGAGAAATGTATGTTCTTCTGGATAATTCAAATTGGAATATACAGTGGAACCTTGGTTTACGAGCATAATTTGTTCCAGAAGCATGCTCGTAAACCAAATTGCTCGTATATCAAAGCGAGTTTCACCATAGAAATGAATGGAAACTCGCTTGATTCTTCCCCCCCCTCCGAGGCCACTGGTCTGCTTCACCTTATCCCCACCCTCGAGGCCAAAGGCGCTGCTCCACACCCCCCTGAGAACCAACGTGCCCCCCCCCCCCCGCCAGCGAATGTCCCTCCTGCGATCCGGCATCCCTCCGCTCGCGTCACACTCCCCCCGTGATCTGGTATCCCCCGCTGAGTGCCCAAACACCATCCCTTACCCCAATTTGGCACCGGCAGCAGCAATGTACAGGATGTGCCGGTGCCCAAAGATCCTCCCTCTTGGCTGGGCTGGGCCTTGAGCATCTGCGCATGCTCAAGGCCTTCTGGTTCTCTCTCTCTGAGATTCTCGGAGAGAGCGAGAACCAGAAGGCCTTGAGCATACGCAGATGCTCAAGGCCCAGCCCAGCCAAAAGGGAGGATCTTCCGGCACTGGCACCAGCATGTCCTGTAAGTTGGTGCTGGTGCCAGTGCCAAATTGGGGTAAGGGATGGTGTTTGGGTGCTCGGCGGGGAATGCCAGATCGCGGGGGAGGAGTGCGATGCAAGCGGGGAGGGGGGCCGGCAGCCGGATCGCTGGGGGGATGCCGGATTGCCGGGAGACGACGACTCACAAATTGAGTCAACGCTCGGTTTGCGAGGCACGATTTGCGGGAATGTTTTGCTCGTCTTGCAAATCACTCGCAAACCAAGGTTTGACTGTATAGTACATTGTTTCTTGCCCCTTGTGAAGATTATTTAAAATATAGCCATGCTGAGTGCTTATTTTATCTAATGTACCCCCCCCCCTTTTTACTAAGCCATGGTGAGGTAGAAATTCCATGTGTAAGGGGGAACAGGATAGTGATAGGAGTGTACTACCATCTGCCTGACCAGGATGAATGGACAGATGCTGAAATGTTAACAGAAATTAGTAAGGCTAACAAACTGGGTAGCACAGCAATAATGGGTGATTTCAACTAAACTAGAATCCCAATTTCATTCATGCACATCAAGTTTCAATCCAAAATTATATAAAATATCCCATATCACCAATAACTGAAAAAATGTATTTAGCTAGAATGGAAATCTTCACATTGAAACTGCCATTTCATGTCCACTTCTGCTCAAGTCTTCTTAAAGAAATTTTCCTTCCCAGTCTCCAACATAACTGTTTCACAGAAATGCACTGCTGTTTCAGGGAACTGAGAAAAAGTGAAAAAAAAAAAAGGAATAATGATTTGTGACAATCCTTACAAGCTTACAACACAGCAGCGTTGTACTTAGGGCATCTGCAGCAACACATGCCGACATTTAAAATCGAAACTGCAGATATCATCACCGACATCACAAAAACTAATCCAATCAAAGCCCCTCCCCAAAAAAAAAATAAAAAAATGCTTCCGTCTTCATTGAGGAAGATGTGGGGGAGATATCGGAAATAGTATTCAATTCTGATGAATCAGAGAAACTCATATAAATCTCTATAACACTGGATGATGTAATGGGTCAGTTTGACAAATTGAACAGTAGCAAATCACCTGAACTGGATGGTATACATCCCAGAATGCTGATAGAATTCAAAAATGAACTGGCAGAGCTCTCGTTAGTAATTTGTAATTTTTCTTTAAAATCTAGCATAGTATCAGACGACTAGAGGGTGGCCAACATGAAGCCAATTTTTAAAAAGGGTTCCCGAAATGATCCGGGAAATTATAGACTGGTGAGTCTGACATCAATACCAGGCAAAATGGTAGAGACTATTATAAAGAACAAATTGACAGAACATATACATAGATTAATCTTGCCTCACCAATTTACTGCATTTCTTTGAAGGGGTGAATGAACATGTGGGTAAAGGTGAACTAATTAATATTGTGTATTTGGATTTTCAAAAGACATTTGACAAAGTACCTCATGAAAGACTTCTGAGGAAATTAGAAAGTCATGGGATAGAAGGTAATGTTTTATGCAAGATGGAGAAGACATCCAAATATAACCAAAGGCTAAATAGATAACGGCTTCTAATATAGGAGGTAATGTCCTATTATGGATTAAGAACTGGTTGAAAGACAGAAAACAGAGAGAGTTTTCTGCTGGGACCACTGCTTTTTAATATATTTATCAATGATCTAGAGATGTGAACCACTAGTGAGATAATTAAATTTGCTGATGACAGAAAGTCGCTAAATCTCAAGAGGATTGTGAAAAATTGCAAGAGGAACTTGTGAGACTGGAAGACTGGGCATCAAAATGGCAGATGACGTTTAATGTAAGCAAGTACAAAGTGATGCATTTGGGAAAGAGGAACCCAAACTATAGCTATGTGATGCTTGGTTAGGAGTCACTGACTAGGAAATGAATCTAGGTGTCATTGTTGAGGATACGCTGAAATCCTCAGCTCGGCTAAGAAAGCAAATAGAATGTTAGGAATTATCAGGAAAGGAATGGAAAACAAAGATGAACATATTATAATGCCCTTGTATTGCTCTATGGTATGGCCGCACCTTGAATACTGTGTACAGTTCAGGTTGCTATCTCTCAAAAAAGATACAGTGGCATTAGAAAAGGTACAGAGAAGGGTGACAAATGATAAAAGAGATGGGTCTTCTTCCCTATGAGAGGCTAAAGCAGCTAGGGCTCTTCATCTTTGAGAAGAGACGGCTCGGGGGTGATATGATAGAGGTCTATAAAATAATGAGTGGAGTGGAAAGGATATATGTGAACCGCTTGTTCACTCTTTCCAAAAAATACTAGGACTAGGTAACATGTGATGAAGCTAAGTTGTAGATTTAAAACAAATCGGAAAAAATACACACAATGTGTAATTAAACTTTGGCTTTCGTTGCCAGAGAATATGGTGAAATCAGTTAGCTTAGTGCAGTTTTAAAAAGGCTTGGATAATTTCCTAAAAGAGAAGTCTATAGGCCATTATTGAGATGGCTTGGGGAAATCCACTGCTTATTCCTAGGATAAGCAGCATAAAATCTGTTTTACTACTTGGGACCTGGGTTGGACACTGTTGGAAACAGGATACTGGGCTTGATGAACCTTCAGTCTGGCCTATTATGGCAATTCTTATGTTCTTACAATGGCCCAGAGAGGTAAATGCTCAGACACCCATAGAACTCCTGAGTGTGGGAGCACTTAGCATTCCGGGCTGCAGTAGAAACCTCTACCGCAGCTTAGTAAAAGAGGGCCTTAATGAAGATACCGTATTTTTCGCTCCATAAGACGCACCCACCTCTAGAGGAGGAAAAACCAAGAAAAAAAATTTCTGAACCAAATGGTGTGCCCTGTACCCTGTCCCCCCTCTGGTGGTAGACCGGGACAGGGTACAGGGCACATCTAGTGGTAGGCAGCCCCAAGCAAGCCCACCCCCTGCCAGCCTGCCCCAAGCCGTCCGGCCAGCCATCCCCATGCCACCCAGCCCCAGGCCAGCCAGCCAGTCCCCCCGGTACCTTTTTAAATCTTACCCATCCCCTGCTTGTGGGTCCGTCGGCTCCAGCCCACCTCCCTTGCTTGTGGGCCCAGCAGCTCCAGCCAGCTTCCCTCCCTCCCTGCCGCGGTACCTATCTTGCAGACGGTGCTCACAGCCTTCGCTCTGTTGGGCTCCTCCTTATTTCCCAGCCAGCGGTGTAGAGATCAGCAGTGCGGACGTCAGGAGCAAGCTTTACGCTCTCCCGCTCGGCCCTGTGCTGCTTTCCGAATGGCTGCCGTAAGTTCTCGCCATACGCACCTGTACTTTTGCTTAGTATGATTAGGTTCTTCTTTCCTTTCCCTCTACTTCCTCCTCTCTTTACCCAAGCTACCCTTTTCCTTTACCCAAACTACCTTGATGCAGTTCCTAGAGTCACTGCCTCAGGGCTGCAGCTCTTTCTGACCCTGGACAAGACACTTCAGGTACAAGACTTAGATTATGAACCTACTAAGGACTGAAAAGTATATGTATGTAATTTGTGCAAAACTGTTTATTGGTCAATAGCACAATCGAAAACCACAATAACAAGAAGGTAGTATAGACCAAATTTTCAAAATCCATAACCCCCCTCCCCCCAAAAAAAAACAAACAAAAAAAGGCATGGAGCAGCAGGAGAGAAAATGTCACAGACAGTACAAGAAAATGACAACTACACAGTCAAATATTCAGTACATGGCTACGAGCGTACCCAGTCAAAGAGTCCCAAAAAGGCTCCCAAATAAGTTGTAAGTGCTGGCCCTTAACAGAGTCCATCTCAGAAATGTCACAATGTTCCATCTTCAGTTGACAAATCATCAATGATGTGACAAGGTAGGGGGATGCGCATCAAGCCAGTGTACCAGAATAGACTTCTTTCCCAACAATAATGCACGCTTCAAAAAAGTACGTAGGCCTCTCGGAACAGGATGAGCCAAGGCTGAGGTAGTGAAAAGCATCTTTGGATGAGGCAAACAACGGGTATTCCAAAGCTGAGCAATGTGATGATGAAGAATCTTCCAAAATCGCAAAATAACAGGACAAAAATAAAAATAAAACATATGCCCCAAAGTTGCATTTACCCCCCCCCTCCCCCCCCCCACACACACATTGATTAGGGGTGTTAAAATGATCCACTCTGGGTTTCAAATATGCTAGCTACACTGGGGGGGGGGGAGAAGGTAAGGAGAGAGATGCTATTTGGGTGTCAAATATGCTAGCTCTGCCATTGGGAGGTGGGAAGAGAAGGGAATGAGAGAGATGCTAAGGAGAAGGGTCGAAGTGAATGTTTCACAGATTCAGTTTTGAGTCTCTGCTGGACGTTTCTTGCAATACTTGCTTTCACTATTTACCAGGTATCAACTCTTCTAGCCTTTCAGATCCATGATTTTCCTTCCAAAAATTGTGTCCAGAGCAAGAGGTGCTTTTGCCAGTCCCTTCCATTTTGAGCTTGTGTACTTGCAGATGTACAGGCAGACTCATAAGGACAGCATGACACAGAAGGCAGGCTCCCTGCTTACCTACTCTTTGTGGCAGTTCTGAGAGGAGATTTTTAGAAGCAGATTACACCTGCTTAAGTAGACTGATAGGGTTCTGTGCAACCCTATCAGTCTACACCATGCCATTACATTCACAGAAAGAATGCATGTGTGAACTGCACACTATCAATTTTCTTTAACAGTTTTTTTTGTATTTAAAAATCACAAAGTAGATGGAATTAGAGTTAGCCTTGGATTGAGTTAAGCTTTTGGTGGTTAAAAAACTGTTAATGGTATAATCTGGAACACTCCTCCCAGGGAGAAGTGTTCAACTTTAAAGCTGGCTGCTACTCTCTTTTCAAAAGAATTTCACCATAACCATCGAATTGGATATATTCTCTATAAAATAAGCCTCTACTTGTTCAAATATTGGGTTAACCACTTTTCACTAGCAGCACATGTAGGGTTTCTGCAATCACTGTGAAAAGAAAAAAACCCAAACACCACCAGCTCTTGTTAGCTGGATATACAAACAGAGCGGATGGTCTGTTGGCTGTATTAGCTGTTCCCCCAGCTGGAAAAATATAGAAATTGTATTTATTTTTGCAACACTGGGGCTTTCTTTTCTTCAATGAAAGACAGCACGTGCTAGCTCAACATTTTCTATTTATCGACAACTTGAAAGCTGCTACTGTTTAAAGTCCTCCTCAGTTGTTCATCAGCTGGCACAACGCCAATCAATCTGGTGAAGGCCACATATTCAGAGGGCTCTCTCAGTGCTAAACACTATGGCTTAAGCATGCCCACTGATTAGAATTGTCAGCCAATGCTGGTAAGTCTACCAACAGAAGGAACACAGCATATTGTGAAGCGACATTTTGCAAAGGACAAAATAATAATAAATCTAAGGAATGAAATAAGCTGAGTGGCCCTTGTAAACAAAATGCAGATTTCAGATCAAAACATTTATGTATGCCATAGAATTTAGAATTTTCTTCAGGTTTTAAGAGGATAGTGAACTGTCTCTTTTCTAGTCTAGAAATACTATATACCATATCTGTAAAGCATCTGTGCTAGAAAGGAGACAAAGTGGGGCAGATGAAGGAAATCAAGATACTAGGGTTGTCAGTTGGCTCCACATTTGGCTAACAGGATTAATCCAGTCCTTGATTTACACCATAGCATATAATCTTACTTTTCTTAATGATTCAGAACTGCAAGTCACTGCATGCAATGGGGTATATACCCAAGGATAAATTGACCCTGTTATGTGATTTTGGAGCCAGCTGACAACTCTAAATGGGAGAGGAAGTGATCTAATGGTTAGAGTCTTTCTAATATTGCTTGTACAGTACCTTTGGGCAAGTCATCCTAGACTTTATTGTTTACAGTCTATCAGGTAGACTGTAAGCTGCTCAGGGTAGAAAATTGAAACTGTGTGCAATTTGTTATATTGTAGAGTTTTCCAAGTTTCCAAGTTTTATTTCTTATCTGATATACCGCCCGTTGAAACAGCCATCTGAGCATTATATATATATATATATAATGTAACGGGCTTAAAGACTAGTATATATATATATATATATATATATATATATATATATACTAGTCTTTAAGCCCGTTTCATTAATGGGTGCTAGAATAGATGTGTCTGTCTGTCTGTGTTTCTTTATCTCTCTTTCCTTGGCCGCTGTCTGTGTCCTTCTGTCTCTCCCCCCACCTGAGCAAAGCTGTCTGCCCCCAGCACACACCTCCCCCCAAAGCAGCCCCCTTTTCCTCTCCCTGTCTCTCCATGGCCCTCTTCTGTCTTCCCCCCCAGAGCAAAGCTGTTTGCCCTAAGCACACCCCTCCCCCCCAGAGCAGCCCCCTTTCCCTCTCCCTGTCTGTCCATGGCCCCTTCTGTCTTCCCCCCAGAGTAAAGCTGTCTGTCCCCAACACACCTCCCACCCAAAGCTGCCCCTTTTCCTTCTCCCTGTCTCTTCATGGCCCCTTCTGTCTCCCCCCAGCACACCCCTCCCCCAAAGCAGCCCCCTTTCCTTCTCCCTGTCTCTCCATGGCCCCTTCTGTCTTCCCCCCAGATTAAAACTGTCTGTCCCCAGCACACCTCCCCCCCAAAGCAGCCCCCTTTCCCTCTCCCTATCTCTCCATGTCCCCTTCTGTCTCCCCCCAGCACACCCCTCCCCCAAAGCAGCCCCCTTTCCCTCTCCCTGTCTCTCCATGGCCCCTTGTCTTCCCCCCAGAGCAAAACTGTCTGTCCCCAGCACACCTCCCCCCCAAAGCAGCCCCCTTTCCCTATCTCTCCATGGCCCCTTCTGTCTCCCCTCAGCACACCCCTCCCCCCCAAAGCAGCCCCTTTTCCCTCTCCCTCTGGCCCCCTGAATTAATCCCCCAGCTTACCCTCCCTCCATCCCGGCGTCTTCTGGCCTGCTCCTCTTCAAAGCAGGCCGCGATTGTGGTGGCTGGCCCCAGTGAACTTCGCAGGCTGCTCCCCAACCCGGAAGCACGCTCCCCACCGATGCGATCCTGTGCGTCAGAGGGAACGTGCTACCGAGGCCGGAAAGCGGCCCGCGAGGCCCGCCAAAGCCGGCGAAGAGGAGCAGCGGTGAGCGAGGGCGGGAGGTATGTTCCAGCTTGCTTTGGGTTGGTGAGGTGAGGGCGGGAGGTGTGTTGAGCTTGCTTCGAGTTGGTGAGGGCGGGAGAAGGAGAGTGGCCAAAGTGATCCCTGGCCGGGTTCTAAAATGGAACACGGTCACGGATCACACACCACAGCAGCAGGAATCATGCTTTTTTATAAGCGCATGCGCCGCTAACGTTTTATTATATAAGATATATACGAGGGCTGTTCAAAAAGTATCAGACCTTAATTTTTCTTTTGTAAACAAATAAAGCTAGGGAGGTATGGTTTTGTAGTAAGATTTATGGTTGTAGTAATCAGTTACATAAACAAGTTACGTGCCTCTTAGTTTTCTAGGGAAGACCACAATATCTCATCCAGGTTCAGCAAGCTTTGCCTACTTACACGACACAGAGATCCAGGCTATGAGAAATACTTTATTATGAAAATAGAAAAATATAATTCATAAGCCAGCAGCAATAACTAATTATTGTTCACATAATATCCGAATACATATATGAAACTCAGTACATAATTATCACACCACACTTGTTAGATAAATGAGTAAAACTAATTCTTACACACACTAAATAATTCCTTATAATAATACTTCCTGATTAGCAGCAACTCAAAATAGAGCTTATCACCACAGGTACTTAAGTAACCTTGTACCAAAGACAATCGAACTCTCTCTCTAACCCAGCTGAAAAGACATATAATTCCTTATTCTCACCATCCAATTAGGCCGTAGCACAGAATCAGGTGAAATGGAAGACGTCTTTCCTCCGCTTAGCAGATATAGATTCTTCTGTTTAGGAACAGTCCGTCAGCAACTGGAGAAGCTGTAAATTAGGTTGACAGCAAAGGTTTCCTTTATGTGATGGAATCCAGATGTATAAAAAATCCGGTTCTCTCTCTCAGGCAGAGAGTCACAAGAGGTAACTTTTCAGGTCTTAATTATTATAGAAGATGTGCAGAAAACACCTATGATAAGATGCGAGTTCCCTCACATCCTAACACAGACTAAATTAATAATTAGCACATTTCACTTGGATCTCGTCAGATGACCTCTCCGAACCAATCCCGAAACATAACTTAGATGAATATCCTTTCTGTATAGAGTCTCGTACAGGCTGTGAAACAGAAGCGCCTTTGTTAGATAAGAACAGCATAAGAGCCATGACTCCCCCAAGATTCACACAGGCTGAGCATGTAGGCATAGCTGGATGTCTTTGACTAGAATACAGTTCTGGTACATATCCAGAATGCATCAGGCATCATAACAGCAAATATGTTTTCTTCTTTCTCTTCTTGCATTCATGGTTTCATGCTGGAAAGATTTCTTGCAGACAATGGTTCAGGCTTGATGATGTCAGAGAGGCCTAACCTTCAGATGCAAATAAGGAAACACCCCTACAGTTTGGTGCATTTGGTGCATGTATGTAAGCGACCCTAATGTGCATGCTTGAATTTTTTCCCACCTACAGAGGCTGTCAGTCGCCAGCAGACCACCGATGAGTGAGGAAATGTAAGTGAGCGCCATCGGATTTTCATTTTTGACAAAATGACAAAAAGTTGAACAACGCTACTGCTACTGCTTTAAATTTTGTGTAAAGTTTGGCGATTCCCAAGTGGAAACGATCCGCAAGATTGAACAGGCCTTTGGGGACGAAGCAATGGACACCACACAGATAAAGGAGTAGTACAACCTCTTCAGAGATGGCTGTACATCAGTGGAGAGTGAAGCAAGTTCTGGTAGGCTCTCAACATCCAGAAATGAGATCGTCATTGATCAAGTGAGGAACCTGGTGAGGTGGCAAGTCAACTGCGTGCAAGACAAAAGCGCGTGGACAAATGCGTGAAGACAAGTGAGTGCAAGACAATTGAGCCCAACGACAATTGAGCGGAAGGACAAATCAGTGCAACGACAATCATGCGCACCTTCACATTACTATGGTTATGTTAGCTCCTTTTTTATGTGCTCGGAACAGCCCGCCCTCCTTTCGCTAGCATCTTTGTGATTGGTTATGTTTGCTCCATTTATACTTGCTCAGAACAGTCCACCTTCCTTTCGCTGCCTGACTGTATCTGTTATAGGTCTGGTGTAGAGAGTTGCGCGGGGACAGAAATCCCGCCCGTCCCCGCCAAGATCCTCTCCGTCCCCACCCGTCTCCACCAGGATCCTCTCCGTCCCCACCCATCCCCGTCAGGATCCTCTCCGTCCCCAGCCATCACCGCAAGGAATTACCTCCATCCCCGCCCAACCCCATAAAAAGCAGCAATTACTTCTGACAGGATCATCAATTCCACAGTTTCTTTTGTGTTTGTGTTGATGTTTTCCTTGTGGAATCTCTTTGGTGGAACCCTTTTTTTGTTTTCTGTTCAGGTAATTAACTTATAAATCCCTTCTTTTACTGACGTGTCCATTATATTATATGGACGAACCCTGCTTCCAAAGCCTTCCATCCCCGTGGGAGTCCCGTTGGCTAGAGGGGGGTCCCCGTGGGAGTCCCGTGGGCCAGAGGGGGGTCCCCGTGGGAGTCCCATGGGTTGAAGGGGGATTCCTGCGGGATTCCCGCGATCCCCGTTCCCGTGCAGACCTCTAGTCTGGGCTAGAACTTGCTCTATAACAGGTATTTCTCTTGCACGGATTTCACTCGCCTTTGGTGAGAGCGACACTACTTCCAAATTTCTTCATTTGCAAGGTATGTTTATATTTTCATTTGCTAACTTTTTTAATGTTGAAAGCTATATAAGATGTGCACAATAGAATTGCTAGATAAGTGAGGGTATAAGAAAACGCTGTGTAGCTCGTTTCGCTCAAAGTTTCACATAATTTCGACTCCCTTGTGGCTTCCACACTAACGGTAGGCCACTGTAGAAAAGCGCTAATTTTGACTCCCTTGTGGCTTCCACGCTAATGGTAGGCCGCTGTAGAAAAGCGCTAATGAAACCCTGAACACACGCTTATTTATATATAATAATGGAACTTTTTAACGTTGATAGCTATATAAGATGTGTGCAACAGAATCGCTAGATAAGTGAGGGTATAAGAAAACTCTGTGTAGCTCAAGTTTCGCTCAAAGTTTCCTTGTGGCTTCCATGCTAACGGTTTAAGCTATATAAGATGTATAGCAACGATAGGCCGCAGATCAAAGTTTCGACGTTAGTGCACCCGCATAATTTCGACTCCCTTGGGGTGCTTGTAAGATGTGCGCTACTGAATTGCAAGATAAACAAGTGTAGCAAGTAATAGGGCGCTGTAGAAAAGTGCAGATCTAGGAAGGGTAAGGAGGAAGAGGGGAGTGAGTGTGGAAGGGGAAGGGAGGAGGGGTGGGGGAGTTGTTTCTTTTCATTTTTTATATTTTTTCTAGGAGGGGGAAGAGGGAGGGAGGGAATTGCAATATATAATAATATAATAATAATAATTTGTATGGTTTCAGGAGTGAACTGCCATAGAGATGGAAGTAATAACTTCACAGCATGGATATCGTTATTGTCGTGACCGAGTTATGGCAGACGGTTCCACGTCCTGGAGGTATGTGCGTCGTGACTGTGTAGGCGGAAGAAAAAGGCACATAGATGGATCTTCTGTCGAGATAACGGTGCATGTGCATGCACCCAACAATGCCAGAATAGCTGCTGAAAGAATGATGGGAGAAATACGTGAAAGGGCTGTGATCACAGTTGAAAAGCCCTGACAGATCATTCTGGGGACAACAGCAGGTTCCACGTTAGAAGCATCTACATTATTGCCTGCATACTTGTCCTTGCAGAGAACAATCAATCGAAAAAGAAAAGCAGGACATCTAGCAATGGGTAATCTCAGGTCACTAAGAGAAATCCAAGTTCCTGAGCAGCTGCAAAGAACCATGCGTGGTGAACAATTGCTTTTGTGGGATTCTGGTGAAAATGATGAAAGATGCATTTTCATTTTCACAATCCAAGCCAATCTTGAGGTGTTGGAGCAACATGGCCATTAGTTTATGGATGGGACATTTAAAGTTGCCCCACATTTGTTTGTACAAGTGTTTACCATCCATGCATTTGTAGACAATCGTGCACTTTCCATGGTGTATGTGTTGTTGAATAGTAAAACGGAGGAGGACTATGAACGTGTGTTAAGAAAACTGGTAGAATCCAGAAACATGTTGGCACCATTGACTATTCTGATGGACTTCGAGAGAGCAAGCCTGCAAGCTGCCAGCAGAGTATTTCCAAATGCTACAGTTTCTGGCTGTCTGTTCCATCTGGGTCAATCATTGTGGCGTAAAATTCAAGATGAGGGATTGACCACTAACTACAGGGATGATGAGAGAATAAGATTATACACCAAAATGCTGTTAGCATTAAGTTTTGTTCCTGTTGAAGATGTTAGTGAGTGTTTTGAGGCATTGGAGGAGACCCGATCAGATGAACTGCGCCCGGTGTATGAATATTGGGAAGACAATTACATCGGTAGATGGCGGTGAAATCGGAGAGGTGCCCCACATTTTGCTATTTCTCAGTGGAATATGTGCTCCCGTGTTGAGATGGACTGCCTCGGACCAACAATTTAGTGGAGGGTTGGCACCATGCATTCCAATCTTTAGTTTCATGTCATCATCCAACCGTCTTTGAACTCCTTGAGCATATACAGTGCGAGCAAGATCACACAGAACAGCTGCTTGCTGGTAACCATGCAGCACCCTCAGTAAGAGCGTGTATATGAGAGTGACTCAAAGACTAACAGCGCTGCTGTCAACATATGGACATAGACCTCTTTATCAGTATCTGAGAGGTATAGCATATAATCTGGAACTTTAGAGTTTGATATTGAAGTTCAGATTTTACTGTTGATATACTAACATCCATTGCTCCCTCCTTCTCCTCACACCCATTGCTCTTAGTCCTCCCTTGTGCCACATGCTTGTAGTTCTGCTCCTGAAAGATTTTATGGTGTTGACATAACGTTTGAACATATATGTGTATTACATGTTTCATACATATGTTATATGTTAATAAACATTGTTGAAAAAGTTTTTTCTCTTGTTTTATCTTAGTATGAAATAAATAACCATGGCATTTATTGTTACTTTTATATGTGCAATTTCACAAACTAACTAATAAGGTATACAATTTAAACAATAAACTAAACACATCTAAAATCTTCCCTGGATTTTCAGCTGTTAGGTGATTACTTTTATGGTAAGTGAAATAAAGTGATCACATAACAGCTGTGCACATCCAATTAAATCTATACATAATTGGGTAATTATTAAAAGTGGTTATTAAACTTTGTAAATAAATGTGCACATGCTAACACTCCAAACGTGGAGTTCAAAAAAATCTAACTACTCCTGTCCACGTTAGTGTGGTTGCACTTACTGATCTTCAAATGTCTTGGCACAGTTATCTTGCGCTCACTTATCTTACACTCACTTGTCTGCGCTCAGATGTCTTGTTCACTTATCTTGCGCTCACTTGTCTTCACACTCACTTGTCTTCACTCATTTGTCCGCGTGCTTATGTCTTGGCACAGTTATTTTGCGCTCACTTATCTTGCGCTCACTTGTCTTCACGCTCATTTGTCCGTGCGCTTATGTCTTGGCACAGTTATCTTGCGCTCACTTATCTTGCGCTCACTTGTCTTTGCGCTCATTTGTCCGTGTGCTTATGTCTTACATGCATCTGACTATGAACCCCCTGGTGATGCAGGATTGTTGAATCATGATCAGAGAACTTGCAGACGAGGCGAGCATCAGCGTTGGATCCATTCATTCCATTTTGACTGAGGATTTGGGCTTCAGGAGAATTTCAGCGAAGTTCATGCCAAAGCTGCTAACGATTGAGCAGAAGCAACTCCATTTGGAGATTACACAGGACATGCTGGAGACTGTGAACAGTGATCCCAACTTCCTCAGCACAGTGATCTTTGGCGATGAGTCCTGGGTTTATGGGTACGACCCAGAAACCAAGTTGATGTCATCACAATGGAAGCATTCAACATCCCCAAGGCCATAAAAAGCAAGGCAGGTCCACAGCAATGTCTAAGTCATGCTGACCATCTTCTTTGACTCAAGTGGCGAGGTTCATCACGAGTACACACAACATGCACAGTCATCACCTAGGGGTACCACCAAGAGGTCCTGCGTCGCCTTCATAACACTGTGAGATGCAAACGGCCGGACCTGTGGGCAGCGAGCAATTGGCAGCTCCATCACGATAACGCACCTGCCCATTCTTCACATTTGATACGGAGTTTCCTGGCCAAACACAACATACCTGTGATTCCTCAGGCTGCCTACTCTCCCGACATGACTCCGTCTTGCACATAGGGAAAGGGAACCCAATATATAACTATACGATGGGAGGGATGGTACTAGGGGAAGGCAACCTAGAAAAGGACTTGGGGGTTTTGGTGGATAAAACAATGAAGCCAGCGGCACAATGCGCAGCGGCCTCAAAGAAGGCAAACAGAATGTTGGGCATTATCAACAGGTATCACTACCAGAACGAAGGAAGTTATCTTGCCACTGTATCGGGCGATGGTGCACCTGCACCTGAAGTACTGCGTCCATTACTGGTCACCGTACCATAAGAAGGATATGGCGATGCTCGAGAGGGTCCAGAAAAGAGCAACAAGGATGATAAAAGGCATGGAAAACCTTTCATATGCTGAAAGGCTAGAGAAGCTAGGGCTCTTTTCCCTGGAAAAGCAGAGACTTAGAGGGGACATGATAGAGACTTATAAGATCATAAAAGGCATAGAGAAGGTGGAGAGGGACAGATTCTTCAGACTAGCGGGGAAAACAAAAACAAGAGGGCATTCAGAAAAATTGAAAGGAGACAGATTCAGAACAAATGCACCTGGAATGCGCTTCCAGAGGAGGTGGTAGGACAGAGTACAATATTTGGTTTCAAAAAGGGTTTGGATGATTTCCTGAAGGAGAAGGGGATTGAAGGGTATAGACAGAGGGTTACTATACAGAATATTAAATGATTAGGGAATAAAAGATTTAGATAAAGGATCACTTACAGGTCATGGACCTGGGGGGCTGCCGTGGGAACGGACTGCTGGGCATGATGGACCCCTGGTCTGACCCGGCAGAGGCAATGCTTATGTTCTTATGAAAATGCCCCTGAAAGGGACCAGATTTTAGTCAAGAGAAGACATCATGCAGAATGCGACGGACCAGTTGCGAGCAATCTCAAAAGAGGCATTCCAGCGCTGCTTCTGACAGTGGCAGCCCAAGGGGACTACTTTGAAGGAGATTAGTATCTGAATACGAGTATTTTTTATGAATATAGGTCTGATACTTCAGCCCTCATAAATGTAGACATTTTCACAATTTTCATACAGATGAAAAATTGATAGTTGCTGCCTTTGGATCTTGAAGGAGCTTATCAGTAATAACTTGGAATATGCAAGTAGTTGATTCTGCTATATATGTGCACAGATACTCCATTCCTGAACCTGTGGTTAGTCAATCCCTCCGTACAAGAATTCTTATAGGGAGCATCATTTACATTTTTTGCTCTACCTCCCATCCTCCTGGACTGTCCTCCAATTCCTCAGTTGGTATCAGCTTTGCAGAGGAAACAGAAGAAGAGGGAGGAGTACAGGGATACTCCCTGAGAAATGTGTCTGTTCTGCTCATAGTTTTAATTCAAGATATCATTAAACATATAACAGACAAACAAAACTTAACCATTTGCAATATTTGAAAAGAACAAATAAGTCACCAACTTGACCACTACCTGCACTAAGAGCGTAGATTTCATGTATGAGATCTGACAATTCAGTTCTCTTAACTCATCCTAGAAAAAGTGCTACATACCTCACTGCTGACCAGGAAGTTATATTAGATGTCACACACTTTTGAGACAGCACCTAGTGGTATATGTGTTTTATGTCCTTTCAATGTGTTGGTTACAGCTAGACCTATTAAGTATAGGAATATCAATAGGTCAAGACCTTATGCATTGGTTTCTGTTCCTATAAATAAATCTTTAAAAGATTGGCAGTTTAAGATAGGGCTAATTAATGCAAGGGCAGTGAGAAAAAGAAATCTTTAGCAAATTGTAAATAGGAATGATAAACAATGTCTGTATACAAATGGCAGAAAACTAAGAAACAAGATGGGAGAGATAGAATATGAGTATATTGAACTAAGTGAAAGGATAGATATAATAGACATCTCTGAGACCTGGTGGAAGGAAGATAACCAGTGGGACACTGTGTTACCAGGGTATAAATTATATCACAATGATAGAGTAGATCAAATTGAAGGGGGGGGGGGGGGTTTGCACAATATGTTAAAAAGAGAATTCAATCAAACAACAACAACAACTAAAAAAAACACTTTATGCAAGACATAGATAGCAGTGTGGAATTCAAATGGATAAAAGTTCCATGTGTAAAGGGAAGGAATATAAATGTAGGGTTGTACTAACATTCCCTAGGGCAGAATGAGCAGACAGATGAAGAAATGTATACAGAGATTAGGGAAGCTGGCAAATTGGGCAACCATATAATATGGATGATTTCAATTACCCATGGGTTATTGGGATACTGCTTGTGAAGAATGTTTGCAAACAGATAAAGTGTGGCTATTTCTTATCGGGCAAGTCTTGTGACTCTAGATATGGGACTGTGTAATACAATGTTTTTTGTTTGAGTTTTTTTTGCTGTTTGGAAGTTATTTTCTGCTTGTTGATATACTCTATTGTTTTATTGCACTGCAAATAATTTTTCCCCACGATTTGAGATCATTGTATGTATATATTTTTTTCTTGAAATGTGGATTTTTTTTTCAATGATCTATGACTGAGTGGAGCATGCCATTTTGTAGCAGCTTGCTTTATATAGCATGGCTCTTTTAAACCAAGGTCTTTTTTCCCTGCTGATGTTATGATCTAATGAATACAACTGCTTCTCTTATCTGTAGAAGAGAGTTGAATTTTTTGTATTTTTTAAAATTTCAATTACCCCAATATTGACTAGATAAATATAATATCAGGGAGTGCTAGAAAGGTAACATTCCTAGATGACTGCTTCTTGGAGCAACTGGTCCAGGAACTGACAAGAATGGGAGCTATTTTAGATTTAGTTCTTAATGGCATGCACAGCATAGTATGAGAGATAACCGTATTGGGTTTGCAGGGAAATAGTGATTATAACATGATCAAATTTGAGCTGACACTACTAAAGAAATCTACTGTAGCGGCATTTAATTTTTGAAAAGGTGACTTCAATAAAATGAGAATATTGATTAAAAAGAAGCTAAAAGGATTAGCGGCAAAGGTTAAGATTTTAAAACAGACATAAATGTTATTTACAAAAGCAATTAAATACCAAAAAAGTGTGCTATTACAAGATATTTTCCAGCAATAGGAGAGCATAGACATCGACCCAGTCTGCAAACTAGGTAGGATAGTGAAACATAGAGGAGGACCCAGGCCCATAAGCCACTAACTACTACATTCATGGTGGAACATGTGAGCCCACAAAACCCCCCCAACTCTACTGCCATATAGGTGGCACCTACAACCATAAGGGCTATTGGGGTTGTAGACAGGTGGGTATAGTGGGTTTGGGGGGTTCACCATGACCTATAAAGGAGTTTTGGTGAGATGTTTATGTGGCACACTTTTTCTGACATTCACAGCAGTGCTCTGTAAGGTGCCTCACTGCTCTCTTGCCATGTCTGGGTTACCTGTCTTAACACAATGCTGGCCCCTCCCATGTCCAACAGGTCTTGCTCTGGGCATTTGGGACTTAAACAAATTTTTGGTCGAGAATATGGTATAAAGATAGACGTAGTGGCGGTCTGTACAATCAAACGCATGGATGTAGAGCTAGAGGATTTTCAAAATAAAAAATTATTTGGACGTACTTTGAGAATTGACATTTTGCTGCTGCCGCTGACTTAGATGTTTCTTTTGATTATGCCTATCTATGGTTTTATGGAGTATGGATATCTATCATTGGCTTAAATTACCAGAAAAAAGGAGCTCAGCAAAAAAACTCAACAAAACCTTATCCTAGTAAATGAATATAAATACATTAGCAATAAAATAAAATACATTAGCAATAAAAATAAGTTCTCTGGAAATGTTCAAAAACAGTCACTTAGCTGCATCAATTGAGAGGGAAGCACAGCAAAAATCCCCAGCATTCTCAACCAGGCTGCAGTCATTCTTTTTCTTCAAAAATAGCAACCATGGCCCTTGCCACAGATTCACATAATCAGCTTCCTCTCTCTAAATTCTCTTGACAAAGGTCTCCTGTTTCGCGGATAACCCCATTGCTTCAGGAAAGCTTCAAACCTAGAATCACAGAATTATTCAAAATGGCACCCATCATTAAAAAAAAAATAAAAAAATTGCCGACACTATCTGACCAATCAGAAAACTCTGCTCATTTGAAGAAAACATCCTCTTCAATTATTCATAGAATCCCTACCATTTAATTGTTCCATTTAACCCAGGGGTGTTCAACAAGTTGGCCAAAATTTTTTTTACTGGGGCTGCACAAACACACTTGCTGATGATCAAAAAAAAGGTTGAGCAGGTCCTAAATTTACAATCACTAATATAGAAGATGTACGTATCTAATAATAAACCTTCATTAAAGGGACACTGTGGAGAGGAACACAAAAAAGCAGTAATACTTACCCTGTCTGAGTGATCCTCCACATACACCGGTGATAGTGGGAGCAGCCACAAGCTTCCGCAACCCTTTTCTGATGAGCAGGGATGTGCGCTCCTGGTTCTCCCATTTACTTCTATTATAGCTACGGTGAGCCTCATCAGAGCGGGGATGCTGAATCAGCTGTCAGCAGCGCACTTGGAGGATCGTTTAATCAGGGTAAATATTACTGTTTTTTTGGGCCTCCCACTTTGAGCTTAGGCTCCCTCAAAATGAATATTTCCCCTGCTGTAGCTAGTAGGGATCCCCAAGCCTCACCAACTGACAGCCACCTCCTCCCCCTCCAACTTCCCAAGTTCTGCAGCTGGCAGCAATATTGCAGAGAGGCTGCTTTCCCTCCTCCCTGCCCCCCCCCACCCTTGGCTTTCATGCATGCATGAAAGCAGGGGTAGCTTGAGCATATTGCCATTGGCTGCAAAGCTTGGAGATTTTGAGTTGCCAAACTGGAGGAAGATGTCTTCAGTTGGCAGGGCTTGGGAATCCCCCAAGTATTTATAAATTGTACTCACGCAGGGAGAAACTTTGGTGCCCATCCACTAATTTTGGGCTCCAGTCCCTCCCCCAAATCAGCTGTATATGACGCCACTGAATACAAAAATAATTGTGATGCACATATCCCAAAGCTATCATATTCCAGTTAATAAATTCAAACTAAAACAATTTTATCTACCTTGTTGTCTGGATGTTTTGTTTTTCCATCATCTTGGTCCCAATTTCTCTTTTTGCTTTTTCTCTATCTTAAACTAATTCTCTTTCAAGTGCTGTCCATTTCTTTCTCCTCTTCTCTCATTCCATTCCTTCTTATGCCTGTCTCCAAAGTATTGATTTTTCCCTTTCAGCTTTCTTAACTTTTTTTTTCTGCCTCTGTCCACTCAAATCTTGCCTTCTTTCTCACCCTTTTTCTTATTAAATGTTCAGCTACCTCTCAATTCTCCATCTTCTCTCAGTTCCTAGCTCTCCCATTTCCCATCTCACTCCTTCCCCAGCCTCCTATTCCCTTCTATCTACTCCCTATTACCACATTTCTACCACTGTACTCACTGCTCTCTCACTCATCTTGTCATCTCCGTTTTGACCTCATCCACATGGCTCACCACTTTCAGAATCCCCCTCCCTCTGCACTGGTCAGGCTATAACTCCCTGTCCCTTTCTTTCCATCCCCTAGCATCATCTTATCCCAGCTCTCTTCCCTCCTGCCCTTCCATGGTTCCATCTCTCCTCCTCTAACTCCATGGTCCAACATTTTGCTCCCTCTCTTTTCTGTTTTGCTTCTTCCCTCCCCCTTGATGCTAAACAGTGAAAAGGAGAAAAAGAGAGCTAGATACTGCATCTCTCTGCCTTCCATCCACAGGCCTAACATTTCTCCCTCCCTCCCATCCCCAGATCCAACTTCTCTCCCTTTTTCTTCCCAACTGCCCCCCATCCCATCTCTCCACCTGCCTGCCTCCCTTCCCCAGGTCCACCATTTCTTTCTTTCTCTTCCCAACAGTTCTCCATTCAAGTATCTCTTTCCCTCTTCCTCCACACCACCCAGGTCCAACTTCTCTCCCTTCAGACCATTGCCCACCATTTCTCTCTCTCTGTCTTCTGTTTCTGGTCCCATAAGCTCTCCCCCCACGCCCAATCTGGCACTTCTTTTAATACCCTCCCCCCACCAAAAAAAAGTCTAGGCGGCTTCCTCGGCCCAGCATGTTCTCCCCCTTCTCTCTGCGCCCATGCATCTCTACCTCACTCCTCTCCCATCATGTCCAATAATTATCTCTCTGTCTCCATCCCTCCTCTCTCTGCCCAACAGTTCTCCTCTTTCTTTATCGCCCCAATTCCACCATCTTTTTCCCTCTCTCAGACACCCAATTCTCTCTTTCTATTATCTCCCTCACCTGTGCATCTCTTTCCCTCACTCCCTCCATTCTTCCTCTTATGGCTCATGCTCCCCTCTATCTTTCCCTTCATTCTGTGTCCTAAGTTCATGCCCCTCCCTCCTTCCTTCCATCATTTTTCCTAAGTTTGTGCTCCCTCCCTCTCAAGTTCCAACACGCCCTTCTCTCTCCCGCCCTTCTGTGCCCCGGGTGTTTACCTTCAGGCCGGCTCCCTCCTCACTGCTAGTCATTTTTTGCTGAAAGCTGCGGGCAGCGCCTCCCTCTCAAGTTCCAACACACCCTTCTCCCTCACTCCCTTCTGTGCCGCGGGTGTTTACCATCTTGCTTGCTCCCTCCTCCATCTTGCTGCAGCGTTCGCTCAAAGCTGCGGGCAGGGGCTCCCACGTGCCTCCTGCAGCTGATCTGGAAGCATTCCCTAGAGAACACTTCTGGGTCAGCCGCAAGAGGCACATAGGATCCGCTGCCCATGGGTTTGAGCAAATGCTGCAGCAAGACGGAGGAGGGAGCCAGCAAGATGGTAAACACTGGGGGCGTCAGAGGAAAACATCGCCATCACCCTCAAGCGGGGCTGCACAAAATACTTCACGGGGCCGCATGCAGCCCGCTGGTTTGCACCCCTGATTTAAACTATAAGGTTCAACTGTATTTGCCCTAAATATCCACTGTTGCTCCTTTTTTATCCCTCTCCTTGGCATGAGTATATCAAGATCTGGCTCAGATTTATCGATGATGTGTTCTGCATTTGGACCGGTCTTCAGGAACTTTTGCCATTCTTTTCTGAATGGCTGAATTGCCAGAATCCAAACCTGAGATTTGCTATGACCACCAATTTGAACCAGATTGCATTCCTGGATGTTCTCGTTCTTAAGAGCAGTCCAATCCTGACTACTACTGTGTACAGGAAACCAGTTGATGTTAACAATTACCTTAGTTACACTAGTTGTCATCCTGCTCGATTGAAACAATCTTTGCCTATTAGCCAGTTCCTCCGCATTCGGAGGTTGTGTTCTGACATTCAGGATTTCAAAGCTCAGGCTCATATCATGTATACCCGGTTCAAGGAGCGTGGATATCCCCACTGAGTTTAGCGTGCTTTTTTGAGAGCTCTGTATGCTAATAGAGACCGTCTTCTTCAGAATACTGCCTCGTCCAACGATTCCAAGACCATCTGTGTGTTGATGTTCTCTGATCAATCAGCTAACATAAACCGAACTATTAGACAACACTGGCACATTCTTCAATTGCATACTACATTTCAGGACCAACCCTGCATAGTGTACTCTCATACCAGGAATGTGGCTGACCACATTGTTCATTACAGATTTTCATCCAATTTTGGGAGGTCCACCAGTGGAGGGAAACACAGAACTTGTGGTACCATGTGTGACATCTGTAAGACTACCATTGAGTGTGATACGTGGGCTCATCCTCATACTCCGAAAACAAATGTTCTCAGATCTAGTACTCATTGCAAATCTTCTTGGGTCATTTATGTTACATCTTACCTGGGTCATCTCATTTATATGGGGGCTTACTCAAAGGGCTGTTCGAACGTGGCTCATTGAACCTAGGAGTAGGATCAATACTCAGTCTATCAGCTCTCCAATTGTCCCCCATTGCATTCTGTACCATCATACATTTACAGATCTACGTTGGAGCAACATTGAACAGGTTCCTGAGGACTTTGATGGTGACAAATTAACCTTCCTACAGTGGAGGAAACAATACTGGATTTTTGAGCTCCAATCTGTGCACCCGTTGGGGCTCAACAATTTCATTGAGTGGCACTGTGCTATTCGATTTTGGGGTTTTTTCAGTATTTTTTCATCCATTCGATTGTTTCATTTTATTTCATTTTCACCTAAGAAGAAAATTTATATATTTTTCCCCTGTCTGTTTTTTAAATTTCCCATTTTCAGTATGACACACCCCTTTTTTCTTTTTATGTGTTCCCTTCACGTCCGACGCTTCATGTCTGACGTCATATCCTTCACATTCTGCAGTTTAAATTTTGGAGGCGTTTCTTTCTGGATAGCGCCATTTTTCAACTTCGCTTGCTGTGTCCTTTGAGTGTGTGCAGTGTTAGCAGTGCTTCACTTTTTCTTACTCTTTGGAGAAGCTAAGTATCACACTACATAACATAACTTACATAACTTTTATTCTTGTATACCGCCCACTCAAAGAGGATCCAGTCGGTTCACAGAAAAGAACTGGACAATCAGTGATGTTTACATAAAATAAGATTATACATTAGCATTAAAACAATAAGATCATACAAAGTAGCATTAAAAGGTAGTACAATTAAAACAATAAAAAATGATTATGTAATAAATTTATCAAACAAATGTGTTTTAAAAACCTTTCTAAAAGCAATATACAAATGATTTTGAAAAATCAAAGGATTCAACCAGGAATTCTGTTTGCCTAATTGAAAGGCAATTGTTTTGCTAAGAAATCTCTTGAAACGACATGATATAATAGTAGGATACATAAACATGAATTCATTACTAGTATTCTTTACTGAGCTATAAAACTTGAAATGAGAGGATAAATATTTTGGGGCCAAACCAAAGAGAGCTTTAAAACAAAAACAGCCATATTTAAAAAGGACCCATGCCTCAAAAGACAACCAGTGTAATTGTTGGTAAAAATAACTAATATGATCATATTTCTTTAGACCAAAAATTAGGTGTATGGCCTCATTTTATATTAAACGAATACGCTTTAAATTTTCTTGCAAGATGCCAGGTAAATAACATTGCAATAATCAAGAATTGACAGAATTAAAGACTGTAATAGAAGTCTAAAAGAGTCAAAATCAAAGTATTTTTTAATAGCTCGTAATTTCCAAAGAGCCCGAAAACATTTTTTAATCAAAAGGTCCGTATGCTCTTCAAATGCTAAGGCCCCGATTCTATAAACTACAACTAGTTTTAGGCGTGCTTTAGACATCATTGTGGCGCAAGTGTCAATCAGCGTTATTAGGCGTCAAACAGACGTCTGATTTCCGTTTTCAAAAATCCACTTTTTCCTCATCGACGTCAGATAGACGTCCCTACGATGTTATATATAAAATGGTTTTTACTGATTTGTTATCATTATTTCAGAACTGCAAGCTTTAACATAATAAACCCAAAGTATACTATCATTAAAAGAATAATAAAAACATAGTATACCATATTTAAAAGGATATTTATAATATATTAGTTTCAGTGGGAGTTGATCTGGGAACATCAGTGTGCATATTGAAAAAATGTAACATGCTTACACGCTAACCTTTACTCTAATCCGCTGTGCTAGTCAATGAGCCATACAATAATAGCAATTCTGATTGGATTATACACTCCTTATAGGTAGTGAATGGCAGTTAATTCTGCTAGGAGATAGAACAAGGTAGATCTCACTTTCCTGTTATATCCTTTTTCTTCATTATTTCAGAATTGTATACTTCAACAGTATAAAAACAAAAAAAGTCATAAAGTATGCCATGTTTAAAAGGATAAGTATAAGATTACTGTTTGACTGAGAGGTACTGAGTGGGAGTTGAACTGGAAACATCAGCATAGAAGGGGGGAAGCTTCACTCCTGTGCTACACAGAAACTTGTAGAGCAATGGTATCATTAGCTCCTATAAGAAGTGTAAAGCATAGGACTTTCAGCATCGTGTAGGCTTCAGATAGACGTGGTTTAAGCTCCAGAAAGGCTTTAGCATGATACATGCTATTTAGGTCATCCAATCAGCTGTCTCTGGGCATCCCACAGATGTTATTTGAGAGAGGTTTTTAGAAGTGATTCCTTGCTCTAAATAACACTCTCTTTCTCATGAAACATTGCTACAATAAGCTCATTCTTCAAAGCAAACAGAAAGCCCATAACTTCAATTGGCCAAGCTTAAAACCAGAATAAAACACAGAACAGACCTGAATGTGGCTTCTAATTCATTGCAAATGGAGGTATGCAACTGCACAATGATGACCTCATTGTGACATCATCAAAGTGCACCTGCAAGGTAGAATGCCACAAGTAAAAGCCGGGCCAGGAGTTGAACTCATAACCTCTGGAAGATCAGTACAGTGCTTTTACTCATTGAGCTACACCACCAGTTTCCCTGACTCCCTGTCATATCATAGCTTAGTGATCTGCTAAGGTAAAATCTGCTTAGCTATCATTTGAGCTTTGGCCAGGTGCAAGCTGTTGTGCTAAACCCAGTTTGAACAGACCTGCTCTGGCCTCTGGGAAACACAAGGGGAGTCATTAGCCCCTCTGGGAACCGGAAATCAGGAGAAAAAGGGAAAAAGGGCAAGACATATGTGGCAAAAATAAAATGCAGCAGTCTCAGAATAACAGCTAGAATGAACAGAAGCAAAAAACACTGTTCCTTTTTTATAATAAGGATGCCTATCAATTATGACTCTAAAAAGATTTACCTTTAGCTCTATGTGGAAAAGCATTGCTTCCATCTTCCAAACATCATAGGTTCCATATATTCATGTAACGTGCATATCCATTTTGCTGGCACCAAAGTTTCAAACAGCATGGGGGTTTTTTCAGCCAACACTCCTGGAACCAATTTTTATCATCATTAATTCTCAGACCTGCTAATGACCCTGCGGAATGGAGAGAGTTGTGGCAGATATCAGGGGGACAAAAAGTTAATGGAGAATCACCAAAAGCAATAACATAGAATGGGAGTCCCAAAGAAGAAATCAGTTCTGCTTGAGCTTTTATCTAATAAAGACACCTAGGTAGCTAGCAATATATCATTCTCACCTAGATTTGTTCCTGGAAAGATGAAAAAGGTTAGACAAACATCAAAATTGCAAATTACTATAGCTGCTAATGGTCCTGTGAAATGGAGAGAGTTGTGGGAGATATAGGAATGAAAAGGTTAAAAGATAATCAAGAAAAGTAAAGTCTCAGAAATCAGCATAAGCAGTAACACAGAATAGGAGTCCTAAAAGAGAAAACACACTGCTCTGATGGACCTTCTTATAATAAGCATGCCTAAGTAGCGTCTGATGTCATAGGCACCGTTTGGACTTCCCACCAGAAAACTTTAAAATCTGATTGGGCGTGCTTTAGGTGTGGTTTGGGCAAACATACCTGTACTGACTTTTAATCAATTCCTTCACTTCTCAAAGCTTTTACTAGAAGCCATTTGTCATCTGCTTAGTTCGTAGAGGCTGTTACCAAATTCTAAACAAAGTTCCCTCTATAGCTCTATGCCTTAAGGTGCTGCTTTTATCTTCCATACGTCAGGGGTTCAAGTCTTGAGTGCGGTTAGCAAATATTTGATATTAATTTTTCTACCAGAAAACCTTCAAACTCTTTGGCCATTCCTTTGCTTAAACATATTTGAGTTGATCTTTAAAATGATCAGTAGCAATTCTCAGATGTTTAAAGCAGCCTGTTCTCTCTCATCCTAAAACCGCCTCCCCCACCCCAACACACACTCCTCAAACATGAAACCACAACCAGCCAAGCTGAATATACCAACAGGAATGTCTCTAGGGTACATCTCAAAAACATGTACCTTCCTTCAATACCTGTCCAAGCCCTCTGAAGTTTTAGTAAACTCTTCTACCTGTTGCCCTGTGCGGATATTGCATAGAAGGAAATCCATTCCTACCACAATGGCTTGTAGCAGAGAGATGAATGTATCTGATGCACCTGTGCCTGCAAACTGCAGAATGCTGATAAAAAACAGCAAAGTCCACCACTTATGAGAGCTGTTAGGATGCTGTTAAAATGAGTGAAGGTGAGGGTAGGATTTCAACTGGGGAGCTTCAGAAGATAGACAAGGCACATTAACCTGGTGAGCCACAAATGGCATCTTTCTGTCAGGTGAGAAGTTTCCTCTCATGACAGCTTAGGATGTCCTAGCCATGGGAAGAAGAAATAAGTTTGCCTGGAAAGAGAAATGTGCTGATAAAAACGGCAAAGTCCACCATCTAGACCCTCTTATGATAGCTAATAGGAAGCTGTTAGGAAATTGTTAAAATGAGTGAACGTGGAATTTGAACCAGGGTGCAACAAGGTGCAACAAGGCGCATTAACCTGGTGAGGCAGAAATGCTTTCTTTGTGATGATTGTGATACGATAGCTAATCAGATGATACATAGGCAGGTCAAGTTTCAAGTTTCAAGTTTATTAGGATTTTATATACCGCCTATCAAGGTTATCTAAGCGGTTTTTACAATCAGGTACTCAAGCATTTTCCCTATCTGTCCCGGTGGGCTCACAATCTATCTAACGATATGAAAGGGCAGTGAGATCCATCTGAGTAGAAGCTGATGTAGCTCTATGGGTTAAAGTCCTGTGCTCTGTCATACAGAGGTTGTGAGTTCAACACCCAGCGCATCTTTTAATTGTGGCATACTACCTTGAAGGTGCAGCTTGATGATCTCACAATGAAGTCAGCTTTGTGCAGCTGAAGAGCTCCATTTTGCAATGAGGGAAAATGCATGTTAAGGTCTGTATCTGGTTTTTCTCTTTTTAAGCGCTGAGAAATGAAGTAATGTGTGCAATAATGTTATCTATTTCATGTTCTTTCTTTGCTCTCAAAAAAGAGCTAATTGCAGCACTGTTTGGTGAGAAAAAAGGGGGGTTCTTTTTAAGCAGGAAAGTAAATGATATTACTGTTTGGGCAGAAAAGTACTATATTTTCCATGCAATAAGTTTATATTGATGTGCCCTATTAATATGGTGGCTTATTAAATCTATTAGGAAGGAGAAAGAAAAAAAAACCCCCATATTCAAACTCACTATAGGAAATATTATTGCGGAAGCACGCTTAACCTGCATCTATAGGATGTCTCCGGCAACGAAAGCTGAAACTGCATTGAAATGAAACAAAAATCATACTTAGACCAGCTTTTCCACAATGTTTAGACGTGGTCTACCACCTAACTAGTGTCTATGTGGTGCCTATCCTTAACCACGCCCACATTACGCCCCTGTTACGCCCAAGTCTACAAATTTAGACGCAATTTTTTCTTAAACTTGCGTCTATCACGTTTCTTTGTTCAGAAAACGCCTATCTGATGCCTAACTCTGTCTAAGTCCCAATTAACGCTTGTTAAGACACTTAAATCGCTCATTATTCACTTAAATCGGACGCCTAAAGCACACCTAAAGTTAGGCGCACTTTACAGAATTGGGGCCTAAATGTCTATCTAATATAACTCCCAAAATTTTAATAGAGGAGACAAGTTCAAAAGATTGATTATTAATTAAAATTTGCCTATCTGAAATAGTTTCATTTGGACTAGCAAAGAAAAACTTTGTTTTATCAGCATTTAGTTTAAGTTTAAATCTAGACATCCAGCTTTGTATATCCATCAAAATTACAGTAACCTGGGCTATTATCTCTTCTGTAAAAGAGGTCAAAGGCAGCAAAATAGTGTTATCATCTGCGTAAATAAAAAATTCAAGTTTCAATTCTTGTAGTAGGTTAGCTAAAGAGATCAAGTAAATATTAAAAAGTGTAGGTGACAACGGCGATCCCTGGGGGACACCGGAAGAATTACACCAACTAGAAGAATATGCCCTCATCGAGTATACCATATACGATCTACATTTCAAAAAGCCATTAAACCTTTTGAACATTTCCTGTAATTCCGATGGATTCCAGACATATCAATAGTAGATCGTGATCAACCAAATCGAATGCACTACTCAGGTCTAGCTGCGATATCAAAACGTTTAAGCCTAGACTAAATTGTTTATATAAATAATCTAATAGTGAAGTAAGAATAGTTTCTGTGCTGTGACCAGTACGAAAACCAGATTGGTGATTGTGGAGAATATCAAATTTGTCCAGATTGTTTACTAAGTCCACATTAACCATCCCCTCTATAAGTTTTACAAACAATGGAATACTTGATATAGGCCTGACTTTATCAAGCCTGCGATTTTGTGTTTGGCACGGATGATTTTTGGTCACTACTGTACCCTCGGGTGAGTAGCAGAGACAGCCCGAGTAGTTCATTGTATCTTAATTTATTATTTTGTTAAATTTTCACTTTTAACACACTAGTTTGTGCACTAGTTTTCACTTACCATATTTTTTGGTTTATAAGACGCACCCCTCTCAATGAGAACTGACCTCAGCCAATCACTGAGCGGCACAGGACTAGGCAAGAAGCACAAAGATCGTGCTCCTGCATCGTGCCGCTCTGCTCTGCTTACAAAGACAGCCGTCCAGCAGGAGAGCACCACAACTTTTAAAAAGATACAGAGGGGGGGGAAGGTGTATTTGCTCCATAAGATGCACCCACTTTTCCACCCCCTTTTTTGGGGGGAAAAAGTGTGTCTTATGGAGCGAAAAATACGGTAATTTCACGTGGGTAAGTCCGAGGATGTTTCACATGCTACCCTTCTGGGTTATGATTGTGACAGCTGTGCATTAGGGGCTGTGTTTCCCATTGCGGGCTGTGGTACTGAGGACTTCCCTATTCCTCTGCCTCTAATTTATTAGATATCTTTCTCTGGGCTGCCTCTCCCCCTCCCTCGCTGTTGAAATGGCCATGCAAATCCATCTGGCTATAGAAGCCTTGGACGCCAGTCTGTCGTGCTTGGACTGGCTGGTTAGCACAAACAGATGGAAAGACAAAAGCCATTGGTCTTTTCCAAATAGTGAAGTAAAACTCTTCGTACATCCAGTTTCTTCAATATCCTATCCTGCTTGTCTGAGCCTGTGGGTTGAAAAACAGGCAGACGAACCTCCTAGTTGATGTGAAAATCTGATACAACTTTCGGAAGGAAGAAAGGAACAGTATGGAGAGCTACACCCGCCTCTACAATTCTGAGAAAGGGCTCTCTACAAGTGCACCTCTTAGGAATCTGGATAAATCTGGATGAGTTGCCAGTGAAATTTTACCACTTTGTGCCCGGAAGTATGAAAGGCCTAACACTTGCATTTTGAGGGAAGCAACTGCCAGTTCTTTTTCCAGACCGGCTTGCAGAAAGGAAATGATAACCAGAATGGGAGCCTGCAACGGTTCCACTCAGTTTCTTTCATACCACTGTTGAAAAGCCTTCTAAGCTTTGGAATAGGCTGGCATAGTAGAAGGCTTTTAGCCCAGAGGAGAGTAGCAATAATCATGTATGAATAGCCTTTGTTAACTAGGGCCATGAGCTTAAGAGCCATGCCATAAGACCAAAGTGCTTTGGATGCTCCATGGAGACTGGCCCCTGACTGAGAGGCTCACAATGAAGAAGCAGCTTGAGGCTACTGTCCTGCTGAAGACATACTAGGTCTGCATACCACAGTTGGCGAGGCCAGTTCGGGGCCACTAATATCACAAGTGCTGGATGAGTCGCAATCCTGCAAATGACTCGGCCCACCATGGGCCAAGGTGGGAAGACAAAGAAGACCTTTAGTGGGCCATGGCTGAACCAACATGTCCAATCCTAAACTTCCTGGTACTGCTCTTCGACTGAAGAAGTGCTTCACTTTCAAGTTTTGGCAGAAGCCATCAAATCCATTACTGAACTGCCACAGTGATGCACAAGAAATCAAAAGACCTTTGGGATAGAAACTGCTGATTGAGAAAGTAGCTTGAACATTTTCCACTCTGTCCACATGGGCAGCGGAAAGAGCCTGTAGATGGACTTCCACCCACTGAAGAGAATCTGAGCTTCCAGATGTAAGGGTGCATTTTTGGTGCCTCCTTGTCTGTTCACATTCACTACTGCTATGGCGTTGTTGGAGATCACTCTTAGTACCTTTCCCTCTAGGACCTTTTCCAGAGTTCTCAATGTTAGCCAAATGGCTTGGAGCTCCAGTTTACAGACTACCTCTTTTGATGGCGAGTCCACTGGCCCTGAATTGAGAGGTCCCCACAATGAGCTCCCCAGCCAAATAGCCTGGAATTGGTCATGAGAGTCACCCACTTCTGATTCAGAGGGGCATGCCTCAGTGTTCCCCATCCATGGGAGTTGCATCTGAAGAGAATGATGCAGATGACCATCGACAGAACATTATCATGGAGAGGCTGCACGTGTGCCCTGGCCTAGGGAACAACCTCCAGGGAGGCTGCAATGGAATGCCAAGCAGAAGGAATCGGCATCACTAAGAGATCCAAGATTTGTTACTTGAGCTTGTTTATGTGACTCTGGAAGAAATATGAGTCCCTTTACCGTGTCAAAGTGAATCCCTAGGATGGTGGCAGCACAAAGGAAGTGAGTTTAGCACCTGAATCTGGCAGTGTTTGTTTTCTTCATTGGAATATGCCTCATACGAAGCACAAGAGCAGTGTATGGGCTGATTCCATCAAGGCCAGGACATCTACCCCTGTTCAGCGCTCCATATTGGATTTTACCGCCACTGCCATTAACCCCAGAGAAATACCTGGAGGAACGCCTGGGGGAGCAGATAGAGACTTCAGGCTGGAGGTATCACTCTGCCCTCCAGGAGCTGTTCCTCTGCCTTAACCTGCCACAGCCGCGGCCATGCTGAGGGACCCCTGTGAGGAGGTGGAACCAGGGGAAACCCCAGATCAAGGGCTTGTGATAATTACAACAAGGCAGAGAACTCAGAGTGCCGGGTTGGAAACTGGCATAATAACAATCTGTATATTGTAATTAGCTGTTTTTTAAGATTCTGCATACTGTAATTCTCTGACTATCTGCATATTGTAACTCGCTGACTGTCCAGCTCTCTTCAATGTGAACCGGCTAGAAGTCTCTCGACTATGGCGGTATAGAAGAATAAAATTATTATTATTATTATTATCCTCAAGAGCATTTGGGATGCTCTCGAGAGGCTGAACTCAACGTCTAGGTCTTCACAGTAGATTACAAATCTTGTAAGTACTATTGACGCTCTTGGAAAATCTTTCCACAATACTAAAGAAGAATTATCTAATGAAATTCAACAAGTAAAAAAAAACTGCGATAGATGTTCAGGCTGTTACAACTAATTTGATTAATGAAAGAAATTTCCTGCTTAGGAAAACTGAACAGTTGGAAAATTACAACCGGACATTGAACATTTGCTTATTGAATTTTCCTAAAGTATATGGTGTGCTCCCTTAGGTTTAAAGACACCTTATAGAAATATTAAAAATTTCCTCAGATCATATACCTCCGGTAAACCGAATTTATTATTTACCTGTTAACCTCCCCCCCCCACCCCATTGGAGTCACGCCTGAATTACAGACATAGCAAGACGCTCCTTTAAATATCACGGAGCTGTTGGAATCTACTGTATCAGAAAATTCTGAAAGGGCTATGCTATTGGTATCCCTAGTTTCTGAGCAGGACCTGAATAGTATCATGAAATTATATTTTCACAATACTCAAAGTTTATTTCACGAGATAAAAGTTTGGAGTTTCCCTGATGTCACCAGAACCACGCAGGAAACTTTCTTTCAATGAGAAAGGAGACATGAGATCTTAGAGGAACATTTTTACTTGCGTACCTTGCAAATATTTGTTTTTTTAAAAAAATCTTTATTAATTTTCCTTTCAAAAACAGTGCTTTAAAAGTATACATACAATTGGCTTCAAGATAGCATTATATACTAACAAATAAATATTACAATACATTTCATCCCCCAACCCAATTCCAATGTAATTAGTTATTCATTTTAATCTTTTAATCTTTTAATATAATAATCATTATAATCAAACAAAAACTGTATTTCAGAACCTCAAAATATACCCTCCCCCCTAAGGATCCCATCCTCCCCTACCCCTGGATATGCAAGAAATATGTCCAGAAAAAGAAACTATAATGATTCTACAAAAGACATCAATGTTTGATAAAATTCCTGGGAACCAAATATGTCTTCTTTATACCTGAACAATTATGATCATTTTTGGATTTGAAGACCTTGGCAAAAGGGGGAGTATCAGGGAATATAGAACAGTAGTTATAAGTATGGGATTATAACTGTTAAATCTATTCCTTATATTGATTTAGTCTTATTTTTCCTCTTTTTTGAGTCTCTCCTCACTCTTTTGGAATCCTCTCCTCCTTAATTTGTGGTCTGAGAAAGTTTGAATATTTTGTGTTGTTAATTGGCATTATGTTAATTAGCATTGTAATTTTAATTTCCTTTATATGATTTTCCTTCTGTGTTTTCTTGTAGCAAGAGGATTCTTGTGAAATTATTTGAAATTTCAATAAAAATAAAGTAAAAAAAAAGTGAATCCCCAGATTTTCCAAAATCTGGGTCAGTTCGAAATGGTTCTTGAAGTTGACTATCCAGCCCAACCGATGTAGCAGATTTACTACCTGTTACACTGCTTGCTCACACTCTGGCTTGGACGGAGCTCTGATCAGCCATTCATCCAGATAGGGGTATACCGGGATCCTCATCCTTCGTAGATGAGTCACAACCACTTTCATTACTTTGGTGAAAGTGTGGGAGGCTGCTGCCAATCTGAATGGGAGAGCTGCACACTAGAAATGTCCCTAAAGTACATGAAATCTCATATTTCCTGTAGGCCGGAAAAATGGGGATTTGCAGATATGCCTCTGTCAGATCTAGAGAGGCTAGAAACTCCCCTGGAGCCACCGCCACAATGACCAAATGGGTTGTTTCCATATGGAAACGCAGGATTCTTAAAAATGCATTGACGGCCTTGAGATCTAAGATGGGCCTCCAGGCATCTGTGCCTTTCTTGGACACAATGAAGTATATGGAGTATCTGATTGTGCCCAATCATAAAGAACAGGTTCTATGACCTAAATATCTAAGAGCCTTTGAAGTGTGGCTCGAAACTTGCCCTTTTTTTCTGGTTGCTTGGCGGAAGAATTTAGGAACAAATCTACAAGTCGATAAAACTTGATCTTGTGATCCACTCGGATGATGTCCAGTACCTATTGGCTGAGGAGATTTTCTCCAATTCCCTCCGAAATGCTGACAATCTCCCCCTAATGTGAGGAGGTGCGCCGCCAACTTGGTGTCAATGGGACATTTTGGAGGGTGGGTTAACATGAGACCCTAAGGGCTGCTGGTGTCTGATGTTGCTTAATCTCTGTCTGCAAGCCTGGAAAGATCTCTAGGTGGAGGAACTCGGGTTATACTTACAAGAACGGTGGGAGGAATGAAAAGAACATTTACTCCTCCCCTGGGGAGTGGCGTGGCCTGATCTCTAGCAGAGACTTAGGGCGGCGATCCATCACACTGGCCATGAAATCATCTAGGCCATTAGTGAAAAGCATCTGCCCCTTAAAAGGCAGTCTGCTTAAGGTTGCTTTGGATGCTGAGTTGCCAGCCTACTGCCTGATCCAGAACATTCTGCGAGCAGAGACCACATATGCTAATACCTTGCTCATGATCCTGATAAGGTCATATAGGACATCTGCCACATAATCCACCCCTTCCAGCACCAGCTGGGGGCAGACGACCTCCTCCACAGAGGGGTCCTATCTCAATCTGGTGTGACAGGCCTGTGCAGTAAACAAAGCTGCCATTGCCGCTTTGATTCCCAGAGCTAGAGTTTCAAATTGTCTCTTTAAAACCATGTCCACTTTGCGATCTTGCGCATCCTTCAGCATAACTCCTCCCTCACTCGGGAGAGCTGTGTGCTTGGTGACCTGAGCCACCTCAAAATCCATTTTCGGCTGATTAAAGAGTTGCTCGAATTCTGGTGCCATCGGGAAGAGCCTGGACATAGCTTTTGCAATCCTTAAGGAGTCTTCTGGAGGTCTCCCACTGCTCAATAACTAGGAAAGTCTGGATGTGCTGGAAAAAAGGAGGTCTGAACATTAGAGCTGCTCAAGACTGTGCACTGGGAAATGGAAGACTGCACCTCTAGCTTCAATTCCTTAATTGTATCCACTATAAAATGGGGACTGAGACTGACTTGAATAGCAGACCAAAGGATCATTCCCCTGGTCGAGTGCCAGAGAGGCATCTTGGCTGCTTGACCCAAATAGGGAACTGGATTCTTCCAGTACTGTCTCTAAGCCCTGAGATAAGGAATGGAGTTCAATCTCCAATCCTGCCAGTCTGGCTCTGAGTGGTCACTGAAACTGTGGGATGGCTTATCTGTGGAGAAATCATAGGAAGCGAAGATGTTCCCTGGACTAGCAGTGGCACACTTTCTGGCTACACCTCACATCCTGGACCCATTAAAAATGTTCTCCAGATGAGATTTACAAATTCTGGGGAGAAGCCTTGTGCAGGGGAGATAAACGGACCCTGCATGACCTCCAACTGGGCTTTCTGAGCTTTGCACCTTTGTTAAATTCGGTCTCTGGATGGGACTTTCTACCCATTTCCCAGACCCACAGCAGTTCTCCAGACCTGGAGGACATGGATGGGGCTAAGCTCGAGGTTCTCACCCCTCCCTCACACGATACATATATGCTCCTCCACCAGCCATCTGGTGCAAATTTCACATGAAATGGCGTCAACACACTCTGAGGAGTTCATCCCTATTAATTTTTGTAAAAATTGAGAGGTTTGATGGAGATATAGACTAAAAGATTGTTTAAAATCCAAGATGGCCACCACCAGAAAAATCATGCCAAAAAAGGCCCGTGGAAACTTTTTTGAAAAATAAAAAATGCTGAATTAGGGGTTTTGGAGGTAGGAGACCTGAATCCTGGCCCCAGAAACCCTTAAAAACAAAGTTTTTGGACCTCCTCCCCCCCATTTTTCCATAGGAAATAATGGGGCTTTACTTAAATTTCTGTTTAAGTGCCTGCCTATCAGCTTTCCTTGCAGCTGGAGGGGATAGAAAGGACTTTCTGCTTCAGAAAGTTCAAAAATACAACTTTAAACCAGTTAATTTTTGGGCTACCAGTCAGACTGACACTGTCCACGACCTCCACCCCATGGAACCTCGGGAGTGTGACGGGGGGGGGGGGGGATTGGGGGAGCAAATATGCAGCTAGCTCCCTGATTCCCCAAGGGTTCTTAGGGTGCCCACAGCCTGTGTTCAAGCTTTTGAAAAATTCAGAAGGTGAGCTGGCTCCCAGGGGAACAAATCCAGAGCCCTGAAGTGATACAAAGCAGGCTGGCTTCATAGATGCACCTGAAGGTTTGCCCTCCGAGCTGCAGTCCAACTCCATGGAACCTGTGTCCTTCCCAGGCAGAGAATCTCCAAATATGGGGTCTCAGGGCACCAAAGCCTCAGAAAAAATGAACTTATAACTGAGAATAAGAAAAACTAAGCAGATCAGAACAGAAACACCCTGCACAGTTTGCTTGCAGAAGTAAAAACTGAAGGGGGCACTCCACTCCACTGGCAATATGAGAGGTACTAAAAGTTGCGAGTGACACACTTCTTCAAAAACTGGTTCGCAGGAATGGATTAAATACCTAACATGGACTCCTGAGTAGATGTAACAGAACGCCCCTTTTACTCCTTGATGATCACTAGCCCCATTGATTACCTCACAGGCTTTCTGCTTCTGATATTCCTGAAAAAGTTATCACTTGAGTTTTTGCCTTTGGAGAAAGTTTCTCTTCATATTCTCGTTTGCTTTCTTTATCAATCCTTTGCATCTAACTTGCCAGAGTTTATGCTGCTTCTTGTTTTCTTTGTGTAGATATTTTTACATTTTTTGAAAGATATTCTTTTGGCTCTAATAGCCTCTTTCACTCCATCACCATGCTGGCTGTTTGCTCTTCTTTCCACCTTTACCTTTATACACCTGGTCTAGGATTCTGTAGTAACATGAGGGAAGATCTGAAGCCCTGGTAAATAGGTTAAGGTAAACAAAATGATTCACAAATATGGGAGAACTTATAAACATATAAAGAGATTAGGTTCTTACCTCGGTAATACTTTACCGGTAGATAGGAATGGTATGCTGAACTTTAGCTCTGTCCATTCTTGCGAGCATACTGCAGAAAGATGTCAATCACAGCTTTTGAAACCTCTTCCATTTCCCAGGAATCTGTTGCATCATTCACTTTGTGCCGCAGGTATGGGAACAGGGCTTTTCACTGCCCCATGGAGCGGTACAAGGCCTTGTCCCTGCAGTAAAAAGTCTGCCGCAAGTAGCCTCCCTTTCCACCCCTCCCGGCCAGCAGCCCTCCTCGCTATCACAGGTCCAGCAGCCCCCCTTACAATCATGGGTCCAGCAGCCCCCCTCCATCGCACCCGATCACGGGTCAAAACCGGCATAAGAAAACAAATCAGCAACTCCCCTGGGTTGGCCCCTTTGGCCTACCAACCTCTTAGAAGTTTCATGGATGAAGAGGCAACATCACACGCAAGACTGATCCTGGACCTTCTACCGGCCAAGACCCTCCTTCTGATGTAACTTCCGGCAGCATCCACGCCCTTGTGCTTCACCCATGCTCCATCCGAAGGATCTGGAGATGTTCTCCCTTTGACACCCTGCCTTAAGGGTATCAGAGAGGGTTACGTCTAAGTTCAAGGCTCCTGCCCCTCCCTCATGTGCCCCACAGCATGCTCTTCAGGTGGGCCATCCGTTGCAAATTTGCATGATATAGGGATATCTCTACTAGAAGAGTCGATCCCTGTTTTAAAACAAATCGAAGGATTTTTGAAGAAGATGAAGGCTTTTCAAAATCAGGAAAATCCAAGATGGTCACGCTACAAATAGCCTGGGGAACCCTCCTAAAAGATTAAAAAATTCTGGGAAGGTGTTTTGGAGGTGGAGCACCCTAACTACAGCCCCAGAAACCCTTAAAAACAACAAAATCAGACCCCCCTCTCCAATTTTCTCATTGGCTACAACAGGCAGTACTCACTGTCTGTGCTGGATTAACCTGGTGCAGCTGCCACAGAAGCTGGAAATGGAGAAGACACTGCCTCTTGTTTAGCAAACCAGACCTCTTGCTGGAATCTTTGGACTGCCAGTTAGACCACGGTCCAACTAAGACTTCAACCTCCATGGACCCACGTGTGAGCAGGGGGAGAAATTTCCATAGCTGGCACCTTTTAAGCCTTGCTGGACCGAAACCGAGGCCAAACAACCTGCGCTCAAACTCCTAATAAATCAGGATGCAAGCTAGCATCACGGGGAACAGACCCTAAGCTCCACAAAATCCAGTGCAGGCCAGCCAGACAGTAACCTTGAGGGATGTCTTGCCAGCTGCAGACGTCTGACCTAGAGTTTCTGTCTTCTCACAGGCAGAGCTGCCCCGGGGTCACTGGGGACCTCTCCAGCAATGAAAAGCCTCAAACTTGGATAAAAAAACAAACCTGAAAATAAAAAAAGAATATTGGAGCAGATCAGAATCACACCTTCTCAACTTGCTTGCAGAAGGAAAAAATTGAAGGGGGCTCTACAGCACTAGAGAAGAATATGGACCTGAAGAATGTAAATTTCATCCTTCTGCGATCAACGACAACTTAGATTCTTAACTTGATAATCTGGGTTCTGTCAGGATACACAGGAGTCCGTACTGTAGCTGTTGATTCCCATTTCCCATGAACTGCAGAAGAGTATCACTTTAAGAACTTTAAACTCCTCCCATTCTGCAGTGGAGCAGTGGTACCAAAGCAGTTGAACTCCACTGAAATATAAGAAAAGAGAAAGGGAGGCACGGGGAACTCCCCTGGCAATAAGCACAGCCTGCTCTGAAATTACATAGAACAATGATTAATACCAATTAACAAGTAAATAGTGAACAATAAATGACGCACATGAGTAACTAAGAGCCAATCTGCTAAGGTTAACAAGCAGGGGCTATAGGACCCTCCCAAGAGGAAAGAAAAAAGGAAACACCCAAGTACCTGAAACATATCGTAGGTACAGTAGAAGAGGTCCCGAGATAGACATCAGCAATGTCTGAGGCAGAAATCAGGTGAATCACAACAAATCCGCACAGGGAGGGTAATTAAGGACTCCTGTGTATCCTAACAGAACCTATATTTTCGCAGTAAGAACCAAATCTGTTGTTCTGTTGAGGATAAACAGGAGAAACCAAAAAAACACTGTGGAGCGACGATGTTTCTGAAATGGACTTTATTGAAAATTTCAAAGTTTCAAAAATACAATTAAGCAATCCACATAAAAATAAAGTAATCCACATAAAAACCTAAAGGATAAACAGGAGTCCGTACTGTAGCTGACATACCAAAGCAGTGCCATACATCTAGGGAGGGACAGATGAGCCTGCCTATAGAACTGTAGACCCAAAGGCTACATCTTCTGTAGAGCTTTGTAAAGGAATGAAGAGTAGCCCAAGAAGCTGCTCTTCATTGTTCAACAGGTGAAATAGCCTGAAATTCTGCCCAGGCTACACCTCTCGTGGAATGTTATATAAGAGAAATAGGTGGCTGTTTCCAGAAGGAAATGTAGAAAGATGAAATCATCATGCAGATCCATCTGGCAATGGAAACTGGCTGCCCCGAGTGACTGGTCAACACAAAAAGATGATCAGAAAGCCTGGAGTCATTAGTCCTCCAGGTAGATAAGCAGGGCCTTGTGCACATCCAACATGTGCAAAAAGTTTGTCCTTTTTGGCAGAACTCATAGGCTCAAAGACAGGCAAATTAAGTTCCTGATTAATATGGAAGGTGGAACCACCTTCAGAAGAAAGGAAGGAACTGTGCGCAGAGAAACACCCGACTCCTTGAAATGAAGAAACAGCTCCCTGCAGAAGAGAGCCTGCAATTCCGAGATCCTTCTCACTGAGACTATGGCTACCCAAAACACTGTCTTGACCATAATGTCTAGTAGGGAAGCTTCCAAAAGAGGCTCGTTTGGAGTATGGGCCAGGCCATTAAAGACCACATTGAGGTTCCAAAATGAGAACGCAACAGGGGCCTCGGCCTGAAAGTTCCCCTCAAAAACCGACTGATGTCCGGGTAAGAAGCTAGAGAACTAAAGCCACTCCAAGCCCGAAAGCATGAGATACAGGCTATGCACTTTGAGAGACAAAACCACAAAGCCCTTTTCAAGACCAGCTTGCAGGCAGACAAACATCACCAGAACAGGAGCTCTACCTGCTCCTTGGCACACCATATCTGAAAAGTCCTCCAGGTCTTAGCATAAGCCGCAACCGTAGACTATTGTAACATCATCTATTTAAGAGCACCCAAAAAAATTCAAAGGAAATTAAGGATAATTCAGAATACAGCTGTTCGATTGATTTTTGGTTTAAAAAACAACGACCATATTAGTCCATATCATTTACTTCATTGGCTGCCTTTGGAGGCAAGAGTATTATTCAAATTTTCCTGTATCTGCTTTAAGCTGATATTGGCATTGTCTCCAGCTTACCTTTTTCCTCATTTTATGCTGCATAGACCATCAAGAAAAACTAGAAACTTCTACTTATTTGCTTATCCAAAAATTAATGGGTGTAGATATAAGACCTTCTTAGGTATGACCCTAGCATTTCAAGCTGGTAGGCAACAATCTTGGTTAGGTAAATGTATTCAGCAAGCTATGTTATCCTATTGCAGTTTTCGGAAATTAATTAAGACTACTTTGTTCGATAAGTTTATTACTTAGTGAGTTTTATTATTGAAATTCTATTTTACAAATATTTGTATTTTTTACTGTATTATTGTATTTCGATGATTATCCAGCTCTTTTTAGTGTAAACCGCCTAGAACTTTTGGTTATGGCAATATCTAATATAATAAAATGCTAGGCCGCGCATGCGCACTAAAAAAAACGTGTTCCCTGAGCTGTCCCGTTTATTTTAGTGCGCATGCGCGCGTTTTACGTCATCACCTACTCTCCACCTTGCGCCACCAATCACTGTCATCACCTGCTCTCTACCTTGCGCCACCAATCACTCCTCCTGCACTATGCCACGCCAGGCATGTCCGCAACCGGCCTCGAGCTCCTGGGGGCCGGCGGCGTGAGCCGCCCGGCGGTGCAGTGCTGAGGTCCCGCCTCCGCCCTACACGGCGCCGCCAGACCCGGCCCTACACTGAGATCCGCGATCGGGTTGCCATGGAAACCCCGCCGCAGCCTCGCGGCTAGGTAGGGGGACAACAATCGCGCTTATGTTCAAGCCGCTGCCACGACTCCTCTCTCGAACCGCACCAGGATCGAGAGAGGAGCTGCGGCGGGGGCTTGAGCATAAGCGCCATTGTTGTCCCCCTACCTAGCAGGCGGCCTTCCTCACCCGGCCCCACCGTTCCTTCCCTTCAGTTCAACTCCGCCTATGTTAAAAGGAGCTGCTTTGAAATTGGAGCCCTGCCGCCACCGTAACACGTTCCCTTTGCCGCGGTCCCATATGTCAGAGAAGGAGCGGGACCAAGGCAGAGGGGAATGTGCTACGGCAGTGGCAGGCCTCCGATTTCGACGCGGCTCCTTTTAACATTGGTGGAGCTGCACTGCACTTGATGGAGGAAGGGAAGGAAAGGTAGTTGTGCGCTGTTGAGCCCCTCTTTGCCCTCAGACCCTCTCCTAACTGCTCCCTCCTGTCTCAGACCACTGGGGGGAGGTGCCTGTCTTCAGCTGCCGGGATGGAGGGAGGGAAGAAGAAAGAAGGGGCCCTGGCAAGCAAGTTATCAAAAGCCAACCATAGCCTGGGACCCCTACATGATATGAATAATGACCAGACAACAAAAGGTAAGAAAAATAATTTTATTTTCTGTTTTGTGATTACAATATGTCAGATTTGAAATGTGTCTTGAGGGAGGCTGCTGCCACGGCTTTGGACAGAGGGGTACCATTTTCGTGGGAGCCGGTCTTCAGAGAGGCTTGGGACGTGGGGACGGATGCGGGAGGGGCTGCCGCTGCAAAGGGCTTTGGTGGGGGAGCCAGCCAGACCGCAAGTGTGGGGACGTTGTAAGCGCGGATTGGTCAAGGAGCCGCTGCTGCTGAGGCTTTGAAATTGCTCTCCCACCGTCACTCCCTCCCGCCCCGGCTCTGCCTCTGCCCCTGCCCAAGTTCAAAAGCAGGAGACATCTAGCACCCGTTAATCTAACGGGCTTAAACACTAGTTAAAGAATAAAGTTATTATTATTATTAAGAAGAGTCGTAACTGCAACTTTCGAATAGCCCTACCAAATCAAGGCCACACGCTCAAGAGCCATGCTGTAAGACCAAAGCATTCCGGCTTCTCTATCAGAACCGGATCTTGGCTGAGAAGACCCGGATAAACATCAGGGAACTGCCCCTCTACAGATGCACCAGATCCACGTACCAAGGTCTGAGGCCAGTCCGGAGCCACCAGGATCACCCGACTCTGATGGGTTGCTATCCTGCAGTTGATATGACCCACCATAGTCCATGGAGGAAATACATAGAGAAACAGATATGTGGGCAAGGGCTGAACCGGGGCATCCAGCCCTGCACTTCCCCGCTTGTCTCTGTGACTGTGGAAGCGGGCTGCATTTGCATTCTTGGCCATGGCCTTGAAATCCCTATCCGGGGGAGCTCGGTCTATCCTGGTGACATTGTGCTTTCTTAGGGGCTGGTGATGAACAAAAGCCCGAGGCTTGCTGTCTCTTGCCCTCCTGCTGAATCTCTGATGCGGTCCTTGAAAGGGTCTCTGCATTTTTTGGCCTCCCATATACATATGGAATCTTTGGGAGCCTTGAAAATTGCCCCATTTTGAACACCGAGCTGTTCGGGGTCTGCTGTCCGGTAAGGCCTTGGAGTGATGGTCTGCCACACTGGCCATCAGATCATCTCTAGGCCCTTGCAAATAGCATATGCCCCAGAAAGGGAAGTCTGCTCAGCATAGCTTTAGAGGTCAAGTCTCCTGCCCACTGTCTGATCCAAAACATCCATTAGGTGGAGATAGTATAGGCCGCGACCTTGCTCATAACTCTGATAAGATCACACAGAGCATTCACAATATAATTCACCCCAGAGAGAATAATCTGGGGATCTTCCTCATCCTTTGGGTCTGAGGACTAAGACAGGTGGGTGTGACAAGCATGTACCACAAAGGAAGAAGCGGCTGCCGCCTTAATCCCTAGGGCCAAAGCCTCAAATTGCACTTGAGGAGCAAGTCCACTTTACGGTCCCGAGTATCCTTTAACATCACTCCTCCTTCACTAGACCTTCATTAGTGACCTGCGCCACCAGCAAATCCACTTTTGGCTGAACAAACAGCTGCTGGAAATCTTGACGCCATCGGATACTGCTTGGCCATAGTTTTATCCACTTGAAGGGCTCCCTCTGGTGACTCCCAGTGGTCAGTGACCAGCTTAGTGATGTCTGGATGTGAGGGAAAAAAATGCAGTCGGAACCACAGAACTGTTCATAACTGAGTATTGAAAAGTAGAAGCTGGAGGAACTTCCTTGCAGAGAAGTGGAAATAATGTTCAAAAGCGCAGAGGCCTTGAATATCCGGAGCGCAATGGGATCTTCCTCCTGTTCCAAGGTTGCTACCACCTCTTGACGCTGTCCTCCTGCAAAGAAGCAGACTCCGACAGAGAAACTTCAACCTGGGATAAAAGTGCCTTGGAATCGGAATGTCCATCCTATCCTGATTCAGGTCTGGTTAGGGCACATGCTAAGAGGGAGAACCCCTGCACAACTGTCACTGGCGTGCTGCTAACAGATGCTGAGGACTCTCAGCAGTTCAAACCGGCATTCCACATAAGGCTCACAAAATTCACGTTGAAGCCTTGTACTAAGGGTCTTGAAGACCCTGGCAGAGACCCCCTGCCGGTCCTCCTGAGCTCCAGGGCATCCAAACAACTGGGTTTGGCCAATACATTTTTGGAGGGTCCTGGAAAAGAACTTTCCCCCTGGGAATTCATCTCCTGCAGATCCCCAGCCCTGGAAGACTTGAAGGAGGCCAAGCCTGAGGCCCCTGCCCCCCCCCATGCGCTCCGTCATAGGTGGGACATAGATACTCCTCGACTGGTCATCCAGCGCACACCTGGGCTCTTTTGGGAGAGCGAGCTAGAAAATCTAATAAATAAGTATAGGGATAAAAAGATCTGAGGAGTCCATCCCTGTCAATTTTAAGCAACATTGAGGGGTTCTGAGGCTGCCAGTTGGACCGAGGTCAGACTGAGCCTCAAACCCTGAAAGATCGCAACGCGAAGGGGTGGGGATTGGGGACAATGCTGCTGGCCCACTGTTAGTCCTGGCAGAGACATGAAGAAGTCAAACAAACTGAGAAAATCAGGGTTGCAAGCAGCTACACAGGGGATGGCCCCTAAGCTCAAAAAATATAAAAGCAGGCTAGGTAGCTAGGTATCTCCAAGGGCTAATCCTGCTAGCAGCTGACCTCTGCTGTGTGGGTCTGCATCTTCTCCTAGGCAGAAGTCCCAAAAAGTGGGAATCTCTGGGTACCCAGCCTTGAAAACGAACACTGAGAAAAAAATATCATAAAATAATAAAACTGCAGATCAGATCAAAAGCAATTCTGAGCAACTTGCTTTCAGAAAACAAACTGAGGGGGCAGGAACAGCTCCCTGGGAGAAGATAGAGTTGAAAACATGATTGACAGTTTTCTTCAAGCAACTTGCTGGTCAAGGTACAGAATCCTATCCTTTCAAGAAAACTAGACACACTGTACTAGAAATCTATTTAGTATAAATCAATAAGCAAAATCTCAAAACGAGAACACTGCTAATGTTGGCGACCCTAAGCACAGATTCTCCCGTTTAGCACATCACACAGCGCGTGCTATCTATCTAGCTCTCCCTATAAGACTTACTTTATTGCGCATGCGCCCTATGCAGTCCTCCGCGTTACCCTGGAAACAGACACTTCCACGCCCCTCCCCCTTGGTTACACCCAAACTATTCTACCCCGTAAGCGTCCCTAGGAGGAAGTATAGTGATACGCGATACCCAGCACATAGGTGACGTCACCTCATTCTTGCGTTCCTAGCAGCATCCGGAAACATGGCGGATGTTATCCCGCTTCACCCGGTGCGCAATGCCCAGAAAAGGGCGGCTTATTATACGGCTGAAAGGCACAACAGGTAAATCGGAAGCCTTGTCGTAAGCGGAGAAGTTGGGCGAGCGCCCTCTCTTCATTATGCAATTACTGTGTTGAAGCGGAGAGAGTTACTTTGGTATCTTCCTCCTTCCCTCTCAAATCAAGCTACAACTGCTCACAGATAGATCATTTCTGTGGCTTCTGCCCCCCGCCCCCTCCTTGGGACCCGTGGGCGGAACTCGTACTGGATTGGAATAAGGAGGCGTTCTATAGTGGGCGCGGCTTGCTGAGGTCCTATTGACCTGGAGCAGGTGCGCGTGGCGTGTCTGTTTTGGTTGTATTCATTGGGCCTGATCGGATTCTCTCCTACTAAACAAGTTGTTTGCACTTGATGACATTTTCTTACGACTTGGAAGGTGCAGACGGTTTAGTTTATCCCTAAACTTAATAAGCTTTACAGGGTTAGTCTCTCCAGATGGATTTGTCGTGCATAAAATGTAACACGAATGAAAGCTACTTTTAAAACAGAGTATGTTTGATATGATTGCGTTGAGCTATTGAGATACGTTTTCTAGAACTCATAGGATGAAAATTTAATTATTTGTGATTTGAAAGTCGTTTTATATTCATTTGGGTGGTGTCCAATACATTTTGGGGTTTCTGTAGAACTTGTTTTGTACTTTATGTACTCTCCACGAATAACTATAGTTTCAAACGCCAAATATAAATAGGGTATTTTAACAGTCCAACAGTCCAGAGTGGTATATTTTGCTTTGGTTACATGCCTAATCAAGAAGACACCTGAATGGATTTACATAAAAATTGAAACTACAGTTTATATTAACACTTGTTATCTAACCCTTTAAAATGTCTCCTTTGGCATTAATTTCCAACTTTCAGTATCCAAACATAACTAGTCATTAGGTGTCTACCATTGAATGTTCTGTTCAGTTATCAAAAAGAAAGAACCACATTTAAAATTTTTCCCTGAATCTTATTAAATTCAATTTAGACAGATTTCCTAAAGCAGTGTCTTGCAAACTTTCTCAAGCCTTGGCACACTAAAGGTAGTGGCTGTGGCTTGAGGCACCTGGAATTGTGTGGATATTGCTGTGATGACATGGCATGCATGACATGATCATGTCGATGTCTGCATGTGTGTGAAGGTCCTTCAGGCAGGCCCTAAGATGCCAGTGGGGGGTGCCAGAAGGGAAGAGGGCCGGAGAAAAGGATAGATGCTGGCACCCACTGATTGCCTACAGGATGTGCCTCTCGCCACAAGAGGCACATCCTGTAGGCAGTCAGCTGGTGCTGGTGCTTATCCTCCTCCCCAGTGAACCGCGGCATACCTGAAATCTCTTGAGGCACACAGTTTGAGATGCACTATCCTAAAGGAAATATATTCCATTATCAGGAGTTGATGTAAGTAAATGTTTCCTGTCTTGCATGCTGTAGTTTAGCATGGTCTGATATTTTATTTTAAATTCTTTATTCATTTTTATAACTTACATCAAGTGCATCAAAAAGTTACACCATTTTAACATAAGTACAACGCTTGAAATTCTACATTATTCATATTAAATAGAATTATCCCTTCCCCCATCCCTTCAGTATCTCATAACACATATACCATATAATAAATTCCCCCTCCCCCACCCCATTCTTTCATTTGTACAAAAACAGGGAAATAATATCTATTCATTGCAATATTTTGTTAATGGCCCCCACACATCTTGAAATTTATTAAAATTCCCTTTCTGAATAGCTAATGTTCTTTCCATTTTATAAATATGACACACTGAATTCCACCAAAAACTGTAGTTTAATCTATTCCAATTTTTCCAATTACATGTTATTTGTTGTATGGCGACTCTTGATAAAATAAGTAAGAGTTTATTATTTTTGGAAGAAATTTGGCTCTTAACCCTCATAGACATGCCATATAATACTGTGTCATACGATAATGCCACATGATTTTCTAATAAATTATTAATATGGCCCCAAATTGATTTCCAAAAATCCATAATAAATGGGCAATAGAACAATAAATGATGTAAAGTCCCTGCCTCAAGATGACAATGCCAACATCTATCAGACTTAGAGCGATCTAATTTTTGTAAACGAACAGGGGTCCAGAATGCTCTATGCAACAGGAAAAACCATGTTTGTCTCATAGATGCAGACATTGTACATCTCATCCTCCAAGACCAAATTCGTGGCCATTGAGACGCAGTAACTTTATGCTTAATCTCAATACTCCAAATGTCCCGAAGACCAGTCTTTGGTTTTTTATTCATAAATCCAGCTATTAATTTGTACCACTGAGCGGCCTGATGTCCCAGGAAATCCACCTGAAAGCATAAGAATTCCAAATTATATTGATTATTAAGATTTTTCCATTCAGGGAACCCAACCTGAATGACCTGCTTCAGTTGCATCCATCTAAAATTTTGTGATTTATTAAGGCCATATTTATGTTGCAACTGTGAAAACTCAAGTAGCTTACCATTAGAAATAACATCTTCTAATACACATATTCCTGCAATCATCCAGTGCTTCCAGATGACTTTAAATCTGCCAATTTGAATCTTGGAGTTCAGCCATATAGTTTGATTTGTTGAATTGTTAATTGGAATAGGTGTTAAATTGCTCACATATCTTATTGTTTTCCATGTGTCTACAAATAATCTATTTTCTTTATATAATCTAGGCATTTTGATACTAAGTACATGGCATAATCGCAGAGGGAACATGAGTCGCCATTCCAACCACAACAGGCTCTGGGAGGATCCAATACATACCCTGGTGCATAATATAGGATTAATGATACCTATAAAAATTGGGAAAATTTACCCCTCCCTCTGTAATCGTTTTTTGTCAAGATACTAAAGCAATTCTATCCTTTTTGCCCAGCCAAATAAATTTTGTAAGAATACAGTTTAACTTTTTATAAAAGGACCCCTGAAAAAAAATAGGTAACATACCCATTTGATAACAAACCACGGGCAAAATCATCATTTTGATAGTTTGAACTCTTCCCCACCAAGAAAGATGTAAAGGATTCCATTGTTCACACATTTGTTACCTTCTGTAATAAAAAATTTTCATTCACTTTCATTGTTTTTTCCAACATGTTTTTTATCCAAATGCCTAAATATTTTATTCCGTCTTCTTTCCATAGAAAGGGGAATGCTTCAAATAAACCTTTTGTACAATGGACATTAAGTGGAAGAACTTCTGATTTACTCCAATTTATATCCTGAAAATTTTCCAAATTTTTCTATCAATTCTAGTAAGCTTGGAATGGTTGTTCCGGATTTCTCAAATGAAGCAATATATCATCTGCATAAGCAGAAACTTTATATTCCCGATCTGAATAAGGAATACCCTGTATCCCCTTCGCTTGCTGAATAGCTAATAACAAGAGCTCGAATACAATATCAAAAAAGCAAAGGAGACAAAAGACAGCCTTGTCTAACCCCCCCTCTGCAGACTAAAACGCTCTGAGAAATTATTATTAATATATAATCTAGCAGCAGGAGAACTATACAATGTTTGGATCATTTGTATAAATCCTGAACCTATACCAAACCACTCCATTGCTTGATACATGAAGGCCCATTCTACCCGATCAAAGGCCTTCTCTGCGTCCAGGGATACAGAAAAGGCTGGATCATTCATGGCTTTTGTTAAATTTAACATATGAAAAGCCAATCTAGTATTATTAGAGGAATGTCTCAGAGCAATGTCCTGTTTGGTGCATAGCAATAATAAAAGGGAGAGCTTTGGCTAAGCGTAAAGCCAATGTTTGCCATCTACATTAATTAAGGAAATAGGCCTGTAATTTGAAATCAATGTGGGATCTTTATTTGGCTTCAGCAAAACTATGGTAACAGATTTTGCCATAGTACCTGTAATGCAACCTTTAGTTAGTTGAACCTGATATAAATTTAACAAATATGGTAATAGGGTATTTTTAAATGATTTATAAAACTCTACTGTGACACCATCACCTGGAGTGGATCCAACTCTTAAGGGACTTCAATGCTGTTTGCAATTCTTTTAGTGATATTGGCATTTCTAAACTTTCTGCTCAGGAATTTTTGGTCCCTTAATTAAATTTAAAAATTCTAATCCATCCTTTTCTTTATCTAAGTAAGGCTCACAAGAATATAAAGCTTTATAAAACTTTAAAAATTGTTCTAGAATAGGACCAGTTTGAGAATAATTATTCCCTTGTCCATCTTTCACCATCACCAGTGTTCCCGCTAAGCTGCGTTGGCCTGCGCTCACGCACAAAATATTACATCGCAGCGCAAAGTTTCTCTTCACAGCGCACACACGCGTCGGTAAGGTAAGGGGACGCATTGGGGGGATTGCACTTCCCCACAATTGCCATGCTTCGGTTCCTCTTCTTCCTTCCTTCCTCCCCCCCCGCGGGACCCTGCGGCACCATCAACTCTTACTCCCTCTAATGTCGGCCCTGCAGCTCCAGACTTCCTCGCACCTTCTCCCCTCCCCCTTTGGATCGCTATTATTTTAAATGTTATAGCCGCGGAGCTGTATCCATCAGTGGAGATGTCTAACCTCGGCCTGCCCCGGAACTCTTACTGCAACAGTGACTTCCTGTTCCTGCCTAGACGGGCGGCTGCTGCAGTAAGAGTTCCGGGGCAGGCCGAGGTTAGACATCTCCACTGATGGATACAGCTCCGCGGCTATAACATTTAAAATAATAGCGATCCAAAGGGGGAGGGGAGAAGGTGCGAGGAAGTCTGGAGCTGCAGGGCCGACATTAGAGGGAGTAAGAGTTGATGGTGCCGCAGGGTCCCGCGGGGGGGGGGGGAGGAAGGAAGGAAGAAGAGGAACCGAAGCATGGCAATTGTGGGGAAGTGCAGAGCTGCAGGGAAGAGTGTTGCGGTACCCAGCTGGAGGGAGAAGGAAGATGAGGGAGGGAATTAAAGGAGATGCCAGGGCTTGGAGCGTAGGAGGAAGGTATGCCAGTCTAAGGGAAAAGGAAGGGGGAGATGTGAGAGCATGGAGGGGGAGCGAAAGATGGAAGAAAAGGAAAGGAGAGAGATGCCAGAGAATCAGGGAAGGGGAGATACCAGACTATGAGGAGAGGTGTGGGAGAGGGAAGGCGAGGAGAGAGATGCCAGACCAATGGGGTGAAAGGAGAGATGGAAGGGGGAGGCATACAGTTTCTGGAAGGGGCATAGAAGGAGAGAAGATGCCATATAGGGGAAGAGAGACGGCAGACAGTGGATGGAAGGAAGAGAGTTACAAGAAGATGAGGAAAGGAGAAACCACAGAAGACAAAGGTAGAAAAAAATTTCTATTTATTTATTGCTTTAGGAGACATGTGTCACTGTTTCTGTGAAGCATTGTATGCAGAGTCCAGCTTCTTGCTGGTTCAATTTAACCTTTGTCTATGTATTTTTATTTTATCCCCCCTTTTACAAAACTGTGAAGCGTTTTTAGCACCAGCCTTGGTGGTAGCAGCTCTGATGCTCAGAATTTTATGAGCATCAGAGCTGTTACCTCCGTAGCTAAAATCCACACTACAGTTTTGTAAAAGAGGGAGGGGTTAGTTTGTGATTACATATTCCTTACTAGGCGAAGGTGTTTTCTGTGTTCTGTGTGTTCGAAAGACATGGTTTTCTGTTAGGATTGACTGGTGTAGGATTGATCTGTGCTGGTCTGGCTTGTTTAGTTTTACAATGGGTGTATTGATGTACTGCTCACTGCAATATGTAAGATGCTGCCCTTTCCTAGGTACTCATGTGTGACGTGTGGTTTGTTACTAAAAATCATGTTTTTCTTACAGATGGGGGGGGGGTGCCAAAAAATGATGGGCCCCGGATGTTACATATGCTAGGTACGCCACTGTATGTAAAGATACCAGAAAGCTGGCGTAGCAAAAACTTCTAAGTTTTGAGTATTTAACCCTCCCACAATCTCACGGGCACTCGTTTCAAGTTTATTGAGATTTTGATTTAAACGCAATATCAAATATTTTCAATGCGTATAACAAAAATAAATTTGGGGAAATAAATAAAACCATTTGAACCAGTGTTCCCGCTAAGCTGCGCTGGCGTGCGCTGGCGCACAAAATATTACATCGCAGCGCACACGTTTCTCGTTACAGCGCACGATCGGAAGAGGCGTACGGCAGATGGCAGGGCGGCGAGAGGAGAATCGGGCGAGTTGGCTCATAACTTGCTGGCGCCCGATATTTTTGGCTCACGGTGAAAAAAGTTTGCTCACAACACCCGCCCGCTTAGAGGGAACACTGACCATCACTATTTTTGTTTTTTGTTTTTTTGCTTTTAAATAATTTGCCAATCTTCCCGTCTTATTTGAGTTTCCATAATACATCGCCTGCTGAGAAAATAAATCTTTTCTTATTAGTTTAGAAGAAATCTCATTATATTTCCCTTTAGCTTTCAAGAGATTCTGTAGTGTAGATTATTCCCATTTATCCATCAATTTTGTTTCTAAAATCTTAATGTCTTGTTCCAAACTGGAAAATTGTTTTTTAATTTGTTTTTTAATATATGCTGAAAAAGAAATAATTTGTCCTCTCATGGTTGCCTTAAAAGCATCCCACAGAGTTTCTAAGGAGGTATCTTCCGTATTATTAATTTGAAAATAATCATTTATTTTTAACTGAATCCTCAATAAAATTTGGTTCCGCAAGCAATGCATTATCAAATCTTCATACAGATCTACTATTATCTTGATCAATTATTTTAATTTTAATCCACACCCTACCATGATCAGACAAAATAATTGGATCTATGGTAGCTTGTGTTACTTGCTGAACTAAAGTATTTGAAACAAATATATAATCTATTCTTGAAAAAGATTTATGAACATGGGAGCAAAAAGAAAATTCCCGATCATTAAAATGAAATATTCGCCATATATTTTTCAAATCACAATTTTGTATCAAATTCTCTAATCCTAATCTATAATAATAATAAAACCCTAGAGTGCGCATGCGCTGTTGAACGATCGTGAGGTGTGCTTCTGTGTCAGTCCTCACGGCGCCTGCGCCAGCGACTCCTCTCTCCCGCTGCCGCTCCTCTTCAAAGCGCTTCGGGTCTTCTACAAATTTGCTTGCTCCTTTTACTAGCATTTAAAAAATGTAAGTAAAAGTTCAAATTCATCATCAGTCCTCTGCAATTCCTAATGTGGGTTTAATTCAGGGTTAATGTGAACTGAAGCTGGCTTTGAAGAATTGGAAAACTAACAGAGAGAATCACAGACTTCTCACGATGAGCAGGAAAAGCTCAATATAAATCCAGCAAAACTTTGTGAAATTATCTTGCCAACAAAGTTATCTAAATTTGAACCTGCGAGGAAAGAAGGAGAGCAGGCTGCAATTTTGATGTCAGAATTTGCTTCCTGCCCCAGGACCAATGGGGTGTTACTTCCTGATTGAAGGACGCCTGGGGGATTGATGCAGGGAGTTGCCAGAGGAATGGAAAAGAATTAGCAGGAGGGTTTCATTTTTAAGGGAGGAAGGTTCTGCTTTGTTTGTGCAGAAATGTAGAAAACTGGAAGATACGTTGATTCTACAGAGTGAGAGAGGTAAAAGCAAAATAACTATATTCTTTGAGCCCAGCTATGCGTGTATGGTGTGAAGTTGCAATCCCCCTCCTCCAATGACAGTCTGCAATAAAAACTCTGCTTGTTTGTTTTGAACTGAGAGAAACTGCCTGTAAAACACATAAGCCCAGATCTTAGTCTGTGTTTGTGGTTCTCCTGAAATTAGGCCAGTAGAAGACCCAAAGCTGCTGGAGCTGTCAGGTTTGTCAGCCTTCTAGCGGTGGAAGGGTTGGCTGGGAGGGTCAACGGGGGTTTCTGCTGTGCCGGTTAGGGTCGGGGGGTGGGGTGAGTTGTGGCGTGTTAGTGATGTGCCTAGGGTCGGTGCAGAGGGGTTTAAAAACATGCTCAGGGGAATGGGAGGCAGGTAGGCTGGCATCGGAGGGGGGGTGGGGGTTCAATGGAAGGCAGGCAGGCAGGATGGCATCGGAGGGGGGGTGGGGGGGGTTTCAATGGCAGGCAGGCTGGCATCGGAGGGGGGATGGGGGTTTCAATGGCAGGCAGGCTGGCATCGGGGGTGGTTTCCATGTAAATATCTGCTCAGGGGGATGGGAGGCAGGCAGGCTGCCATCGGGGGGGGGGGGGTTTCAATGGAAGGGGGAAGGGAGGCAGGCAGGCAGGCTGGCATCGGAGGGGGGTGAAGGGAGGAAGGAGGCACTGGGGGCACTAAGGACATAGGGGCACTGGGGGCACTATGGACATAGGAAGGGGCACTAAGGACATAGGAACATAAGAACATAAGCAGTGCCTCTGCCGGGTCAGACCAGAGGTCCATCCCGCCCAGCAGTCCGCCCCCGCCCCGTGCCTTAATCACCAGAAGGGGCCCCCTTGCCCCCTAGGTTTCTCATCGAAGTCCTATCTTCCCATCAATGTCCTAACCCTCCGGCCTTGCACCTGCACGACCTGGTGAGCTGTCTATACTTATGCAACACCCCAGCACCTCCCTCAGTACCCCACGATCCCCTTTTCCCTCAGGAATCTGTCCAATCCCTGTTTGAATCCCTGTACTGTACTCTGCCAGATCACTTCCTCCGGGAGCGCATTCCATTTGTCCATGACCCTTTGGGTGAAGAAAAACTTCCTTGCATTTGATTTGAACCTATCTCCCTTCAGTTTCTCTGAGTGCCCCCTCGTACCTGTCGTCCCTTTTAGTCTGAAGAACCTGTCCCTGTCCACCCTCTCTATGCCCCTAAGTATTTTGAAGGTCTCTATCATATCCCCCCTGAGCCTCCTCTTTTCCAGAGAGAAGAGCCCCAGTTTATCCAGCCTCTCAGCATATGGGCAGTTTTCCAGCCCTCTTACCAGTTTCGTTGCCCTCCTTTGGACTCTCTCAAGAACTGCCATGTCCTTCTTGAGGTGCGGCGACCAATATTGAACGCAGTATTCCAGATGTGGGCGCACCATCGCTCGATACAGCGGCATGATGACTTCCCACGTCCTGGTTGATATGCCCCTCTTGATGATGCCCAGCATCCTGTTGGCTTTCTTCGAGGCTGCTGCACACTGTGCGGATGGTTTCATGGATGGATCCACTAACACACCCAAGTCTCTCTCAAGTCCGGTGTCTTCCAGCAATCTCCCCCCCATTTTATACTCGAACAACGGGTTCTTTTTCCCTATGTGCATGACCTTGCATTTATCTACGTTAAAGCGCATTTGCCATTTGTTTGCCCAGTCCTCCAGCTTATCGAGGTCCCTTTGCAGTTCCTCACATTCCTCCCTGGTCCTAACTCTGGCGCAGAGCTTGGTATCGTCTGCAAATTTTATAACCTCACACTTTGCCTCTGTTTCCAGGTCATTGATAAATATGTTGAAGAGTAGCGGCCCCAGCACCGATCCCTGCGGCACACCGCTCGTGACTCCCCGCCAGTCAGAATATTGGCCCTTTACTCCGACCCTCTGTAGTCTACCTGACAGCCAGTGCTTGATCCATCTGTGTACATCCCCGCCCACCCCGTGGTTCCACAGCTTCCTAAGCAGCCTTTCATGTGGCACCTTGTCAAAGGCCTTTTGAAAATCGAGGTAAATGATGTCTATGGGTTCCCCTTTGTCCACCTGACTGCTTATTCCCTCAAAGAAGTACAGAAGGTTTGTCAGGCACGACCTTCCCTTACAGAATCCGTGCTGGCTTGTCCGCAGTAGGCCATTTTTCTCGATGTGCTCGCAAATGCTGTCCTTGATCATTGCTTCCACCATCTTCCCTATAACTGAAGTCAGGCTCACCGGCCTGTAGTTCCCGGGGTCACCTCTCGATCCCTTCTTAAAGATAGGTGTGACATTCGCCAGTTTCCAGTCCTCTGGTACCTCTCCAGTTTTCAAGGATAGGTTGCAAACATGCTGGATTGCGCCCGTTATTTCCTGACTTAGTTCCTTTAGAACCCTTGGGTGGATCCTGTCCGGTCCCGGTGATTTGCCGCTTTTCAGTCTGTCAATCTGCTTGAGGACATCCTCCCGACTTACCTCTATATGCCCCAATCTTTTGGCCTGCTCCCCACTCATGAGCTCCTCTGAGTCCGGTATATTGGACGTGTCCTCGCTCGTGAAGACCGACGAGAAGAACGTGTTCAACCTCTCAGCTACCTCTTTATTCTCCTTAATCACTCCCTTCCTATCCCCATCGTCCAATGGCCCCACCTCCTCTCTCACTGGTTGCTTCCCCTTTACGTAACTGAAGAATGCCTTTAAGTTTTTCGCCTCCCTGGCCAGCCCCTCCTCGTATTTCCCTTTTGCTTTTCTAATCTCTCGGTGGCATTCCTTTTGGCATTTCCTGTGCTCCTGGTGATTTTCCTCCGTTGGATCCCTTTTCCATTTCCGGAAGGACACTTTCTTGTCACTGATTACCTTCTTTACTTCATGTGTCATCCAAACCGGGTCTTTTGACCGCTTGTTCTTGCGGCCTTTCCTGAAACTGGGGATGTACAGTTTTTGCGCTTCCTGCAGTGTGTCCCTGAGAAGGAGGCACTGAGGGCACTAAGGACATAGGGAGATTCACAGACAGAAAAATGACAGACAGGCAGTGTGCAAGGAGAGAGAGACAAAGAAAAAAAATACTCAGACAGACAGATATCTGCTCTAGCACCCGTTAATGTAACGGGCTTAAAGACTAGTGATTTCATAATTCTGCCAGGTTTTTTATCCATTAAAGGATCTATAACAGTATTAAAATCCCCATGCCACAACTAAATTAGAAGCAGCCAGTGGTAGTAACAATGGTTGTACAGATTTTTAAAATTCAGTTTGGTTCGAATTAAGTGCATACACATTGAAAAATTACATTTTTTATTCACCAAAATTGCTACACTTGCCTTTTTTCCCACAGCTGGGGCAAAAAAAAACAATGTTTTACCCAATCTCCTTCTAGTTTTTGGGACTCTAAAGCTGATAGATGAGTCTCCTGAATATAACATATATCTACATTCTGCTGTTTTAAAAACAATCGTGTTTTCTTTCTTTTTATTGGATGGTTGAGGCCATTAACATTTAACTAAAATAATTTAAGCTCCATTAAGATATTTACTTACAGAACACTTGAATCCCATCAAATATTTCATCTTATAGTTTCTCTGTGCATAACTCATTTTCCTTAATTCACTATGTAAATCTTTCTCATCTTCCCTTGATCTCAAAAATATTATATTACTTAAATCCCAAAAAACATTCCCTATTCCCTCCCATATCCCCACCCTTCTTATATTATGATAACTTGAAGACATAAAATCAGACTGGCAGCCCCACCCCTCCCCCAGGCATCTTACTTTACTATGTCTTCTATGCTATAAAAATTGATCAACCTATATAATAAAAGATTTTTAAAACCCCTAAATTTTCCTCTTTAATACGATAATTGTCAATGAAACCTATATTTCAAGTATAATACAAAAAAATATCTGCATGAATTCATTTCAAAAATCAAATGTATAATTAAATGTTATATTATGTTCTCTAAATCCATCTGATTGTCTAATATACATAAGAATTCCCCTTATAACACCCCCTTGACAGTATTAAATTGATTTTTAAATTATCAGTGTAGTATAATATTTCAATCCATGAAATCCAATTGAAATAAGAATTTAATTTAATTTATTTATAAAATAATTAATTTTAAAACTCGCTAAATTAGAAATATCATATAACTACAAACCTGCTATCCCTTATTCATGAATTAAAATTAATCACCTCAAAATATTATGTTTTTCATAAATATTTTAGTTTTATCCTTTCAGATGAGAAGAATAAATATATAATTAAGTATGGTAACCATCTAAAATAATTAAATTGTATAAATAAATCATTCAGTTAGTAAAACTTTTACATTACTGGTCTCATGTACTTATAAGGCATCCATTGCTGCAAAGAACTGGTCACCCAACGATCCAGTTTGCTTCTTTTCAAGCCCATCTGTTTCACAACGATCTGGAAGAATTAGCACAACACAACCCTCCACAGAAGAATGACAGCCCAAGGGACCATAATCTGGTTCCATAATGTCGGATGGACTCTGTTCCCCACCTTGGCTCTCTCCTTAGCCCCCCCTTTCGTTGATTTACACAAAAACCTACTCCCGCCAAAATTTATGCCTTAAATGTATATTAATTTTTCCCACAGGTACTGTTTGCTTCCAGGCCTGATCTCGATGGGGGGAGGTGTAAGTTCCGGCATCCTCTTCTGTTCTACATCTGCAGTGGGGAGGACCCTCCCGGCAACTACTTTTCCCCACCTTCTGATGCACTTTGGCTCGAGCCGAGTTGAGCAGGTGCCTCTCTCCCTTACACTTATGTCTGGGGATAGTGTGTGTGCAGATTGGCATGTGGTGACTGCTCCTCACAGCCTCTTGAGGTGGCTTGGTCCAATCTGTATTTAAGGCAAGAAGGGCACAAAGGCTGCTTGTTTTCCAGCAGCGAGTTGCTGGCAAATGTTTGTTCTACTGATGTTCTGTTGTCTTAACTTGCAAGAATGGATTGAAGCGCGGCACAGCTGTAATCCTGTTTTCTCCATTAACTGGACCGGATGTGAGGTCGGCGCTCCTCACCTCAATTTCCGTTTGCACTCCAGATACATGTTTCCAGGGTGAATAGGATGAACTTCTCTTCAGGGAAAAGCCGGCTTTCTCAACACCCGCACGCATCCTCAACAGCACCATTGAAAAGAAAAGTGCTCGTGGAGGTGCTATCAAGGCAGACTCTCAATCTGCCCGATGTATACATGTGAGCTACCCCTCTCATCCCTTTCCTGACAAGATGTCTCATCATAAAAATATGCGACGAGTGTGGAGCCTCTTGGATGTTCTCCTCTCCACTACTCCATCTCATCCCCTCACAAAGATTCCTCCCGGCACCTCTTGCATCCTCATTGGCCTCCGCTGAAGCATCACTTCTCATAATTCCACACCAGAACGATTTCTCAGGGCTTCCTCCATTTCTCCTCCCCCAATCATCATCCATTTCTTCTGACGTAAGATACTTATTTGAATATATTAATGTAACAGCTGTATCGGTACTCAAATGTAGAATCTTCTGTTTTAAATAATAACTAGTCCCATAGTTCCATGATAGTTAAAAGTCAGTTGCAGCAACCATTTTAATAACAAATAAAGCCAGTAAAAAAAAAAAAAAATCATTAAGTTATTTCTGTATTTCTCAAAACTTTTCAAGATCAAGGTAAATAGGAACAACCATGTTTTCCATCCATATAATAATATCTAATTCATAGATGACAGGAAATCCTTAAGTTTTTCTGGATCTTCAAATTGATGAAATTTTCCTTTGTATCTTACTCTCATCAATGCCGGATAATATAACCCATATCTAGCTCCAATGTCCTTCAATGGTTGCCTTAATTGTAAAAATTGCTTTCTCACTTGAACAGTCTCCTTGGCAAAATCAGGGACAAAGAGCAATTTAGAGTCTTTATATGCCAGATTTTTTGTTTCCCTTGTAGCTTTTAATATTTCAAGTACCTGCTGGAATCTTAATAATCTTTAATATTACTGGTCTTGGCTGTCTTTGATTATGAGCTTTTTTCACTCCAGTTCTATGTGCTCTTTCAATTTCCATTGGTATTTTTAATTTAATAGGCAGGATTTTTGGTATAGCTTCTTCCAAGAATGATATCATACTTTTCCCTTCAACTCCTTCCTTTAATCCTAATATTCTTATATTCTGTCTTCTAGATCTATTTTCTATATCCGTCATTTTTTTTTGCATTTCTTTTAACATGTGGTGATCTTCTTTATTGTCATGTTGTATCTGTTCTATCTTTTCTACCGTATTTTCACGTAGATAACGCGCACCCGTGTAAAACGCGCACACGGGTATAGCGTGCGAAAAACACAAATTTATGTACAGAAATTTTTATATACCGCGCACACCCGTATACCGCGCATGCTGCCCGACTCTCCTTTCGCCCCCCCCGACTCTCCTCTGGCCACCCCGACTCTCCTTTCGCCCGCCCTGACTCTCCTCTCCCCCTTGAAGTCCTGTCCCCACCCTGAAAGCCTGATGCCCCCCTGATGTCCGATTCACCCCCCCCGCAGGACCGCTCGCACCCCCACCCCGAAGGACCGCTCGCACCCCCACAGCCTCCCGACCCCCCCATCATGTAGAAGCTCCTACCGGTGTCCTGCTGCTTCCTCTTGGCGGTCCCGACTCCCCGACATGATTGGGGCAAGAGGGAGCTCAAGCCCTCTTGCCCCAGCCAACCGCGGCACCCTCTACACGATCGGGGCAAGAGGGAGCTCAAGCCCTCTTGCCCCCCCCGACTCCCCGACACGATCGGGGCAAAAGGGAGCCCAAGCCCTCTTGCCCCGCCGACTCCCCAACTCCCCGACAATATCGGGCCAGGAGGGAGCCCAAGTCCTCCTGGCCCTGGTGACCCCCCCCCCCCTAGTTGTTCGGGCCAGGAGGGAGCCCAAACCCTCCTGGCCACGGCGACCCCCTACCCCCACCCCGCACTACATTACGGCAGGAGGGATCCCAGGCCCTCCTACCCTCGACGCAAACCCCCCTCTCCCCAATGACCACCCCCCCCAAGAACCTCCGACTGCCCCCCCAGCCGACCCGTGACCCCCCTAGCCGACCCCCCCCCCCCTTCCCCGTACCTTTGTGTAGTTGGCCGGACAGACGGGAGCCAAACCCGCCTGTCCGGCAGACAGCCAACGACGGAATGAGGCCGGATTGGCCCATCCGTCCCAAAGCTCCGCCTACTGGTGGGGCCTAAGGTGCCTGGGCCAATCAGAATAGGCCCGGGAGCCTTAGGTCCCTTCTGGGGGCGGGGCCTTGGGCACATGGTCGGGTTGGGCCCATGTGCCTCAGGCCCCGCCCCCAGGTGGGACCTAAGGCTCCCGGGCCTATTCTGATTGGCCCAGGCGCCTTAGGCCCCACCAGTAGGCGGAGCTTTGGGACAGAAAGGCCAATCCGGCCTCATTCCGTCGTTGGCTGCCTGCCGGACAGGCGAGTTTGACTCCCGTCTGTCCGGCCAACTACACAAAGGTACGGGGAAGGGGGGTGGGGGTGTCGTGGGGGTCGGCTGGGGGGGCAGTCGGAGGTTCTTGGGGGGGGCGGTCGTTGGGAGGAGGGGAGTTTGCGTCGAGGGCAGGAGGGTCTGGGATCCCTCCTGCCCGTAATGTAGTGCGGGGTGGGGGTAGGGGGTCGCCGTGGCCAGGAGGGTTTGGGCTCCCTCCTGGCCCGAACAACTAGCGGGGGGGGCGGGGTCGCCAGGGCCAGGAGGACTTGGGCTCCCTCCTGGCCCGATATTGTCGGGGAGTTGGGGAGTCGGCGGGGCAAGAGGGCTTGGGCTCCCTTTTGCCCCGATCGTGTCGGGGAGTTGGGGGGGGCAATCGTGTCGGGGGGGGGGGCAAGAGGGCTTGAGCTCCCTCTTGCCCCGATCGTGTCGGGGATGCCGCGGTTGGCTGGGGCAAGAGGGCTTGAGCTCTCTCTTGCCCCGATCGTGTCGGGTGTCGGGACCGCCAAGAGGAAGCAGCAGGACACCGGTAGGAGCTTCTACATGATGGGGGGGGGGTCGGGAGGCTGTGGGGGTGCGAGCGGTCCTTCAGGGTGGGGGTGCGGGTGGGAGTGCGTGCGAGCGGTCCTTCGGGGTGGGGGTGCGGGTGCAGGTGCGTGCAAGCGGTCCTTTAGGGTGGGGGTGCGAGCGGTCCTGCGGGGGGGGGGGTGAATCGGACGTCGGGGGGGGAGAACTATGTAAAAAAATTTTTGTACAACGCGCTCATGCGTATAACACGCAAGGGTATGCGCGGTACGTAAAAACCACGTATAACGCGCACGTTATATGCGAGAAAATACGGTATTCTGTTTTTCATCTTGTCCATTCTATTATTTACTATATCCAGCTTGTGGTTCATGAGGTTCATTTCCTTCCTCATTTCTATTAATGATAAATTGATGTTTCTCAGTTCTTCCATAACTTCTATTACATCCACTGCATCCATTGGCAAAGGACTCCCACTAGGGATCTGTGGATCTTCCTTTAGTCTTAATCTTTCCTGTTGATTTGGCAGGAGTCTCTTCCGTCTTTTGCTTGGTTGATGTCATTTTAGAGGATTCTATAATTAAGTAGAAGAAGAATTGTTGCTTAAAAGTTTAATAGATGATGCTCAGAGGAGGGAGCTCATCTGTTAGCCAGCCATCCACCAAGCCTCCAAGTTCCGGAATCCATGGTCTGATATTTTAAGTGATGGTTGTTTGTTTGAAGAGATCAGATATATTTTGTAGTATAGAAGTTGATGTAGAAGCCAGTGGTGAGGAAAACTAGAATTAAAGATTATATTTCTCTAATCTCTAAATATCTTTCCTGTGATCCATTGGAGGTAACTGAAGTACTTTAATCTGATTCTTAGGAAGACCATTGGATAGTAATCCAGCTAATGAATGAGTGCTTGAATTATCCGTTCCTTCCAGTGCAGAAATACTTGCTTCTGACTTAGCAAGTGTAAGCTAACAAAGCAGGAGCCAGAACTATGTTTCTCTAAATTCACATAGGTTATGTGAAACTTTAGGATTTTCACTTGTGCTCAGCTTTAACTCCATATTTCAGTGGTTCTCAGCCCTGTCCTGGGGGGACTTCCTAGCCATTTAGGTGTTCAGGATATCCCTAATGAATATTCATGAGATATATTTGTATACCTGTGTCCTCCATTATACGCAAATCTATCATTCATATTCATTAGGGATATCCTGAAAACCTGACTGGCTGGGGGTCCCCCAGGACAGGGTTAAGAACCACTGCCATATTTCATATAGTAGCTACTGTAGTATCTCAAATACCACAGATGCTTCTGGGTTACTTTTAATTTCCAAGTTTAGAACCAGTTTAATTCATGTTTTCCAGTCTCTGAGGGAGCCGATGTAGAAAGCTACTGTGAGGCTAGCCATACAGTTAATATGAGATTAAAATGAAAGCATAGAGATCACCTCACATAGATCTGTTTGCCTCTCCCAAGAATTACAAACCTCCACAGTTTTGCTCCAGGCTTCCTGATAAGTTTGACTGACAGGTTTCTCTTTGTCTTTCCTCTAATACCCTTAATAGGGAAACTTCTCTTCAAACTCAAATGGGAGCCACTTAAAATGATTCTCATTGCTCTGAGATGGCCCTGGTCGCTTCTTTAGCTCAGTGCCAGGAAGCCCATCCTTCTGCAGATTTACCCAATTCTTATCACTCAGAATGAAGGGTCCCTACTTCACCTCAGTCTACTTTCGCTAGCTTTAACAACCTGGTATCTCTCTCCCACTTACTGAATGGTATTCATCTCTCCACTCCAGTTTCAGATATCATTTATGCTGCCAGGAAACCTTCCACTCATTGCTGCTATCGTTTTAAGTGGACTCATTTTTCCTCATGGTGTACTCAGTAAGCTCTCTTTCCACATACATATCCCTGTCTTCAGTTTTGGATTACCTTTGCAGCTCTCAGACTCGGGTCTAAAGACTACATCAATGAGAGTACACCTCAGGGCCATTAGTGCTGTTCATATTCCCCTTCATGATAAACCTTTGGCCACAAACCCATTGGTTTCCAAATTTATGAAGAGGTTACTGCACACAAAACCACCAACTAAAACTCTGCAAGTTTCTTGGGACCTCAGTGTTGTACTTTCCACTCTCATGAAATCATTCTTTGAACATTTAGATCATAAGAACATAAGAATAGCCTTACTGGCTCAGACCAATGATCCATCAAGCCCAATAGCCCTTTCTCACAGTGGCCAGTCCAGGTCACTAGTGCCTCGCCAAAACCCAAGGTGTAGCAATATTCCATGTTACCAATACAGGGCAAGCAGTGGTTTCCCCCATGTCTTTCTCAATAACAGACTATGGACTTTTCCTCCAGGAACTTGTCCAAGCCTTTCTTAAAACCAGCTTCTTCTTCACTCAAATATCTCATGTGAAAAATGTGCTTTTTTTTTTCTGATCTGCATCACTTCAGCTTGATGCGTTTGTGAACTTCAAGCACTGGTTTCAGACCCACCTTATGACAGAGTGGTCCTCCATACTCAGACCAAATTCCTACTAAAAGTCATCTCGGAATTTCACCTCAACCAGTCTATAGTTCTCTCCAAGACCACATTCACACCCAGGTGAAGCTGTTCTTCATACATTGGACTGCAAACATGGTTTAGCTTACTACCTGGGTCAAAGCCTCATAGAGCCTCTACTTGGCTATTCCTCTCTTTTGATCCTAACAGACTAGGAACTCCGGTTACCAAAAGAATGATTTCTACATGGTTAGCACACTGCATCTCCTTCTGCTATGCTCTGACTGGGCTACTGTTAGAAGGTTGTGTTATAGCTCATGAAAAAGCAATGGCAGCCTCGGTTGCTTTTCTCCACGCATCTCTCATTGAAGACATCTGTAAGGCTGCTACCTGGTTCTCCATACATACTTTCACATCCCATTATTGTCTGGAATCCCATTCCAGATGGGACAGTTGGTTTAGCCAAGCAGTTCTCCAAAATTTATTTTCAACATAAATGCCAACTTCCATCCTTCCCTTTCAAAGCAGCTAGGGAGTCCTATCTGTGAGAATATGCTGCCTGCTTGTCCTGGAATAAAGCATAGTTACTTACCTGTAACAGGTGTTATCCAGGTCCAGCAAGCAGATATTCTCACAACCCTCCCTCCTCCCCTAGTTGGCTTCTTAGCTTTTTTTTTTTTTTTTTTTTTACTAAACTGATGGTCCTGTGAGCTCTTGGGTGGGAAAGCACATGTGTGTTACGGGCTATTTCAAGAGTTAAAGTGATACTACACTTCTAGACCATCCTGTCGATGACATCACTCATCTTTGAGAATATCTGCCTGCTGTTTCTGGATAACACCTGTTACAGATAAGTAACCATGCTCTACTTAACTTTGGTCACTTTACACAAGCAAATAACTGTTTCTTAGAAGATAAGCTAAAAAAGTAACTTATGACTATTTAGCCATTATTTTAGAAACGTGTGTGTTATGTGCCATCAACTTGAGTTATAAGTCCCAGTGACTTGATGAGTTAAAGATCTAAAAAGAAATTGGTCAGGTGCAAGTTTGACAAGGTCCTCTAGTGTCATTCCCATAGTAGTTGTCAACATGTCTAGCCACCTAGTTGTAGGTCACCCAGGTTCTTTGATCTTCCCAAACATGATGTCCTTTTCCAGTAATCTTTCTCTTCTAACAGTGTGACCAAAATTAGAGTCGTAACTTCATCATGTGGGCTTCGAGTGACATTAGATCAGCCTTGAGCCCAACAAACTTCAGGAAGGTGGCCCAAAGTGGTCCTTCTCCCCTACCTTGACCACTGTAATTCCCTCTACTGCTGTGAAAGACCTTAAGAGACTACAATTGCTCCAAAATACAGTGGTGAGGCTAATATTAGCAAGACCGAATATGAGAGGGTTACACCTTTTTTTAAGGAACTACACTGGTTGCAAGTCAGAAGCAGGGTCCATTTCAAGGTAGCATGCATGGTTCATAAGGCCTTATATGGTGAAAACTCAGCTGGACTCACATCCGCCATCCAAATCACACAATCCTTCAACAACTCAAAGACAATCCAGTTATGGAAACTACCACTCCGCTCTCCATGCCATGTTTGAAGGAAGGCTCTCTTTGAGACCACCTTTGAGTTTTAGGGGCCCAGAATCTGGAACAACCTCCCTGGCAGCTTTCTACAAACACCTACATACTTCCAATTCAGGAAAGCACTTGAAAACTCACCTTTTTTCCTCAGTGCATTGACCTATTCCCAAGCAGTTCCCTGCGCGATATCTTTATAATAGCTACGTATCTGTATCAATTCTAATATTGTGTAAGCCATATTGACTTCTAGCTGACGTTTGCAGGATACAAGAGTTGGTATGGTATGGTATATCTGGTCTGATCTCTTCCAAAATCGATTTGTTAGTTCTCCTGGTGGTCCATGGAACGTCTAGAATCCTTCTCCAGCACCAGAGTTCCAATGAGCCAATTCTCTTTCTGTCTTGATTCTGTAATGCAAAGCAAAAACAAGAAAATGAACCCCCCGAAAAACTTACAATAGATGAAAAAAATGGTAGGACTGGAACCGTACACATCAACCAGAGATAAAATAATTAAAATTTATTTCAACAAGATAAAACGGTCCAACAAGATAAAATGGTTTATATTCTGTATGAGAAATTAAAATGTCAAATGTGCTATACAGATTGGATTTGACATTTTAATTTCTCATACAGAATATTAAACCGTTTTATCTCTGGTTGATGTGTATGGTTTCATCACCACTTTGTTATATATTGTTTCTGTAATGTCCAGGTTTCGCATCTGTAATTGACCACTGAGAAAATGAGTGCATGGACCAGTCTGATCTATTATTGCCTTGCCTTTAAATACCTTATTAAGAGCCTTCATTATAGAGCAACCAATTGTTATTCTGTAGAGTATTTTTCCCCTGCTACAGTATAATCCCGTTATAACGGACTTCAAGGGACCTAGAAAAACAGTCCGTTATATCCAGAGGTGCATTTTTAAAAACTTTATTTAGGTCAACTGAAACAACGTACACTCAATGAACAACAGTCACTGCAAACATCAATAACAAAACTTTGCAAAACATTGGTATGGCTCAAAATGATTGCAAAACCAGAACACTAAAAGATGGTCTAAAGTAGTGGTCTCAAACTCAAACCCTTTGCAGAGCCACATTTTAGATTTGTAGGTACTTGGAGGTCCTCAGAAAAAAATAATTAATGTCTTATTAAAGAAATGACAATTTTGCATGAGGTAAAACTCTTTATAGTTTATAAATCTTTCCTTTTGGCTATGTCTTAATAATAATATTGTCATTTATAGCTAAAGAGACATATGATCAAGAAACTGTTTTATTTTACTTTTGTGATTATGATAAAAATACCGAGGGCCTCAAAATAGTACCTGGCGGGCAGCGAGTTTGAGACCACTGGTCTAAAACATTATGTCGCACTGTCCTGGAAACAAAAATAATCTGTCATTTTCTTCTGGGTTGCATTTCTTTCATATGTGTTAGGGATGTACACATCAAGTTTTCCAACGCAACACATCAGTACGTCTGCTTCAACAGCATCATTAGCATTATGTTCAATGTAATGCTGCAGCAGTGTCAACGCCATGCTTGCTTCACGTGTAGATGGTGGAAGCTCAGCTGGAGCCTCATCACTGGATTCGTCACCAGTTTATGCATTATCGACACTGCCAGGCTTTGCCTTAACTTCTGCTAAAATCTCCTGATCGGTCAACACAGCACCTGCTCCACCTGCTCATCAATAGCAAGAAATTCTTCTGCAGACATACCTATAGTCTGGTCCAAGAAATGCAATTCCATCAGCCGTTCAAAAATGTTATCACAGTCACAAGCAGACAATGTTGGCAATGGGAATGTCTCTGAATGATCTTCTCCTGTCTCTGCAGAAATGTCAGAAACAACGTTCTTGACAACTCCCGCCTTGCTGAAACAATTGTACTTCCTGAAACTCGCGGCCCGCCAGGTACTATTTTGAGGCCATCGGTATTTTTATCATAATCACAAAAGTAAAATAAAACAGTTTCTTGATCATATGTCTCTTTAGCTATAAATGATTGTTGTCGCTGTGATTTCGTTCTCCCAGACTGACCGAGCCTATCGCAGATACTGCAGTATGTCGATGGCAAAGTTGTCCATGTTGCTGTTCTCAATGGCTATGATACGTTTATGCATAAGTCGCTTTCTGTATAGAACTTAGAAGTTCTGTATGATGCCCATGTCACATGGCTGAAGTTGACTCATACAGTTTGGTGGCAAGAACTCCAACTGTATTGCTTTAAGCTATTCAGCTACAGCTGGGTCATGTGCGCTGCAGTTATCAACGATGCTATCAGCGATGCGATGCTTCTCCTTCACAAATTTTCTGTCAAGATCTGTCAACCATTCACTGAACAGACTGGCTGTCATCCATGCTTTACGATTGCTTTTGTACACAACTGGCAGCGACTTTGCACCTTTGAAACAACATGGCTTGGCAGGCTTTCCAATAGCTAGTAGTGGTAGCTTTTCAGATCCATCCATATTGGCAGCAAATAATAATGTGAGGCACCCTTTACTTCTCTTGCCACCGTGGCAGCTGTCGCCTTTCAAAGTCATTGTGCGATCCAGCAACAACTTAAAAAATAACCCAGTCTCCTCAGTGTTGAAAACGTTGTGTTCGTCATATTTGTCCAGCAGCCATGGCAGTTTGATCTGATGGCCAGTCTGCAGCAAGTTCTTGTGGTACAGACTCTGATTTGCCACTCAGGACACGAAAGATAACAGCTCTGTGCTTCTTGTACCGATCCAGCCATCCATCACTATATTTAAAGTCATTATGGCCAAGTTGAACAGCAAGACTGACTGCTTTCGCTTTCAGAATTGGACCAGAGACTGGTGTACCAAGTGAGCGTTTTTGCTTCAACTAAAGAAAAAGCTCATCTTGAACATCATCGTGGGTGGATTTGCGCATTTTCTTACTGCCATCTGCAAACTGCAAAGAAGTCTTGTACTTCTCATGGCTACTCCAGATGTCATAGACCGTAGATTTACTTATACCACAGTCATGTACAATATCTGCTTGTGTTTTCTTTTTAGTTTCGATTAAAAGAATGATTTCGCGTTTTACATCTAATGTTATAGAACGATGCTTCGTAGCAGACTTCTCAGCCATTTTGACTATAGTATCACAGGTATGCCACACGCCGTGTAGGCGGAGCCTGCATGTCCATTATAGCCGAATGAAATTACAGCTAAAAGTGGCTCTTGGGACCAAAATAGTTGTCCGGTATATCCGAAAGTCCGTTATATGCGAGTCTGCTACATCTGATGATTTTCTGTATATTTATAATGGCACTTGGCTGGGATCAGCGGACCTTGTCTGCTATATGCGAGGTTCCGTTATAAACGAGTCCGGTATAACGGGATTATACTGTAGTTACTTCCTTGTTTACCAAACAACCCAAACAATTAAAACTCTTTAGAACTTCTGTCTCCTTCAAGCTCAAAATCTATCATTTTCCACGTTCGTAATCTTTATTTGGTTCATTCCATGCCAAGTGGCCTGATAGTCCCCACCGTTATGTTTCAGATTTTTAAAAAAATTTGCACATAGGATAGTCAGGGTACTAAGAGAATTTTCCTAAGATTTTAGATTCCTAACTGCAATAGTCACTGAGCTAGACCCACTTGTCTGGCTGGATGTTGGCAGCATTGTGCACGGTGGTGAATAAAGTGTCATTTTTAGCTGCTTGTAAAATTGAGAATAATTGATTGAGTGCTAATTTTTGGTATTCCAGCATAACTTTTTGTGCTAGTTGCAACAATGTTAGTAAGAGCATTATGGATACAAAATCTCACCTGAAAAGTTTGCTCAAAGTGTGCCCAAAAATTTGTCGCAGTTTGTTGTAACAGATTTTGACCAGTTATCAGTTTCTATAGCTCCAGAACAAGAGTAAATACAACAGTGTCTCAAACTTTTTTTTAGCACTGGCACACTAAATGGAGCAATTGTTTTTCATGGCACTTTGAGTTTGGTTGTTGCAGGAGCCCAGTAGGGTACACCGGGGGCAGGTGACCTGATTGAGCAAGCTACGAGATGCCAGACCATGCAGGGAAGTGTGTGTGTGTGGAGGGGGGGGGGGGGAAGGCTGGGAGGGAATTAAGATTCTTGGGCAACTAATGTGCTTGGGATTCTGCAACCTTTTGCCCTTAACTTGCTGTTTGCAAAGCCGCTTCACAAATAGTGCATCTCTTTATTTTACATTGTGATTTGGCTTGAGGTGCAAGAAGTGCAAGTCAGTCTTGCAGTTTGAAGTCCTATGATACTTCCTGAACTAACTGCACTGTACAGCTCAAGCTTACATTCATCTGAATTGTGTTGCGGATCTGGGAGATGTGCTATTTTGTGAGGCAGCTCTGCCAAAATAAAATAGGGGGGGATAGAGGAATTCCTTGGTGCCAGGGTGCACTTTCTAGGTGCCATGGTGACCTGACACTTGGAATATCTTGACCCTTATAATAGCAACACAACAGTGGAGAAGATATTTGCTGAACCCTTGAAATAGTATTGAAACAAAAAATGCTTCCTCTGAAGCACTTTGAATTTCCCTCCTTTTTGTTGTTTGGTATTCTACTGAGTAAGCGATGATATAAAATGATTTTTATAGTATTAGCTGTATATTTATGGATTTCTTAATCAAAATGAATTTCATTTGAATTCTCTACTTTGAGTTTCATTCCACTTTGTTGAATTAAAGAGGAAAAAAAGTACAAAGTGAGAAACTGCACCATTTACTAGTGCCTTCAGTAAGCACATTATTGTACAAGAAGATATACAAATAGGTGATATATACAAGAGCATATTTTTCTGGATTCATGGGTACTTTATGGCCTTAGATGTGGTTAGGTAGAAGTAGAAGTGGGTAGAAGTGGTTTATAGGCAGTATTTGGTCAGTGGTTTCAGTATTCAAGCCTCATCTTCATTGCTGTGTGTGTAGCTTGTATAACTTGCTAGTTACAATGAGCTTCAGTCCTACCAGTTCCTATTTGAGATGGCTTGCGGCAGACCTTGTTCTTCTGATGACTTTTCAGTTTTACAGAAGTGATTTTTTTTTTCTCTCTTCTAGGTTTTGTGGTGAAGGGCGGCTATTGAGTGCAGTAGGACTATAGGGGGTAGACAAAGAACAAAGTGGTAGTGTTTCAGGGTATTGTAGGCAAAGATGAATGTTAGTCCAGAATTGCATTTCCTTGACAAGTTGTTCCAGGAAGCAATCGCCTACAGCATCCAGGAATTTGGTCTCCCTACCGCAGCCGGAGGTGCCTAGGTTCCAGTCTGTCCCCGGATAATTGAAGTCACCCATGATAACTGCGTTGCCTCCCTTGCAATTGCGTTTAATCTCGTCCATCATCTCTCCATCAATTTCTTCGGACTGCCCTGGGGGTCGGTAGTAGATACCGATCTTCGTTTCCGTTCCTTTTGTTCCCGGAATTTTGGCCCATAGAGATTCTACCTTATTTTTCATTTCCGGCATGTTCTGTCCGGTAGACTCAATTCCTTCTTTGATGTATAGGGCAATACCCCCACCTTTTTGACCTACTCTGTCTCTGCGGTATAGCTTGTATCCCAGTAGCAGTGTCCCAAGCGTTTTCCTTGTTCCACCATGTTTCCGTGATGCTGATAATGTCAAGGTTATCTTTTTGTGCCATAGCTTCCAGTTACCCCATCTTATTTCTTAAGCTTCTTGCATTTGTGTACATACACTTGAGTTTGCGGTCTGTTACTTTCTTGCAATTTCTTCCCTGTTGTGTCCTTTTCGATCCATCAGGATTTCTATCTTGCCTATGATCCGGTGAGTCTTCCCCACTATCTTCCTGCATGGTATCCTCTGGGTATACCGGTTCCCAAACCATCGATTCTTGGTCGACTGTCGGCATTCCCTTTCTTCCTAGTTTAAAAATTTTTCAATTTCTCTCTTGTTGCTTGCAAGTAGCCTTGTTCCGTCTCCGCTTAGGTGGAGTCCATCCTTCCTGAATAGCTTGCTCTTCACCCAGAATGTTGTCCAGTTGCACACGAAGTGGAATCCTTCCTCACACCTGCGCCTCATCCATGCGTTGACTGCTTGCAGCTCCGTCTGCCTCTTCTCATCGGCCCTGGGTACCGGAAGGATCTCTGAGAACACTACCCTCAGAGATCTTCAGCTTTCTTCCTAGCATTCGGAACTGGTCCCTCAGTCCTTCCCTGCTGTAGTTCCTGTTGCTCACGTTGTTTGTCCCCACATGGATCACCACCATCGTATCTTCCTCTTCCACGCTGTCGATGATCCTGTCGATGCGGCTCACTATGTCTTCTACCTTGGCTCCTTGTAGGCAGGTCACCAGCCAATCCTGTCTTCCTCCCGCTATGTGGCTGTTGACTTGTCTGATGATGGAGTCCCCTCTCTATCTTCTCTTGCCTCTCTAGCCGCAGGTCCGTGTCTCTGGTGTATGACCATCTCTCCAGCCGTAGGTCCGTGTCCTCTGTGCACTTCCATCTTCCCTCATCCTGGCGTTGGCTTGCACTGGACTCATCTTCATGTAGGTTCCCTCCACTGTTTCCAGATCTCGCTATGTCACCCATTTCTTTCTTGTGGTTGTCCTCCAGGTGGTCCTCACTCCCTGTAGGTGCATCTTGGCAGTTCCACTGTTGCTGGTGATTTTCCACGGCCTCCCTGTATGCCTCCTCGATGAATTTCTCTAACTCCCAGACTTCTTCCTCAATGGTTTCCTCTGTCTTGACATTCTCTGCCTCTCTGTCCTCCTCCTCCATTGCTCAAAGTGCTTCTAGTTCTAGTATTCTGCCTTCCAGGAGTCTGACTTGTTTCTTCAAGCTCTCCTGTTCCTTTTATCAAATACATACATAAAACCACCTCCCAGAGGGGAGGTAGTCGTACATATGAAAGACGGTGCAGAAAACTGGGTAGCTCAACTTCCTGATCCTGTCTGCTGCTTCCATTGCTGTCCGGTCTGTTTTTTGAAGTGGCTTCTCCCTGCTTCTTTATGTAGCGTTGTCTGAGTCTGTTGTGGCTACTGTCCTCTGAGTCTGCTGTCCTCTGAGTCTGCTGTAGCTGATGTCCTCTGGACCTGCTGTGGCTGTCCTCTGTGTCTGCTGTGTTTGCTGTGGCTGTCCTCTTGCTCCTCTTCAGTGACTCGTCCCTTCTTAAGGCCCTTCGCAAAGGCACTCTCGCTAAGCCGAGTGCCTTTAACACTTGCCTTCAATGCGCGCCGAATGGCTGAGTGCCGTTGGCCCCTCCCCTTTTAAGGGGGAGCTCTGGATCTGCTGCAGGTGACGTCAGGGGGTGGACAGAGCTACCTCTCACCGCAGCCCCTCACCCTCTGCCTCCTCTTCCCAACTCCTGTTATCTCCTTTCTGCCTCCTCTGTCCAACTCCTCTTCTCTCCCTTCTGCCTCTCTCCTCAGCCCGACTTCTCCTGCCTGCCCCGATCTCAAGGCGAGTCTGATAATAAATTGATAAAATTATAGTACAGTAAATCCTTGGTTTGCGAGCATAATTCGTTCTAGAAGCAGGCTTGTCATTCAAAGCACTCATATATCAAAGCAAATTTCCCCGTAGGAAATAATAGAAACTCAGATGATTGGTTCCACAACCCAAAAACTTTAATACAAAATACTTTAAAACAGTCACTACACTCCTGCATCATCAGAGAAAGAAGTACTGTCAGCTAAGTTGTGATGATGTGACTGAAGCGTGTATACTATATGTACTCGTATTGCAAGACTTTGCTCGTTTAGAACAGTCACTACACTCTTGCAGTGTCAGAGAGAAAAGAACCATCGGCTCAGTTGTGATGTGTGTATACTGTACAGTATGTACTTGTATTGCAAGACAAGTTAAAATTTAATCAAATGTTTTGCTTGTCTTGCAAAACACTTGCAAACCAAGTTACTTGCAATCCAAGGTTTTACTGTAATTATTAATGAATAGGCACCTTGGATTTAAGGGGTGAAAAAAAATTGCTGCCTTGTAGTATTTAATTGTAAGTCTCTTTATTGTATGTGTGCACTTAAGAATCAACATTTCTTTTTAGTTACAGGTACTTAATGTTGATATGATTTAAGTAGACTTTTATGAAGCACTTGAAATAATGTTCTTTTTGAATCCAGAACATTTAAATAAACCTCAGTATGGGCTATGAACAATGTACATACATGAAAATTACTTTGAGCAAATGAAGTCTAATTTTCACAGTAGATGTTTATATTAACTGTAATGTAAAATTTTTTATTGTATCTTCTATCTCAAATGTATTTAAATGAAATCCCTTATAGAAGTTTTTATGTTGGTTGTTAAATATTAATGTTCCTTTTTATTTCTGTACTGGGCAGCTATGTTTTAGTCAAGGCGCTTGTTGTCTTATCCTGATACACTAACGCTCATGCTGTGAGTTTTGATGTCTTCCATTCTGGGTTTTTTTTGTAGTATTAGTTCCTTTTCTTAAAATAAGTTTCTAGTATTGCACTTAATTGCTTGATACATTGATTCTTCATGAGTGACAAACTAATTAAGTGTTGAAGACATCAAGGAACAAAGACTACAAGATTTTATCCTCATCTTAGCTATGAAAAATCCATTATTCATCGTCTTATTGTTTTTAAATACAGAGGTAAAATTTTACAGCACAATAGGAAAATTGCTTTTGAAATGGAATAAATTGCTTGCTAGTTCAAAGGCTGCGTTTTGAAGTCAAGGTTACTAAACATGATGCTTTACATTCATTGTCTCTTCATGCTTGGTACAGCAGTAGCATTAGAGGTGTATACCAAGGAAGAAATAATTTTATACACATTTTTTTAAAAATTGTTGCATATGACTTACATTGCTATATAGGATTTTTGTTTCCTTTAAAAATATGATGTAACTTACACTGTCCCTTTAATTCAGTATTGGTGAAATCATGTGCTGTCAAGAGGCACTTGTGGATACTTGTGTTCCTGTCTGCTGACTGTACACTTGACCAGAAAAGATGTGATAGTATAGCTATCGTGTTGTTAGTAGCTGACTGGATGATTCCATTATTGCATCATACCTAGAGAAACTACCATGTAATTTATTTATTTGGTTACTTTGATATCCTGTCCTCCCCAAAGAGCTCAGAACGGGTTACAGGTTGACATACATAATGCATAGACAAACAGGATACAATTTACAGTTGTACATTTCAGTTAGAATTTATTAGGGCTTCTTTTACTAAGCTGCGATAGTGGTTTTCGCGCGCGCTAGACTCTTAATGCCAGCATTGAGCTGGTGTTTGTTCTAGCTGCATAGCACATATTTAGTGCACGCTAAAACGCTATCGCAGCTTAGTAAAAGGAGCTCTTAGTTTGAATTGCAGGATACAATTTACAGTTGTATATTATACTTGGAATCTCTTAGAAATCGAGTCGAATAGATATTCAAGTTTATTATACCATTTGATCATTCTTAGGTGTTTTCTAAGTTTGCATACATAGAGTTTGTATACAGAGGTAGGATACCTAGGAATTTTTTGGGAAGAGATAGGTCTTTATTGCTTTCCTAAAGTTAAGAAATCCATTGAGGGATCTGATATGGGGAGGCAGTTGATTCCAGTAGGTTGTATCTGCTTGCATATTCTTTACCCACTTTTTTCACAGTGCTAGATACCCAATTGATTATTTCTGGAAAGACCAATTCATATTTTAGCATTTAAGTTATGTGGTTTAGAAGTTATCTTTGGAAGGAAATTATAGAAAATCAGTTTAAGAAAAGCAAAGGTTTAGCTGAGCTTACCGTATGTACTAGAAAATAAACCGGGATTTTTGGGCCAAAAAATGGGGATCCCCGTTTATATTCGGGCCAGCGCCCCCTCCCAGAATTATTGCAGGCCGCTGCCAGGCTCTGCACCCTGCTTCCCCTCCCTGCCCTGTCCTTGTACCTCCTCTGCCGATCCATGGTGATCTAGAGGTGGATCGTGCAGGAGCAAGATTTCCGCACTCCTGCCCCTCTACGAGATTGGGTTTCTTCAGTGACACCGTGACACAGTGACACTGAGTGACACCGAGCAGAAGCGTGCTTTAGCGGTGCTGCTTGGCGCTGAGCAGCTTCCTGACTGGCTCCAGTGAATTCTCACGAGAATTTGCGGAAGCCAGTCAAGAAGCCGCTTAGCGTCGAGCAGCAGCGTCAAAGCGCGCTCCTACTCAGTGCCTGAAGAAACCCGATCTTGCAGCAGCCACCACCGACTCTGGGTTAGCAGGGCAGGAGCGTGTGAAGACAATTCCCGGTGAAGAGATAATAGCTGAACGCTGAAGCACAGTTAACTGCTTGTTAACATTTAACTGTGCTTCAGCGATCAGCTATCGTCTCTTCTACGGTGAATTGTCTTCACATGATTTGAAAATTTGTTCCACATTGTAAAGACACATCATCCATCATTGGACCCTTGAGGAAGGTTTGTTAGCCGAAACACTGCCCGTGTTGGGTCCTTTATATTTATTTTTAGTATGATCCAAGTGGACAAAATTTTCTATTTTGTTTAAAGTTTTTTGGAAGAAATACAAGGAATGTCAAGAACATTGTGTCTTCCACAGTCTGTTTTCATTTGAATGTTTTTATCCCAACAATTTTATTGCTCTACAATTCAATTTACTTTGCTTTAGTAAAACTAAAGGAGTACTTAAAGAGATAGCAGTGATCTTGTACACAGATTGTTTTGGGAGCTCCAGTTGGAAGCCTAGTAAAATCTGGTTTCCATTTTTCAATCTAAGAGAATTGATTTGGTGTACAAAGTCAGCCTATTCTTGATTTCAGTGAGACTTTCCTTGCACTTCAATCTTTAGTTGTGGAGTCAGCAATGAAGAAAGTGAAGAGATCAAAAAGAAGTTTCCAGTACTCTTCCCTTAGATGGTAGAAAAGGTAGGAGAGAAGGCCTTCACATATCTTTTGATATCTAGATTAGCATCTTGTCAAGTCTATATGTTGTAGTACTATATCTATATACACTTGCTCACAGAAGATGCAGTTAGTTTGCATTCCTTTGCCGAATATCCTGAAACAGAAGATTTGGTTGCAGATTGAAGAATGTGATAAGCATCTAATCAGCTCTATTTATGATATCATTTTTACATCATATAGAGCTTTAATTACAGTAATCATAGTACATAGGCTGACGTGGTTGGATGTTTCAGGGTATGTGCAGATGTATAACAAATTGGCTAAGGTTCCTATATAGGGGATAAAGTTTTTTGGCAAGAGAGTTGAAGAAAGTGTAGATACCCTAAAGGACTAGGCATAGGGAACAGCTATCTGCTTCTCACAGTTTCCAAGACTTTTTAGACAGGAAACAATATGTTTATTGTTTGAGGTGCTATACGTTAGAAGGAACAGACTACACTTTATCAAATGCCCAGATAAAAGGCAAAGAGAGGTAAGGCCACAAAAGCAGCATGCTCATAATCCATAAAATTAGCTGCCATCTTTTTGGATTTTCTAGTTGTTTTTGAGCTTTGAGAGAGATACTTTGTCCCAGCATTGTTAGACTGTCTCATCCACTTGGGTAGCTGACTTATCCTGCTGTCTACAGAGAATTTCTGTTATAGGTAAAGAACTTTGCTTTCCTGCCTATTTAGTTCTTTGCCTTTGTTTTCTAGAAACTTTAAATTATTCCCCTGATTTAAGTGCTGTAGAATGTATTAATGTTTTAACCATTATTCTTGTACAATCCCACTTTATTCCGGGACCAGTGGGTTCATGTATGTTCAGCCGCCAGGCTCTGTAGGAAACTTCAGATGATTGAAGTCTCAGCTCCTCCCTCTGCTTATCATATCCTGGACATGCCATTTGGACATCAATCTTGTATTCCTACTTGCTAGCCTGTAGGAGCTTATCTCTTCTGCTCGTGGTTTCTTTTGCTAGTTTGTAGTATTTTTCCTTTTACCTTTTCTCTCGCGGGTTTGTCTTCATGCTGTGGATGTTCCCTAAGGGAACATCCTTACGGTGAGAGATCGCAGATGGTTGGAGAACGTCTGCTTCTGGGGGGGTTACCTGCACGGCAGTAAGCCCCTGGATAGCCTGCAGGATACATCGGGGCTCCGGGATCTGGAGCCAGTTCACCCCAGGTTATTCCGCTAGTGGGTGTAGCACAGGCTGAATGGTTCCATGGAGTCGCACCCAGGATCGGAGCTGGACTGTATACCTCTGCCAGGTGGTTGCACAACATATCCAAGGGTGGCGGAGGTCACTGGCTGTGGTGGTCGGGCTGGTGGGGCAGTCAGAAGACTTGGGATCTAGCTTTACAGCTTCCTGAGGCATCCTGAGGCATTAGATCTTCCTACATGCTGTCCCTGCGTTGCCTGCACTTTCTCTCATTCAGCACAATGGAACATTGTAGAACAGTGTTTAAGCAAGTTTGGGGGGTCTTAAAAAGGGGTTTTGGGGTGGCTTCTCTGCATGCCTTACCCCTCTCCATCTCTAAAATCTCCAAATCACTGTTTTCTGGGGATTCCTATTTTTTTTTAATATCCTATAACTTTCTCACTTTGTGCTCAAAAATGAATTTTTGGTGATTTGTATTCTTTTCCCAGGTGATTTTATTGCAAAATCGGCACCTACACCGGCCATCTTGGATTTTTCCCAATTTGGATAAAACTATATTTTTTATATATTGGGAGCTTTGTTTTTGCTCCAAACTTCACAGATGGCCTTCCCAGGTTGGGATGATATGAATTCATGCCTCGTTTGCAGCAGATGGCTGTCTGATGTGCAGCGGTGTTCCACATGCACTGAGGCCCGCAAGGGGGACTAAGTTTGCATGGATGAGGTGCCTTTTGCCTCAGGGAAGTCCCTCCTTGAAACTTTGGCCCCAATTTCCATGAAATTCGCATCTGGGGGCTTTCAGGAGAGTGCTAGTGGCATTTTGGAAAAATGAGAGCACGGTTCTGAGAAAAAGACATAGATGTCTTCCAGGCACGCTGGGTATGAGGTGCACAGGGCAGCTCTCGCCATGGGAGGTCCTCTTTCCCCTTGGAATTTGTGCATATGCTCTCTCAGGCATATTTCTTAAAGAAGTCCATGCCTGTGTTCCCCCCACCAATGTCTGGGTCTTCCGTGGGGACTCCTCTTCCGATGGATCAGAGTTTTTTCCCTCATTCCCTGGCGGGGACCTGGAGCGAAACAGGGTGCTGCCCACGTTTGTGTCGGGCACTTCTCAATCCCTCTGCCTTTGCAGGGAGGTTCGGTGGCATCCACAGCTGTGGTTTTTATGGTGGAGCTCCACAATTAGGATGTGTTTGGGTCCCAGGACCTGGATGACAGTCCCATGGCATGCAGGTTCTGCAGCCCTGCTCGTTTAGAGAACTTTTTAGTACTTTTGCAGGACTTGGAACTGCAGCATGTTTAGCCGGTCCAGGCATAATGATCTCTCATATGTGACCCGAGTCCGCTATCTACCTCTCTTCCTGATAACCAGGTGTGGTTAGTATTTTATCGGAGGTCAGGGATACCTGGAGGGTCCCTTGAAATGTGCACGGACCATGGAAATGCTTTCTTCCATGGTGGTTGATATTACCATGCACTTTGCTTCCCCGAAGGTGGATTCAGCTGTGGTTCAGGTCTCCAAGCTTACCTCTCTCCCTCCTAACGGAGGGGTGGCCCTGAAAAGTTCAGGATAGAACTGGGGAATTTATCTTTTGAATACCTTTTGATTTGGCTGAGGCCGATGTCGAGGCGGTGTCAGCCTCGTCCTTTGTTTCAAGTGTACCACTTCATGCTACGCCATGACCCCAGCACTGTGGTGCTGCGTGATTTGGACTTTCTCATCTCCGGGGTGAATTATTTGGCTGATGCCTTCTATGATATGTTGAAAATTTTCACCAAGCTAGGCGTTTATTCTGTGCCCACCTTAAGACTATGGTCAGCAGGCAGTGGACTGGGACTCCGCCTCTAAGACCTCCTTCAGTAAGTTGCCCTTTAAGGGACAGTTTCTGTTCGACCAGGGTCTGGATGACCTTATGGCAAATGTATCAGTCCGCATACCCAGGGCTTTGCCCGGGAACAGGTCTCAACCTGCCAGGAGTTTGAGGCATTCTGATTTTTGTCTGTATCAATGTTCTCACTGGTGCACCAGTTCTCCCTGCTTGAGTCAGGAGGTTTTGCTTCGGGGGGTTCTGGCTTCAGAAGTTCTCAAATAGACATCCCCCTAAGAATCAGTTCTGCCAGGCCCCCCGGCCCCTCTCCCGCACATCGGGGGAGCAACTGCCGGCCTTCTAGCGGAATGGGAGTCCATTTCCCCCGACCAGTGGGTCCTGAGAGTCTTTTGCGAGGGGCTCACATTGGAGTTTTCAATCTTCTATTCGAACATTTTCTGGATTCCCCAGCAGGCCGCCCGTAATCGGTTCTTCGAATGTGGTCCACGGTCCGTACCAGTTGGATTTTGTGTCTGCCAAACCTGTGCCAGAGGACGACTTGGACTCCGGGAAATACTTGATATACTTCCTCGTTCCAAAGAAAGGCTCCGAAGATTGGAGACTGATCCTGGATTTTCAAAGTAGTCAGTGCAGAACTGGAGGTGCCCCGCTCCCACATGGAAACAGTGTGTTCCGTCGTTGCTTCAGTGGCGCTAGGGGAATTTCGGGCCTCCCTGGATCTAACAGATGCGTATCTTCCTTTACCCATTTTCGGTGCACATGAAGTTCCTGCTGTCTCCCGTTCTGGAACATCACTTTCAATTTGCGGCTCTTCCCTTTGGTCTTGCGAAGGCGCCCAGGACCTTCACCAAGGTGAAGGTGGTGGTAGCGGCACATTGCCACTCTCAGGGTGTCCTGGTCCATCCGTATCTGGATGATTGGCTGATCAGAGCTCCCTCTCTGGATGAGGGGATCTAGGTGGTCCAAGAGGAGATCCACCTGCTGCAAAGTCTGGACTGGGTGATCAACCTGCGGAAGAGTCACTTGGAACCTGCCCAGGATCTAGAGTACCTGGGAGTCTGTTTTTATGTGACTTAGAAGAAAGTGTTTCTCCTAGTGTCTCTTCAAATGAAGGTTCGAAAGATCATCGGGGACCTTCTGGCCTCTCAGATCCCGACGGCCTGGCAGTATCTCCAGGTACTGGGGTTCACGGTGCCAATGATCGATGTAGTGTCATGGGCCAGAGCCAGCCTGCGTCCTCTGCAGGAGGCTCTGCTGTCCCTGATGGAATCCACAGCAGAACCTGTTGTTTGCCCTGCTACCTTGGATGGCGGCGGCATGCAGCAGCATGGCGTGAGAGCTGAGTAACATGTTTCTTTCCAGGAGCCTTCCGCTATGAATTGTGGATTGGGTGACTCTATCCACAGAGGCGAGTCTCTTTGGCTGGGGAGCAGTCTGTCCCGTGCAGGGCCGGTAGTCGTCTTCGGAATGCAAGTGGTCGATCAATCGGCTAGAACTGAGGGCGATTTCGTCTGGCTCGCCTTCATTTCCAAGGTTATCTCTGTCATCGAACTGTCTGAGTTTTCTCAAACAATGCCATGGAAGTGGCTTACGTCACCTGGCAGGGGGGGCACTAGGAGCCCCTTGCTGAGCACAGAGGCTCGGTTGCCTTTTTGCTAGACGGCAAGACTCCTGGTAGTGCTGTCAGCAGCTCACATTGCAGGAGTAATTCTTTGGGTGGACTTTCTCAGTCACCAGACCCTGGATCCAGGAGAGTGGTCTCTCTCATGAAGAGCTTTCGAGTGCATAGTACACTGATGTGGATAGAACTGCGTTTGACCTCATGGTGTTTGCGGCACACAAGAAGGCCAATCAGTTTTGCAGTCGTCAGGAGGCCAGCAGCGCAGGCCTCAACTCTCTGTTGTACTCCTGGCTATAGGAAGATGTTAAGAACATAAGAACCGCTACCACTGGGTCAGACCAGCGGTCCATCGCACCCAGCAGTCCGCTCATGCGGCAGCCCCCAAGCCAAAGACCAACACCCCACTGGCATCCAGCCCCACCTGCATATGCTCTGTTCCAGTAGGAACCTATCCTACCCCGTCCTAAATCCCTGAAGGGCGCTTGCCCCCCAACAGCCTCTGGAAAGCACTCCAGGTCTCCACACTCTCTGGGTGAAGGAACCCCCACCCCAATGCCTGTACATAATTTCCTCCCTTCCAACATCAGCGGGTTTAACTGGCTCTCCTGATTCCCCCACCTACCTCCTCCCAGGCCCAGCCGCTGCAATTTAACCTCCTGGAAGTCGGCAGCACTCCTTTTTCTCTGTAGACCATGAGAGGACACCGGTTGAGTCGCATAGCAGAGCACGGGGGTGGGCAGTAATTCTTGTGGCTCTCGAATGGCTGGGAAGGCTGTGGTATGCTGCTCTGGTTCGGTTCTGGTGGGGTCGGGGACCGCATTTGCCCTGTCTCCTCATGCAGGGGCCGATCGCTCTGCAGGATCCGGACCGATTTGGGCTTACGGCATGGCTTTTGAGCACACGACCTAGATGGCCCGGGGCTATTCTACTGCGATGATAGCTATGCTGCTTCACAGCAAACGGAAGTCCACGGTGGTGGCCTATACGAAAGTTTGGTGGTGGTACCGGGCGCCAGCCATCAGGAGGATCCTTCTTCAGTTCCTCTGGTATTGGAGTCTTTGCAGGATGGCCTGTAAAAGGGCCTTGCAGTGGCTTCCCTAAGGGTGCAGATTGCAGGCCTGTCCTACCTGGGTCCTGTTGCTTTGAGGGGATCTTTGGACATAGTCTGTTTTCTATGGGGCATGGTTCATCTGAGGCCTCGTTTGTCTGTCGTGAAATTTGAATCTGGTTCTCTGCTCCCTGGCTCGCCCACCTTATGAGCCTCTGGAACAGGCATCTTTGATGGATCTCACGTCGGCTCGCATGATCCTTTTTTGCGAATTTTGGATACCACGGTGCTCTTACATATAGTTCTTTCCTTCTGAAAATGGTTTCAGTCTTCCAAGGGAATCAGGAAGTTTGCCTAATGGCGTTTGTGCTATCTGGTTCAAAGGCCCAGGACCGGGTGTTGTTGTCCCTGGATTTGTGCTAACACTTGCAGTATTTGGAGGTAACCAATGAGTTTCATGTCTTGGACCACCTGTTTGTCTTGGTGGGTCCTGCCTGCCTCTAAGCTGGCCATTTCTGCAGTTTATGTAGTAGCAGGAAAGAGACACCCCCCTCTAGGGGTGCAGGCTCGTTCTACCCGGGGAGGAGGGGGTGTTCCTTCTACTGAGCCACGTTGTCGTTGGTGACTCTGATGAGATTTGCAGGGTTGCTATGTGGTCCTCTTTGCACACCTTAACTTAAGTTTTACAGGGTTGATGTGGCGGCCAAGCAGGATGCCGCTATTGGTGCATTGGTGTTGGCAGTGAACTCATCAGTCCCACCCTGAATTTTTGGGACTGCTCTGTTATGTCCCACTGGTCCCAGAATAAAGTGGGATTGTACAAGAACGAAAGATTAGATTTATCTCTGCTAATCTTCTTTCTTGTAAATCCAGATTTTAATCTGGGAACCCACCCTATGTATGTCTGATTCGCTGATCACCTGCCTTGAAATACTGGTAAGCTGGACTTATGTTTCGGACCAGCCTTTAGAATAGTGCCATGTGTCTGGAACTAGCACTAAATTGGGGGGGGGGGGGTGTCCTAGTTTAGCGCCCCCTTCTGACAGTGCAGGCTGGGTCTCCCTATAGCACTGTTTTGTAGTTTAGGTTTCTAAAGTTTTATAAACTGTATTCTACTTTTCATTATTGTTGTTCTGCATATGTTAATATGAGCAGAATTAATTTGTTGGCGGGGAGTTCCCCATTTCCCTCTCTCTTGTTTCTTATCTTCTGTAGTGATTCCTGGCTGCTTGAAGACTAAGTGATGTCTAAGGTGCATGCTCCTGGATTTGATAAGCAGAGTGAGGAGCTGAGACTTCAATCATCTGAAGTTTCCTATAGAACCTGGCGGCTGAACATACATGAACCCACTGGTCCCGGAATAAAGTATGGATTTACAAGAAAGAAGATTAGCAGAGGTAAGAACCTAATCTTTTGTTAATTATTTTATAGGTATCAGGTAGAAGATGAAG